>NC_071537.1:32854301-33454301 GCF_026979565.1 Vidua chalybeata
TGCTCCCTGCCCTCGTCCTTCTCCCAGCTCTCCAGGTTTCAGGAGAAACTCTCAGCCTATTTATAGTCCTGAACCTTTTTATGATGCAGGCTCACTTTCCTGAATCCTTTCCCTTCCACAACAGGGTTTTTAGCAAAACATCCAAATAATCTCACTAGCAGAGGACAAAAATCAAAGGAAGCTGCACCTGCCTCTACCTAAACAGTCCAATTTTCTGGATGATGATGATTTACTGATTTAGGGGTCAAGCCTGAAGTCTTTACCAAGGGAAAAATTCCAATTTTGGTTAATTAGATTTTCTGCCTCAATAAAATCTTGACAGTTGAGCCAAAACATACAAAATCTATTGTTAAATGTGCTAGAAATACCTCTGGATTACTGGGAATGCAGTTTAAGGTACTATAGTTGGAGGAACTGCATACTTTCAGAAGACACTTTAAAAGGTCTTTGCTGGAAAAATAATTGTTAAATTTCTACTGAGCCTGGTAGCAGTGGGACCCACAGAACTGCCCCTCCTTAGCCCTGCACCTTCCTGAATTCTGCCTGGCTTTTGGCAGCTGGAAAACAAGGTCCATCCATAAGGTGAGAACACAAAGTCTGCACAGTCCCACCTCACATCTGTACTGCTCATTTACCCAGAGCAGGAGCTGATCTAAATAAACTCACCCCAGAACTGTTAGCAGAGCTGATCTTCGAGCACTAAATTGTAATTATTTAAAAAACCCCAAACCCATAAGATTTGTGCCTACCCGAATTTTCTCACTTTTTTCATCCATCTCTCTTCCTCTCCATTGTTCTCTCTTTTCTCTTTCCCGTCTCTTAGTTTGTTAAGCTCCAAAAAAGTAACCATGGCTGCAGGTACCTCCCACCACATCCCTGCAAGTAAAAGGGGACAATGAACAGTGGGAACAGTTTGGAATCCTGCCTTTGGGGCATCCATAAATGCTCATAGGGAAGCCAGTCCTACCTAGTAAAGGAGCACAAAACAAAATCTCTGTATTGCCATCAGGAACAGGTGTGGAAAACACCTGCATTTGCTCTTACTATCCCATCTCTGTTCAACAGTCACCAAAGCATGAAAAAAAAACAGAGTTGGGGAATTTTGCTCAGCAGTTCCCTCCCTCACCTCAATACCAGTGAGTACTTCCAGTGTCAAACAGCATCAGTCTCAGGCATTGCTTGGGGAGTACAAATGTTCTGGTGCACGACTTCTTAAAGCAGTGAACCACTCACAGATAATTCTTCAGGAAAGAATTTTCTACTTTTGACAGTAGAAAATTTGACTTGATTAAAGGAAAAAAAAAAATCAAAATTAAATCTCCAGTCTGCTGGGACACATCAGGAACGTTCCAGATTATGACAACAGGGTTGGCTTAGATTTTTAAACTGCAGACAATCCCTATTTCCTCTCCCTCCACTGCAGTGGTGTCCATGCATCCAATGCTGACTGTGTAAGGGACTACACTGGTGCTGCTGCTTCTGCCTTATCCCATCATTTCTCAGAGGGCTTTTGGATCCCCAGCGTGGCTCCTGTGTGAATCTAGTTTTGTATTAAACATGATTGAAAACTGTCTGGGCTCACAGTGACTGACAACTGCCTTACTGTTACGTTTTTTTGTAATAAAATTTTTAATGTAAAAAAAAAGTGAATAGGCTTAAAATAAAAGCCACTGCCAGTAGCAGTGAGAAATCCTCCACATCCAACTCTCCTTGTATGTGGCTGCTATGAATCTGATCACACAGAGTTTTATCACCATTTGTGGAAACCAAGCTCCTCTGTTTCCCTTCACCATCTCACTGGGCAGGTGCAGGAGTGGCTCCTACACCAAATTCCTGTTCAACACTAAAATTTGTGTCTCCACTGGGAACACACAGCACTAAAGGACTGCAAGAGGGGAGGGCAGATAATGCTGGGCTGAAAGCAGCGTCAGCTGCTGAGGGTCCCTTTTCCAGGGTGACAAATCTATTTCGTGAAGCCAGAAGGTCAAACAACCACTTACCCTGGAATGGTTCTAGGGAGGGGAAGAAAACACCAGAGACTCCAACAGCACAATAAACTCACATATGGGAAGGTCAGGCTGGCCTCTTCCATGACCAACACCTCTGGGGTTTGTACACCACAGCCACTCCTGGGCTTCACCCTGCAGAGCAGTGGAGCTTGTGCTTAATTCCCATCCTCAGGAACCTGCAAAAAGCACAGCAAGGGCTGGTGAGAGGCCTGGATCCTTTTGCCTGTGGAATGGAGCTGTGCACTGCCCACGGAGCACTTGGCTTGCAGGTAGGGAGGGCACTGCCCCAACACAGCTGATGTGAGCACACATTTGAAATAAGCCTGAAGTGCACCGGTGCTGTTCGATTTTGGGTTGTGAAGGGGGGGTTCCATCCCCAGCCACCCTGTGCTGCTAAGATGCTGCCCTGCCCCTGCCAAGACAGGCCTGGAAGAAAGGGAAGGGCTCTGGATCAGCCCTGTCCCACCCCAACCAGTGACTTCCCACCATCCTACCTGGGTCCCTGGGGCTCTTCTGGCACAGCTGCACCTCAAGGGTGACCATGGGGGGTCACCAGCATGGGAGAAACCCAGCAAGGGTAAGGAGCACAGCAGCTGCAGCTGAAAAGGCAGGGTAAGGTCAGAGATAGGGAAGGCCTGTGAATGTCACAGGGCAGGGTAAGATGAAGAGAAAGGAAAGGGTCTGACAGGATCACAGAATCCCAGAATGATTTGGGTTGGAAGGTACTTAAAACTCGCATAGTTCCACCCCCTGCCATGGGGAGGGACACCTTCCACTATCCCAGGCCTTGTCCAACCTAGCCTTAGACACTTCCAGGGATCCAGGGACAGCCATAGCTCTTCTGGGCAGCCTCCTCAGGGCCTCACCACCCTCACAATATAGAATTTCTTCCCAATTTCCCCATCTAACTCTGCCCTCTGTCAGTTTGATGCCCTTCTCCCTTGTTCTGTCACTCCAGCCCCTCTCCAGCTCTCCTGGAGCCCCTTTAGGCACTGGAAGGTGCTCTGAGGTCTCCGCAGTTTTCTCTTTTCCAGGCTGAACAATCCCAGCTGTCCCAGCCTTTCCTCCCAGCAGAGCTGCTCCATCCCTCTGCTCATCCTGGTGCCTCCCCTGGGCTCTCTCCAGCAGCTCCAGGTCCCTCCTGTGCTGGCCCCAGGGCTGGGGCAGCTCTGCAGGTGGGGTCTCACCTGAGCAGGGCAGAGGGGCAGAACCCTCTCCTACAGCTGGGGGAAGGCAGCACAAGGCTGAAGGACTCTGGAGAGACTGGACCTGCCCACACACTTGAGCTCAGCCCCATTAGGGAGGGGGTCTTTAACCACCCCACCCACCCTCCCCCAGCTGCTGGACTCTGACCTGGCTCGGAGGACTCGGGGATTTCACCACTGACCCGCAGCTCTCCTCCCCACAATCAGTGACTCATCTGGCTCCCAAACCGGGCTGTGGAGCAGCCACGGATCCCCCACTAACCCGAACCACCAGCTGCCTCTTCCCCCTGCTAAACATCCACCAGCAGCTCCCCAAGCCAGCCAAAGCTGGTGGAAAAGGAGCTCAGTCCCTCAGTCCCATGTCCTCCCCGGCAGAGTGGCACAGGAAGGATCCTGGCACTGGGAAGGAAGAATGCAGCTCAGGAGCTGATGCGGGGCCAGGAGGGTTTTTCCAGCTCCATCTGGGATGGGGCTCGGTGCCCCGGGCACGGGGGACACAGGAGCGCACGGACAGGACGGGTGTAGTCACCTCTCCCTCCCAGTCCAGGAACGCTGCCAAGAGCCTGACAGTGTCCCTGGGAACGCGTGACTCACCGCGGCCCGGGGCTGCTCTATATTTAAGCATTACAGAGGCAGGAATGAATGCACGCAGTCGGGAGCTGCCTATCCCGAGGTCAGCACCAGGTTCAGGAACCAGTTGTCAGAGTTCACCACCGTGGCAAAAAGCATCTGCACCCCTTAAATCATCAGAGAGAGAAAAGCTGGCGCAGGGAAGGGGTTTTTGTAACTGCAGTGAGTCAAAGTGAGGCCAGAGAAACTGCGGGGGCCCACTGTGCACATCCACGCTCCTCGCTGCTGCAGCTGCTGAGCCACTCCCCGCGGGAAAACTGGAGGTCGCTTTTACCCAATCCCACATTTTTCCCGGTCTTCAGATCTTGCAGTCTGGGTGCAACCGAGATATTTGCAGCTGGACTGAAAAGCTCTCAGGAAACTGGCTCGGGGAGGGAAGGAAGGAAGCAGAAGGAAGGAAGGAGAGTGGCTCATCCCCGGGGCAGGATAAATGGGCTGCCACGTTATGGAAAAGCAGTTACACTGCTTTTTACTCACCAACCTTTGTTTCGGGACCAGTGACAAACTAACAGGAAAGTTTCTGACTCCTCTTTACCCAGGCTCTGCCCTCTGCCAGCTGCTCCCTCCCCGCCCTGTTCGGCTTTCCCAATTCCAATTGATTTTGCAAACAGCCTGGGTGCTCCAGAGCCACCAGCTCCAGGCTGCATGCCCTGCTCATGCCACATTCCCTGTGGTTTGCCTCCTCTGCAGTCCTGCCAGCATTTTTTCCCTCTCTTCTCGCCTTCAGCTGCACATGGATCAGTCAGCAGGGACCGAGGGATGTCAAAGAAAGCTGCGTTCTGGAACTGCCTCCAGAACAACCCTAAAAGGCTCTACATAAAAGCAGGACACCATGCACAGACACCCAGAGGCTCTTACACATTTCCAAGCTATTCCTGAATAGCTGTGTCGCTCTTTTTTACATTAATTTCTGCCAGGCTGTTGGCAAAGGCTGGGAGCACTGGGACTGTGAACTGGAGTGTCAGGCAGGGCAGGGACTGAGCCAGCAGAGACACCAAAGGCTCCACTCATTGCAAACACAGTGTAGATCTCTTTAATCCAGTTTGCCCTGCACTGGGGCACCGACAACAAATTCCAGGGACCATTTCCACCCACGACTGACAGAGCAGTCCCCAGCGTGGTCTGAACAGCAGGAGAGGCCCAAGCTCTCCAGTACTCCTGCAGGGAAGTCCTCATTTCCCCAGCACTCCCTCTGCCATGGGCCAGGGGTGACACAAAAGGCTTAATTGAGGCAGGGATTTGACTATTCCCAAGCGGCCAACCTCCCTTTCCCAGTGTTCTCTGCATCTGGGTTTATCTCCCCAAAGGCAAAGCTGGTTTGAGGTTGCCCTGGGAGCTCCTGCACTCCTAAATGTGCCCTCACCCCTAAGTTAGCCACAGGCCTCAGAACAGGTAGAACAAGCAGGCAGCAGCTGCCTCTGGCTCCACACCATTGCACGGGAGAGGGACTAACCAGCCTGTTTGCTCCCTTCCCCACTTCTCTGACTTACCTAAGAAAGCAAGACTTGGCTGTGGTTCCTCCTCCTTATCCCACGTCTGGAGCTCATCACCCAGGGCCACGTGCAGAGACACAGGCAGTGCCATGGAGCTCTGGCCCTTCAGAAGCAGCAATGCAGCAGGGCTGAATTTCCTGCAAAACAATAAAATGCCAGAATTTGCATTTGTGTTTGGCATAGATTTGAAATGCCTGCAGCCCAGCTCCTCCTGAGAGGCAGTGCTGTGCTGGAGCACATCTGAAAAGCTTTCTAAGAGCAGCCAGAACCTTCCCACACCATTTCCCTTCTCTATTCCTTGTCAGTGGTTTGCTTTGTCTTTTGCTGTTGGTGTTCATTTGGTTGCTTTCTTTTTAATGAGCAACTTTGAACCCTCCACCAGCTGAGCAGGCCCCTGGGTCCTGGCAGACCTGTCCCACTTCCAGAGCCAGGACCTGCAGCTGCCCCACAACCCATTCCCTAGCTCAGGTCTCAGTGCCAACCTTTCCTCATGGATCACCTGTGCTACACGTTTAATTTACATTACACAAGAGCTGTAACAGCCCTAAAACATCAGCCACGTCAAAGGCAGTACTCACCTACCACACTGATCCTGGAACTGGAGGTGATGCCAAGAATTGCCAAGGAATTACAAAGACTCCTGAATGCAGGCTTTGTAACCTCAAACTACTCCAAGCTGCTGGATCAACCCCTCCGAGGCTCCGTGGGCCCTTGGCATTTGCTAGGAGCAATACACCCAGCAGCTAGGCTGGCTGAAGCTCTCATCCTACCCCTCCATGTGCTCAGGAGGCCTGGGGAAAAAGGCAAGGGGTGCTCCTCAGCCTGCCTGAGCAGCAGAAATTTTGGGCAGATAGATACTCTCATGTCCCAGCAGGCTGGAGAGGGAGTGCAGTGCCCTGGGGGGACAGACCCCACTCAGGGGTGAGGGAGGGGGTCCCTCTTGGCGAGCTGCAGCCCTGGTGCCATGGGGACCGAGCGTGTCCCAGTGGGATTGTGCAAACTCCCAGCTCTGGGAGCTGAACTCCCTCCGTATCTCGGCGCTGCACTTTGCACCCCAGCTGCCGTGACCTCATGCTGGCTCCCCGGACAGCGTTTAAAGTCCAGGCAGAGCGGTGCCACTGCCTCCTACCCAGAGCAGCTCATCCCCGCTGCTGCTGCCCCTCTGCCTGCCCGGGGCTCGGGGCTCGCACCGCAGCATGCGGCTGCTGCTGGGGGCAGCGCTCCTGTGCCTGACCCTGCGCCTGGGGCAGTGCTCCGAGGAGGCAGCACCCGACAGCCCCGGCCAGCAGGACTCCCAGGCAGTGTCATCCTATTCCGACTGGGGCATCGACACCATCCGGGATGGCTTTGAAACGGTGAACAGCTACTTCGACTCCTTCTTGGAACTGCTTGGGGGGAAAAACGGAGTCTGTCAGTACCGCTGTCGATACGGTAAGTGAACCTCACGGCTGCTGGCTCCTCTCTCCTCGGCCTTTCCTCTCTTTCTTTCTCCTTCCCTGGGGCCACGACCAGCTCCTCCTTCCCAGGAGCTCTCCCCGGCAGTGCTCAGGGTCACAACCGCTCTGCCAGTGCCAGCACGGGGACACTGAAGCCCCTTCCCCAAGAGCAGCCTGCTCTCCAGGCACCGCGCTGAGCGCACAGGGCAGCCGGAGAGGATGCAGCTTTCCCTGCAAGGGCACACAGGCACCCGGGCTGTCCCTCTGCCCGGAGCCTGGGACAGGACGGGGAGGGGAGGCTGAGCCAGCTGCCCTAATCTCAGCAACCTTCGGAGTGTCCTTATCGTGCAGCTGTGAGCTGGCCGGTGCCGCGGGCTGGAGGAGGAGAGATAAAGGGGACAAACCACACGTCACTGGGAGGAACCTTTAGTACTCAAGGCACAAGGAGGCAGCTCCTGCTTGCTTTGGACTTCACTTTTTGGTGATTTACCGAAAAGTATTAGTTTGGTTTGTCCTGGGGGCAGGATGAAGGAGGTGACATCCTGGAGAGGGCAGGGCAGGGGACGGGGTGCACAGAGCTGCAGTTTGTGGGGTGACAGGGCCACAGGCAGCACTGGCCATCACCAGGGTACCTGTGGCAACGACCTGCTTAGGAACCAGCCAGGAGTTTTCCCACTGACTGTATCCTCTCCTCAGCCTCCTACAACTGTCCCACAGCAACATCTTGTCCTGTCACCTCAGCCTGCCCAGCCACAGCTGCCTGTCAGCCCCTTGCCCCACAGCTTCACCCCACACCCTTAGAGACCACCTGGGAAAGTTGTTTGTGAGCACAGGGGGACTTCAACCCCTCTCCTCCCTGGAGCATTGTTTTGCACAGACAGACTCAACCCTTTGGGGAGACCCCACTGACTCTGTCTCAGTCTGTATGGATCCCATGGACCTCCTGCTCTTCCCAGGCCAGCAGCCAGGGCACTGGGACAAAGAGATGCTGCAGGGTTGGGAACTCAGCTCCCTGCCAGGAGCAGAGGGGCCATAAGGAGATTAAAATCAGTCTGAAAGTTACTGAGTTTTTTGTTTTGTTTCATAAATGATGTCACAGAACCACAGAACAGGCTGAGTTAGAAGGGACCCATCAGGATCATTGAGTCTAACTCCTGGCCCTGTGCAGGACACCCCAAGAGTCACACTCTGTGCCTGAAAACGTTGTCCAAGCACTCCTGGAGCTCTGGTAGCCATGGGACCACTTCTCTTATGAGCCTGGAAGTGCCTTCAGTGCTCAAACACCCGCTGGGTGAAAAACATTTTCCTGACATCCATCTAATGAGTATATATGTGTCCTCCCCTCCTGCCAGCTCTGCTCCCAGGCCCCACACTGAGAACAGACAGGAAGCAGCAAGCCAGGAAGCTCAGCCCCGTGGGAAGGAGGGAGCCAGGTACCCCAGCCCATCACCACAGCCCCACAGTGGCCCTGGTCCCTCAGCCTGGGGGTCCCTCAGTCCTCTCTGCAGCAGCTCAGGAGGGCCATGTGTGTCCCCAGTGCCTGGAGGAGGTGCCCCCCCCCCAGACCCCCCAGCACACAGGATGAGCCCATCAGGCAGCCTGTCCCATGCTCATGGTGTGGCAGCCCCAGGCCATGTGTGTGACAACCTCCTAAAGGTGCACTCCATGCTCCAAATTCAGAGCAGAAAGGGACTTGCCCTCCTTAAGGTAGAGACTGAAACTCCTGGCAGTGGGGAAAATGTGGCTGGGACTGCAGTGTGCCTGAGGTAATGCTGATATTCAGAGCTGGTTTCAGGGAGCCTCAGGACTCACCACATAACGCAGGAGTTACTGCTTTTGGACACATCCAGAGGTCTCTCCCTGCCTGTCCTTGTGAAAGCATCTCCAGAGAGCAGCACAAATCTCTGCTCACACCCAGGAGCACCCTGCATCTCACAGCAACAGTGCTTCACCTAGAAAGGAAAACAAGCCAATCGTTAGCCCAGTTCTCATCCTCTGCTGAACAGCTCATTAATCACTGCCTGAAGGAGGACACTACTGAAATGCTGCCCAAGTGGCTCCAAGGGGCTTCCTGGTCCCTTCCAGGACCGTTTGTCCTTGCAAATCTCTGGCACAGACATTGCAGACTGGAGAGGATGCCAGGATGGTCCCAAACCAGTGAGATCCAGTCCTTGCTCACAGAAGGATGAACACAAACCATCTTTGTGCTGAATCAGGGCCTGATTGCTTTTTTCTCCAGGCATGAAACAAAAATTATTCCTTCTACTTACTTTCATTTCAGCCAAGAGATATCAATAATAGCTTATTTTGCCACGGTAAAGGTCAGGACTCACCTGTGATTGTCAGGACTCACCTGTGATTGCCACATCCATCTTCAGCTGAGCACTTGGCTGTTCCAGCTGTAAGACTCTCCTGATTTTTCAGCAGCTACTGAGGTCTGAAAACAACCAACTTGATGGATGACTCTCTTAAATCAGGACATTAGGGTTACACTAGCATTTACTGGCAAATGTCCTCCTGCTTACAAAATCTCACTGGGCATCTCAGGGGAAACAAACAGCCTGAGCTGGGAGTGAAGCCCTTGTAGCTTCCTCCTGGCCACACAAGACTTCACTGCTTTGCTCAGCATTTGGTCCTGAAGGGCTTCAGATGAGGGGGCACCTCCAGGCTGTGGGAAAAGAGCCTTCAAAGCCAGGCTCTCTCCTACAGGGCACACAAGGCTGGGTGTGTGCAGGCACCTCTGCTCAAAGCCTGCCTGCCTGGGGCACACAAACAACAATGGACCACCCAAACGTGCAAGGAGCCCTGAGACCATCCATTCACCCAAAAATACACTCAGCTTCCCCTGCCAATGTCCCAGCACTGCAGTGCCTGAGACCTCCTGCATTGCCAGCAGCTGTTCCAGCCAGCTGGCTGCTTTCCAGCCTCTTGGAAGAGCTACAACAGCCTGACGGTATTAAAATGCATCAGGGAAACTCAACTTCAGTTCTAGGGCTGTGGCAACAAGGCAGTGGCCTGAAATCTATCTTCTTGCCTGGAAGGATGGGCAAGCAATAAATGATAACAGGAGCACTGAGTCAATGCTTGTAGAGAGGCAGGAATGCCTGATATTCCTGTTTTGCCTTTGCTTTCCTGCTACCTACAAAACAAGATGTGGGAGAGAGGTTAATTGTGGTGTCTTGGACTTGACATAGCTGAGAAAGAGTACAAAGGGGCACTTTATAAGTTTAAAAGCTCTACTTTTCAGAGGGGAGGAGACAGGTTTCCTACAAGGGCTTATCCTGAAGGCAGTTTGATGTTTTGTGGGATCAGCACAATCCTTATGTGAGGGTTTTTTTTTTCCCTCAGGCCAGCTTTCTAGAACATTATAATAGCTGTGACTGGGGCTTAACTGAAGATCTGGAAACACAGCTATCTTTGGCTGGGAACTGGATAATAGAGGGAGAACTGGATGATCTTAAAGGTCCCATCCAACCCAAGCCATTCTATGATTCCATGATCTCCACATCCCCAAAAAGTCTCACTCCTACTCAGACTTGCCATCTTATCCCATTAACTGTCAGTGTGCTGCAGGAACAGAATTTTTACAATCAGTATTACAAACAAGACACTCAAATTTGACTCCATCCTGCAAAACCCACAGCAGATTTTGAACTTTCCTCTGCTTCCTGCATCAGTTCAGGAACATTTGAATTCTGAGTCCCAGTTCCCACCCCCTTCCAAAAAAACATCAAGGCTCTTTTGGAAGAGGAAAAGTGCCTGTTGGCATCTCACAGCTGGATAGGGTTTCAGTTTGTTATTTATTTGTAGCAAATCTGTTATTTAAGCAAAACAGCTCTGGCAAAGTTTAATTGAGAGGTGCTGGGAACACTTCTACATAAGTCCCTCTGAGGCTTTTGGCTGCAAGGCCTTCCCAAGGGCACAGCAGATTTATGGTTGAATTAACCACTGGCATTTTAGGTACCTGAACAGAAAAATGGGGAAAGTGTCTTAAATAATTCCTGGTGCTGACAAGAAGCAAGAAGTGGAAATGGAGTTTAAAAGAACCCAACCCTGCCTTGAAGGGCTGAGTTAGATCCATTTTATGTCTATATAAATTCTCTAGCTGTGCTCAGGGAAGCAGAAACTTAACCCTTCATGTGACAGGCTTCAGAAGGCTCAGCTCACCAGAGTTTTTGTTGGAGCATTCCCACAGTTTATGTTTTCCTAGAGCAGGGACAGGACCCAGGGAATGGCTGGAGCTGTGTCAAGGCAGGGTTAGGTTGGATATGAGGAAAAGGTTCTTCCCCCAGAGGGTGGTCGGGCACTGTAGGCTCCCCTACAAAAGTCAGATTAAAATGCTGCTGGAAGGTACTGGTACAGCTGGCTGTGAGCTGGACTCTTCCTACATTGGGTAAATAATTATTCACAGAGGGAGTTCTTGCTCCTTTATGCATATTAAGCAGACTGAGGAAGGTGCAGAGATTAAAGGAACAGAAATTATTTGCAAAACATGGCAGTGCATCACCATGGGCAGAAAATGGACCAAGAAGACCTGCTCAGAGCAAGATCAGACACACAAGGTCTGGCACAGTTTGGAGGAGATCCACAGCACACCAACAGTCCAAGAATGAACTGAGGATAGAAAGAAACCTCCTGCTAGGCCAGCAGTGTAAGCAGTGGTGTTTGGAGATGCAGACCAAAGGGGAGCTGCTTTTTGGACCTAGTCTTGGGAAGATCAGCTTTCCTAACATTTGTCCTGTCTTTTCTTTCCCAGGGAAGGCTCCCATGCCACGGCCTCACTACAAACCCCAAGAACCCAATGGCTGTAGCTCCCATTTTCTGGGGCTCAAGGTACCCGAAAGTGTATGTACTGTCCCACCCACCAGTCCCAAAGGATGCAGCTCTCCATCACATCACCAGCTCATCATTCTGGGCAAGGAAAAGGCTGGGCTGGGCTGTGCTGGGCAGCTCGGTGACAATAACCTAGGTGCACACAGCAACACCTGAGTGCATCCTCCACACCTGCCCCTTCACCTCTTCTCACACTTTTTGCCTCTGCTGAGCACTGAATGAAACCCACAGGCTTTAATACTGCACCCACTCGTTATCTTAAAGGCAATTAATGAAATCATATTGGAGTCACCAGGAAAAGCCCTCCCAGGAGGCTCTCAGAGCAGGGATTCCTATTTAGCTCATGCATTATTGCTGCCCATGGAGTCTGCAGCTATTAAGCAGATTCCTGCTCTGACAACTCCTCTCTTTGCAGCCCATTTTTCATGTTAGGTTTAATTTCTGAAACTCTATTTCACTGCAAAGCTTGTGGGCATTTCTGTGGTGCCTCCTCTATACCCAGGCAATCGTGAGTGCAACAAAGGAACAATTAATCTCCTAAATTTTACATGAGGAAGGGCAAAAAGAGGAATAATTCATAACAAGCTAACAAGTCCAGTCTCTCCAGGAGACAGGCCTTCTGCTCCATCACCTCCAGGGTCATTAGCTAAGCTTACAGGGAGCAGAACTCCCCTGACCATGCTGCGTTTGTCCTTGGCCTCAATTGCATCTCTGAGAAATAAGGCATTAAAATACTTATGGCATGTTTATTAGGCAAAAAAAAATGGGACAGTGTCATGTTGTGGGGAAAAGAGGAAAAGAAAAAAGGGGCCTTTGCCACTGTTGGCAAGGACATGGAGCTTTCTGACAAATGAGAACTAGAAAATGGTCATGGAGGGGCTGTTTCCCACCTCTCTGCGAGACGCTGATTCCCTGGGACACAGAGAGAAGAGAATGTGACGAAGCCTGCACCACTGACACCACTGTGCTGCTCCCTCATCCTTTAGATGGTGAGGGAGCAGCACACATTCCCTCCTGCTGCCCCAGCTATCAGGAATGGCTTCTGGAAAAGGAGCCAGCTGGGCTCTGCAGCACCTCACCCTGTCACAGCTGTGTGAGCCTGAAGCCAGGACCCAGCCAAGGGACGCCTCTTTTCTCTTCCCCCAGCTAGACTTGGGCATCCCTGCCATGACCAAGTGCTGTAACCAGCTGGACATTTGTTACGACACCTGTGGGGCCAACAAGTACCGCTGCGACGCCAAGTTCCGCTGGTGCCTCCACTCCATCTGCTCCGACCTCAAGCGCAGCCTGGGCTTCGTCTCCAAGGTGCAAGGTAGGACCCTGCCTCACATCCCCTGTGCAGGGAGCCCCTTCCTTGCCAAAAAGAAGCAAAACGCTGCAGTAGGGAGCAGCATCTCTGTCCTGCACTTGTCACAGGTGGGTGAGAACATAGAGTCTGCCCCTCTGCTGCACACTTCTGTCCCAAGGCTGGAGACTTACGGTTATTTGCATTTAGAAAACATTACAATGTGTGAAAAAAAACACAAACAACTCTGGACATAATTCATTCAAAACTTGGAGGCAGTCCCAGACAGTTCAAACACCTTCATAGGATACCAAAAAGCCTTCCAGGGCCAGTGAGGCACACACTGAAACCTGTACATGGCCAGGGGCCAGCAAAACTGAGAGAGCCAAGGACAGGGCTCTCAGGGATCTGGTCACAGATAAGAGATGATGATGGCACCATGGACACACCAGTCTGGGTGGTGGCTGAGCCACTGCAGGCAGCTCTGGATGACTCAGAAGTGCTAACAAACTCTAGTGATGTGCCAGCAGCTCAAGTGCCACCCTGGTTTTGCCTAATTTAAAAAGCCTCAGCCTGCAAGTCTGAGAAGAGCTTTTTTGGTAACCTTTGCTGACCCCCTGCTCTAAGGTATCCTTAAATATGCATTTGTTTTCCAAAGGTGCAGCCTGATTAGGATACATGGGAAGTCTGCATGACACCAGCACTAGTGCAAATGGCTTCCTACCTGGTCACAGATAAATGCACGGAAAGAGTGCCCAGGCCAGCAAGAGAAATCAAAGACATGGATTGAGACATAAGTGCTACACAGGCTGAGCACAGCCAATCTTTCATGGTCACCCTTACCAACAGCTCCTCACACAGCCAACTTCTTCCCATCTCTTCAGATTTTCCACTTTTTTATATGGTTCCTTCTTGCTCTCTGCTTGCAGCAGCAAAGCAAATGTAGATCCTAGGGAGTTAAGGTGGAGCAGAGCCCACATTCCTGGGCTGAGCCAAGCCACCTCTGCCAGGCAGGAGTAGATTCCTCCAGCACCTCTGTCCTGGCTACTGTAGGAGGCACAGGCAACACCAGTGAACATCTGAACCATCCTCCCCTCACCTTGGGCTCTACAGATCCTGTCCCCAGGGCTGCTCTGAGCAGCTCCTGTCACAGTCCTCCTCCTCCACAGCCATCCCAGCTCTTATCTGGCATCCAAAACCTTGGTTTTCCCACTGACTCACCACAGCCTCTCCAATGCCTGCCAACTGAGCAGCCTCCTGAGGGAACAGGAGCTCTGAGGTGTTTGGAGAGGCTGAGATAGGAGAAAATAGTCCCAAAGGCAAGGCTTTCCCAGCTTCATCATGCATACAGCAGTCAGTGTTGGTGCCAGTAAATAAACCCTAAAGACCTAATACTAACCTATTTATTTACTGACAAGCACTTTCAGGGTTGTTTTGGAATGTGGAGGGGCTACTAGTCAGGCAGTCAGCTGCTCCAGCTGCTGCAAGATTTTTCATGCTGGTTGGCAGCTGGCATCATAACTCCCAAAAAAGCCCAGAAAGGTTGGTTAATAGTGGCCACAGGCAAAACTGAGAGGAGAAGGAGCAATGTGGGGGCCTCCTGGGAAATCTGTTTAGTAAACAGTGCTGTTTGCAGAGCCCCAGATGATCCATCAACCAGTAGGGCCTCAAAGAGGCAAGAAAGGAGGGGTTTAGGGGGGAGAGAAATTAATGCCACCCTGGGGAGAAAAGGGAACCTCAGGATAACAAAAATGTAGTTCTCGGAGAGAAAAGACGACAGCCCACGCTTCCAATGGCAAACCCCATGGAGCTCAGTGCAGGGCTCGGGCTGGGGCACTCGGGGCTGCCTGTCCTTACCTGGCCACCCTGTCCTTCTCCACAGCCTGTGAATCCATGGCAGACACGGTGTTCAATGCCGTCTGGACTCTGGGCTGCCGGCCCTTCATGAACAGCCAGAGGAGCGCCTGCATTTGCAGCGAGGAAGAGCGCGATGAACTGTGAGCAGGAGCAGCTACCCGGTGCCCGTGAGCCGCTGGCAGTGCCCCTCTGCAGCACAGTGACTCCTGTCAGCCCTTGGCATGGGCACCCACGGCAGCCTGGGGCACAGCAGAGCCAGCCCATGGACAGAGGGCAGCCGTGCCCGCTGCCCGCCGCAGATGCAGCTCCACAGCCTCACTGCTCCTTCCCAAGCCCACAGGATCCCAGGCCAGTTCTCTCCAAGGCAAGCAGGATGCAGTGCGTCTTATAAACACAGGACTTAGCTTAAATACATACTATTACCTCCCCCCACCCTGTAACTCCCTAATTTGCAGTGCAAGGCATTAGGTTTCTGTAAGCCCTGTGAAATTCCCAGTCCATGGATATGCTATGTACATTTTTGCACCGTTGGTGACAGACTGAAGAGGGGTAATTTTCTTTCAGTACCTTGCTCACACCCATCCCTGACACTTTCCATCCTGTCATTACATACCCTGACAACCCCGCATATTTAAATACTTGGTGGATCCTAAACTGATTTAAGACATCTGGAGATTTCTTAAGCATGAGTTAAGGGGAAGGGCTTGAGGTGTTTGTGGTACACAATTGATATTCAGGACCAAAGCCCACCATTTATCAGATGTGAAATCACAGCCCTCTCCCCCAGTCTCAGGACAGGAAGCCACTTTTCTTTGCCAGTGTCATCCACATCTATTTAATTACTTTTCTCCTTCAGCATTTAACAAAGCTTTGCCCTTAGGATCCCTTTTTACACAAAGTGGCTGGGTATCCATCTCCATCTCTTGCACAAGCGAAACAGGAGGCTCACAGGATGAGATATTTCAAATTATTCTGGAGCCTTATCTGTCAGGTGACAGGACTTACATGCTACCTCTGTGGGGCTGCTATCAGCAGCCTCAGCCACCATTCCTTCTAAAACGTGGTTAATACTCCCATCTGTTATGGGGAGCTTTTGTTGCATGCAAAACCAGAATTTAAAGTGGTGCATGGCATTTTGCCTCCACAGAACACTGGCAGACAGCTTTCAGCTGGGTTTCTTGTTGGAAGGATGTTGCTACTGGGTGTGTGCATGCCGTGCCACGTAAATATTTCAGCAGCTCCTGCAAACATATTTATGGTTATGTTCTTCCATCTGCCACAGAGAAGTTAGGCTGCAAAAGGGTGATTTAACAAGAGCGGAAAGAGTCTGCCTTGGTTGCTTTTCTTCCAGTTTAAATGGGTTTAAAATATATGCATGGAGCTATAAATTATTTAAGCCCTGTATTCCTATTCCTGCCAGTCATCCTTGCCTTACAGTGAACAGCCATGAGACGTTCAGCTGGCCCCAGGTGGGCTGGAACAACAAGAGCCCCCTGGTATCCAGACCAGGAAAATGGAAGTGACTGCGTGAGGTATACTGGGATGTTTTCCATCACAGAGAATTTCAACACTGCTCAGATGTAATGACAGCCTTTCCTTGCTGGGCTAATGCCACTGGAGAGGGAATTCTGCATTGCTGAGGTTCACCGCTCTGTCAGAGCATGAGGCTGGACACACAGACTTGATTATCCAGCTAAGAAACACCTACTTTTGGCTAGGGATGGGAGGGAAACATTCCTCATTCCAGATACTGCCCAAACTTTGTATTTTGTTGGTGAAATAGTGCCTGTGGCCAGTTTAAATGTGAACCTACTCCTGTGATTAAATGACAAAAAAGAAGTTAAAATAGCTATATTGTCAATGTTCAATAGCCGACTGCATGGCAAATATCTGAAATTATCTTAGAGTTCAAGTGATATCAGATTAAAGCCAAGCAATTGCTGGCAGGTGATGACATACACTGGAGAAATCAAAGGGTTCTGAACAAAATCTCTGTACCCAGACACTGATGGTGCTGGAGATGTCGCTAACATAAATCATCGTTTCTCACTGCTTTCAGACCACCATTCATCCCAAAACCCTAGGGACTGCTGCAAGCAGGCCAGCTACTGAATAAATTCATTTTTCACTGTGGTAACGTGAAAAACCCACTAGCAGCTTTACAAGGAAATATTTGAACCTTCAAGTGGTGGCAGTGACTCCAGCAAAGCAGCAAGTAATCCTGTGTAGGAGCAAACCAGTGCATGAACCCCAGTAAAACTGCAACCAAACTAAAACTGGCTTCCCCTCCATGCCTCTCCTACTATCCAGTGATGTACAGCCATGGAAGCCGCTGACCACAGGATTCTCCAGGTTGCTGCATGAACCTTGGGTCATCTTGAATTCCACCCTGCTCTGGACACAAAGACACCACTTTGCTCATCCGGTGGCTTCCTCTTGACTTTGTGAATTGGCAGGATTGTTTTCAGCTGCAGAGTGGAAAAGCTGCTTCACATGAATTCGTCTAATAGTGTGCACAATAACTGAAATAAGCCAGGAAAGGAACTTCTCCCTCCATCGCTCCCCCCACATCCCTTCCATATAAACAAACAAGACCAGTTGATTCTCCAGAAGGCACCAGATAATTAATTTCATTTCCCAGCTCTTGTTTTATCAAAACAAATATATTTAGCAGAGGCTGCCTGAACAAAGAAGTGACAGTGGGAGACTGCCCCTGTGGTCCTAATGCAGATGTGAATCAGCAGCAGCAATCCTAGGAGAAGCCTTTTTCCTTTCTTTTTCTTTCACATATGGTTGGATAACACATGAAAAGTGTCTTTCCATTTATACCTACTTATCATCATAAAAATATTTTTGTTTACTGTAACACACACAACACTTATTTCCAAGATTAGAAAAGCAGCCATGAAGCTATTTAGAAAAATTATTAAACTCTCAGCCATTAAATGCTCATTCCTCAATGGAATCTCACTTGCCAGAACAAATAAATCTGTGAAATAGGTTGAAATGTTTGCGGTGATTTGTGACTCCCCTCTAAATGGTCCCTTCAAATGGATTCCCTTTCCATTTGAGAGCAGCAGCAAATTTTGGCTTTTGCAGTAATTGGCTGCTCCAAGCAAAGCAGAACACAGGTGATGAAGGTTGGGGGGCTTCCAGCAGACCTCCAACCACGTAGAACAGAGCTGCACACTGAGGAGCTTCTTGTAGAAAACCTTGGGAATGCACTGCAGAGCCACTGCCACTGGTGGAGACGGATCCTTCTCCTCATCCTCCAGCCCTGCCTGTCCCACTGTTGGCTGTGCTTCACTGGTTCTCCTTCACTGTGCTGGTTGTCCTTCACTGCTGGCTGTGCTTCCTCCCTTCCACCCCACACCCCTAATCCTTTACCACACAGCTCAGTGAAGCCCAGAGGAGCTGATCACATCCATTATATTTTCTTCAGAAGGAGCTTGGCAGCCCGAAAAGATTCCTGACAACCACGATGCCACCACCATCACCAGTAATTGTGTCCCCTGCCATGGCCACTCAGACAGTGCTGCCATGTCTCCTGTCACCAGGCTCACTGGGGACAGCCCTGTCCTGAGAACTGCCCACATTACCAATGATTGCTATAAATAATTAATGTGCATTCCTCTAATCCTCTGTTGGAACCACGGCCTTGCTAACCAGGGCAATGCATCACAACTTCCAAACACTTGGCAGCAGCATGCACGGGAGTGGGGTATTTATAGATGTTTAATGGTGTTTCTCTTACAATCAAGGTGCTATAATAGCACTTAGCAAAGGCATTTTTGGTGGTGTGAGAAGAGGGAGAACAATAATGATACACTAAATACAGAAGGAAACACTATTAAACGTCATGCAATTATCAAAAGCCACTAAAAAAATCAAATCTCATTAAATACCTTTTGCTATTTAAAATCACATTTAAATGTGCCTGTGATGGATCTGAGCTTTAGCTGCCTGTAATGACAACTGCATTGCTCCAAGGAACTTACACATGATGAGATATATTTTATACATGTTTTTATTAACAGTCACCTGAAATCTTCAGCATCACTCACAGAGCTGCACAGCAAACACACTCAGCTATGATACTATTTGTACTGTCTGATGCAAGAAGGGCTTGGATAACATTTGTTTAGTCAAGGACAAACAGTCCTAGGGCCTGTAGGTGGATGTAGGCAAAGGCAAAGTTGGGTAACACTTCCGGCCTGCAAAGAAACAGGGTCCCTTCAGCTAAAGGATTGTCGGGGAGAAATGCAGATAAAACCAAACTGTTCTGCAGTCCGGGTCACACTCCAAGGGCTGCCTCATGGGCCCAAACCACTTGACAAATAATCACCACAGAGTTAAGGAAATGAGTCCTGAGGTTCAAGCGGGGCTTTAACAAAAACCTCTAGTTTCTCAACAACCACAACAGAAGGCAGTGATAAGGATGGCCAGGGATGCTGTTCCAGAGGGTGGGTGTCAGTCATCAAAGTCGATCCTGATGGGGCCTCCTGTCAGGACGTGGTTTGCCACGTGAACAGATTCCTCGTCCTGCTGCTCCTCGCGTCGCTCGGCTGACCTGCGCGCGCGTCTCCGGCAGCCCTGGGCGCAGCGCGAGGTCTCGTCCAGCGCCCCGCACACAAGGATGCGGCAGTGCAGGAACACCTCCTGAGGTGGGGACACAGCAGGAGGGTCAGTGCACAGCTCTGGGGACCACTGGCACTGCTGCCAGAGCCAGTGCCACAGCACTCCTGTGGCACACAGTCCGTGTCCAGCATCACCGCCTGCAGCCAGAACGGCCTCTCCATCTGTTTCCTTGTGGGCTCTCTTCAGAGAGCCTGGCTGAGGTCTCAGAGGCAAGAGTGGGGAGAATAGGAAGGTGTGAAACGATCCTCCAGATGAAGGGATGAAAATGGCAGGAATCAGCTTGGAAGAGCTCACATAGACTGGGAGGAGCTGCGTGTCCAGAATGTGTGAAGCCTCGCAAGGAGTGATGGAGATGTGCAAGAGAATTTCAAGTGAGCTGGGGAAACAAAGCCAGGAAACCGAGGGGAAGAAGGAGGAAAACACAGGGTGATGAGAGGGTAAGTTGAGGGAAGAGGGAGAATGCAAAGAGCAAGGAGACAGCTGCCTTTTCTCCTTGCACAGCACAGGCAGTGACAGGATTGCTGCTCCCTGCCCTGTAAATGACCAGAAGAGCAAGCAAGAGCCCTGCAGGCAGCAGCCACAAAGACTTGGAGAGGTTTGAAGCAGAATCCATTGTGCAGGATGGGAGGATGCAGGTTGGAGGCAGCGGGGGTAATCAGAAGGCAAGGAAAATTTCTGAATTTTAGAAGACCTCATCTGTTTTAACCCTACTGGGGGCTCTCCAGTAGCTGGAGCAGAAGCTTTATACCTTTTGGAGCAGGCAGTGTTGACTGAGCTTAGCAATGACTGGAATATCCAAATTACCTCCAACACAGAAAGGAAAGCTATTTGCACTAGGAAAATGGCATTGTCCTTCCACTGTCTTCCCACTACAGAGCTGCTGCCCCAGAGAGACAGCCTGGTTTCACATTGAATTAAACAGTATGGTGACCTTCTGTGTGGAGTGCTGGCATCTGAACTCACAAGAGCTGGAGAAGGCTGAAGAGATCCCAAACTAAAAACTATGTTGTTTTAAAGAAAGGGCACTGTGAAATGTGCCTGGTGACTGAGAACACTTCTCTCACCCAGCAAACAAGGGGCCACCAAAATCACCCTGGAAGAAGCAATGATTTTATCCTGCTGTGGCATTGGTGTTCCAAAAACTGTCCTTCATATTTTAATTTTAGTTGTTTTTATCAATCTCTCCTGAAGTACCTTTGTCAGGCTCCTGTAAGGTGTAACTGCTGGAACAGGCACAGCAGCACCTGCCTTGGGCCAGCCATTTCATACCCTTTTCCAACTTGGTGCTGAGGCTCCTCAGTTGTATCAGAGCTGATGAAACATCTAAGAGTTGAGTTTTGATCTTACCTTGTTGTCTTTGCCCACAAACTTGAACACAGGAACCTGGAAGTGCTTGGCAAGATGGTCCTTTGACGTGTACTGCTTCACAGAATCATCAGAAACACAGCTGAGGAGAGCAGAGGGATAGGCTTTAATGGGTTTCCCAGAAATGGAAAAAAGAAAGAGAAAAGACATTCCAGCCTACTTAACCAGAGAAAGAAAAGGAGGGATTGGTTCTGTCAGGCTCAGCTACCATTTCTGCTACTTCCTCTTTGGCCACAGGAGAAAAGTCGGGAATGATGGGGGAAAACAGCAACATTGCTAATAGCATCTCCAGACAGGGAACAGCTCAGCAGCAGAGGGCTGGCAGGACGTGGCCCAGTCCCCTCAGAGAGGGACTGCCAGTGAGCTGCAGGCAAGTCTGTCCTCATTTCACCTCCCTGCGCAACAGCCTGCAGTGTTATACACTCCAGAATGTGCCATGCACTCACTGTATACACATAGATATGCACATAAATTATGCTTAAAATGAAGCAGCCTGCACCCACATTACTAAAATATGACAGATGATGAAAACAACAAAAAAACAGGTTTACTTTGCTTTGTGTCATTTACATTTTTCTTCCTGCTGGATTTGGTCAAACAGCTCAAATTCACTACACCAAAACCTTACAATTTCAGTTTTTCCATCACTAGCAATGCATGATTATATGAAAGGTCACAGAACTGCAAGAAAATAAACTGCTTTTATAACAAGCTACATTCCAGGTGCAGTGCATTTATAAACTATTACAGCCTATTTAGAGTTTGACAGACAAAAAGTTATGGTGGCTCAATAATTACTGGTGATTATTGCAAAGCCTTGGGCATCTTGAGAGGCTCTGATGCTGCTGTGAAATTGCATTGCAATGTAGCTTGTCCTTTCTAGCAAGTTAATGCCAAAAATGTGGACTTTGAAAGATATTAAAAAAACAAAACCAAAACCAAAGCAGTGGTGGAAGAGACAAGAGGTACTGGTGTAGCTCAAAGCCTTGCTCTTGCAGCAAGCTTCAGCTCCCATCTTTACACAAGAAATGTGCATGGCATTGTCAGCAATGCTGATGTTTCACATGTTCAGCTGTCAAAGAGCAGTTCTGCCTTCACTGGAACATTTGGGAATCTCTTAAGTTGTCAAAATTCCTTTTTAAACAAGGCATCTGATCATAAAGAATGACAGTTAAAGACTTTTCATAGGTGAGTGGCCAAGCTCTAGGGCCATGAAGTCAACTCACAGGCATGTTCTCATTTGTGAGCACATAAACTGTGATGATTATTGGACACTGGCTCAAACTGACTCCTAAATCCCAGGTTCTCCAAAGCTTCTCGACACTGGTGGAAGGAAACCTACTGGTTTGGGGCTAGGGAGAGGGAAAGTGGAAGACCACCACAAAGAAATCAGAGAGATACATAGATAAAACCAGCTCAGAAACCTCATGAGTCACATGGGCACGTCCTTCTGCATTTGTGGGGCCAGACTACATTCCACTCTCCTAGGAAACCCCCAGAGACCCTGCCTGTCCAAAGTGGGCAACTTTGGAGAGGTGAGAAGAGACATGTATGGAAGGAAAAGGGGTGGGCCTGGTCAGGGTATGGGGAAAACCACCCTATCCCTGCGCATAATGTGCTTAGGTTTGGGGAGCAGAGTGGCAGTGCTGTGGGAGCTGTGCTCTGACCCTCTTATTCAGGGTTGCAAGGCTAAAAGAAAGGCTTGCACAATGAAATATCCACCTCAGCCTGGCAAACAGGGAAGCCTGAGGCATAAGAAGATGAGCTTTGCAATGGAACTACCTTAACCACCCCGTGCTCTGCTGAACCACAGCTCCTGACCTCAGCAGTGACATGACCTGGCTCCAGATGCCCCAGGGAGCTCCAGCGTTTATCAGCTGTGCCATCGGTCACTGCCTTTGTTCCACTTTGTTCTCAGAAGGCAGGGAATTAACAGAGAAGAGAGCAGCAGAGGGAATTTCCCCATTCCTCAGTCCAAGGTATATCCCCTCCAATATAAACTGTGCTTCCCTTTGGATTATGCAGTTAACTCTTGCAGGTCTGATCCTACATAAACTGATAAAAAATCCTATCTTTATTGCCATGGGCTTCTGGGGCTGGATTTCTAGAAGGAAACAGTTATTACAGAAGCGTCTGGAGCAGGGACAACTTAGCAGTGCATTCAGCTAATTTAATTTTGAATCACTGGAGCCTGCAGTGATGGCTGCAGAGTGGAGCACTTTTCCCTTTCAGTGAAGTTTTAATGCCCTCTGCAGGTACCAAGGGACTGCTGGTGCCATAAATCTTCCAACCAGTGCTGGGGTGAATTCAAGAGATGACATTTCCTGCCTTCTCCTTTCTCTATCCAGCTCAGGTTTTGGCTGCTGTTTTGAATCCCATCATTTTCACTCATGGGAAGAAAGGAATGAATGTTTGAGGCCTTGACTCTGTGAAGGGTCCATGGGAACAGCCAAGCCAAGGAGTTGATAAAATCAATTTTTCCATTACGCATCTGCTCATAAAGCCCAGAAATGTTGGGCACAGAAGGACTGCAGCCTAGGATGGAGGGAGAGCAGACTAATGCTGAATCCTCTGTCAGAAGGAAATGAAAACAGTACTTGTGGGTACTTTACATTGCAGGACTCTTTTGCTACAAGACAACCACACAGGATTTGCCAGCAGCAGCTGTAACAGTGGATGATTTAGTCTGGCAGCTGAGGACATGATTGTTGTCATCATTAAATGGTCTGGCAGGCAACATACAGGATTTACACCAGCACAGTCTCTTGACTCTGAGGCTACAACTCTTGGGTATGTCTTAGATATTCCTTTGGCTGGATTTCCCTCCCTAGAGGACAGCACACTGCCTCACAACTATGACATTTCCTCAGAGCTCTCTGGTTAAGCAGCTGGATGCAAACACTTCACAACAATGCTGTAGCATGGCACAATCATTTCAGCACCCAAAGAGGGATCATCTCAGGAGCCACAGATGAGCCCCACAGCAAGGCTCCCCAAACTTCTGATGCAAAACCACTACAACAGCGAACCCACAGATCTGCACAGAATTATTTTAGCATATCCTGGAATGATCACTAACCCCAAATACCTAAAAAAATTACAGCCAAACTGAAAGACCCTAACTTTATTGCGCTGACAGGCATCATGGAGAGCAAAGCAAGGGATTCTCCTGCAGCTCCTACCAGGACTAGCAATGGGCTCTTCTAGCTCGTGCTGTAATAAGGCCATTATGAGAAAATTAAGAAACTCACTCCAGTTGCTGTGGCAGCTGCCTGGTAGCAGCACATGGCCATGGGGGTTCTGCACATTGGCTTGGCAGAGAGAGGATATCAGGAAAGAGAATCTTTTCTACAGGAGCCAACTCAATTATCCACAAGGCTAGTGACAGGGAAATACATCCTGTAAAGGCTGCACTCAGAGGAACCTCTTTCACTGCCTCCCACTGTTTCTCCCAATTACTTTTGATGGGACAGGTGGTTTCAGCTTGATGGCTGCTGGTGATTGCTATGACCAGGACAGACAGGCTGCTGCGGAGAGGGGGATAGTGCTTCCTGCATCACACAGACAACTCAGCCCCACTGCCAAGTCCCTTGAAATTGCCCGCAAGAGAGGGAACAGTGAACTCACCCATCTTGAATCAGGTAGTACTTCAGGATCTCATCAATTTTGGAGGTGGGAGTGGCAAAGCAGCTCTCCACCAGCGTCTCCAGTCCACTGACGTGCACCAAGGGCTCAATCCCAAAGTACAGGGAGTCCCGAAGCTTGAGGGTGGGAAGATCACCCCTGTAGGGCTCACCAAAGTCTTTGTCCTTGAAGATCTCCAGAGTGAAGGGGAAGATACCCTGGTTGCGGCTCATGATTTCCAAGGGAGAGTTCTTGAGGTTGGGCACGTAGCCCTCAGAGATGGTGTAGCGGCGCGGGAACTCGCAGGTCACCGGGATCAGCAGCTTGCTGGTGCGCACAATGATGTCCCCATTGCTCCCCGGGGTCTGCTTGGGCAAGCCAGTCACCAGGTTGGTGGCAATGATTTTATCATTGATTACCTGCAGCAAAGAAAGGGGAGATCATTGAGAAAGACCTCCCTGGGCTGACACTTAGAGTAGCCACTGAAGGCCCAGCTTGTGAATTTACACCCCACAGCCAGAACGATGCTGCTCATCCTCACAGACCAGCTAAGGACCTCGGTGTGCTGGCAGCAACAATGCACCACACTTCTGCTACCCCTCTGCTAAGGTGAGCCATTGACCAGTTGCCAGTTTAACCTTTCAAACGTTATCAGAATCTGTCTCAGCAGAAGGATGAAGAGTGAGGACACTTGTACCTTCTACCCTGGTGAAGCAGGAGGCAAGCAGAAAGCAGCACCCATGCTGTCAGGCACACACTGCTGGAGGGGGCTGGAACAAGCTCTCTGACTGTGGAAAGCCAGCCCAACTCTACTCTGAGGGCAGCTGCATGGCAACACAGAAAACGGCTCTGAGGGTGCAGCTAAATCAGCTTTGTTCCCCAAGTAAGCCACAGCCAAATCCCCAAATCCCAGAGACTGGGCAGTAGGTATACATACATCTACAACGGTACCACAGGACTTCAGGGAGAAATGGATGTTGACGTGAGTGCCATTGGACACGCCTTTACACGAAGTGTTGATGAGGGAAAGGTCCAGGCCTCCAACCAGGTCCTTTGGGATGTTCACCTCAATAGAGCTGGACTTACACAGCACTGGAACTGCAAGAGAAGTCCCCAGAATAACAGTCTGTGCTACAAACCTACCAGTGAGCTGGAGAAGGGCTATACCAGATATAATTGGGGGAATAAAAGGGGAATCACAGACAGCATTTATGATTATGATCCTACCACAGTAACCTAACTACCCCTTTTACATTCCCACCTACACAATACAAACCAGAGCTGCCACTGCCCCAAATTCTCCAGCCATAGCAATGCCTCAGAAAACAATGAAGACAATCACTGCACTTGCAGCAGAAACTAAGCTGTGCTTTCCAGCTTCACTTAACACTCAGCACAGATTTGGTTGATAGCTCTTGCACTGTGATGTCCTGGGAAGAGCCTTTACCAGATATGGGTATCAAATTCACAACGCCCCAGGCAAAGCCATTTTTTAAGACCCTTAATCAGATTTTACATCAAACCTAGAACATGCTGAAACAAGGCAGAGTAATTCCATATAGATTCTGAGCTAAAATGGAAGCACCTCAAAATGCCACAATAATCTTTTTATAAGCAATAAACCCAGCTCTGACAAACAAACCCAATTAGCTCACTCCTTCCTCCTCCTTGCAACCTTTTAAATTTTAATACAGGCCTCCGTGTGAGTTTTTTAAATTAAAATTTCATTACATAAGAAGCAGGAGAAAACAGACCATGGGCAAAATAAAAAAGGAAGAGAGAATAACCTTCAATAAAATAGTAGTTGCTGTATATATATATTCCTTGGGATTATTCAGTTCAGTTGGAGACAGGACCAACATACTGGTGGCATATATTCTGATTTCAGACAGAAAAAACAAACCTTTTGCAGGATTTACATTTGTTATATTTTAAAATCCCACGACAAAACCTTTTTGCAAATATACCAGTTTCCTGAGATTTTTGCCAAAATTAATTGCAGTACCAGTCCTCGACATTCCTGTGACCTGCCTTCCCTTAATTTCAATCCTTAATTATATAATTTAAGATTCTGGATATTTGAAATAAGGCACACTGTTAAAAAAGGCACTTCAATCCCCTTTAAAAATTTCCCTGTCCCAGCTCAGGTATTCACAGCAGCCTCTGAGCACCTTCTGGGAGGATTTTTAATTAAAAGTTAGTAATTTCAAACTGATACACTAAAATGTATGCAGAGTTCCCAAAGCAATATGTTCCCATAATGACACTGCTGGGTTAGAACAGAAGCTTAAAGAACTAAAAATTACCTTAACCTTCCCTTTACTGGCAGCAGAAGGCAAGTGGGAATAACTGAGCATGTCAAATGGCACAGCTCAGGAGCAGACAAAGGGACTTGGAGAACACAGCATAATGCAGACAGAGAGGAACATCCTTTGGAGAACTGATTGGCTCTGTCTGGATTTAAAGACTCGCTGTTCTAGCACTCCTTGATAAATAAGAAAATGTACTGCTTTTATAAAAGTGACGTTCAGGGCAAGAGATTTGGATCCCAACTGCAATTCTCCAAAGTTCAGGACTGATTTAATTCAGGATCTCTCTGTTTCTACATGTCTTTGACTGGCACAAAGTGGGAGAACGAAAAGATTCCATTTTCCCTGTGCTCTGGAGCCGAAGGAGTTGTGTGCCCTCCCCCACACCTGGACACAGAAACACGTGAAGGAAACCTCTTGACTCAAGCCAGCTCGTGGCTATTTGGGTAAACACCCAGTGTGTGCCAGTCAAACATTTTAGTTCTTCACCTCTTACTTCTCAGAGCACCTGTGAGAACTGGGAAAGCCTCCTCATTTCCACTTTAAGCTCTGTTCTGCACCAATGCCTCTGAGCACCTGTCCCTGGGAGGAAGCTTCTGTGGCGACTCCAACGCTCATTTCTCTGCCTGCCATTGTTATTGGCACCATATTCCAGCCTCTGGCTCCTTCCTTGGCCTTTCAAAGTGCTGCTGCTTGGAGCAGAGGTTATCTCCCTGCACAGACTGCCCAGCAGAACAGACTCTCTGGTGCTGGGGAGCCCTGACCCACTGCCCCAAACATAAACCCTGCTTGGCTGCACAAAAATTCGAGCAGGGCACGGGGGAAAGAGCATTTCATCCCTACTCTTCAGGAAGAGGTGGGGTACTAGGATGGGCTGCAAAATTCTAGGATGATCTGCAAAATTCCAAATATTTTGCTGGCTGGTATCTTTATGGAAAAATTGCAGCCTGTAGACTGTGATTTCTGTTGAAGATTATTAATGTTTGTTCTGAATGTGGAGACAGTGCAGAGGAGGGTAGAGAGGCTGCAGATCCAAGTGCTTCAGGCTACTGTGCCTACCCTGCACTGTTAATTGAGCCAATATAAACCTGATTAGGTGTCACAAAAAATTGTGTGGTACAGTTCCATATCTGTTCAGAATTGCAGGCCACAGCATGGGGACATAAACTGATGAATGCACAAGAACAGGCAATTTCACTTTATGAGATGCTGTATCCTGAGCCCCAGCCTGGCTCCCAGCAGTGCTGCTGCTCTCATTAGCAGCCTCACCAGCAGCAGAAACTCTGGCTGGGAAATCCAGGACTTTCAACCCTGCTGGGGTTGCCTCAGGGCCCCAGGACTGAAAAACATTGCTCTGTTCTGGCTTGTATCTATCAATCAGACCTTCAATCAGTGAGCGTGATTACAGCTCTTGGAAACCCCCACCTCTACCTCCCCACCAGCACTGCTGGATCCCAAGTGGGCAGTGCTCACCCTTGGGAGCCCTGCATTTCTAAAAAGCTTAAAAAGCAGAAAATCCATCAAGCAGAACCATTCCAACTTCCTCTCTGATGTATACCTACCCTTTTGGCCACCATGAAGCCTGAATTTGTCCCTCCCACTGATGTCTGGGCACTCTGTGGCACATCAGACTGCAAGAGGTTCTCTGAGCACACCAGGCAACACCAGACTGCTGGTAGCCTGGATGTATTTGCAAAATAAAAAAGAAATATTTGCAAAAAACAGGGAGCTTGTTTATTCCATTGCAAGCCATAGGCACAAGTGACTCGGCATGAAGGACTCCCTGTGGAAAGTTCAGATGGAAGGTTCTCCAAGGATAATGCTGCCCTGGCCCCTACACAGCAGAAGCAACAGTCAATTTTTGGATGCCATCCTGGGCACTTTTCCAAGGGGCAGCAGGAGCACCTAATATCAAAGCTAGTGCCCTACTTCAAGGCACAGGAATGCTTATTGGATTGACATACTTGGAAAAAAACATGCCTCTCTCTTTAGTCCTGTTCTTGGAAGGGACTGGACTGCTTTAGCTGAGAGTTTGAAGTTTGAAGCATGGAAAATGTCAGCTCTAACAGCATATATTTGTCAGGGGTGTGCACTGAGCAGCATAATGGGAGATGTTTGTGGGAAATAGTAGAGGTAAGAAGATTTCCAGAAAGCTGTAAAAGCAAGCCTAAGAAACTGAAAGAACAGAGAACTAGCTGCAGCTGCAAAGTCTGAAAGTAGAGAAAGTTACAATGGTATACCAAGCAAGGACATTAAACAATAGCTTGAGTTTTAGGTTTGGCTAAGAGAGACCTTAAGACTGCAGAAAAATATGCTTAGCAAGGTAGTAGAAGGTTTTAGGCTTAATAATGAATTATTGTGCATTGTTAATAGAAAGAAGGCAAGCAAGCATTGTGTGAAGCAGGTGTACATGTACTTTTAGTGATTGGCTAGAACAATTGTCTGTAAGCTTTAGCAATGTGTTATTGGCTAGAAAGTTTTTTAAATGCTCTGTAACAAAGAAATCTTTGGCTGCTGCTGGCTGTACATGAGCTTTTGCCATCTTCCTATTGTCTCAACCATGTAATGAGACCGATGTTGCAATAAAAGCTCAAGGATTGTACCCCAGAAGTCCTGTCCTGTGCATGAAAACAAACTCCAAACACAGTGTTAAGCAGTATTAGTCATAAGGGAACGCTGCCCTACAATTAATGTGATGCAAGATGCACTCAAACTGGGCCCAGTGGCTGTTCTCCTGCCTGGAGAGAAGAGCAACCTCTTCAGGCTCTCATCTTTGGATAGTCTGTCATTAGTAACAAAGCTCCATTAACCCAACTGGGAAGGACAGACTAAGAGAAGATAGCAAAAACAAGAAGAAAAATTCCTTCAGACATTCTCTCGGGGGACAGCGGCTGCTGGGGAGATTTTGTTGACCTACCCTGGCAAGTGTGGTTGTCTTCTGACAGAACAAGTCCCCTGGGACATTCACACTGGTAGGTGCCTTCCACTTCAATGCAGGTATGGCTGCAGCCTCCGTTGTTATTGTGACAGCCTTCAATTTCTGGGAAAGAAGGGAAAATCAGCACATCCTGCAGGCCCCAACAGACCCCTGACTAACCAACAGTCTGAACAATACAGCTCAAAGGCAACAGTTTGTTTCCCAGAAAATGAGGTGGAGATCCCTTTTTTAATTTTACTTTTACAATTAAGGGCAACAGTTTGTCTCCCAGAAAATGAGGTGGAGACCCCTTTTTTAATTGTACACTTTTACTCATGTAGAGCATCATGATTTTTTTCTTTCAAATAACCTTAACTGCTTGATTTTTTTAACCCTTTGGGATGAATATGCTAGATGAATACTATTGTTCTCAGTAAAATAACAGAGCATGAGATAAGCAAATCATAAATATAAAATATTTCTCCCTGAGCCTGCCATCAGAAATCACTGTGTGGTTTTCACTGAAATGTACAGAAAAGAATGGAAATCCCATACTCAATCCTATACAATGCATGGAAAATAACAGCCCAAACACCCCATACGAGTCAAAGCAATGGGTAAAACATCATAATGTAAATTTTGAGATACTTGAAACCCTACTCAGCCTCCCCAGCTCAGGTAATCAAGCTAAATCTCTTGGCATTTGTTCTTTTTAGCAACAAGCTGTGAGGTGGCTCACATCTCACATCCCATTCTCTACCAGCTCACAAAGCTGAGGATACATCTTCAGAAATAAAACTCACTAACAAGATTGTAAAAATCCCCAGCAGCAGTGTTAAACTCGTGAAAGGCACCATCCTTCGTACAGAAGGGAAATTAAATGATATATCAAAGGCCCTAAAAGCTAACTTGGGGAATGGCAGAAACAAATGAGTTTCCAAACAGACTATTCCAGCCCTGTCAGAAGAGTGTGGCACTTGGGAATAAAAATTGCACAGCTCATTTATGTGATGCCCCAGCAGCTCAGAGCTGGATGTGTCAGGGACAAAGCCCACAGACCATTTCTGGCCCCACACAACTTGACAGGTACTTAAGGAGCACTCTGCACAGCAGCATTTCCCAGGAAAGTGTCACTGCCTGGATGAGTGATGTACCAGCAGAGCTCAGAGAGCAGATTTAGCTCTTTTGGGTAGCTGAAAAGTGAGGCATATCTGTAGTTGTTTTTCTTGTCTGAGACCCCACAGTGTCTGTGAACACCACACAGCAGCTTTGCTGTGAGAGGGCACAGTGCTTTTCCACAGCTCACCACAGAAAACATCAGGCACACATCAGTTTCTGCTGGGTTTGCCTATTTCTGCTCAGGGATGTTTGTACATTGTTAGTGACAACACATCAGGCCTACAATTTGGTCTTTAAGCCACCAGTCTAAATTTATCAAGGATTTTCAACCTGGCTGTGCCACCACTGTGAAGGAATTGTGGCAGCTGCACAGAGCAGAGAGCCCACAGACATCAAAGAGCAAAATCCTGCCCTAATCCCAAATTTAACTTCTGTCTGGAGATTGGCACCCCCTCTCCTCAATCTCTGTCCTGGGAGGCTAAAGTGATCCTCATGCTCTAGTCTAATGTCATGGCATTACCCCATACCTAATGTGAGCTGCCAAAACCCAGTGCTGCTAAATCTGCCCCCACAAATCTCCAGAGCCAAATCCCAACAACTCCAGCAACAAGTTCTGCCTGGACAATCAATCTTCCAGATCCACTGCTGCAAGGGAATGATTTATGCAGTTTCCAGCAGCCTGTGGTAGCTGAAGCCTCACCTTCACAGGTTTTCCCATCGCTGCCCAGCGTGCGCCCGACTCCGCACTCGCAGCGGAAGGAATTCTTCAGGTTAACACAGAACTCGCTGCAGCCCCCGTTGTTCTGCTCACACTCATTTTCATCTGGAAAAAAAAAAAAAACAGGCCATGGAATGGAATGAATAATCCCACTACAAGCAGTAACACTTGTCAGTAACACTGACAATAGCTTTTGAATCTATTGGTAAAGCTCTGAAAACTCCTCCACCTCTTTTTTTAAAGGCTAAAGTGGCTCTGTGTCTGTCTGCCCTTCTTTTTTCTTTTTTTTGGAAAGGTACTTTGTTCTCTGAGATTCTAATTTCTCAACCTGATTTAATCTCTGTGTGCAAAAAGCAGATCAAACAGAGAGGAAGGGACAAACATTGCTCTTGTTGAGCCACATAATGAATGATTCTCTTAGGCAGGCCAGGATGCTGAAGTTATCAATTAAGGTTCACAGGGGGTTTCATCAAAACAGCTTAGAAGCTGGCATTTATTAGGTGTCAGAAGTTTAAAACCAAGAAAAAAGAAAAGTACCATTTTAACAGGTCAGAGATGAGCTCTTTCAGGTATCTGTGGTCCCACACATGCACAGAACCCACAGCTGGCAGCTGCTGCTGGTGTCTCCTTCCACAAGCAACGTGAATTGAGTATTTTTAGCCAAAGACTTGGCTGGTACCTTGCTTTGGGAGGCAGGAAGCATGTCCAGGAGACTCACACAGACACTCTGCTTTTCACACACGTGGCAGGCTCCACACTCTCCCTTCTAAAAATAAATCTAAAGCTGCTTAAAAACAGAAGGTGAAGAGGGAAAGGGCTACTGGCAAAGGCATGGAAATGTTGTTAGAAGGGTCTAGAGATTGCCTTGGCCAAGAGCTGGGCCCAGAAATTCCCCTGGCTGGTCCTTCCAAGTTCTACAACACACACAGATCTCTGTCCCCACTCTTCCAGTGACAAGTAGCACTTCTGGAGTGCAGGCTGGTTTTCTTGAGACTGGACTGGGACAGTGCTGAGCTGATTTTAACCATGGCTTAGTAGAACATGGATCCAGGCATTGAAGAAGTGAAAGGCAATGCACCAAGTTGGTGGATGTGTGACAGGCAGTCTAAGACCTTTTTTAACCCCTAAATGAAAATGTAACTCAGGATCAGCTGCTCTGCTCTGAGGTTTAAAGCATCTCTGAGGAGAAGCACAGAGATGCTCAGCCTTCACAGAATGGTCTGGGGGTTGGAAAGGACCTTAAAGCTCATCTTGTTCCATCCCCTGACATTATTCCACACTACTCCCAGCATCATCCAACCTGGCCTTGGACATTTCCAGGGATGCGGCAGCCAAAGCTGCTCTGCTGCATTACTGCAGCAGCTTCAGTCCTTCTCTTTGGGAGAGCTGGGAAAGGAAGCACATTCTCTGCTTAGGAAAGGCAAACAGGGATTTATTTGCTTTCTCCATAAGGAGGGCACAGTTGGTCTCAGAGATGCAATTGCACAATTACTCAGCACAACAGAAAGTTATTAGGAAGATCATGGAGCCACACAAGAGAGGCTGCAGGTAGGGGAACCAGTGTGATTATTCCAGCTGAGGTGCTGTGCCACCTGGGAATCTCGAGGAGAAGCAGCAGTGCAGAAATCCTGCTTGTGGGGGGATGAAAGCAGCTGCAGCACACACAGACAGGCTCAGGACTCCTGTGTGCCTCCCTGCTGCAGGAAATCCTTTCTTCTGAGCCTGCCACACATTCACGGGGTGCTAGGGCTTGTCAGGGGCACTTCTGTGACTGGAAGGCTTGCACAGAAGCAGCCAATAAATGCTTTTAATTATCTGAGAGAGCTCAGTCAGCCACTTGGCTGCAGACAAGTGGAGCTGCTTAAGCAAAAGCCTTCCCCAGAATCACTGGGAGCAAGTGTAACTCTGCAGCAGGACCAGGCTGCTCCTTCCACACAGCTCTGCCCTGATGCTCAAACATGAGGTGTGTGAAGAAAGAAACCACCCACACCTGCTTTGTCAGGTGTAGCCTCTATGAAACAGACTGACCTGCCACACAGCCTCCTGGACCAGCTCTGCTTTCAGCTTCACCACCAAATCAAGTGACAGATGAGATTTCTCCTCCCCCAAACACCCTTTCCTCCTGCCTCTCCCTTACCTCCTCCTATCCATTTGTGTGGCTCTGCAGCTCCCCAACAGCCACCCCTTCCCAGCCCCTTGATTTGTCCCATCATTTTCCCAACCTCTCAGTCCAGGTGCTCTCCCCCAGCACCACACACACAACCACAGAGCTCCCACAAATCTCCAAAGCCCACATTCCCCACTCTGTTCTCACCTCCCTCCTGGCCGTGCTGGTCTCTGCCATCAAGTACCAGCTCCCTGAATATCCCCTTGTCATGCTGCCTAAAACCATTGCAGCTGTGGTGGGACTTACAGTTCTTTGGGTCTCCTCAAGCCCCAGGCCCTGGACAATGTCCCAAAAGGGCAGGAAGTATGGTGGAGTTTAGTGTGCAGCCCTACAGCAGCCAGCAAAACTTTTTTTGGAGGAGAGATATTCAACAGAGCGTGGGAGAGGAAATCTCTAATGCCAGACTGCACAGCACTTCCTGAGTACCACAGTGATACCACAGAACCCTGCACCATGATCTTGCAAAGACACTCTCCTACTGCCTTCAGCAGCTGAACCATGCAGAAAGCAAATGCAGCCTCACAAACATGGAGCTCCCGGGGCACCAGAATGGATGCAGTCATGGGATGTCGTATCTTGGAACCATTTACAGAATCATAGTCCTGGTTCTAGGCAGCAAAGGGGAAAACTCCTCTCAGGATATGTCATTTTTATAGTGCTTTGCAAGGCAAGGGATTGAGATGTGAGCAATGAAACAGAGGGAAGAAAAGCATCAGCAAGTGGCACAGCTTATTTCCACCCTTACCAAGGCATGTCTGGCCATCAGGTCCGAGTGTCGTACCCGGGGCACACGTGCAGTCACCAGTGTCCAGGCAGGAGTCCTGGCAATCCACCACATCACAGATGTCATAAAAATCTAGGGCATGACAAGAACAAGGTCAGCACAAAGCCCTGAGCATGCAAAGAAAGCACGGGACTTGTCCCTTCAGCTTCCCACCATGTGTGCAGCCCCTCAGTTACAGACCCCGCCCACGCTGGGAAAGCTGACCTGCTGAAGCTGCTGAGAAACAATCGAGTTTAATTACTGTGAGTCAGAGATGCAAATTTTGACTTTGGTAGCGTGCCAAGACAAGCCACAGGGCCCACAGGGAGCATTAAATCACTGAGACCAGGTCAGCTGTGGAAAAATCCTGCTAGAGGAACAAAGCAGGTAAAACAGCTTTGCTGATCCTACAGGGAGAGCCCCACCATCGGGAGAAGCCAGGTGGCCTCTGAGGGACCAAGGGGGGCTCAGAGAGGCGACTTACGCCCACAGTAGGCGTGGAAGCAGACGGTGGGCTTGGTGAGGTGGTACACGTAGTACCCTCCTGGGCAGGCCTTGACCTCGATGGTGGTGTTCCAGAGGCAGCAGTTGCCGCTGAAGCTGGCGCAGGCCTGGCGCCGCACGATGCCGTCGGCCTGGCGCGGGTGGCTGCCGTTCATCCAGACGGGAGCGTGGGTGCCGCAGTGGTTCTCGGGGATGCAGAAGGTGGGCATGGCGTCGCCGGCCATGCCCGTGAAGCGGTACCACTCGCCGTCGATGCCGCTGTCGCACGTGGGCTGCCCGTGCGAGCCGTTGATGCGGTGCTCCGTGTTCCTCCAGGGCTCGTTCAGGCTGATGTAGGCAGAGCAGGGGTCCAGGGCTGGGACACACAGAGAGAGAGCAGCTCTGGTAGATATCAAAGCTAGTTGTTGATGGATAATTACAAAAGTGCGTTTTTTTCTCTGTCCCTGACTTAACAGAACCGTTGTGATCTGTCCTCACCCCTGGGGAGAAAAGGTGATACCGGCAAATTCATTGCCTTGTGGAAAATCCTGACAGCTAGCCTTAAAGGTCTTGGAGGAACAAATAAATTAACAGAGCTCGTACAATATTATGCAACAGTCTGACTCGCTGTTTAGTTGACAGGGAAAAAACAAGATAGAAGCACATCTGAGGTCCAGGTAATGATTTTGCCATAGGAAATACACCCTGGGATCTAGCCTAGGACAACAAGGCTTTGTTCAAGCACTGAGCACCTGCAAGCCCCTCCTGAAGTCACTGGGAAGTCTCCCAGGTTGGAGAAATTTACCAGAAAACTGATAAATCTCCCAGCCTTGGAACAAAGGACTACATCTCAAACAGTTTATGCACCCTCTTTTAAAACCCACCCACAGCCAGTGTCAGCCCTCACAGCTGAGCTGCCAAACCTTTATAAGCATTATCTTAAAATCTAGAAGGCCTGAAGGTCTGAACTGGGACCTTCTGAGGAGCAACATGTTAAACCCTCCACACTGCTGTGTTCCTTGCAAGCCCACAAACCCTCCTGTTCTGCACAGATCAACTGTCTGAGTGAAGTGAGTGTTTGTGGGGGCAAGACATGAACACATGGACATCCTGGCAAGTGCATGTCTCTTCTTGCACTGCTCAAGGAGTGTGCCCCTTTTCAGAGGCCTTTCTGAACCTTCTGCAAATAATTAAAATATGTGAGAGTACCACAGGGAGAACATAAATGAAGAATTGAAGTGTTCATTAATTTTTCAATCTCCTCCTAATTAACCCTCATTTGGCAGCTTCCACACTGGAAGTCCAGAGGTTCCATTTTGCCTTACATTTAATACCTGATTAAGCACAACTTATCCATGACAAGCAATTCCCTATTCAGCAAAAGGAATGCAAACACTGCCCCAAGTAAGGAAAATTGATTACCACTTCCTAAAATTAGGCTAATAAAACCATTCACTCTGACAAAATGCATCTTGGACTGGAACAGCCTCAACTTTTCACAGCATGTTTCTTTTGAAGTTCTAAAGCTGTGCTGTTTTGACAATAGTGTGATGAAGTTTGGGTGAGGGAGGAATACTATGCTCTTTCTATTAGAAACACAAATGAGCCTGGTTCATTATTTTGATTTGTTTCACTGACTTTAAAGTGGGAGCTACAAGTGCTTCAGAGAATAGACTTCAAGTCATTATTATTTAGCTGTGTCCTCTGTAAAAATCTGTCCCACAGATGTGCTATCTCACAAATATAACATCTCTCATTCCTTCCTCAGCCACAGATACATTTTGCTTGGTCTCAAATCCAGCATAAAAGCAGGAACAGCTGCCAGAGTCAGGAGTGCTGCAGAGCTGGCACAGGGAGCGTGGATCTGGGTTATGAAGGAATCTCTAGTGCCACGATTCAAAGACACACAGAGGAGCTGATTCACTGCCACCACAACCAGCCTGGTTCTCCTGAGCAGCAGAGATGGGAATGCAGCAGGGAATCTCTGATGGGATTCACCAGGCATTCCCTCCTGAGCTCTCCTTTTCACCTGCCTCTGCTTGCCTGCGCCTACCCACAGACAGCAGCAGTGCTGTAAATCCCATCCTCCAAAAGCTGGTTTGACTTCTCCCAAAAGGAGAAGATAGAACAGAGCTTCCTCTGGGCTTCCCTCAGTGTCATTCCCTTGGTTTCCACAAGAGGATTTGGTGTGGCCCTAGAGTGAGTCACTGACTGAGATGAAAAGGTTTTCGTGGTGTTAAAAGCCAAATGAGGTGAAGCAGGAATGCCCTGTCAGCTTCCCAGCTGGGCAGCACTAAAAATACCAACACTCTCAATTAGCTTTCATGTAATTATGAAATATCCTTTGTAAACAGACTCTGGGAATGCTCATCTAGGGAAATTACATTGTCTCCTAAACATCCAGGAGATAATTTAAAGGCAAAATTTAGTGAGACGAACACGCAGCAGCTCAGAGGGAACTGGAAGAAGGCATATCAGGGGAATTGAGGTAGCATTCCCTCACATCTTTCATTCCCCTGAGAGCTTCTGGCAGGAGTGAGGGGGAAGCAAACAAGCAGAAAAAGCAGACAGTGCTCTTTGGAACACTGCACATCCTCACAGCCACCTTTGGACTGCCAGTGCTGCCCCACACCAGCCCCCCTGTAGATACCAAGCAGTCTTTGGCAGCACAATTTTTTTCACTTGAATTAATTAAATTGCGTTTTAAAGAAAAAAATTCCACAAAAATAGAGAAGCGATTGATCAGCCTCTCCCCTCTTCTCCCCAGACAACAAGCCTGGGGGTTTGCACAAAACAATAACTGTAACCAGCTCACTACTTTTTCATTTTTCTTGGCTCAATTCTTTTCCTCCTCATTGCTTCTTGCATGGCCAGAGCAATTGAGGCTGACAAGCAAAGCTTTTCCATTTGTAAGCTTGGTGCTATCATTAGTTCTCTGACTGACACGGTAGCAGCTATACTGAGTGAGAAATCAGGCTCCAGCAAGCACTGGTGAGTGCCCCATCCTGCAGAGATTAATTCTGAGTGCATTGTGTAACTGGAGATCTCTGCTCCAGCACAACTAAGCAATAAAGGGAGCAGCATTACATTATGGCACTAAATTCAGTTCAGATTTGTCAAGGAAGCAGGTAAAAAGGTAGCATAATGTCTACTCATAGACTCTGTTCTCCAAAGGGAGAACAAAAATCCCACAGTGTCTTGGCAATAGAGGTTCTCCCAGTGTGGGAGACTTCACACTCTGTAACAGAAGGATCCTTCCAACTGGAAGGAATTTCACATCACTTTCAAACAAAAGGGATATTTCTCCCACCTTCCAATCTTTCGCCTAAGAATACCAAGGCTCACTGTGAACCTTAGAGATGGCAAACAGAAATAAGGCAATGCCTCTTTACTCACCCATCGAAGACACCGGCTGGAGCTGAATGACAAGGTAAATACAGAAAAACAAGTACTGGAACATCCCACTGAGCCAAGGAAGAGCCACCACTCAAGTGACAGAGGCTTCAAAGTCCTTGTACAGGCTGTGGCTCTTGCAGCCTTCCTCTCAGTGGAGCTTCTGACTCCAGGCTTCCAGAAGAGCAAGTGTGATTGCTCTCCTGGAAGTTTATCAGAGGAAGAAGCTGAAGGGACGTGGGCTACAGCTCCAGCCTTGACCTCCCCAGAGCAGCTCTGCCCCTTACTGACAGCAGGGATGTACTCACTGATCAATCTTGTTTTCTGGACTTGACCTGCTATTGTTTTCTGCCCTGACTGCCCTGCAGTGACACCTCCACTATCTTATCCAGAGAAGAATTCTAACCAGGGACACCCGGACATCCCGAAAGGATGGAAAAGAAGAACAGATGGGTGCTTGTTATCTGTGCTCCTTCCACAAGTCACACTCCATGGCTCCCTCCAGGCAGAAAACACCAGCTAAGGAGCCTTAACTGCAGGAAATAGTGGCCAAAGCAGCAGCACTGATCCTTCCGAGAACAGATTGCAGAGCTACAATGGGAACATCAGTCAAACTCAAAGACTGGTGTCCCACAGGGAAATGAGCTGTTCCTAGGCTACACAGAGGCCCTTGCCACTCCTGGTCACACAGCCTGATCACTGCAGCGAGATTATCAAACAAGGAAAGTAAAGACACTTTTCTGCAGTGCTCTTACAATCTCTTGCCTTGATAAAATAAACCAATCCAAACGTTATGGAATTAATTTTGATGCAAAACCGAGTAATTGAGAACCTCTCCTGACTAGTTCAAACCAAACTGGGCTGAGTCACAGGTGACAGCCACAAGCTCTAGATGCAGCACACTGAAATGTGTTCTTAACTACAGCAAACCCAGAAAGGGTTCTCCCCTCTTACCCCACCCCAAGAGCTCTCCATCAGCAATGAGTGCAGCTGAGCCTACAGTAGTCACACAAACAGCCATGTGTAGGCATTTCCCCATTCCCTAGGCATCCTGCATTTCTGCAGCAGGCTGGCCTAAGAAATGACACCAAGCTTCAAATCCCAGCAGGAAAAAAGTGGCTCCACTATGTACATTTTATCCATGTTGAATTCGTACAAGACAGGGAGTTGGGTGCTTGTCTGTCTTGCAGGGACTGTACATTATAGAAAATTCTCAATGGCCTCTGTGTTAGGGTGTGCTCCTCAGAGTGAAGTGCAAGGTGCTGCTCTACTCCACCCCAGCACAGGAGTCTTTTTTCAGTAGGGAACAACAAAAAAAAAACTCCAAATAAATTACTGTTATTGCTCCCATAAGGAAAGAAAAATATACAAATTCTTGTGGCTCTATTGTGCTGACAGCTGTGCAGTACCAGAAAGGTTTTTCCAACAACAGGAAAAGAGAACAGATTCACTACACAAAGCTATCAAGGCAGATAACCCTCAAGAGGTGACTATGTGAATTCCCAGAAGAGAAACTAAAATTGAACAGAGCAAGCCACTGGAATTTATATTTTGCCACTTTCATTGAGAGGCTGGTTTGTACTTATGATGCCAGGTAAATAAAACTGACAAGCCCGAATGGAATGCTCTGTTTGTGTCACAGGTGTGTACAGTTCCCTGAACCATCTCTTCTCCAGCTGCCTTTGTTTTGTAGCTGCTAGATGAGCCTGTTATAACAAGGTTTTGACAGGTACATGTAAGTGACTGACAGCTGACAATTAACACAGAGAAATGAACTGCAGCATGGCAAATTGGAGCCTCAAAGGTGTCACCTACAGGCCCTACCAAGTTCTCAAAAATGGATTAAAGCAGGAGACGCTCCAGCATTCCCAGAGATGACACTATCCCAAATCACCATAACATCTAATTGAAGGAAGTGGTCTCAAGCTGGCGAAGACAGTCGCTACCTCTAAACATTTCTGGGAAGAAGCACCAGAGGCAACTCTTCTATCAGCAGCTTCTCTTTGAAAAGTTAATTTGGGTGATACTCGAATTCCCCCCAAACAATCTATGCCTCAGGGAGCTGTAACAGTTAGTCCTGAGAGAATAAATGGAGGGAAAAAAACCTTCCCTGCAAGGAGATGCTCTGGGAGAGACACAATTCCAATAGGGCATTCTGTAGGACCTGCACTCTCCAGCTCCTGACCTCCACATTTGCACCCCAAAGACTGATGCTCTCAACACCCCAAAAAGAATCAGGCTCAAGTTAGAATCTCTTAAAAGAAGCCATCAGTACTGTTTAAAAGATATGAGAAGGAAGGCAAAATTAAAAAAAAGGGCAGGAATTTTATTTTGGTACACAAGAGGGATTTTCTAAACCTGCTACACAGCCTGTGCATATCCATTCTTAACACAAGAAAAATGCTCAATTTGCAGGTGGCAATCACCCTTCTTGTGGAAGAGAGATCTTTGCAGGGCTTTACCATCCTCACACAAGGAACTCAAATTCTTCAAAGTAGTGGCTGGGCTGGAAAGCCTCATACAGTTTGTAATGGACTCATGAATAAAAATGCTTTGGCATTTACTGAGGTGGTCTTGGTTTTGTCAGAGCCACCTCTCAGAACACAGCAATGGCTGGGAGGTGTGTGAAGCACAGCTCTGGGTGCAGGAACCTGTGTAGAAGGAGCAGGAGGAAGAGCTAATCAGCACTTCCTGCTGCAGGGAGGGAGGAGAATCTGGCACACAGGACAGGCTCCCTTGTCTGGGATTGATCGGGAGGATGCACATTCACAATAAGCCCTGACAGGCAGCTGAGATGGATTGCACTGAAGTCAAGGACTTGGAGATAGGCCTTGTTGCTGTAAACAACTTGTTCCAGGACTCAGAGCCAGTGGGAAGGGCTGTGGAGATCGGGGAGGGAGCACAAGCTGAGCAAAACGTGGGCAAACTCCACACAAGTACAACACTGAGAACCCATTAACATCACTCCTAGTTATGAGTAGCAGTTATTTCCCTTCCCTCAGTGGAGCACTGTGTTGCAGAACTTGGTGTTTGAGAGTGTTTTTCCACAGGTCCTACAAACCCAGCATATTTTCCACGCTCCTCCATTTTCAGATGGAGGTATTCAGGCATAGACAGCGTACCAACAACTGCAAAACTGGTCAGGGGCAGAAAGAGAAGTAGAAGTCATCTTTTAAGAGCCCTCAGAGCCACAGCAGCACAGCCTAAGAGCAGTTCTCCCCTGCTTCAGGGCTTAGGTACACTGCAAGTCTAATTTTCCTTACTGGATTTTACTTTTCATCCTTTCGAATGCCAGTAAAGAAAATAAGCCTAATGGGTTTTTTTAAAGAAATAATTAGCATCTCTTGGCACAGGTAGAAGAATACTTAAGATGTAAAAATCTCCTTCCTCTGTGAAAGTGAAGCCATACAATGGGACACAGAGGAAAGAAGCTTGCTTTTATAACTCCACAGACACAAAAAAACCCAGGGGATATAAAAGAAATTGGTCCACTGGCTCAAAGACAGGGCAGCTTGGCCAGCTTCACATGGCTGGCTCAGTGCCATGGTCTGACAGCCAACAGCAGTTTCAGAGCATCATGCAAACCCCCTTAAAGCCAATATGGAAGCATAAGAACTTGCAGCAAGGTGATCATCACTGCTGCCTGCCAGGAAGGAAGGGTTACAGGGGGAAAATAAAAAGGGTTTCTTCTTTGCTCTTCAGGAAAGAGGAGCCATGAACAGCTTCCCTGCAGGGGCCTGCAAGGCAGAGCCTTAGGGGTGTGGCAAAGGGAACTTAAATGCAGTTCTCGAGGAAACTTTGAACTGGTCTCATGTTAAAACCCTAGATACTAATGGTTTTGGGCTTTCTGTACTCAAAAACACAGACCCTCAAGAGAACACTACATTTAACCTAAAGCCATAAAAAAAAAGTTCCATACATTTATTTGAAAACTCCCTCACAGAAGAGGTTAATGGTTTTGGGCTTTCTGTACTGAAAAACACAGACCCTCAAGAGAACACTACATTTAACCTAAAGCCATAAAAAAAAAGTTCCATACATTTATTTGAAAACTCCCTCACAGAAGAGGTTAATCAAAAGAATGACAAAATCAGTAAAAAAACAGCACCCAAGCACTGCAATGCACACTGCTGTTTCTCCCTCACCAGGGCTGAGGAATGCAGTAGTACATTAAAATTCAGGCAGCTCTGCCTGCTCTGCAAGTGCTGCCAGGGGAACAGGACCCTTTATCACCTGCCTGGCTCCCAAAGGGGAAATAGCTGCTGCAAGAGTGTGTGTTGATGTTGAGATAGAACAGTGTGGATCAGGAGAGCAAACAAACCCTGCCCTTCCCTTCAGTGTTAGCATTCCAAGGCACTAAGACTGGAGAGGGAGGCTTGTGGATTTCAGGGCACAAGTGCAGCCACTTTCCTTACTTCTGTAACCCATACCATATCTCCACAACAACATTAATTCACGTGCAGGAACAGTTTTGTAACAGCACCTTTTGCTTTCAAAATAGAGATGGTGGTGCTAAGACATCACAAAGTCTCTTGTTCTCCTGGATGCCAAAATGGACAAATTCTTATGCAACTGAGCCAAACAATTTACCTAAGGGTGGCAGTCGCTCACCTGGGGACAGCAGCAGACTAAGGGCTGCTTGAAGGAAGGAGGCCTGTCAGCAGTGATTAAAGGTAGGTGACAACAAACAGCTTCCAGCCCTTCCCCTCCAGCTTTGAAAAACACAAGAGTTGTCTTTTTCAAAAACTAGCTAATCATGGATGGTAATTTTTTTTAAGCAGCCCACAGGCAAGATGGAAACCTGCACCAAACACCTCATCCTAATAATCCACAAAGCACACTCTGCTGATTCCCAAAGGTAATGAACAAATCACGTGTCACAAATGACAAATCACTCAAGGGCTCCGACAGAAAGGAACTGAAGCCTAACACTCCAGTTTTTCTCCAAAACAACACTTGAGTGCAATGTGGAAATACACTGACACCACAGGTACCTCTTTTGGGTTGCTGGGCATTATCTGCCTGTATATTTTCTTATCCTGTTACTATGCTGGCCAAACAAAGGAAGGTCTTTGCTAGACCAAGTATCTCTACCTCTACCTCACCACCTCAACTGCTCCTGAGATCCCTGGGTTAGGCAGCCAGGCCTGGCAGCCAGATCTCCATCCAGGCTTCTTCAGGAAAGCTATTATCTGCATCACCACGGCCTCGGTGAGGTCAGTCATGAAGTCACAACCTAAACAAAAAGAAATGGAGGAAACTCAGGAGAGAGCTGCCACACAGGGAACAGTCTCTTCTCAGCTGGGGAAAATAACATTATTCAAGAGCACTGATTCAAAAATTGAATAGTTATTTATTGTTCCAGAAGTACATTGCTCTTTTATACATATTTCATAAATGATACAGGATTTTACACATGTTCAGGTTTTTTTTTTTTTGTTCTTTTTTTTTTTAAAGAAGGACTTTTCTCCATGCTCCCTCCCTCATCCCAAACACACACCAAGGATTCAGCTACAGGATTGTGTTCACTTTTTTTCCTTTTAAAACTCATCACACAAACATGATAAAACAGATAAAAAATAATCACACAATGTAATTAAATGGAAAGACACAGGAGAAGGGGAAGGGAAGAAAAAAAAAACTAGGAACATGCACCCATTCGGTCCAACATGCCACTGAGTGAGAAGAGGCAGCAATCCCAGCTGTGTTTCCACATCTGCAAGGCACCTGGCATCTAGTTAATACTGAATTATTTTCTTTCCTATATTTTTAAAACATGGTTCCCAAAAAAAAAAAACCAGAAGCCTCCTTCCATGACACAGTGAGGAGTAGTAGTGAAACATCAAAAAGAAGCAGCCAGCCTTTCTGTATATAAAGCTTAGTGTCCTTCTTCTACCTTCATCCTGTCTCCACAGCATTTATCAGCAGGGTGCTAAACCAGACTGACCTGCTTTGAGTGAAGAGATGTTTTATCTGCTTAGAAAGCAGCCAGCCTTGGCTAAGAGAGAGGGCAATGGGTTGACCTTCCTTCCTTTATTTCTTTTTAGCTAAGAACAAGAGATGTCATTAGCCACTCCTAAGAAATTCTGACCTGTGGACACAAAGTTCACTTAAAGCTACTTAATCAGGGGAAAGTGCTACAGAAACAAAGCAGTTCTGTGTCTTGCACTGTAAGATCCCCAGGCTCTCAAAAAGCCTCTGGGCAAGGGAAATGCTTTGACGATATGTGAAGCTTTCTATCCCATTACACAAGCAGTCAAGTATCAAGTTTCATTATTCCATGTTCCAAAACTGTTCATTTAAAAGCAGAAGTCATGATTCCGGCAACAGTTTTGTAACCCTTTAAGGCCTTCCTAATTTCATAGTTCAGGTGGCTCTCAGATTTGGGGTAGGAAGAGGGGAACCTCCCTGCCTTAAGACTGAATATAAAAAACCGCTCATGCAATGCTGCCATGGATTTCTAGGAGGAGCTCGAGGGCATCGGGACGCAAAGTTTAGAGAGTTATTACGGAATAATCCAAAACATCGATTATCAAATGTCCAGAAGAAAACTCATTCCTTCTCTCACTGGGCTACAACCAATCTGTGCTACAAATAAGCAAAGGAGGAAGTCAGTGGAGCACAGGGGGTGGGCTGGGAAAGGGAAGCTCACGGTTTTCCAGTAGAAAGCAGTCTTGTAGTAACTTTATAAAAGAGACCGGGTCTGACCAGAAGTGTGCGTGTTAATGGCGGTGGAGTGCAAGTTCTGATCACCAGCCAGAGCTCCAGGTGGCTTGGATTCTTTGTTCATTTATTTTTTTCTCCTTTTGTTGGTTTTTTTTTTTTTTTTTTTCAAGAGAGAAAGAGAGATTGGAATCAGGTAAAGGAAAATTTAAAAAGCTAAGCAGGCTGCTGGTGTCTTATCAAGAGGCAGACCCTGCAAAGATGGAAGAAGACACCCCTACACCCCAGCATTACATTCTTTTCATGAACCCCCCCAATCCTGTATTTGTACACAATTGCCATTCTAACAGTTTTTAAAACGTGACTATTTGCCAAGCCCTTTTCAGAACTAACATTCCACAATGTCCCATCTTCAGATTTAAGAGATTGTCCCCCTTTACAGTCCGTTGTCTTGATTAAAGGTAAAAACCCTCCACCCCCCACACCACGTCCCAGCTTCCACCTGCAATGCTTTAATTAAAAAAGGCAAGAGCTATGAACAGGTTTTTTGCCGGGGTTCAGAGCTTCTTTGCTGATCAGTCCTTTTCAGAAATTTGCTGGATGGGCAGATGAACTTGCAGTGGGTCTCGAAGTCTCTTAAGGTCCAATTCTGCCTAAAAGTAAAAGACACGTTATAAAGCACAAGTTCCCAAATCAAATTCCCCCAATACCCCATTCCCCTTTAGAGAAAGAAAAGCTTTCCCACATTTCCTTGTTTTTTCCCTGTCCAGCAGGAATTTGCCCAAAGAGTGAAACAAAGTTGGAAGTTCATATTTACAAAAAACATTCTCAGCTGTATTTCTCTGAAGTTGTCTGTATGCAGCCACTTAAAGGAATAGGGTAGGGGAGATTTGGATCCCCTTAAACACACTGGATTATTTTTTTAAAAGAAGCCAACAAAAACCCAACAAACCAACATCCCAACTAGATTATTAGGGACAGTTGATTCTAGAAGAAAAGCTCCAGGAAAATATGGCCATCCAATGGCATCTGTATTCAACATGGCATAAGAAATCCCGGAGAGACCTGTGGGTCCTTCCTTATGCAGTTTGTTCTCCAAGGCAGGGTTAGAACTCCTCTTGCCCTGGATATCTTACACTGTCATTTCCAGAGCCTGGGAATAAATGATGATAGAGAGCAGTGAAAAATAATGTCATAATTCTGCTTTTTCTGCTCACACCATCCTTCTGCAACAATGCTCTGAGAAACACAAGGAAACATCTCTATCCGAGTCCTTTGCTGAACAGATCCCACAATGTGGATAATCTGTCAAGAGTGTCTGTCTCCAGAGTCTGAGAAATCTGCCCCCACTGATTTAAACAATACAGCTACATTTTTCTGAGCATTATTTTCCAGGACTGCACTGAAGTGGTATGTCAGGAAGATCTGAACTGAATGGATGCAAGCCTTCATTCCTCACTAAATCCATCTGGTGTGTAGGAGCTGAGAAGAAAAGAAATCTTGAATTAGGCTCCTCTGAGGCATGAAGAGTCTGAAGCAACTCAAGATTTACCAGCAGTTTCTGAAAGGCCCTTAAAGATTGATATGGGTTTCATGTTGATTTACACTTCGAGCAGTTCTATTCTTGGTAATATCAAAGCCAATTCAGTGATTGCAGTGGGGCTGTGACAAAAATGGGCTGAAAACTTAAAATACATTCATTCTTCCTTGAGGTATGTCTATTAATAGTAATGAAGAGCTAGCAAGTAGTAATTTCTTTGTCTTGTTTCTAGAAAAATTCTTGTTACCTGAGCAATTGCATCCTTGAGTTGATTGTATTTCTCTAGATCAAATCGTGTCTTTTTGGCTCCTTTATGGAAAAATAGTAAGTACTGTCTGTCTCTGGCATCTGGATAAACATATTCCTAAAGAGAAAAGAAGGAGAGGAAACAGGAATAAAGCTACAGCAGGGAGGCAGCACAGGATGCCATAGCACAGTATGTCTCAGGTTTTTGGGAGAATGACCAGTTTCTGACAGAAGGCACGAGCCTGGCCCAAGCTCACACAGTGGTGGGTGACCCCTGCCAGCAGCTAAACCCCCACTCAGTCACTGCACAGCTGGATGGGAGAGAGAAGAGAATCCAAAGGTAGGAAAAAAATCAGAAAGATTTAAGTGTAAAGTTAAAGACAGTTTAATAATGAGGGGAAAAACCAACAACAATATGAGTGATGCAAAAGCAATCACTCACCACCTCCTGCCAGCAGACCAATGCCCAGCCAGACTCTGAGCGACAGCTGCTTTGGAGAAACTCCCTCCCAATTTACTGTAAAATGTGACATCATGTGGTACGGTCAGTTTGCTCAGTTCAGGGCAGCTGTCCCAGGTGTGCTTCCTCACAACACCTCACCCAGCCCCAGCCTATTCCCAGGGATGGGAAGTAGGGGGTTGGGAGGGTGCAGACCAGGGAAGAACAAAAACCACAGAAGGCCTTGATGCTGTACCAGCCCAGCTCAGCAACAGCAAAAGCACTGCTGTGTTACCAAGGCTGTCTTGGTCACAAATGCCAAACACTGCACCACACCAGCTGCTCTGAAGAACATTAACTCCATCCCAGCCAGACCTAGCAAAGTCAGACATTTGCTTCTCTACTCATTTGTTGCACTCCAGCAGTGAGTTACTAGCGCCTTCCTCCTGTCCCCAGTGTGTGAATCCTTCCACGCAGAGACAACAACAAATAACATTTCATACTGACAAGTTTGTGGGGAAAAACGGAGGGAGAAAAGCTATAAATACTGTCCCTGAAATGATGCAGCTGACAGACCCTTGGGACACCGTGCTGGAACACCTGCACCATCTGTTCTGATAGCCCTGTGACAGTAGAGACACTTTGAGCCCTCCCTTCCTCATTATTCAGGCAGGATTAGGAACTGATGAGACAAAAAACCATGCACTAGAAAATCCATAGAGAATCTGTCACAATTACAAGGATCCAGAGACAGATTCTTCATCTGCATGGGAGGCTAGATCTGTGAAAAAAGCATTTCCAACAAGATGCCTGATCCTTGGACTCTTTAAAATGGTCAACATGGCATGTGAGAGGGCTTCCTTGAAGCTCAGAAGGTACCTCATGCAGCCATACCTGTCTGTATGTGCCAGCAGATGAATCTGTTTGGCTACAGCAGTCAGTCACCAAACACTTTTAGAAAAGCATTTCTGGTAAGACAACCAGCCAGGACCACCATGAGAACACCCCACAGCCACACACCACCTCCCTGGCCAGCACAAATTAAACAAGTGGCATCTGGGCTCCAACAGGATAAAGAAGGGGCAAAGCAGCTTCCACCAGGCACAACTGCTATTTTTCTAGGGAGTAGAGCCCAGAAAGTCTTCTACTGAAGTGTCAAGATCAGCACAACAAGTCCTACCTGGCGGGTCATTACGAAATAAGCATACATTGCCATGGCACTACCATAGGTGATGAAATAGGTGACTGGTTCCATAATGTCCCAAGAATATTCCCACCAGGTGAGGCGGGCCAGAATGCCAAACTGAGTGGCCATGTAGGCCAGGCCTCCCCACAACACGAAGGTTGTCCTCTTCTCTGCTTTCCTGCTGAGCTCCATCCTTACCTGCAGAAGGCAGAAACACACATCTTGCAGTCTCAGAAGTAATTATGTTAATATTGTTAAGAGATAATAATGTAAAATCAGTCCCTTATATTAATAGCAACATTATGTGGTTTAAAACATGATTTGATTATGCATGATGCTTATACAAACACATCTCAACTTCTTTTCTAGCACTATCTTGCTGTCACCTATATTTACTCTGAGCATGCTCTGAATACCTCAGCGAAGTATTTATTTCTCTATGTTCAGAGATGTTCTGTTGCATTAACCCCAGTCTTTTATTTACTAACAAGCCCATTTCCAAGTACTTGAAGCAAGGAAACAAAATATTTCCACAGAAACCAGAAGCAGACATGGTTTGGTAAACACTTGGTTCAGTGATCTTAAAACTATTTGAAGCATGCCAGGGACCCAATTAAAACCTGGAAATACATCCAGGCTGCATTTGGAGGATAAATAAAGCACACCGAGAAACTCCTTACTTTTTCTAGAGGTGCTAGTTGTTCCTTCAATTGCTCTAGTCTCCCTATCAGCTCCTTCTCCTTGTTCAGCTGGTGCTCCTCGATGCTCAAGGCTGTGTACAACTGCTGAACCAACGTCTTCACATCATTCAACGTTGTGGCATTTTCATGGCTTAAGAGCTCTAGGGAAAAACAGAGGCTGCTTTATACACTGTGCCCACAGGGCTTCTCATGGGCCCTTGGGAAACCGTTATTAGTCTGCACTGGAAACGAACAAAACTATCTTTTCAACAAACAGGTCTCTGGAAGAGCTCCAGCACTCTAAGACAATGTGATTTCCCTTGAAAGAAAACCAGACTTTACTACTGGATATTCCTAAAATTTGATAAGAACAAGGGAAAGAGAGAAGTCCTATAAAGCTGGCCAGATGTCAACAGCTGCTTCTGATTCATATTTATATAAAAGACAAACGAACTAAACTAGCTACAGTCCATCACACCAGCTGTCAAGACACAGGCAGAATTCAGAATACAGACCACCAGCAACCAGAGTTATTGGTGGTGGCAACTGAATATTGTGGGTTAGGGACCCTACCACAGCCTCATCAGCAGCATTTTGAGCGCCAGTGCCAGGAATTGTTTCCCAGGGCTCTGTGGGTAACACGCCTTGCCTGCAAAGGGGCAAAGTTCCCCTCATGGTATCTAGAAACAAGAACAGGGCCATGACTCAAAAACACTTTGATCCTTGCATTCCAACTCAAAAAGGATTCCTAGAGGATACCAGTTTGTAAAGGAGTTGTGAATGCTTGTATTGTCTTACAGTCCAAATAGAAAAAAAAATGAATTTTGAAATTAAAGCAAAAGATTTTGACATTAGCCAAATAAAAAAATTAATTATTGCAGCATCCTTGGACTTCTACCTACAGTTATCAAAATGTGATTTTACCAACTCAAAAAGCTATGGACAGCTTTAGTTTTAACACCAGCAGCTCAAGGGAAAAAAGTGACTCAGTTGCCTGTGCCAAGACACAAAGTACATAATTTCATTCTAGTTAAAGGGCTCCTGTTCTCCTATGAAGAAAAAGCCATGTGTTCCTACTGAGAGGAGCAGCAAGAAGTACATATTTAAAATTACAGTATTCTGGCATTCCCATTCTCAAATACACAAGGTGATCTTGTAAAAATGCAAAAGCAGTAGCTGAAAAGTTTGACAGAACTAATCTCAGTGTCTATTTGCAGGCACATTCATTTTAGCACAAACTATAGAAATCTCCTTGGCAAGTGCATCCTAGGAGACAATTTCCTGTAATCTTGGTGATCCCAGAGCTCACTTATCAGCACACAGTGGGTGACAGCAGAGCAACTTCCTGATGTGTGTGGAACCCAGTGGTTTAGATAACCAGTCTTAGCAGAGAACTTTCTGCTAAGGTGCTTTTAATGAGATGGGGAAAAAAAAAAATCATCTCTAGTAGAGGTCAGTCTACCCCTCATTTAGGGGAGAAAGACCATCTCACCCAGTACACTGCACTCCCAATTCCAGAATAACAGAACAATAAAGTCTCCCACATCTGTGAGCCAAGAGCCAAACAGAAAAAGCATTTCCCAAGCTGTTCCTTTTGTTTAAATCCTCAGAGGTAACTACAGGTATGCAAGAACCTGGTGTTTTATGAAGGCTATTAAGCTGCCCAGAAGAAAGAGGGCAGATAGAAACAGAGTTCCTGCCTCCCCCAGAAATGTTGAAATGTCTCAAAAGCTTCTTTGCAGGTTTTCACATCTTGAAAATCACACACATTCAAAGAATATTACTGAAATGGATTTTCTTATTGACTCAAAATAGGTTGCTTTCCCTTCCCCTCCTACCTGATTCTTCTAAGGGCACAGTCTCCTTTATTTCCCTGTTTGGTAGCTAACAGGGTTTTGAGGTTTATCTGCAATATTCAAAGTATCACACTTAAATGGAAACAATGTTGGCTGTCCAGGGAAGCAACAATTTATTCTTCCAAACCAGACAATCTAAATTTCAATCTAATTCCCATCTTGTATTGTATTCCTTCAGAATGAGTTAAATTAAATTACTTTCCAGTAATTATGAAAAAAAAAATTGAAAAACTTAGAAATTAAAAGGAATTCTATTTCTTTGTTTATTCCTCTTGAGGGCTGGGGGCACTAGCTTTCAACAGAATGAAATATCTGCTTTTCATTAGTGATTATTCTGATTACTTGGATATCTCTAAATTGGGCTCCAAGGGCAGGATTAGAAACCCCAAGGTTTCCCTTTAGAAACAACACTTCATGCTCCTGAACAAGTTAATAAAGCATGTTGCAATGAAGCAGGGAACTGAATACTGAGATGTACTCCCAGTGCTGAGCAGAAGCAGGCTGCTCTACCTCTCTTTGGTGGTCTGACGTGGTAGGAGACATCATTAATGATCAGTTTGAAGTCATCCAGCAGAAGCAGGTCTATGCCTGTGGAGGAGGCCACACGTGTACCATCTGTGAGGAAAACACAGATGATGCATTAAGCAGGAGGAACAAAGAACTTAAACATGCTCTGGCTAAGTTGTAACACCATCCCAAATCCAGCTGTTTGGTTTCTATTCTTTGTAAGTAGAATAATGTAAATATTATTTACAGAAAACCAGAGGGTGGATCTCTTAATGCACAGTATTGGATTATGGAAAAATAGTACATTCAAAGTATGGAAGTAGTGTACAAAAATACAGAAAAACACTAAAATCTGCAATAAAAATAGTAAAGTCTTCAGATGAACTTGATCTCTTGATGTGCTTTGCCATATGACCAAAAAATCAAAAAGCAGAGTCCCTTAAAGCCGAAACAGAATTTGAGTTTACAAAACAAATTCTTAACTATTTACAACAATAATGTAAACAAATAACGTAAATATTCTTTGTAAAGGATGATACTTTCTGCCAGGACAATGAGGGGTGAAACACGACTGAGTTCTCACTGCTAAAGCAGGATAGTGTTTCTCATGTACCACCTTCCATACCCAATTCCTTATAAATCAATTTGAACCTCTCTGTAGGTTGCACAGCTTACATCTTTCCTACTAAATAGTAGGGAACTCACCAAAAAGCATCTCCATTAGGACTGATTTCCTTGGCAGCACTGACTACACAATATTCTAACTCTAGGAACAGCATTTCTACCTTCTGCTTTTCCAGGAATGTTGGAGAACTCGCACTACAGTGAACTTCTACTTCAAAAGCAAAAGGCCGGATGCAAACAGCTGGCAAGCAAGTAAATCAATCAGTTTGTAAACAAGAGTACCTGCTGAGTAGATTGCAACCCGATCAATTCCTCTGTCCTCTGCTCGCAGCTGTTGCAAGAACACCCCAACAGAGTCTGAGATGGGTTTCAGGGTGAATTGGCAGCGCTCGCGCCGCGATGGAAGACTCACAGAAATCACAGGCAACCCGTTCTGGTAAACCACCGTCACTTCTACAGAGACAACAGAAACACAAGCTCAGCATTAGAAGATCTTCTCTGCTTGCTCCATGGAGAAGAGGCAAACCTGATTATAATGTGAATATAACAGATTAAACTTCCGGTTTTCTCAAGAGATGTGGCCAAATAAAAATGGAGGCGTAGCCGAGATTCTCACTCCAGTAACTTGGCAGTATTTTTCTGTACTTTGTAAAAGTTACTTACTCTAAACACAGTCACCTTTGTTCTAAAGGCAACATGATATCTAAAAGCCATAACACGGCAGCACAGTATGTTCTGGTTAGGTTTTGAGAATAAAAGCATTTTGGACTATGGAAGACAAAACACTGCTGTTTATATCAGGATTTATAGCTCAGGAGACAAAGGCAGATTGTGTCTATTAGGAAACATCAAGGAAGGACCCACTTCAAATGTTTATATTCTTGTTTACTTCTGGTTTCTTCCTCCTTGTCCTGAGGCAAAACATGTAAGAAAGCAGTCAGGAGCATAAGGCTGTAGGAAAATGGCACTCCCAGTTTAGGCTTCAAGGTCATTTCATCTAAAATTCATGGGATCAATATGCTTTGTACTTCTCCAGACAGGCATTACTGCTTAGGTGTAGATAAAACAAGATTTTTCCATTTCTTTGGTGCTGCCAAAAGCTTTTCTGAGGGCGTTCTTGAGGATTTCTGTAATTCTAAAATCAATGGTAGTGACCTGTATGAGCTGTAAGCTGGTTATTATTTTACTGCCACAACCTGCTCAGTGTGCTTCGTGAGATCCATACATAGAAAAGAGAAGTTAAAAGTTCACCTTCCCTAAGCCCTTTACTGAACCACAGTCATAATTCTCCTCAAGTGACGTAGCTGCTAAGATATAACAGCACACCTCAAAATTATTTGCTTTTATAGGTATCTTTCTTATGTAAAAACACACAAGGTTTTTTATTGCTCAGAGCACTTGCTGCGTCTCAAGGACGGTGCAGTCACACCCACCCACAATTCATCTGCCTCAGTATCCCAACCTGTTGTAGCTTTGGTCAACTCCTGTCTCCTTAAACTCACTGAACTCATGGACTGATATGCTAAGTCATTTTAAGCAGCTAACATCAAAACCAGCCAGTCAAAAAGTCAACAGAAGTAGAAATAAAGGCAAATAATGTTATTTTGACTAGCAAAGGGAACTATGGGGACAAGTCCTGGGCAACAGACCTTTCCAAAAATGGGGATCATGGATACTGAGAAAGGATTTACCAAGTGCACTTTCACAAAGCCAGAAGAATTCTCTTCTCATTCTTAACTATCACACACCTTCATGAAATGAATCAAGCATAAAAAAAGCTTTTTCCCTCTTGCAAGGGATTGCTGTCTTCAAGTCCTTAAAGACTAGATGGAAGCAACCAAGTATGGACACCTAAAACAACTAAAGCATCCTAAGAGGCCCCAGTATTTGAAAACCTATCAATGCCTCCTCTCAAGACTCAGACATCTGACAGGATTTTAGTAGCTTTAGTGTTTTGAACCACGGAATTCAGAGAGAACATTCATATATTTACTGGGAAGAAATAAAGCAAAGTGCTAATTTATTTGGACTGCCAGACAGAATTTAGAGCTCCTTAGCAGCAGCTGTTATGACACCAGCTACAAGGTTTTCTTTAAATTTAAAATGCTACCTGGATTACACAGGCAGTGAGGCAGTTTTTTTTGCAGAGAAAAAGAAAGAATGTTTGCATTTACACTTTTTCCACATATCCCCATCAGTACCACACCACAACCAGAGCTCCAGGACTGCCAGCTTTGGAGGAAGTACCTACCAGGAATGGCCCTGCTGCATTTTAGGAGTCATCAGCATTAGGAGCACAAAGCCTTTCACTAAGATTTCCAGCTTAGGTGAAGTATTAAAGACCAAATTATTTCCCTTCAAAAGACCAGGTCCATAAGTCTGTAAATACAGCTGCTTTATGTTTTCCTTGCAAAAGCCCTGTAAAAGGAATTTTCTAGCTTAATTCACTGGTGGGGAAAGTTCATGATTGCAGGTTGATCCTCTCACCACCTCCCACACAAGCAATGCTGGTCTGCTTTTTACTGCATTGAAGAGGGAAGAGGCAAAGAAAAGAAGAAAATCTGAAGGACACAATAACACAAACCTAACAGACAGCAGCAGACAGCTCCAGTAAAAACTATTAACAAGCCCCTGTGATATGGCTGCCTCACTCTTCTCTCCCACAGCCCTGTGTGTCTTCTGCATCTACTTCACAACTTACTAAGTGGACAAAGCATTTAGCACCTCTCTAATTACAGAGCTAAGGTTTCAGCTGATCTTCCCCTAGTTAAATTTTAAGCCAGGATTTAAAGGCATGGGACAAGTAAAATAAATTAATTTCATACAAGTGTGCTGCACTTACATTTACAGTCACCTACAACTTGGCCAGGAATGGTGCTAAATGAAACCATGGAGGATTTGAAAAGCTTTACATGCTATATTAAGTGTGGGGTTGCTTTGAGGCATGAGTTCCATCCAAGTACCACAAAGTTTTGACTCAATCATATGTGCACCAGCAACAGGTCATGGTTGATTTTATTTTAAAGATTTTTGCTTAAGATCAACTTGAGCAACAAACAAGGTCACAACAAAGAACAGTAAAAGAAAAGCGTGGCCAAAGAAGTCAGTGTTGAACATTGGCTACTGGCAAAGGCAAAGTTATCGGAAGAAATAGCGAGATAATTATTCAAGCACAACATGAGGAAAGGTAAAATCAAATCAGCACAGGCAGACGTCTTCTCAACCTTACACATCCTCTACAATTCTACCTGTTTAAGCCCCCAGGTTTTCATGTAAGCTCTGCAGAGCAGTCACTCATGTTCTCTTTGTATTTGCACACTTGTTCTCCTGGCAAGGGAAGCAGGAATCCTTCATTTATTAGCTTTCAGACCTTATTAACAAGCCTTAACAAGGAGAGGATCCATTCAATGCTCACATCTGTCAGCACAAGTGCTCCACTCCCCGTGCACAGCATGCAGATGTTAAGCAGCAGAAAGCTGCTCCTTTCCTCTTTGCATTGTGGCACACTGAGATTTTTACAGTTCCACCAGTGCATCCTTTTGCTTTGTGCTCTGACAACCTTATCAAGAAAGCTTCATGTCTGAGCTGTCCCAGAATTTAAATAAAGGAATAACATTAACTTGGCTTCAAAACTTATTCACTGCAGTAAGTGATGCTTTTGACTATTCTGGCATGTAGCTGAACTGCACTTTTGTTACATAAATGGACTTAAGGGGGCAGGTAGGGTGAGGCTGAAGGGACAACAGTGAGTCTTCTGGTGCCACCTCCCTGCTCAAGCAGGGGCATCCCAGAGCACACGGCACAGGATTGTGTCCAGATGGTTCTGGAGTATCCTCAGTGAGGGAGACTCCACAGCCCCTCTGGGCTATCTGTTCCAGTGCACAGGAGAAGAAGCTCTTCCTCATGTTCAGGTAGAATTTCCTGTGCATCAGTTTCTGCCCTTTGCCTCGTGTCCAAGTGCTTGGCACCGCTGAACACAGCCAGGCTCAAGCCTCTGGCACCTCCCTCCAGGAACGACAGCATCATGAAGGGTAAGGGTCATACAGACCTCACAGCTACATCAGAAAGAAGTCTGGCAAAAAGACGTGGACAGTTGCATGCAATTCCATCTTTCTTTATAAAGCCTGTCCAGTTTTGTAAGGACAGTTCATAGAAAAGTTGCCCATTGCCTTAATTCTTCCTGACGTTGTTCTCTCTGTCACTTCCTTAGCTCCAAACTGGATTGGTGCCCAGCCAAAGAAGCCTCAACTAGAAAAGGGGGCAGGGAATTAAACCCGAGTTGGGGAAGTCCAAGTGAGGCAGGAGCTGGTGCGTACTCACCATCAGAGGGCACTACGGTACTGCAATACACCACTCTCACGCTCTGCCAAGGAGACAGCCGCTGATGCACCTGGAAAACACGGGAAAAAGGACAAATGTTCAGAGTCTGGCAGGATCCGGCCCAGCGCCATCTCCTGTGCCCCCTCCCCAATGCCCGCGCCAGGCACTTCCTCACGTCCGCAGGAGCGGCCACAAACCCGGAGCACCTGTCAGGAACAGCCTCTTCCCTTCCCATCTGTCACCCCACAGGGATTCCCCCCGCAGCCAAGTTCACCTCTACACACCTCACTCTCCACACCCGCAGCTGAGAGTCTGGAACAGAACAGCTGTGGTTTGTTTTCCTTAATGTGACACGTATTTTTAAAGCCACACGGTCAATCAGTTTTAAGAAATCCATTTAGCTTACTACACAGACAGAGAGTAGAAATCATACCAAAGCACAAGTCTTTAAAGGTTAAAAAAAGAAGTTTTTTGCATAACCAGGATGGATGTTTAAAGTTGTGGATTGACAGGTCCATTCTCTTTGGTTGTAAACATGCCTGTGCACAGAAGAACAAATTGTCCCAACATAAAAAGCAGTAATTGTAATACTGAGCTATAAAAATAAAAAACTGAACAGCCCAACAGGAAGAGAGCACATGAATGGGTTTGTATGTTCTGCAAACTTAGCAAGAGACTCATTTGTCCACAAAAATCTACAGCCAGACTGATTTAAAGTCTATCTTTTAGATTAGATTGCACTGGTTATATACTAATCCTTCCCCAACACCGAAATTACAACTCTGGCACAGAACAGCCCAACTGTAAACCACACCACAGCAGCTCTCACTTGTCTCTGGTGGTTTATATTTCAGTAGCTAGCCTCAGATTTTTCAGCAGCTGTTGTCCAATTTGGACATTCCTATGGTCTGGGATATTTTTTCTTTGCTGATTGCTAAAACACAGTTGCCAAACCTACATTTTAATAAAGGTATCTTACAGGGAGGACTTGTTTAAGTAAACTTCTAATGAAGTTTGCAAACAAAACCCAGGTTGCTGATTATTTATCTGCCAAATTGTCCAGACCTCTGTGTTTCATGAGGTTGCCTTTGATAACCTACTTTGTATGGCTTTAATTGCTACTCCCCTTGTCCTCTGAAGTCTGGTATCTAAACCAAGGATAGTTTCCACTAATCTTTCTTGAAAGCAGGACCTTTGGCCCTGATAGTCATTGCATTGACAGCTCTAGAAATTCACTGTGGCATGTGCTGTATTTATATTTCATTTCTATCCATTTTGACAACAAAAATCAGTCATTTTCAATTTGCCTCCTCTCAATTTTCAGCTTCCCAGGGTCGAATCAGACACAGGAAAATAAGTGGGCACCAAACAGCTGTAACTCAAGTGGGAAGCTGAATGTTTCAGCAAAAGTAATGCTGTAAAAAACATCCGCGTGTTGGGAACCAAAGGGCAAATTCACCTTTTTGTAAGTGACATAAGCAAGCCTTCTTGATTCTCTGACAGCATGTGCTACTGTTGAGCAACCAGGACTACCTCTCCCACATGAAAAAACTCAGGTTTTAGACTCAAAACTATCCGAGAAAAACACAGCTAAGGTCCCACATACCGTACAAATGTAGCTCTGTTGTCTTGGCATTACTATTATATTGTTAACAAAGTCAGAAGCTTCAAGGATCAGATGTGGTACCACATGCAAATCAATTTTCAGAACCAATTTTCACCTAAGGAGGGGAATTTCAATCCTTCCAAAAATAGTATCAGATACAAAAACAAGTGGGCAGAATTCAGTCAGTGAGACACAAACCCTCCTCAGTCAGAGAGCGCTACCCCAAAGACGGTTTATAGACCTGTTTTACCTGATCCCACAGCACAGCTAGCACTGATACGAGGTTTTTACTGCTTCACTCTCCCCCTGTACACAACATAATTCATCCACTTCTCAAACACTGCACAGCAGGACTCTGCCTTTCTGCCAGATGTGGATTGCAGCCCAAAAACACAGTTCTCCGAACATCCTAAACCCTGCCAAACCCAGCATTATCCTACTGCAAAATAGCCATGTAGCTGGAAGATATCGCAAGTTGCACATGCAAAGACTTTACACCTTAGGGCTATGAGTATCTGACAGATAGAAGCTCACTCCAGAAGCCTCCTGCCCTCATAAAACAAAACAGGGGAAAGGCAAAACAGGTGGAAAAAACCAGGGCATGTTAGGTGACTCATCAAAAAGCTGAGGTGTCCCCAGACTTAACCCCTTGCACAATTTTTGCATCCCAATATGGGCTGAACCCCTCTGTTTCCTTAACACTCCCCTCCCCAGCAGTGTGCTGCCAGTATATTTTACAGGAGAGATGCTGTTAAAGCAGTCATATCTCTCACTCCTGCAGCTCTGAACTGTGCTGCTGGTACAATTCCTTATCAACAGAAACAGTCTCTACTGGGCAGGAAGGGAAAAAAAGGAACAAATCAACTCAAAACTGAGCAGAGACCGAGATGTCATGATACGTCATCCAAGGTTAGCAAGAGCTTACGGAGTCATCCATCATTTTTATTCCCGAAGGGAGACTGTTGCTTTAAAATTGAGATGGAGAGAAATGTTTGAACCCATTACTCGATGCCTGCAGTTCAACAGCTTCATACAGAAAGGTGTCAGAAGGCTGAAGCTGGGAATCAGAGCAGTGCAGGGCACAGAGGGGAACTGGTTTCAAGCTTTACTGGCCAGATCTGCCCCTCAGGTAAACAGCCAACAGCTCACCCCCCTTCAGCAACCAAGTGTGGAATAACTGCACCCAAATTTTAGTCGATACAGGCTTGCTCACCCCTCCCAAAATAAGCAATACTTGGGAGTGTGAAAAGCACCAAACCAGACCACTAAAATGAGAAGCTTTAAGCACTAGGATAACTTTCTGGGTCTCACAGGGACATATGCAGGAATTCACATTCCACATCCATCAGATCTTTCATTTCCTGCCTCATCTGCAGTAAGATGCATGCTAAGAGGCTCAGGGTTATGCAGCAGCTGCACTCCCAAAATGATTACAGGAGCAAGAGGGAAAAAGTCCCAGTCCTCTACCTAAAATAAATGCTTCATCCAGGTCTAGACAACCAAAAGGTAAAAATAACAGCATCTCTATAGGTCCTAACGTAGCTTCCTGAATAATACCTGGGTGACAAAGTACATCAAAGCCTTGCTGAAAAAAGTCAACCTTTTGGCTACCAGTGAGTGTTCTCTGATGGAAAAAGAGGGAACAGCTCCTGTTCTCAAGGTATGTAATTATCAATGATGGAATGCTAACAACTTTAAGAGACTGAATCTCCAAGCACTAATTCAAATCAGAAAAGAGGTTGACCAGGGAAAAAAAAAAAAAAAAAAAAATAAAGTGAACATCTTACTCTAAAACCCAAATAAAACTCATTACCTGAAGTACCAGAAGGAACTGGTACCAGCAGGAACTGCAGCGCTTTTGTGAAAAACAGATCTTTCTCTGCATAAAAATTTCTTACTACAAGTAAAGCATTTAGAGATGTTTGCAAGTGCTTCTGGCAACATCTATTTTACAAATTATGAGGGACCTCCTTTATATGAGGCTGCTTAAAGTCTGATACAAAGCAGCTCACCTTTTCCAACAAGAAACAGCTATTTTCCTTTCTATCCTGACTTTTGCTGCATGAAACACTGAATGTCCTTATTGGCTCTAAAAGTGGTTATCCTAAAATCTCCAGGCTGGAATGTCAGTGAGGAAAATTGCTGCGAGCTTCCCCAGGCAGCCCCAGCAACCCAAGCCACCCACCTCAAACACGCTGAAGAGCTCCATTTATCTGTCTGTACCTCATTTCTGTTCCTGTACTCAATCTGTTAGATTTTGGTCTCTCTTAAACAGGATGCTGGAACCCTGGACGCTGAGAATTTTAGACTCTCTGTGCTGACAAACACCGACTCCCAAGAGAACACAGCATTTGACCTGAGAACGTGGAGAAGACTTCCAAAATTGAATAATAGAACTAAAATTGAGTGTGTAGTTTGAATATAAGCGTGTAATATCATGCAGTAGAAAACTTGGAGTTTAAAGTTTTAAAATATAATAATATATATAAGGCTAAGATAAAAGTTTTAAAGCAGTAACTAGTCCTTCATGAGTTTGAGTAGTACTTTGTAATTAGACAGAAAAGTCCACATTAATGAGATACGAGTGATTAGTTATTAAGTTAAAAATAATTTAGAGTGTCATTTCTTAATTAGATGGTTTTTCCTTAAAATATGTTGTAGAGATAGATACGAAGCCATTTTTGTAACTTGTTAGTGAAATACTGTGGAACTTGTAAGACTGTAATATAAATAAAAAATTATAAACATCTAAGTCTAAACACAAAATACCATCTCAAACACTTTCAATCCCAACCATAACCAAAACAACAACAACAACAAAAAAAGAATCAACACAGTACCTCAATCCTAAATTATCCAAGTTCCCTTCTGTCCTCCCCTTTTCCTTCTCCATCACACCAGCTGTTTGCAAAGTAAAAGAGACCCAGGGCAAAACCATGCCCTGACCAGAAATCTGCTGTCCAAGGGATGTGATGTGTGACTTCCCAAGACAGCCAGTGTTTTTGCACCAGCACATAAGCTCTGACTGGATTGAAGTACATTGAGCTGTGAGGGATTGACTGGGGCCAGCTGCCTGGGAACAGGACAGGAGGATGCAGGATAAAAGGATGAAGACAGGGAGATCAGTCACCACTCCTCACTGGCTTAACAGACTGGACTAAGGGAAAACTGATTTACTGCCAATTAAACTAGATAATATCAACAAACAGGATGAAATTAACACTTTCCCCCTAACCCAACCTTTTATCCAGGATCCAACTCTGCCCAGAAACCCCTTAGACACTGCACACTGAGATCCCTCATCCCATGGGTACCCCACAGAGGCACTCCTCAGCCCCAAACACCCCACAGAGATCAGAGGCTCTTCAACCCCAGACACCTCTCAACCTCCTGAGACACCCCACAGATATCAGAGCCCCCCTCAGCCCCATGACACCCCACACAGCCTTCAGAGACCCCTCAGTGCCAGGCACCCCATACAACCATCACAGACACCCCAGATATCAGAGACCCCTCCGGCCCAGGCACCCCACACAACCATCACAGAGACCCCTCAGTGCCAGGCACCCCACACAGCCCTCACAGAGACCCCTCCCAGCCCCAGGCACCCCACCCAGTGACTATTAAACCAGTCTGCCAATAAAACCCTTCGCAAAGGAGCCAGTGTGGGGCTCTGAGCACTCACAGGACCTTGCCAGCCCACAGCAGCCCCTCCCTGAGGAGCTCTGAGGGCAGCGGGGTGACCAGGGGAAGATGGCGGCGCCTCATGAGGGACCTGCCTGCTGCCAGTGCCAACTTCAGCTAATTCCCACTAATTCCTCCTCAGCATCCTCCCTGCCTTCCTCAGACACCTCCAAAGGGATCAAAACAAGCCTATACAAGCCTATCTGCCTGCATCTCTCACCCTCTTCTTTTCTTTCTGAGGTGTCTGGACACCATTGCCTGCTTCCCGGATCTCTCTTTGAGAGAAAAAAAAAATTAAAAATCCCAAAAAACCAAAACCAATAACAACAAAAAAACCCAAACAAATAAAACCCCTCAATCTTCCTTTGAAATTGAGCCCAACTTTATCAGGGATTTTCAACCCTGTATTCTCTCTATGGTCTCTGGATACATTCACACAGCCAATACAGGTGTGTAGTATTTCCCTCCAGGCATACCCTGGGCTGCTTTTGGGCGTCTGGGATGGGATAAAACACCCCCTGCTCCCACAAGGGTACAGCTCACACTGCATCCATGCAAACCCCCAGGGATCTGGCTGGAGAGGGAACGCAGTGGGGAAAGCCCCTGTACCCAAGAGCTGTGCCCTCGCAGTGACAGCAACAAGCCAAGACTTCCAAGCACAATTTTCTCTCAGTCCAAACTGCTGCCTTTTTCAACCATACAGCTTGTCTCCCAGGACCCAAACAACACTTGTCTGATTAAATCCCACTGCCTTGAACTGATTCCTCTTTCTGACAGCACGACCTTACTCCATCCCACTCAAGAGGTCAGGTTTTACACAAAAAAGAACATTTTGCACCCACTGCCTCCACAGGGCAGCGCTTCATGTGGATGAAGGTCAAGCAAATGAGAACCCATCTGAACTGCAGTGCTGTTCTTTGTGGATTTTTTCTTCTGTGTTTTAAAATCAGGCTGTAGACAGACACAAAAAAAAAAAAGGCAATGCCAGCAAGATGTGGGAAGTGTTATCCCTTACATTTGGAAGCACTTTGTATGACCTACACGTTAGCAAATGATCTTCATTTGCCTCAGTTCTCGTTCCTGCCTGCATTTTCTCTTCTTCCAGCATTAGTACAAAGCTCTATCACATCTGCTAGGAAGGGAACATAAACAGGAGGTGAGCTATAAATACTCTTTTCTCATCCTGCTTCCTTTGCCCATCTGCCTAAAAAGAAGCAGGTAATCCACAGTGTCCAGGAAGAGGCGGGGGTAGGAGGAAAGAGATTAATTCTCCGCAGAAAAGGGAAAAAGAAGAGATGAAGTAACTGTTCCTCATCCTTCGTTGTGCCTTTCTCCCAGGCATTACTGCTGCTCTGGAGATATTGAAACGAGGAGTTGCAGCAGCAACTGCTGTTGAGCAGGAACATCACTGCATCTGATGTGTTTGATTGAGCCTCTGGGAGACAACAGAGGGAAGTGGAGGTAATAAAAGGGAAAAAAAGTTGAGCTGACATCTTAAGCACATCAGTCAGGCAGAATCTATTGCTTTTAACAGGTGTTTCCTTTGCCACCATCTACATCACTTCACCCTTAACTAAAAACCAAATCAAAACCCCAAACTGAAACCTTCTCTCAGTCTATATTCTTAATTTCATTGCAAGTGTCAACAACTTACAGAGAATTACCCAATTCCTAACTTAGGACAGATGACAGGCAGGGTACACCAGACCCTCACGCTCCCTCTTTCACCCAACCTTCACACTGAACATCCTACCTCTGGCAGACAACACAAAACAGGGCAGGAACTTCTCCCTGACAGCTTGTGATGCTAGATCACAGTCTGACCATGAAAATATTTTTGCTTTACTGGAGCAGGATGGTTTGGATTCCACTTCTTTAATACAATCCTCATGGTCACTGGGAAAAAAAAAAAAAAAGCTGAGAATTTTAATTCCTTTGAGTCCTGAAGGCTTGAAACACAGAACTCAAAACACTAGGATTCATTTAAACCTGTGTCAGCCTTGAAATATGAGAGCTAAACTCCTTTTCCTAATTTCCAGATTCATCACTTGAATCTTACTGAAAAGGTTTATAAATCTCTCCTCAAAATTAAGGGGGCTGTCAACCACTGTTTAAAAAAATGTTTTAAGAACTCAGTGAGTTCTGAGCCCACTAATTTCATGGATTTTGTCTCTCTCAACCACCCACAGCTGAAAACTGTATAACTAAGAAGGCATCAGATGGATTCCCCTCAGCAATTCCCCAGGGCAGCTTAGCTGTTGTTTTGTCGTTTGGTTTCTTGTTTGATTTTCTTCCTCTAGCACTTACCAACCCCATTAGGAAACTCCTTTAGCCTCTTGTTAGAACCAGTTTAAAACAAGAGCTCTTGCCCCTCTTCTCCCAGTGCAAAAAGAGCTTCTCAGTGAGGAAACAGTACCTCACTGACATTCCTGCACTTCCAGCATCAAGAATGAAACAATGAGCAGAGTTATGGAGCGAGATTCCCACAAGTGCAAGGGAATTCCTTCTGCCTCGGTGCATGCTGGGGAGCAGCCAACTCACACTGGTTTTCCAGGGAAATAAACTCAGAAATGAGGGAACCTCGCTGTTGAAAAGACACAGCAGGCTCCTGCAAGCTTTGGAGTCGGCGCCAGCACATGCACAGCTTGGGAGGATCTGCACGCTCTGAAATAGGGAGAGGTGCAACATCCTGCAAGCCACAGCAGCCCAGCACATCCCACTGCTGGGGGAGTCTAACACCATCAACTCTCTGCAGGAAAGCACAACACAAAGCAATCTCACCTCTCTGGCTAACTTTACACATGGGTTTGGTCCAAAAAGCGGTGGAACAAAAAGGTAAGTATTCTCAGACAGCAAGAGGCTGTACCCACAAAGGCACATCCCAGTCAGTCCACAAAAAATGGTTCCTTCTTTTGGATTATGAGCCTTACAGGGTGAGCCTAGAGGCCAAATTCACTTGAGGATTAAATCCTTTATGAGGCACTTAGCAGGGAAGTTTAAGAGTATTGCCCAGAAGTGCCAGACAAGCTTTATATATAGATACTCTAATTCTCACAAGTTCAGATCCTAAGCAAAAGACTAAGTTTGGCTACAAATACTTGCAGCCAGTTAACACTGGCCAGGTTTATTCTGGAAGAAATACCTAAGTGTAGGATGTTCAAAACTTGGCATTCTTCCTTGCTTTCTACAATCAGTTTGCAGCAGTTTACCACCAGGTGTGATTAGTACAGTAAAAATCAATCCTCTTGCTAGTCCCACACCCATCTCATGAAGCCCTGGAAGAATCCCCTTCCAGAATTAAGGGTGGATGCCTGATTCTCCCCATGGATATGATGCCTGCCACAAGGATTGTTACTGTGCAACTCTGGCTTCTAAATCCCATATGTTCCCTGACAAGACTAGAGCAACAGAAGGAAAAGAAAAAAAATCCAATAAAAATATATGAGTGTTTTAAAGCCATTAAAGAACTCCATTTCATTGTGCTACCAGACCACAGATCAAGGATACTTACACACAAACTTAATATCCCTGTATGTTAATGTTTAATGTCCTTTGGTTAACAATGTACTTTTACTTATTTTGCAGGATGGCCTGCCTCCTGTGCCCTGAGAGAGGAGATGGTGCAATGCTCACCTCCTGTGTGCCATAGGTACGTGCCTGGAGAGGCAACTTGGCAGAAGTTGAAGCAGGAGTGAAAGGCAGTGCTCTGCAGAGGCAGATCTTTATTGACACACTAATAACATGCAGGAAGAACACAAACACATTAATTGTGAACCTGACGCTTCACTAGTGTGTTAAATTCAGTTCCCAAGGTTTCCCAGTTCAGCTTTTCCCTGCTCATCTCACCTGGTCTATTCAGGAGAGGAGGAGGTCACAGAGTCACAGAATCCTGGAATGGTTTGGGCTTGAAGGGACCTTAAAGATCACCTTGTTCCACCCTCTCTTCCCATGGGCAGATACTCCTTCCACTATCCCAGACTGCTCCAAGCCCTGCCCAACCTGGCTTTGGACACTTCCAGGGATCCAGGGGCAGCCACAGGTTCCCCGGGCACCCTGTGCCAGGGCCTGCCCACCCTCCCAGGGATGAATTTCTTCCCAACATCCCATCTAACCCTGCCCCCTGGCAGTTTAAAGCTATCTCCCCCTGTAAATATTCTCTCTTTTTGTAGGTTCCCTTCATGTACTGTAAAGCCACAATTAGGTTACCCCAAAGTTTTTCTTCCCCAGACTGAACAATCCCAATTCTCCCAGCAGAGGTGCTCCATCTCCCTAACCATAGGGAAGTGGTGTTGACCCTTTCTGTACAGCACAAGCAGCACCCATAGGGTATCCTGCAACATTCTGTGCATGCTTTCAGAAACCCAAACTTGCTCCTGGCTCCTCTGGAAGAGGAAAAGCTTTTATCACCTGTGGGACTGCTCCCCAAACCCCAGTCTTGGCAGCAGGTGGGGCTGACTGGAACCCTCACTGCTTCATCATCGGTCATAAGCAGGAGGCCCAGAGATCAAAAGGTTTTTATTTAATTGACCATTGATAAAGGGAATGACTGCAACAGCATCTCCTAATAGCTCAGAGCTATTCATTTGAGCATGTCCTGCATGGCATTGCTGTGCTACAAAACTGAATGTAATTATGCTCAAATGCATGGAAGCGCAACGGAGGCACAAACAGATAAAGTTTGAGGAAAGCTGTAAACTGAAGTCAATCACTTCATCCAACAGCCAGTGCCACCCTCAAAGCCCAGTCTCATCCATCACTCCTTCAGGCTGAGCCTGTGGGGACAAGAGGCTGGATGCCCTCAGGAAGGGCTGCTGCTCCCCTGTAGGTGCCACCGCAGTGCCCGTGGCCAGGCCACCCTCAGCACCAATCCACTCTGTCCCCTCCCAAACCTCCCGGCTCTGTCTTGTCAAAACAGGGTTTATGGACATGCACTATGCACAAACCCACCTTTAGTTTATATAATGATTAAATCCAGGCATTCAAGTTTAAGTCACTAAAGAATTTTAAAGAAAAACAGACCTAAGACTTCCCCTAACTTATCAAGTTAACCACTGCCAGGATGTGTGATAAACCAGGATTACCCAAACATTCCGTTCCACCCCTTTGTTTAAAAATACTGTTTTTCTATCCCCCAGACCACAAGGCTTGTTTTAGTAGGATTTTAAAATTTTCAAATTGTTTCAGCTCAAGTATTTCTACTTTGTTTTAAAAGCACAGAACATATAATACCCTGTGTTTACACCTCTACCTACAGTTTTTTCCCCCACAGAAGCTGTTGCAGCTTCTTCCAAAGAATAAGACACAAGAAGGATCCAACACCAAACAAATCCATTTTCAACAGTCAGTCCCAAAAAGCCAATTTGAACTACTTGCTCAGTCATAACCTACAAAGCACACATCAGAGGGTTGCAAAAGGTTTGCAGTTCACACTTCTTTCCCATATGAAGGCTGAGGATTAACTCATATTAAGAGAGATTGAGAAGCCTTGGAAATGAACCACTAGAAAAAAATTACTAGGAAAATGAACATTTTTCTAGTCATTAAGGCCATTTAAGAATGAACAGTCCAGGGAAAAGAGATTATCCTGGGAGAGAGGGATTTGGAATGGAAAGTAACAGAAGATCTTTGGCTTGATCACTTCCTTAAAGCTTTTCCAAATCAATTAAATTTGGTTTAATATGCTGTGATAGGTGTTCAGTGGTCTAGAAGAAGGCAATTTACAATTTGGCTCTGAGTTATACAAGCTGTCAGAGACACCTTTACAGTTTGTATTTGCATTGACAGTCTCAGTTAGTTAATGAAAATTGAACCATTCTTCTCTGGAAAATTAAATATACACACAAAACAGAGCAAAAAAAGCCTCTGTGGAGAAGCCACGAGGCGACAGGCATCAAGACAAGGACTTCAAAACATACTTCAAAACATATGCTTTCAATCCAAGAGAGGAGGCTGGCTCAGCTCACACAGAATCAGATACTCTCCATACTTTCTTTCCAAGAACTTTTTTAATGCTTTCTCACTGCACTGAATAGCCCTGGGAAGCACGACTTTTCCTTTGATCCAATGCTAATTATGACTTAAAGCTCTTTCAACTGTGAATCCCAGGTTTCTGCTCCTCTGTGGAGATAGCTTTAAGAGGCCAGAGAGAATACCAGAATCCCAGACTAGCTGGGGTTGTAAGGAACTTTAATGCCCATCTCATTCCACCTCCCTGCCATGGGCAGGGACACCTTCCACAGACCAGGGCCCTCCAAGCTCCATCCAGACTGGCCTTGGACACTGCCAGGGATTCAGGGGCAACCACAACTTTTCTGGGCAACTTGTGCCAGGGCCTCTCCCACCCTCCCAGGCATGAATTTCTTCCCAACATCCCCCATCTAACCCTGCCTTCTGGCAGTTTGAACCCATTCTCTCTTGTCCTGTCACTATCTGCCCATACAAAAGCCCCTCTTTCTCCTTTGTTTTTAAAATGATTTTGGCTGTGTTGGGTGAACAAACAATGGGGAGAGCACATTTCCCCAGCTGACCTGCTGGTAGGACTCTGCCTGGCTTTCTAAGCCTGTGAAACCTGCTGGGTTCACAGCTCTGCAGTCTGACAAGTGCAGCTGGAAATCATCCCCAAAATATGCATCAACAACTCGGAAGGTCCAGACACAAAGGAAGTGTGATCAGGGCTGGGCCTCTTACAATTTGTTTCTTTCATCCCTCCCTGCTTACACTGCACTGCTGATGGGTGGTGGGATTCAAACAACCTGTAAGTGAACCACAACTAGCTGCCACAGCTGCTGGTCACGATTCTTCCCAATGGGCTCTGCTATAAAAGCTTGCACAACCACAAACACTTGCATGAGACATTGAAAGCAGATCCCTCTTTTCACAAGGGTTTTTTTTTTGTTTTGTTTTTTTTAAGTATAGGACAAAGCTTATTGCTCAAATCAGACAGCAACAAGGTGATGAGTTTAGGTATGAGGCCCAGGCATTTCCAAGCAAAGAGCTCATCCTTTTGGGGAGCAGGAGGCCCAATGGCACTCTGGAACAGCCTAGGAGAGCCGAAACCTTGCGTGCTTTCCCAGCACAGCACTGAAAACACATTAGCCCTTGAGAAAGCATTAAGAGAAGCATTAAAATAGCTGGCTGGGAGCAGTGTAAGTGGCTGTCCAGACAAATACTAGGAGAATCTATAAAGAACTCTGGAGGCAAAAAAAAATCCTCAGTGGGAAAGCAGACCACTGCTGCAGACACGCAAACCAGGGACACTTACATCAAGTTCAGGCTAAATATCAAAGATCACTCATTTCTGAGGGGGAGCAGTCACAATGGAAACTAAAAACATGCACAAGGCACAGCTGGGAAAGCAGTAGCTAGAAGAGCACAGAGCAGGGAAACAGGAGGAACACAGGTCACAGCCTTGCTACAGCGCTGCAGGACACTGCACCAGCTGCAATCAGATTTGCTCAGGAGTGCAAGAACCCAGCAAATCCACTCAGGCAGAGCACATCCCACATGGATTGCCTACAGACAAGCACCATTTCTGCAGTGACATTCACAAGGACCCTGTGCCATCTCCAGTGAAGAGGCTGTACAGCAAACAACCCCCTCCCCAAATTTTATCTTGCCCTTTCACACAGCAGGCACAGGGTACTTGAATGTTTTCAAGCCAGTCTGAAAAGGCCAAAGCCTCATCTCTACACTGTGCTTCTGTAATTCAAGGATATCACTATAAACTTGGGAAAAGAATTCAGGCAAAGTTAGAACTGCAAGAGTTTGAATACAGCCTGGGAATCACGCTTGAATGGTGGGCGACTGGCCCACCATTATCTCCTCTGGGGATAAATTTCTTTTCCACATTAGGAACCCAGAAAGATTCATGCCAATACACCTGCAGGCAAGAGAATTAATTTAAGCTCACCTGAGTTTTTTTCTGGCATTGAGAGGTTTCTCAGCAGGCAAATGCTAACAAGGTATTTATGAAGTTATGCTGTATTTGGAAAGAGGGGCAGGGGGGAGCTTTAGCCTGTTCCAGTCTTTCTGAAAAAGGTCATCACCAAGTTGCCACAAGCCCCTACATGCAGCAAGGGGCTGGGCCACCAAATACTTAAAAAAACCCCACAGTATTTCAACTTTTTAACAGAGTTATTAAGAGTTTCACAGTCTAGAACTGAGTCTGTGTGGTCCTCGGCTTGGAAGCATTTGTGAGACCTGTTCTATTTCTCAGGTCTTATTTGTTATTAATATATACAATAGGTTTAAGAGCACAGTAGCCAGTCTGACAAACTAACAGACACAGTAAAGTCTGATCAGCAGTAACTGCTGTTCTCACCTTCTGTAGATAGGGAAGATGGATTTAAATCCAGTAAAAGATTAAGTGTCATGAATTTGACACCATGACTCTCTGGATTACCAAAACCTCCACCCTCCATAACACTGAAAAATTCAGAAGCATCATCTCCCAGACCACTGAGCAACCACCACTCCTTTGGTTTTGCAGGCTGGTGAGAAATGCATTGGCAAGTTTGTAGGAGAGCGTGTGGCAGCTCAGAGGATGACGTCTGGCAGAGGGAATTCTCATGTACATTTATTAATTAATAGCAAACTCCTTTTTTGGAATTCTGCATCTTTCAGACAAAGTCCTGCCTAAGGAAGATTAAATACCTAATTTCTCCAAAAAAGGCAACTTCTAGCAAAGCATCTTGTAAAAGTCAGTCCTGTTACCCAAGTGTTGGATCCATAATTTCCCTGGAAATTATGCCTCAAGGCTACCAAGCCACAAAACCCTACCGGTTTTGTAGAGGGCCACCTTGTACCCTGCTGGGAATCAGGAAGTTAGAGAAAGAGGCTGTAAAACCACCCCCCTACTCACCTTTAACAGCCCTGCATAGAACCACTGACACCTCTGACATCTTAGGTGTAGGAGGTGGTGGCTGGGTAAGAAAAGTCAGGACTTATGGACCTTGCATAAATGGAATTTACAAAGATAAATAGAAATAAAGCCTGCACAGTCCCAAATAGATTTCAAATAAGCTTTCCCCACACTATTTACAGCCCAGCAAGAGGCTTAAAAATGCTCATTCTGATCTAGCTAGAGGTAGCTCACGCAAGTGTCAGGCTCACCTTAATGGGGTGACACGAACTTCTTTTGGTGCCCCAAACCTTCCAGAACTGAATGTTAATGCAAACTCTTTCCCCCGCTTCCCTCCTCTTCCCACAAGCCAGGGTTTCTTTGATTCTCAGTCTAATTAGGAGATAATTTTAACTCTGCCACTTGTTTGATTGCACTGGTGCTTAACCACGCTATTAGGCAAATCATTAGCTGACATGTGGCACCTTTTCCATCTCACAGAGACAGGCTCAGTGGGGAGGATGCAGGGGAAACTCCACAGAAACAACCCCTGCCAGACCTTAGATTTAACAGGCTACAGCTGTTAAAGCACTGCTTGGGCCACCATTTCCACTTTATCATGAACAACAGGGCAAGACAAACAGCTGTAACTGCAGTCCAACCTGCCTGGCATCACACATCCAAGGTCACCTGTGAAGGGACAACGGGACAGCTTGATCCTAGAACCACCACTGAGGAACCTGAGCAGCACAGGAGCTGCAGCAACCAAGCAGACAACCAATCTTCTGTACTTGAACACCAGCTGTGCAAGACCCTTCCTGTTCCATTTCTACAACCCCGGGCTCTGATACTGCCTGTGGCACATTCTGGCAAAGGGCATTGGAGCCCATCAGCTCCAGCTTGGAAATGCTGCTTTACAAGTTTACTGTTCCAGGAGAAAACATAGCAGCTTCAGTCACTTGCTGCTGCCTGAGAGAGGCTCCTGTGCCTCACTCACGTCCATTTAGAGCAGACTACTTCAAATGAACAGTAAGTTAGAGCAAGGAGCTTTTCAAAAACCACACGACAGCTGGATAAGTTCTATGAAGGGAGTGTTTCCCACCTTGTGATTCCTTCAAGGATCCCAAGTGAAGTACATAAACAAACAGTAAGACATAATTTAACAACTCAGTGTGCCTAAATTGATTGTTAGGGCATCAGTGAGTCATTAACTGCCAAGTTCAAACAGCTGCTTTCTCCTTCTAGGAAAGCCTTCTGTCCAACACACACAAATTTGCATGGAGGAACCATTTTGCAAGCCTGTGACACCAAAGCCTTCTGCAGCAGCAGCCACAGCTGCTGACTTTGCCAACTCCCTCTGCACAGCAGCTGCCCCAGCAACACATTCCCTCCACACCCCATCTCTGAAGCACCAAGTTCTTGTGCTCTGCTGGAGTGAGGATGAAAGGCATTTCCAGATTGCACAGCAGGGGATTTACAGCCACAATCACAGGCTTCGCAGCCCAGCCCCTAACCGAAACACCTGAAAACAGTGTTTCTTTCTTCTGAAGTTTCTTGTTAACAGCAGACTGTGTTAAGAGCTGGAAACATCAGTTCACTCAAGGAGACAAGCGATGAGCTGCCTTTCTCTGATCCTTGGGAACAGCAGGAAAAGGTTGAGATAATAGAGGAGGCTTTAAACTGGTTGTCAGTGTTTGCTCTTCACAGAACGTACATTTCACAAGTCGTTTGGGTGACTGGCACCTTTGCATCTCCTCTCCATGTGCTACAGCACCTGGGAACACGAGGAGTCTGAGACCAGGAAGGATCCTCCAGATTGCAGCCAACCTGGCACAGCTGGAGAACAAAACACAATTTCAGATGGGCTTTTAAAGGTCTCCTTTACTGACTTGATCTTAAACTACAGCACAGACTGCCAGTGCCTTGCTGCTCATGGCAGCAGCTCTTTTGCCTTAATGTGCTAAGAAAAGTCACCGGTGCTTCACAGAGGGCACAGAGGGAGATCATCTCCATGAAGTCACCAGGACCATCTTAAACGGGACCACCACAGGCAAGGGACAAGCTCTACCAACAGGAGAGGGCATACAGAGTCAGATGGCTGATTTCAGAGCTGCTGCTGACAGCACCTATGATTTGTGTCATTACAACAACATTTCTGAAGCCATCAGCTGGTAGCAGCTTACCAGCTATCAACAGGAGCAAGATGGAGAGCAAACCCATGAGCTACCAATGACGCTACCAGGAAAGTCCGTGAATATTCACGCCCCTAAAACAAAAGTGAATTTAATTTTTTTTTTTTACTATGAAAGAAAAATTAGTGGCTTCAAGTAACCCCAAAGTTTTACAAACGTTAGTACACCAAAACAACACACCCAAAGATGACCAAAAGGACTGTTTCACTCCATTTTTCTGGACCAGTGCATTTGTACTTCCTATTTTCCCCTCCTTAAGGAGACCCCCATCCAGTTCACTGTATTGAGCAAGCAAATCCACACTGATGCATCAGGTTTTAGCTTTTCTATGTTTCAGATTCTGTGCTGCTTTAGTGTGCAGTTCTGAGCTTCACATTAGGGGATGGTGAGCTCTCTTCACAGAGTAGGGAGACAAAACAATTCCTTCTCCAGCTGGGGACCAAGGACAAATGATCCAAATCTCAGGCCCAAGAGCACAAACAGCGTGGACTGAAGAGAGAAAAACAAGCAGGATGGGACTGCATGGGCTGCAGCTGGAATTGGACAATTAACTCCAATGTGCAAATGGAGCAGAACTGATCAAAGTGAGAGGCCCCGTGAGCGGTCGTGCATTTTGTGATCATTTTGGTTCATCTTGGGTGTAGCCCTGGCTGGGCTCTTGTGCTGCCCAATGTAGATCCATTGAGGCCTTTTTATAAATCCCTACTTTCTTCTTTAACTCCATCTAGTCTCTGTTCTAGCTCAGCCTTCACAAGGCATCAACACAGTGGAGTAGAAGTCACACACACGTACAACACAAGGCACACTTTATTCACACAGCTTACACATATTTCAGACTGTAGTTTTCCAAAACTTTTTCTCTTTTTTTTTTTTTTTTTAACCCAGCTTGGAAACAACCAGCAATGGCTCTAGTAGGAATTAAACTAACTTTTATAATCCATGTGGCATGCACACCTGACACACAGGTGTCTACAGCTGGAGCCATACTGTCAACATGGACAACAGGCACACACCAATGATCTACATGAAATATAGGTAACTAAACTTTCAAATCAGCAACCCATTTTTGTACCAAATAGAACAGTGACAGCACTGTAAAAGCACCCACATTGTGTCTGCTGGGCACAGGCAGCACAGTGGAAGAGGGGCAGCTCCCAGTAGGCTCTAAAAGTCACAATGCAGTGAGCAAGCCTGTCTTGAACTGAGTAATAGAGCACAGTCATCCAGATTTATTAAGAATATTTCTTCAGAGCAGTCCTAAAATACAATGGATGCATGCTTGGGCAATGCCACAGATCAAGCAGGCTCTTAGGTTACACTTGCAGCTGTTTCCTCAGCTGTCATCAGCCATCTGGGAATTTCTCACTGACAGGAGAGGCTGCCTTTGCCCTTCTGGCCAGGTCCCCCCACCACACTCCTGATCTCAGCATCTTCAATACACAGTTCATGGCACCACTTACAGCACATCCCTGCTAACAGAAGCACGTCAGGCACTCCTCCATCATCATCTTTACAGACAAAAACAAAGAAGCTGAATCCTGCTCTTTGTAACTGTAGGACTGAGAAAGAATTACAGGGTTAAAGTGAAAAATTGTGTCAAAGGCTACCAGTTTGGCTTAAAATTTGAGTGAAGCATGCCTCTGCTAGTCATCAGCTTAAAGAATAACACATTTAAGAGCTGCATAGAGAAAACAAACTGCATTCCTGGGAAAGAAAGAAGAAATGGCTCAGCTGCAGTTCTCAGGAGCAAACTCACAGGTTCTCAGGAAACTCAGAAGCAGATTCACACCACCAGATTTGGTAGTAGAAAGTGAATACAAGAGATAAGGATGAAAACTGAACACCAAATGGGATTTTCAGTTACTAAATGCCAAGTGCAAACTTGTAATCTGTTTCTGTATGGCCCTGAATATATTCACTTGACCCTTAGCATACCTCATGTTTTAGGGATTTTTTAAACACATCACAAAAAGACACAGAGGTGTCAGCCCCATCCCCTTACCCAGAACCCATCCTTTGGGAGCAGGCAATGGATCACAAGTGAGCCACTTCAGCATTCCTCTTCCACTGGCAGACTTGCACATTGCTGAGCAAGGGAAAAACCTCCCTTTCCCAGTTATTTTATTCATTTTAAGTTTTCCCTCTTCCCAGATACCAACTGTATTTTAACATTTTACAACTGCAAGTTAAATTTAGCATGGGAAGGAGACCAATGCCTGCTTCCACTGTCCCAAGTCTGCAGTCACTGTTACCAGCCCAGTGTATCTCACAGGAGCTTGCCAAACCCCAGTACTGAGCTCTGTGTGGTGCTCCTGACAGGCTTCCCTAACATCCACCCTCTCCAGGTATCCTTGTTCCCTGCCATATTATCACTCCTTGCTCTTTATCACAATCCAGGGAAACTTCCATAGCCATTTCCTTACAGCACCAAGGCCAGGAAAAACATTTTACTGAACTGTGCAACCTTCGGCAGCTTCTTGGCTCACAGTTCATAAGAAAAGTTATCACTGGCTCATACAAAAATCTCTAATGCAGTTAAAATATTTCTGGCAGAGAAACAATAAAAAAGTAAAGTGTTTCAAATGCCTGGCTAAATTTGCTACAATAGATGAGAAAGGGCTTTCTAAGCAAGTTTATCCATGAGATCACCTCTCTGTGGTGTACAGCAACAGCTCGATTAATCACAAAACTATTTGCAAGGACTTGCCAAAAAGAGAGGAATAACGGACCCTGCAGAACAGCTCCCCAACACACATACTCTTCATCCTTCTGCATGAGGAGCTGCTCAAGACTGAACTCTGAATTGAAAACAATTTTTTTTCCATTTAAAGTAATCATGCAACAACAATGCAAACTGGCTTTGTCCTTTCTCAAGTGGTTGCTGCTTTATTCACTACAGCCCTCTGTTTGCACAGCACTTAAATACTGATTCAGTTCTTTCTAATGAAAGATTTCATGTAGAGAAGAACCAAAAGAGGTAATTCAGGTACACAGAGAGTGATTTATCCATGTACCTCCACACAGACAGCATTCTTCCTCCAGTCAATAAACTTTATTCCTCCTTAGGAAGGATTTCACACAGACATCAAGCACAAATAGATTGTCCAGCTCAAAGTGGGAAGCACACAGGTCAAAACACACTCTCCAGCTCCAAATCACCATTTTTATTTCTCTTGTGACCCCTGCCAAATAGGCTTCCCTTGTATGCCAAGGGTGAATTCCCAGTGCTACCAGCTCTTGCTGGATTCCCCCAAACTCCTCATATCCCCCTTAGTCCCACCATCAGGAGACTTATTTCAATCAAACCCTCCAATATCTCAGTTCTACTACCAAAAAGCAGAGTCTATAACTTCTGGTATTCAATAGCCTTAAAGTATCAAAGTGTAGATGAGTCATCAGGACAAAATTAAAAGGAACTGGGTTTGTTAATATTGCCAGTAAAGAAAAAAAAAAAAAAAAGTGGTTTGTGGAAGGGACAACTAATAGTCTTCAAATATAAGTTTCTCTTGGTGCGCTTGGCCCTCAAATGGATGGTGTCAGTTTGATGGATCAGTGCATGTGAGATCAATGCAATCCTAAACTTTGTGTCTTCAAGAAGTTATTTTCCAAATCTGCCTGGGAATTGTTTAAGCATTACACAGTCTGAAAAAAGAATAAATCAAGCCTAACTATTGGAAACACAAGTAATTCATCTGGCAAGCTGAGAACAGAGACAACGGACCATGAATAATTCAAGAGGGGTAAGATCCAAAATATTCCGTTCAGTCTATTACCTGCAGCCTGAAGTGGTGATGAAATACTTGATTAAATTGGAGGGCAAAAGCTGTTCAGCACAATTACTGGATAAATATTTCAGAGCAATTTTTCTGTTTAATATTTGGAATCCCCCTGCCAGCCTGCATTCCACCCAAGGACACGAGGGGAGGGTTCCTACAAGAATTCGCAGCCTTTCAGAGGCAAAAGTCTCAGAGGGTGAGGGATGAGCATTCAGGCTCACAGAAACCCAGCTCCAATTGCTTTGCCACTTTGCAAGCTAATTGTTTCAGGTGTAGCTTCAGACATCTGTTGAGAAAAACCTCGATAATTCTACTTGTGGAAGTGGGATTTTAGGTGCTGCTTTAGGAAAGATTCCTCCTCCTCTTCCCCCCTGCCCTATTTTGGCTGTTGAATAAAATCAGAGCTTAGGAAACAGATCTCACAGACCATTGAACCTGCATTTGCCCACTCACTTCACCTCATCACTGAGCTATGCAGCCGGTCTAGGGAGCACAACGGCACCACAACACAATTGCCACTTGATAATGCCAAGGTAAATCACTTAAACCAATTATGATCTGTGTTATTTCCATGCAATTTGTTTCACAGACTGATTGGGCACGAAGTTCTCTAAGCAACTTGAAATTCTGGGGAAAAAAATACTCTTAACTGCCATTTGAACTCAAAGGGAGGAATTTCTCAGCACCCAGAGGGAGAAAAGAGCAAACCTTGTGCAAAGAAAGGCAGAACCTGGTGGGGAATCCCTGGACAGGAGAGCCCTGTCCAGATGTGATCATGGCATTATCAAGGCTTTGGGGATTTTCCCTAAAAGCCCTGTACCTGTGAGGAATGTCAGAGTAACCCTCAGCCTGCATTTGGGAAAGGGAGGGGAATATGGCCATTAAAGCTACTCCTGGCTCTGACAAAAAGTAACTTTCACATTATTAGTATTATTTCTTCATCCCATCTTTTCCCCCACAGACCCAATACTTGGGACATATCTGGAAAAAGGGAAAAAATCCAACCTACACAAACCCTGGTATCTTCAAAGGCATGAATGACCATGATAAAAAGGAAAACACATTTCAGTGTGAAAAGCACAGGAGAGGATAAAGCTTCAGCGTAGGAGTTCAGGAGCAACAACTGATGCTGGGCCAAGGAGGAGTTCTCAGAGATAAAACACTCAAGAGCAGAAAGGTAAGTTCTATCCACTTTTAACTAAGGAAAAAGTAAATGTTAGTGAATTTAATCAAGCCTCCTTCCCTATTCTTTCTAGCTCTGTTTAGCAATAGCACAACAAAAACCACTCTGGGGAAGTGTGACTTCAAATCCAGGCCATTTCAAGACTACTGAGCTTCAATAAGCCAAACCACCAGGCAGGGAAACTCATTAGGAACAGTCAGCTTTAAATACATTCACCATTTCTACTTTATTTTCCTGAAATGCCACTCGTATCCAGCAAGAGGGATTCCCTTCACTTAGGAACATCCATCCAGCTCCCATATGCCTAACTCCCAGTTTATCTCTGAAAACACACAGCATGTCAATTGCTATGTATTTCACACACTTCCTGATTTACTTAAACCAAAGAGAATTGTAAAGAAGACATTTTTATGACTTATTCTAATTGAAGTTGAAATATAAATCTCCAAGTCAAATGTAGCTACCTTAAGGGTACATGATAGATCAATACATTGAACACATTATTCATAGCATTTAGGTTCAGAAATGTAAAGCTGCTGCTAACCAGCTATTTAATAATAAATAGACATAAAAAAATCAGTAATGAGGGCAAAAAACCCCACAACCAGGTACTTTTGAAGCTTCCAGAAGAAATCTGGAATGATGATCCTTGAGGGTGCCTTCCAAATCAGAATATTCTGTGAAATACTGGAGAGCTGATGTCTGACTTCCATGGAGTGAAAAAGCAGCAAAAACTACTTATGTTTATTTTCCATCAAGAAACAGGTCTGATAAAGTGAAAACATACACAAAACAAAGAGGTCTTTAGGTACCCTTATTACAAAATATTTGAAGCCTGACTTCTGATTTTGACTGCCAATATTTTCCATTTGGCTTTACCTGCCTTGTGAAAAAAAAAAAAAAAAAAAAAAGAATGCCTGTCCCTGGTTTTATTTTTGGGCATGGACAAAGCCAGGCCCTGGGGAGATCTCATCCAAAATGCTCAAGGGAATTTCCACCAGCGCTGTCAGCTCTGGGGGAGCACCAGGAGCCTGTGCCAGTTCAGCAGCCCTGCTCACCCAGCCCATGCTGACCCATGGCTAAGGCCACTCAAACAACCCAAATCCTTCCCAGCTTGGCACTGAACTGGCAAATCCCTTAAAAGAGTTGTGAATCCTCTCAAGAGATGCCACTTGAAAAGGCTCACTATAATTACAGTGGTCAGTGGGTCTGGACATCAGTGAGGGAGATGCACAAGCTGTTAACAAGCAAGAGTACAGGCTTTCTTTTGTAAAAATTAGTTATTTAATAGCAATTCTAGAGACTGAACCTCATGGGTTTTTTTTTTTTCATCTCAGCACATAACAGCCTCAGAGATGCAAAAATTCTTCAATTTCATCTGAAGGCACATGTGTTCAGAACCCATCTGTGAACAAGATGCAATTCCTTGGGGTTTTGTTTCATTTTTTAAAAGCACAGGAGTCTTGCATTGTGGAAGATTAATCCAGCTGCGACACTGCAGGACAATGAGAAGGACAAGATTAGCTTGGTCTCTCCCAAAGGCTCAGAGCACTGCACATGAGCTGCTTAGGTGCGTTCCCTGCTGGCAAAGGGTGGCCTTGTAGCTGAAGTGAAAAGCAGAGAAGTTCCTTGCTTGCCTGTGAAACAGGTGCTTTGCATTTCCTGCCCATTGAACAGCAGGCAGTTGGGCTGGAGGAGGAGGGGAATGGTGTGGCATTAATTTTGGGTACTTTTAACCATAAAAATAGGGAAGCATTTCCTGAACCAAGCTGACTCTCAACAGGTTTATTTTACAGAACACTTTTTGCCACAGGCATGTCAGCATCAGAACTAGACTCCCCATGAAGCTGCCCCCACCCCAAGTCCTGCTATCAGCCCATACTGCCCCCAGGTTAAGAAACCAGCAACTCCTCCATGGTTTGGAGAAACCACAATGCTTTGCTAATGCTGCTGTGGGCAGCACTGGCCTTGTGTGGCAACGTTTTGTGCACTTTCCATATGTTACAGTCCAAAACCTCAGATGCTGCAACCCCACCAAACTCTGCCTTTGGGAACTGTTCCTCCTTTGGCACCTTTATTACCACACCTGGTATGTCAGCATCATTTTAATCTTTACTTGCTCAAGTCTCACTCAACCCACAGTCCTTCACCCTTCACACTCATTTCCGAGACACCTTGGAGTTCTGCAAGATAAGCAAATTTGACAGAGAATCTTACCCAACACTGCAGCCAATAGGAAATCCAAGGAATCAACACCTCACCTCCCCTCTCTTGGTACTGCATTTTGAACAGGACTGAGCTCTGGCACTGCTGCATCCCTCTCTTCTGCCAGCACATTCCCCAGGGGCTGCCAGCAGGCACCATCCATCTCACACTGTCTGAAGCATTTGCACAGCATTCTCCCTCCAAGGAAGCTTTAGGGAGGAGGCTTCCCTGGAGCAGAGGATGCTAACAAAAGCAGATTAGATAAATCACAAAGTGCTGATGCTATAAAAATGCTCCTTAATTTACTATCTTAATTAAGGAGACCCCAGACCATGCTGCCAGGGCCAGGGCCTACCTCCCCACTCCTGCCCATGGTGGTGGCTCTGATGTCCTCTGGTTTACTCAAGCTCATTCACTTTTTTTTTTCTGCAGGCTGCTATCAGCTAGATAAGGGAATCATACAATGTGCTGCCACACAGCTGCTGGTTTTCCTGCTTGCAGCTGAAAGATGAGAAATACCCTGCCATCCCTGCTCACATTTGGGGTTCACAGCTTCTTTCTAAACAGAGGCTAGCACTGGTGGAACTTACCCTAATTGAGCACCATACCACTGGCAGATCTTTCTTTGCATCCATCCTTGCTCCACTGTGAGAGTCATGTAAGCATCACCAAAACTAGTGGTTGAAGCCTTTAAGCTACAATTTAATACAACTAAGGAAAAAAAAAATATCAAACCTTCAAATACTGCATTAAGAGTTTTAGAGTATTCTCTTCACCATGAAGGGAGAGTTCCTCATGTGAATCTTCTAATTTTACTTCCATAAAGGAGTAGCAACTTTTAACTTCCAGGTGGAAATTGCCACAAGGCTGGGTCAGACATCTGTCTTCTCGCTGCTTAGAGAAGACCAATAAACTCTCAAGTCAGTAAAAGCTCCACTATTAATTCAGGGGGCTGAGAGGTTACACTCACCCTAGAAACCAGGCAATACATCAGCACGAAAGACACACACACTTTTTTTTCTCGTGAACCCCAATATCACTTTGTAAGAAAGCCAAGTTGTTAGCCAAATTCTTCTTTCCTCAGAAACTTGCACACATTTTCTGTGAATTTCTAATTTAAGCCCTCCCTTAGGCAGGAGAAGGCTTCTTAACACTGCAATGAGAAATGAAAATTAAATCCCTCCTAAGTACCACAGCAGCAGAAAGCAGCACCTTGAGCTTGCTTTGCCCTCCAAGTTCATGGTTAAAAGTACCCAAAATTAATGCCACACCATTCCCCTCCTCCTCCAGCCCAACTGCCTGCTGTTCAATGGGCAGGAAATGCAAAGCACCTCTGCTTCACAGGCCAGCCAGGGAACTTCTCTGCTTTTCACTTCAGCTACAAGGCCACACTTTGCCAGCAGGGAACGCACCTCAAACTGATGCACAGCTCAAAGGAACTGCAGCGAGTGGCATCCTTTGAAATCCAGTGCTGAGTGAGCCCTCAGAGCTAAAACCATTTGTAACCACCACCACCCAACAAAGCAGCACCAGTCTGCACAGGCACCACAAACATCCCTCCCTAAATGTCACCCAATGAACCCTTCAGCGCTGCTCCATTTCCACAGGGGGGTTTTACTTTTGACATGACAGGTGCCCCCAGCTGCTTTTAGATGCCAGATTTCTGGAGGAATGGTGTTTATTAAAGGTCTCAAATTCACACTGAGATCAAAATAAATGAAGAAAACTTTCAGGGTGCCACCACAGGGCTTGCAGGACGAGCCAAGGACGTGTTTCTTCTGCCTCATTTCCTCTCTCAGGTCACACACTGAGAAACGCCATTAAAGCCAAAGAAAGTAAGAAATTTTGATAAACTTCAATCTGGAAGCACCACTGCAAATAAATACAAAGCTCTGGCCAGCAGCTTTCCCCTACAGCTCCAGTACCAGAGCCAGTGGAAAACCACACAGATATTGATGGGAACCCTCCAGAGCTGAGTGTGAACGTAGCTGGGCTTGGCAGAGTCACCAAGACCTGGGCTGGTATTCAAAACACCCAGAAACTGAAATCTCAGTATATTCTGTACAAGTTAGTTTGAAGACAGTCTCACACTAATTCTGACACTTCCAAAATAATTGCTCAGTGCAGATGCTGTAATGTGCTATCTGCAGGTGATACTGGTTCATTCCTGCAACCTCTTTGACACTCAGATTTGTGTTTCAGGCAGTCTTAAATCACATACAATCATAATTCATCTGCAGAGAACAGGGCTGAAGTCCAGCTCAGCAGAGAGTTACAGAAAAATAATCTCTGCTACACATCATCAATAATGCACAGCCAACAGAAAGTGCCATGTTAACATACAGATGGGCAATAATCTAATTAACAGTGACCTTTTTTTCTCTTGCACTGCCTACAGGTCAAAACGTTTGAGTCACTTTGAAAGGAGAGATAATGTCAAAAATGGCTGTTTGGGGAAATCCCTACATCTAATAATGGCTTTAACCAGCCCATTCGTTCTGACTCGAACTGAAGAATGCTTGATGGTTGCTATGAATACAAACGAAGGTATTTCCAGTTAATGTGCATGGCACAGGGAAGCAAATCCTCATGATTAAACACCTCTTCTCTCCCTGCTCCACAGCCCCCAAAACAATTAACGCTCCTCCGGGACAAGAGCTCCAATGGAATTGTTTCTGAATTCACTGATCACACTGCTGACACCATCTGCTCCAGCCTCCTTATCCCATATGCAAATCCCTCCTTTAAGAAGGGAATGCTACTTGTTAGCAGCAGGCTCTCTACTACCAGCTCTGCTACTCACAGAACTCTGCGTTGGAAGAGACCTCCAAGATCATCGAGTGCAACCCAGCCCCAACACCTCAGCTAAACCCTGGCACCCAGTGCCACATCCAGTCTGTTTTTAAACACATCCAGGGATGAGGACTCCACCACCTCCCCGGGCAGGCCACTCCAGAACTTCATCACCCTTTCTGTAAAAAACTTTCTCCTAATACCCAACCTATATTCCCTTGGTGCAGCTTGAGACTGTGTCCTCTGGTTCTGTCAGTGCTGCCTGGAGAAAGAGCCCAACCCCACCTGAGCACAGCCACCTTTCAGGGAGTTGTAGAGAGTGACCAAGTCACCTCTGAGTCTCCTTTTCTCCAGGCTGAACACCCCCAGCTCCCTCAGCCTTTCCTCACAGGGTTTGTGTTCCCAGCCCCTCTCCAGCCTCGTTGCCTCCTCTGGACGCGCTCCAGCGTCTCAACATCCTTCCTGCTTGGAAAGTTCAACCCTTCTCTTTCAACATTATTTCAGAAGTGGCTTTAGAGACCGAGGGCATCCCCCAGAACCCGACAAGGGGAATTAAACCCCGCTTTGCTCTGGCACGGCGACAGCCTTGCCGCAGGAGCCTGACGGTTCTCAGGGGAGCAGCAGGAGCCGCCAGTATGGAGCCGGGAAGCGAAGACGGCCTCGCTGGATGGCAGCTCTCCCTTCCGCTGAGCGGCGGGAGCGATGCCCACGGAATGCCAGCTCCCCCGGCTGTGCAGAGCTCAAGAGGCAGCTCTGAGATGAAGTGAAAGCGCATCTCCATCCCTGCGCTGGCTCTCCCAGCGGCCGCGGGGAATCACCGCTGCTGCTGCAGCAGGGATCTCCCAGCCAAGCAGCTCCGCAGGCTCATTTCCCCGCCTGCCTGCTGGGGCTTCCCCTGGTGCTTTGAAACCAGAGCCTCACAACCCTGCACTGCATTTGCAGCCACGACTGCAGGGAGGGACCGCTGGACCAGAACAGAGCAGAGTACTTTTGTCATTGACTCCCCCATTCTCAGCAGAGCACTGCATGCCACACCAGCAGATGTATTAATAGATCTTTACACTCCTAACTCATCAATTTTCTGTTTGGAAATTCGCTCCCAGAAAGAATCACATTGCTGTAAGAGCAAAAGCAAGAAAATCCACAAAACAGCAGGCAATGAGCAAAAAGAAGAGAGTGTTGACAAAGCAGTCGGGCAACTCAGGACTGCAATAACTCACCCACCCAAAATGATGCACAAATTCTTCACACAGAATTGGTTTACATATTTATATGGCATAGGTGAACTTTGAAAAATTAGCCCACAATTATTAACCCTTCAAGATCCCTTGCACTCACTCATCTTACTAAACAAATAATTCTTTCCTGTGAAGGAGATGTATTTCCTTTAAGAGCATGGCACAGAGTTGCACTAACACAGAGTTACTCCTGCAGAAATCATTCTGCTCCTTCTGCTGCAGCCAAGTACTTCTACTGTAGCTGTTGCTGCAGAATGGAATTGTTGTGATGCTCTAAGAATTCATTCTTTTTAGCCTGGAGTACCTGTCAGTGGAACATCATCTATCCATGTGCAGTGGCTAAGCACTAATTACAGAGACCACATTAAAGATCCAACACGGGATTTCTTACCCCGGTTCCAACAGATATCTTGTCCTTGAAAAAAAACAAAATAGTCAAGCTTGGGAAATAAGAGTGTTGGTAACTACATTCAGAAATTGGGATGGGTGGGCAGAGTGCTTCAGTTCTGAAACACAAACAGAGATTTTAACTAGAAGAATAAAACTTAGACATCACAATCTTTACACTAAACAGAAAGCTCTTGAAGATTTTTCTCTCTTTTCATGCTTCCTCAGAAGCTCATTTTTCCAACACGAGGTTTAAACAAGCATTACTATTCCTACAGATGCTGTTCCATTGGCCACAAAGGAGTGCCTGAGACCTGCACTGGAATTCCCTGGGCAGGGAAAGAGCTGTGCCTCAGCCCCAGGCAGAGCATGGCAACACAGGATGGCATCAACTGCTGCCTTCCTGTGGAGCAACAAACTGTACTCTGCAAGTAATTCTGCATTTGTACTTTGTATTTATTTGAGCTAGGTATCTATTTCAACTAAGTGCAGACACCGGACCTACAGAGCGGATAAGAGTTTATGGTCACAGAACAACAAAATTTCCACAAACACAAAACGGGGAAGTCGAGGTTTCCCACCCTGCACACAACTCCTTTCTTTACATTTTTTGAAGCATGTGAACATTCTCCCCATCAGGATTTGGCTCCATTTCTGAAGCTCAGAGGAACTTGCCATCCTGCCCAAGCTGGCAGCTCCACCACAGCTGGTACCTAAATTACATGCTGAATTTTTAGGACTGAAGCTTTTATTGCAGACATTTGAGTGTTCACACTCAAACCACAGAGCTCAGCATTTCTCAAGCAGTTATAAGGAAGGAAAATGAGAGTGCAGCTTCTCACCCTGTTGCAGCCACTGCCCAGTGTTACAGGAAGGGGAGGGGTGAAATCAGGTTTCAATGAAGGTCAACATTTGGACTGGGAGTTATTTCAATAACTCATCTGGAAAATCAGCCTTCAGCTGCAGCCAGAACAAAAAAGTATATATTCCAATTTAAACTCGGTTGTTTAGTAGACACAGGCATATTCTGCTCCGTGTATTTATCCACTATCCTGCTATATGCTTCATTTTCTGAACACCCAGGGAGAATGGTGGGACACTGATAAATGAGTAAAACTGATAAATGGGTAAATGTCAGCCACATTTTGGATACCACATGCACAAATAATTGCTTGGGAGACAGCAAAGAAGAAGACTTCTAATCACGCTTCCTAAGAAATAATGTGTCCCTTCAGTGAAAAATTCATGTTCACAGTATCAATGGGTAAGAAAAATGCATATACTCCACAATGAGATAATTTCTGTCTTTAAATCAGAGCTAAAGTAAACACACTCCTGCCCTGGCTTTTCCTTAAGGCTCTGCTGTATGTATGATTTACCTAAAAACAGCAGCTCCCAGGCTGGGGGAGCACATTTCCAACAGTGCCCTTCATCTGTGCCAGGGGGATACCAAGCATCAAAGGAGAGGGGAAAGAGCATGGATTTGACTCCAAAGGTCGTGGCAGGCAGCAAACCTCCCTGAGTGACACTGTGCATTAAAAATCTCCTGAGCAACACCAGATATGTACGTGGCAATCCCCCAGCTTGGCTTACAAGTTGTTCTCGGTGCTCTGGCACGTTCACCAGCGGGCTTTAGAGCACGTAAAGAGCATGGAGAGACCCACTGTGTGCTCACAGTTTCACTCCCACCCGGACAGCAGTGAGCCGTGCTTTCAGTTTATGGAGGTGGCAGGGCTGGGAAGAGCAGGCAGAAATAAACTGCTTTGCAAGCTCGGAGCAACCAGCAATCAAAAGGTTTTATTGAGCTCTCAATTCAGTCCTACCTGGCTGCCTACAAATGAAAACACAGCCCCCTCTCTTGCGTGGTAAGAATGCAGTAGGGAGAAGCAGGAGATTCCCATGCCTCGGGACACAGCGTTCTGGTTTTCAGCTGGGTGGAAAAGGGAAACACGAGCTCCAGCCTCTTGTGACATCTAATGAAATACTTTCTCTTTTTTTTTTTTTTTTTTCTTCCCAGGATTGCCTCTGAGGCAGAAATTCATTTAGAGAATCACCTGTTTTTTCAGCTTCTAATTTCAATGCTCGTTTAGAAAATCTGTGTCGGTACTGAACAACCTGAACCCCACCAGCTCCGCAAACTCTCAGCTACAGCAGCCCAACACTCTTTATTAACTTCACAGAACTCACTCTCCACCCCCAGAGGTGCTTCCAACAGTCTGCCTGGCACAAAACACTGGATTTCTTATCCACTCTCAGGGAGAGGAAAAAACCCACATCCATTATTTGCAGTCCACACCCCTCCTGCTGTAGCTGCCTCTGTTAACAATTACATGCACCACAGTTTTGAACTTGGTTTTAGCCTTAATTTACAGATTTTCAGGAAGGCCATACAGGTGGGATGGAAAAAAAGAGATCCCAGGCCACCCTCCCTACCTGAGCAGGAGCCCTCATGCAGAATGTAATGAACTTCAAGGTTGTGCTGCTCCTCATCCCAGTGGGATGAGATCAGTGCTGGCCAGCAGCAGTGGAAAAAAAAAGCATTTTCCTTTGCAGAGCTCAGCTGAACTGATAAAGCCATCAGAGAAAGATTTCAGTCACAACAAAGGGCTAAAAAAGCACCCCAACCAACCTATGTATTAGACAACTTGCATGTTTCTGCTCAGCTCCAAGCTTTGAGACATGTCCTCTTTGTTTCCACCTCTTATGACTATATTCCCATCACAAAACTTCCCTGTTTGCTGTACCAGAAACCTGAATTCTTTATTATAGAAATATATTATATTATTTCTATTAAATATAATATTATATCTTTATACTATCTTATATCTATTATAACTTTATTATGTTTATTATTATTTATACAGCAGCCTCGGAATTTCTCTCACTCCCTGAATTAACGTCAGTTCCTTAAAGGTGCATGAAAGCAGCACTTCTAATATTAAAGCTTCTTTTTTTTTTTTTACATCACCTTCCTGTGCAAGTGCAGCTTTTTCAGCCACAACAAGCTTTTTTTCTAATGACAATAAAACTCAGAAGTCTGTTCCAGAAAACAAGTCCAGAATGTTTCTGTCTTTAAAATAATTCCCAGAGAGGTATTTGGTTGAAGGTGGAGTAAGCAGGGCAGCAGGAACGAGATGACCACAGCACATCTCTGAGGATTGCAGACCTTCTCACATCTCCTCAGACAGTGACTAACTACTGCCTGGAGCTGCCACTATTCTTTCAATCAAACCCGAACCTGCTACAGCTCTGATGCGAAATTTTCTTGGCTATGCAGTGCATAAAAAAAAAACCCAAGGAGCAAGCTGCTTTTTTTAAGAGTTCCTTCCAGCATCTTTTTACTGTGGCTTTAAATGGAGTAGCAAAGAAACCAAAATATTTCAATCAATAGCTGTGAAAAAGAACACAGCAGTCTGCAACACAGCTACAGGGGAAGAACAGAGGCATAGATTTCTTTGGAAATATTTACAAGAGATTTCTATTTCCAAATCTCCACATGGCAGAGCATTCCAGGCCATGAGGCATCCTTGCTAATGAAGCTGTGAGCTCAGTTAACTCAGACAACATCACTATAAAGTCTGATTGAATGTTTTTTCTATCCATCATTAGGGAGCCTATCTATATCCAAGTGTCTTCTGCAGGAAGCTCTTCAATTTGACTTCCCAACATGTGTGAAAGTCAATCAGAGGCACTCACACAAATTTATGCCAGCTGCTGTCAGCAGCTAAAAGATCTCAGCCTCAGCCTGAGAGAGCAGAGGTTATTTAACCTGGAGAAAACAAGGAGAGCTCAAAACCCCCCTTCCAGAGCCTAGAGGGGTTCCAGGAGAGCTGGAGAGGGACTGGGGACAAGGGATGGAGGAACAGGACACAGGGAATGGCTTCTACTGCCAGAGGGCAGGGAAAGATGGGATACTGGGAAGAAATTCTATATTGTGAGGGTGGGCAGGCCCTGGCACAGGGTGCCCAGAGCAGCTGTGGCTGCCCCTGGATCTGTGGAAGTGTCCAGGGTGGAACAAGCTGAGCTTTAAGATTTGCTCTTCTCCGCACCACACCACCTTTATCCTTCCCCCACTGCTGCACTGGCATCCTCTTGGAGCTATTCCCAAGACCTAATACTCTTGGGATCAACCCCACGTACCTCGAGACAGGCACACACAACACACAGCAGTGCCCAAGCAATGGGCTTTGAGATATTTATAAACCACGTTATGTAGAAAGGGAAACACTGGAACACACACTGAATTATCCTGGTGTGGGTTTGTAGACAATTTTAGCAGCATGTTTGACTAACACTGCGCATTCACATATCTCAGGGGATGACTTTCAGAAAATCAAGCTCTCTCTCTTCATCCATTTATGTAGGGCAGCTTCACAACATATGCTATCATATCATTATTTGGCTACAACACAGCTAAAATCTCCAGTTCTCCTACAAAGATCCTGATTTTATGGCTTTGTTTTCCAGCTGGTACAGCAATGTTAGCTTGCAGCAGAAAAGGTAAAGCAACACTTTTCACTTCTTCTATTAGCACAAAGAAAACACTCAACAGAGACAGCATAAAAGGGATTCTTGTGTCATTTACTAGATCCTCATTACCCCAACTCCCACTAATTGGGCAGTTACACCTGAGACAGCAGCAGCCCAGTGCAATCCCAGCAGCCCATTTCTTTCCTCCTTTGTAAGGCTTTTAATGAGGCTGCCTGACCAAGAGGAAAACTTCTCAGTGTTGAGTGACCTCTGGAAACCCTGAGGCAATGGTCCTGACTTTGGTGGAGATGCCCTTCAACACCTTCTCAGTAATTTTCTTATTAAAAAAATGCAGAAAACAAGAACACCCACACATTGCATGATTGTGTCCTGAAGCCAAAGGGTTTTTGCTCAGCTTACTTGAATATTATTTTGGGGGAGAGGTAGTGTTTAATTATGCAGCTAAACCTGCCAGCAAGGACCTGGCTGCTATTTTATTTCCACCAGTTATGCAGAAAAGGTCTCTGAAAGGACACTGGAAATTAGTTTGTGGCAATAGGTTATGACAAACTTGCTGATGAATTTGAAGAGTGCCTGACTGCATTTTCAACAGCTCCAGGCACTCCCTGCCTTCAGGCTCAGCCCAAGATGGCAAGAGCAGGTTAACAATAATCTCTGGTGAACTCATTTCCCTGATTTTATAATACCTGTGATATCCAGCTGATACACAATCTTTTATGTTTGGGACAGGAAACAGCAGTAGGAAGCTCAAAGGTTAGTTCCTCTCACCTTCTTCCCATCAGCCATGGAATATGAGGATCCACACCTTCACACACACAGAGTGTCTGCATCACAGCCAGAGGACTGGAAAACACCCTGGACACTGCAGCCTGCTCCTGATCCATCACTGTGTGAGCAAAAGCTCTTTCTGTGATCCCTCTAACAGCCTCACCGAGGCAGTGGCAGCAAACCTGCAATTTTAGTTTTCATTAGAGCTCAGAAAACCATCCCAGTGCTCCCTGTGTGATATTCCTTGGCTCCCTGGGCTTCAGCTGAACACAAAGCCCAGATGGAAACTATCTAGGACCAATCTCATCAGAGGGCATTCCCAGTTTCCAGAGTGACTCACCCATCCCTCCTGAAGCTCAGAAAAGCCAGGCACGGTCCAAGACACGCTCCTATAAGGTCAAAGACAGCACAAGCCAAATTTTGATGCTGGGCAGCTGCCTGCCCAGGCTAATAGCAATTTTTCTTTTAACATACTTAATTATATCTCCTAATACAGTCACCTCTTCCCCCTGCAAGGGTTCATATGGAGCTGTTTTTATCCCCTCCTTCTGAGTCAGGAGATATTTCTCCAGAGATTGCCTTTTAAAGAGAATTTTTAAAATTCTATACACTAAGCACAAGTAGCAAATCACACTGAGGAGTAGCAGCATATGGCAAAACATACAGGTGGCACTCAGCCCATCAGCTTTGTCTCTGATCTAAGCAGCTTATAAAGAAGCAAGGCCTTCCATCTCCTCTCACTATAACCAGGATGGATTGCGAGATCCACTGCATTCCAAGGCAGCATTAGTGCCATCCTCACTTGCTAGGTCTTTAAGGAAAAGAGTTGTGCCATGCTTTAATCATCTCCCCCTGCAGCCACTGAAGTAGGAACTTCATGTTTTAAGTGACAAAAATATTTCTGTCTCTGATTTGATTTCTCTGTGTTTAGAAAAATAAATTGCATGCAACAAGACAGAAAAACCAGATTTGGAAACAGCCTTAGCATTGCCTTTTGCACTTGGAGCTCTGAAAGGTTGCCTTTGCCGTGGAGGTCTTGCTGCTTTAAGACAGAAATAGAAAAAAAGGTCTGATTACGCATTTTCTTCAATAAATAATGCAAAAAGCCTACGCACTCCTGGGAAGGGAGATTCAAACCTGGGTCAGTTCAGAAAATACCCCACCTACCCACTACAGAAAGAGCTCTCCCAACTCTTACCCACACCTGCTTTGCACATCAGAGTTCCAGCTAATCCCAATTTTACTTTCTCATCATTACTATCAACACCTATCATTAACGACATGCAAAAAGAACTCCCAGTGCAAGTCACTATGGAAAGAAACAGCCCAAGTTTTGGGAAGCAGAGCTCATCAATCCCACTCTTAGGACTGACTGCAGCCTGGATTTTACTACATCCTGTTCTGCATACTGCTGCCTAATAGAAATCCTTGCCCACTAATAAATCCACAGGGAATTCTAAATCCTGGCTGCAGGAAGAGAAGGCAGATGATTTTTTTCCAGGGGCAGGGGGACAAGACACCTCTGAAGGGTTCCTGAGCCGGTGGCACACGGAGCTGCAGCTGCTGCTGTTTCACACTTGCTGCTCCACGTCCTCGGGGGAGACAGGGGATTACTGCAGGATGTTTTCATGAGCTGGAATTAGCCAGTGCCAGCATTTCACAGCTCTAACACATGAAATAAATAGCTTGACCTCTGCTCCCTCACACCCTGAAGGGCGAGCGCAGTGGCGCTGGCATCGCTTCCCTCCATGTGGCGAGCATGGAAGGGGGCACCACATCCCCGCTAACAGAGCTGCAAAGGCTATTTAGGAGAAAAGAAAAACGATAAAACTGCTGGAGCAGTCCACTGAGGCATCTGCTTTTCACTGACCATTTCTTCATTAACTACACATTGAACACCAAGTATTTCCTGCACCAGCATCCGGGAGAGAACGGCCAAAGCCAAGCAGGCAGAGTTCCAGCAGCACAACTTCAGTGAGCACAGACTCCTTGAGAGGGTTCCTCGAGCCACACAGAGCCAAGAGTGTAACACACAAAGCCCAGCTTAGGAGCTGTTGTGGCACAGAGCTACAACACTCCCCCAACAGCACTGGGGGAAAGAAAAATGGTTTGAGGAGAGACAAACAGGACCGCAGGGTTTTAGTCATGTCACTGACAGCACAGCAAAGCCATGGCCAGAAGGCAGTTTATTCTGTTTGGTTCAGAAATTGAATAACTTAGTGATGCCTTTTTAGCAGGACTCAAGCTTTTTCAGAAATAATGTTCATTTCTTCCTAATTTCATGGTAGAATCCCCTAGTCCCCACTTTTTCTTTTAAACAGCTCTTTAGAGCCTCAGCTGTTCTTCCTGGCAGCATATAGTGGAAAACATTAAAGAAAAACAATACATGATCAAAAATAAAATTTGCTAAACCCCACAATTTCTAGGGCAACACCATGAAAAACCAGTCACCTCCCTTTTTCCTCTCAAATTCCTGCAGTTTTAGATCTCCATTTCAGGCAGGTTTGGTACCTCAACTGAACTTCATTTTCCAGCACAATGAATTCAGTCCAAAACAATTCAGGTACCCAAGATCCTGCTAATTACACTTCCCTCCCCTCCCCCCCGAGAAAAAGAGACTTTCTTCTTGGCTCTCACAAGTACCAGATCACATCTAGATTTGTCCCCAGGAGGATTCTTTCAGTGAACTCGTGTTTCAAAGCAGCAGAGATGAAATAGCAAGATGCAGCAGAGAAAACCCCACTGAGATCCCAACTGGGCACTACACCACCTATTCCACTCTCTGTGCTCCTCACACAGCACTCAGGAGCCAAAAGCAACCAAAGCACAGCCTGGAGGTGATGCAAGCAGCTGCTGCTGAGGATCGGAAGCCTTGGATGCAGCTGGAAATATTTTACACCCTTTTCACTGCAGGTTGTCAAGGGGTTTCTTACCTACAGCTCTGCAAGCAGGAGAGGAAATAACTGATAATCTGCAAAACCCTGCAGAGGAACTAAATACATTAAAGTCTCTGTTTGCCACACAGCTAGTGTCACAACAGACCTTGAACAGAGCTCACAGCACACTGGTATTTGTTCCCCAGCACAGCTCAGGGCTTTGGGGGTGCCATTTATTACTACACTTACTCCATGTAACCAAACCCTCTCGGTGCATTGAAAATCTGTCCCACTGATTTATTTTTTATATATATACAAACTTTGTTGGCTCCAAAAGACTTCTTTACAAGTACCTCCTTTGATACCTGTCCCAGCAGTGGCGTGGGCACAGGCCCAGGGCAGGGTCCCTGCTGAGGGACCTCCAGGGCCGTGTCCAGTTCTGGGTCCCCAGCCCAGGCAGGACATGGAGGGGCTGGAGCGTGGCCAGAGAAGGGAACGGAGCTGGGGAAGAGGCTGGAGCCCCAGGAGCAGCTGAGGGAGCTGGGAAGGGGCTCAGCCTGGAGAAAAGGAGGCTCAGGGGGGACCTTGTGGCTCTGCACAACTCCTGCCAGGAGGGGACAGCCAGGGGGGGTCGGGCTCTGCTGCCAGGGAACAGGGACAGGCCAAGGGGAAACAGCCTCAAGCTGTGCCAGGGGAGGCTCAGCTTGGACAGCAGCAGGAATTTCTGCATGGAAAGGGTGCTCAGGCCTTGGCAGGGGCTGCCCAGGGAGCTTTGGAGTGCCCATCCCTGCAGGTGTCCCAGGAAGGGCTGGAGGTGGCACTCAGTGCTCTGGGCTGGGGACAAGGTGGGCACAGCTTGGGCTTGATGATCCTGAAGGACTTTCCTAACCTCAACGACCCTATAAAAATATTTTAGTCCCTACAGCATTTTGCAATAATATTTTTCTTTTAAACAGCTGCAGACATCTATTTTTCATAGGGGTAGAACATTAAATGCTTTATTTTACAACACATCCTACTAAATTCTCTACTGTGCATTCAGCAACACCACAGTATTTTAATTTTTGTCCATATCTGCTGATATAGGCACAGAGCAGTGCCCAGGCAATAGTATCTACTACAACTCATGGCACTCCCAGAACCACGATAAGCCTCCAGCACAGTGCATTATTCATCAGATCTTTTTATAGACACACCCACCCCACAACCAAAATCTCTTGCTCAAGACACTTCTCCCTGGATCTTCTGCTGAACAATTTCAAGCCCAGTTTTACAAAATTGGGAAGCTTAGCTAAAAAGCACCTATTATGTGCAGCACTGTGTAAGAGGGCAAAAGCCACAAGAAAGCACAGTAAAAAAAAAAATCACACAAAATCAGAGTGAAAAATGCGTATTTTTGATTGGCTCTTGGCAAATATGAAATTGAATACTACATGTATTATGGAGGGTTATTTTGTAATACTGTATTAGTCCTTTTTAAGTAGTGTGTTAAATACAGTTTCAGGTTATAACATAATGTTAAAATAGAAACTATGGGATGCAAGATATTTTTTACTAGCTCAAGGAAAGGGATAAGATAATCAAGAAATTCTTCACACAGTGATAAACAGCAACACAAAACCTAAAGAGTTGCAGCCTCCTTATCAGAAAAGACATTCTTCCACCTTCTCTCCATCTTTATGGAACCACCAGGATTAAGGGGAAGATGTTGACAAAAACCAGGAAAATTCTTAATTTGCAAGGAATTTCTGCACCATGTATGAGATATATGAATATGCAACAGGCTATGGCTTTTAAGGGCTATTCCTTTGTTCACAAGGCAGGTTTTTGGCAGCTCAGTGCCCAAAAACATCCGGATGTCTGAAATTCTTTGCTTTTTATTGTCTCTTAGTATCCTAATCCTCATTGTCCAAATTTTTATTACTCTAATTTTATTACTATTTTTTAATAACTATTTCATTACTAATAAAGTTTTAAGATTTAAAAAAAACAAGTGATTGGTGTTTTTCACAATCAGTACAAGCACCACGAAAGCGGCTTAAGAGATGGAACAAGCACTCTCTAGACCTGCACTGAAGCACACACAGGTGAGGAATCAGTTCCCCAACACTCTTCCAGAACATTCTGCACACATCTAAAGGTGTGGAGGCTCCCTGGCACAATTCCTCTGCAAAGCCTGGAACTTTCCACTGATTCCACCCAGCAATAAACATTGCTTGGCAATATTAATATTGCTTCTCATCTCATCCCCACCCTTTCCCTGCAGGAAGAAGACAAGCCTCCAAAGGATAGCAGGTCTCTCATGTCAGCCAGAAGCAAGTGTAGAGACTGAAATATCAGCTATCACCTTTAAAATATAATCATAATTATAATCAGGTCATCATAATCACCTGAGCAACAAAACTTCCTAGCAGGTGGACTGGGCAAAGCTCAAGGAATGCAAAAAGCCTTTCCCAGCCTTTTAATCTGTGCATGGAAGGCTAAAGTGACTTCAGCATCCTGTCAAGGTCACAAAGCTAAAAAATAAGCCATATTTGGAGAAACTTCTCAACTGGAAAAAGGTATGAGGTGAACAAAATTCCTTTCTCTCTCTCTAGGAGAGGAGGATAAAGTTACTTACCTTGGTCACATATCAGGAATAAGTGTTCCCTGCTTTTTGGGAAAGACTGTCCAAGGCCTCATCACCTCCCTCAACATCCCAAGATTTTCCCAACTTACTATTTAAGCCTGAACTGGGAATACAATCACACATGGGGGAGGAATAAGCAACAAAAGCAGCAGAGAGTAGTGCTTGAAAAAGCTGCCACCCCTCCCAAACACACGACACGCCAGCAATTACACGGAGGGGAAGGAAACAGAAGTGTTCTCTGTGGCAAAGATAAACACTCTCTCCAGAAATGCTCTGTAATCAGGGCAGGAATGACACAGGGAAACACAAGGATGGAAACAGTGGTTACAGCCTAAACAGGGAGTTGCAGTCATGTCAAGTTTTATCTTCTTTTCCTACCTGGGTCAGGGTTGGGATTGAAAGCTCTCAAGATGGTATTTCATGTTCAGACTCAGATGTTTATTAGTTCTTATCTGTGTTACAGTCTCACAAGCCCTGAGTTCTACAGCTCTTCACTAACAAGATACAAAATGGCCCCGTATCTCTCCCTGCAAGGCCTTTTAAGGATAAACTGTCCAATTAGGAAATGACACCTAAATTATTCTTACTTTTAACCCAATAACCAACCACCCATGGCCCACAATGTGGACTTTTTTATCCAATTACACAAAACCACCAAGCCCATGGAGAAGGTGGTGAAGAAGACGAAGAAGAAAGACCAGCCTCTGCCCCAAAACCCCCATCTTGTTTTTATATATTACTATATTCTAAACCCTTAAACTCTAAGTTTCCCACCATGTGGTATCACACACTTTTACTCAAACTCCACACCCACAATCCCAGTTCTCTCATTCCATTTTGGAAGCTTCTCCACGGCCTCAGGTCAAATGCAGAGTTCTCTTGGGGGTCTGTGCCTGTCAGCACAGAAAGTCCAAAATTCTCAGCAACCAGGCTTCCAACAGTCAGGCTCAAAAGGTACAAGACCCAAAGGTTAAAGGATCTCTGGATTAAGGCATTTGCCAAACAGCCACAAAAATAAAAAACTGAAGAGATTAGAGAGTTACATATGAGAAAAAGAGTAGAAGGTGAGGGCTGCTCCCAAATCACCCAGGTTTCTTCTACACTGATGACCCAAAGCCACTCTCGTGCCATGATGCTGAGCTCAAACTGCTTCACCACAGGCCTTCACAAGGCCCTTAAAGTTCAGAGCTGCCAAGCAAAAAAACAAAACAAAACAAAAAAGGATGCAATCACACAAAGAAACAAACAAACAAAAAAAAAGGATGCAATCACACAGTTATTTCTGCATGTTCCCAGAAATAATCCCAACATGGTGCATCACACAGAGGCCTGCAATGCAGCCAGTTGAAGGTGTAATTCCAGGAGAATTCAAAGTCTCAATTTTGAGTCTTCCTTTAAAGGTCACAGATACTTAATGGTGATACCAAAACAACATTAAGGTGCCAAATATCAAGCAACACTCAGGATCCTTCATCACTTCAAAATAGGGTGGTGCTGCATGACTGACTCCGACTTTTGAGATATTGGAATTCATGACAACTTGTACAGAGTCCTACCAGAAATATTGACAACATTTCTCTCCTTAAAACCTTTTCCTCAGCAGAAACATTTATTTAAATTCAGGACTGGCAGGAAAACAGAAGCTTCTCTGCTCTTCAGTACTGACAGGAGCTGTGCTGGTCTAAACAAGGGCTTATTCCCTGCACTCTCTCCAACAAACTGGCAGTCATGAGGTTGCAAGGATGTTTCTGTCCCATTTAGGAGGTGGAAGGGTGTCAACAGGAGGATTTTTCAGTAAGAGCAGACTAGGTTACAGTGTCAACAGAAATGAGAAGGCAGCCTATCAAATTGGGATGACACAGAAGGAGAGAAGGGAAAAAGGAATCGCTGCTGTAACATTCAACACAAAGGCCACAGGAGCACAGGCCATGCAATGCGAGTGGGAAAATCATCACTGAGGGAAGCACAGAGACTGAAGAGACCAAGATTTACTCCAAGGCAGCAGCTATTTGGCACAGCTATAGAGAAGCTATCAAAATTAAGGCCCACTAGGCTCAGCTCAAACAGTCAGGAGGTTTCTGTTCCTGCTGTTTCAGTGAAATAAACAGATTAAAACGCTGGGAAGTTACTGAAATGTGCATATTGTAAACAGCTAACTGTAGGTTTTGCTCTGGGCAGTTACCAACACAAATGTTTACTACCTGCCAAAGTATTCCCATGCAAATATCACTGCAGGATTTTTCAAATAACTCTGGCGGTGAGCTGAACCTGACTCGGGCTCCCATTCTCCTACCTGAGCACAGGCACACATCACTAACTTGTACAGTAATTTCCATGGAATAAACCACTTCAGAGGACTTCAACACCTGCCCACGAAAATTCCCTTGTGAAGAAACAAAGTGGAAATCACAATCACCATATCTTCAACCCAAGAAACACAGAAAGCAAGTGCCAAAAGCAAACAGAGCAGCAGGGTGGTGCCATGGCTCAATATTATTTGTTTATTGCCCTGGAAGGGACCTTGGCTCCAGCTACCCCAGTGGTTCCACCAGCAGCCACCAGGAACAGTTTGCTGCCTCATTGTCTAAACAATGTCAGAAGCCACTGGATCCAGTGAGACTTTGCTCCCAATAAATCTCTTAAGGGACACTCTGTGCTGCAAGTCACTGAAGACAAGACACTCAATTTCCTTGATCAAAATGCTTCATTAGCTCCCCACCTCCCTGCTAGGTAAGGGACAATCCACCAGTTAGCAGCACTTCTGGAGTCCTACCTAAAGCACTTATGTCATTTCAGGCTGTTCATAATATCTGACAAGAGATTCCCCACACAAAGGAAAAATTACATGCTGATTTCTTTTTGATTCAAAGCTAGCCAGCAATTCAGCTGCTAAGAGACAATTGCAGAGTCTCTCTAAAAAGTCCCCCGCATCCAGGATTGCAGAGTAAGTCAGCATTTCACTCTACATTAAGTATTTTCCAGCTTTTAAAAGCTAAAACAGTGTGATTAGGAAGTCGGGGGGGGGGGAATTAACCAGGGGTTTTCTACATTGGGATAGAAGCAAGAAAGCAAAGCCAAATCAGGGCCACTTTGGTTCAGAGCACCTTAACTGAAGAATTACATCAGGCTTAGTATCACTGAGAATTCCAGAGGCTTAAATTCTGACACCACAGTTGATGCCTCACTCAAAATTAATTCATCATTAAAGATGACCTGCTGCCATGAGACATCAAAAACTCATTACAAGCCATAGGAGCTGGATGCTGCAGCACTGAATTCAATCCCACCTTTAAGAGGTTTTTCCTTCAGGAAGGAGAAGCTCAAGTTGCAAGATTAGTCGTGCTTACAGAAGCACAGGGACAGCTCCACACACCCTGCTGAAAGGGAAAGCCCAGGCTACGCAGGGAGAGTGCTCCAGGCTCTCCCAGACAGGAAAAGCCCTTGCCCTCAGCAAAAAGGAGAAAACAGGATTTAAAACCCCTTGGATATATTTGAACCATTAATAATGTTTTTTACTCTATCAAATACACCATTTAATCAACAGGTTTTTCATGGCTCATTTTTTCTTTCTGTAGACATTCGTGCTTCACGAGCACCCCAAATCCCAGACAAAATTGCCATTTAGAATACTCTGTGTGTGTAGATATATATAAACTTTAAATTACCATTCAAAACACTGTGTGTGTACATATATATATATATATCTGAAATGAAAGCTGCAAACTTGCAAGCTCCTTTGTCACCATGTTTTCTATCCACTCAGAAAAAGGAATTCCATTTACCTGGAGTGAATTATTAAGGTGGATTTGCTGCAAGGGAAATCAAGAGTGGGTTTTGGTCGATCTCCTAACATTTGTTTTCTATAATCATCCTAGTGTTTTCCAAGGCTTCACAGGGGAGGCACTGCATTCATTTCCCAGTGTTGAAGCATTGGGAAGAAAGAGTACACAAGGACTTTAAAGAGACTCCAAGCTCAAACACCCAAAAGACATCTTCACACATAACACTGCTATTTCATCAGTCTCCCACTGCCTGTCTCCGTTACCTCAAAGGAAAGGGAAATTAATTATTCCAAAGCCAGGAAGGCTGGATGTGGCAGAGCTCCTAATGATACTCAGGTACCTTCCAGTGCTGGCAGCCAAGGTGGGGGAAGTAAAACACCCAATTAAGACCAGATTAAGGCACTTGTTCTCTTATTTTAGTAGGTGTAGCTCACTTCCCAATTGCCTAATGCATAATTACACCTAGAGGTGCTTACTGTCACTCTGAATCTGTTCTTGCAGTGCATTTACTTTGGCATCTCCATTTACACCAACGGGCTTGGGTCTCCAGTTTTGGGATGTGTTTTTCCAAGTCTGGGGGATAACAAGAGCAATCAAGCCCTCACACTCCCATTTTTAGGCTAATTCCATTGGGTTAAAGGCTTGCAGTTGGCAAAACCTTTCACTAGAGGAGGTAGAGTTTACAGAGATTTAAAACTAGTGCAATCAGTAATTCCTGCAGCACCACCTCCCCTCAAGGAGGGCTGCCTTGGCCAGGAATACAAACACGGTTTTTAAACAAAGCAAGGCTTCCATCCGGTGTCAGGTGTGTGCTGGAGCACAGACACCACCCCTAGCAACAACTCCAGCCAGCAACATTGCTGTCCTACAGCCCAGGCTGGTGCTTTCTGCAAGGCTGATCCCAGCAAAACAATCCCCAAGCACTGGAGACAGGTTAAAAAAAAAAAAAAAAAAAAAAAAAAAAAAAAAAAAAAAAAAAAAAAAAAAAAAAAAACCCAAAAAAAAAAAAAAAAAGGGAAGCATCTATCAATCCAAGTCACTTAAGAAGCAGACCAACTCCTCACTAGCCTTGACTTCACCCTCTTGACAACTCAAACTCCCAAATGGGATATTCAAGTAGGGCTGAGCAGCCAATCACAGGAAATTAATTTTATATTCTGCTAGAGGGAATAAGGCCGCTTTTTCCCAGCTGAGAGCATGTAATTATTTGGCACCAAGTGGCTCCATCTCAGAAGCTGTGACAGCAGCTGCACAGCCCCTTTTGGTAGGGTAAGTTCATTTTTCCTTTGTCTCAAATCTATTGGTTCTCCAGTTCTACCAACTGCCTGGAGAAATATAAGCTCCCAAGAGGATTTGAGGTCGCTATGACACAACATTCTCTTCCATGTAAGTAATTCTGCAAAGCACCAACTCCAGCCACCAAGGACAGGACAAACCGAGCACCACAGCACAGCCCAGGCTGGATGGGACCTCCCAGACACCTGAAGCTGTTCTCCTCTTTCACTCCAGCTTTAACAGGGAACAGAACAGCTCAAAATATCTCCAGCAGGCTCTGGAAGGAAGAACATCTGTCCTTATCCAAGGATGTGACAAACAGATGGTGACCACAGCTTTTATCTGCCCACAGCAGGATGGGTAAGTTAAAAACCCAAAACGCCCTGTTCTTAACTGTCCAGTGAAGCTCAACTGAGTCTACTCATCTGCTTTTATAGAAATATTGTTCCAGTGTAAGAAGGACCTTTTTTTATTAATAAACGCTGTTTAGAAGAGATTTATTGACAAGAATTATTATTATTAACAAGATGTGGCCAATGACAGCAATGTCTCATTATTCCACATAATTGATACCATTTCTAGAGCAAATTCCAAGCAAAACTCAGACTAAACATTTTTCTTTTCAAAATGGAGACTCAGATAAAGTTTCCTGTCCAATATATTTAGAGATGTCATTATTTTTCCAAGCTGCCTCTAATGAGTAATTTGAGGGGAAGGTTGTTTTTATTTTGTTTTTAGAATCACAACCAGCAACAGCCTCTCTGTAAAGGAGAAAGAGGAATTCACAGCAAGTAGCTCTGGTGCCAATATTTCAAAAATAAGCAACTTGCATAATCTTAAAAGCATTTATATGGAAGCTCTCCTTCAGAAAGAGGCCTTTGATGATACTGTGGTTTTGACAGCAAGATCCTTAGTATAGATTCAAACCACACAAAACATTTTATACAGAGCACAATTGTAACACTGATCACAAAGAACATGCTGAATGAATGGAGGACAGAACCAAAAGATTCGTGGAGGCCTTGGTGTTCCTAACTTGAAAGTTTCATACCAGGAATACCAGAGGAGCTTGGCAGAGCTTTTGTTTTTATTTAGACACACGCAGTTTTCCCAAGAACAAGCTCCCTGCCAAAAGAGCTCCCAGCCAGGGATGCTCCCAGGGCCTGGAGATCAGCAAGGAGTGACCAAGGCTGGATTTGTGCTCTTCTGCAGGAGCTGGACACCAACCCCCAGGTAAATGGACTGCAGCACACATTTCCTGAGTATTTATAACGGAAGCAAGATAAAGAAGTGTCATTTCTAATGAGTGACATTAGTGAGAACAGGGTGTTACATCACCTTACTGGGCTGACAGTGTGACAATGAAACCTTCATCTGCTGAAGCCACTCTGCACCTCATCTTTCCTTCTCCCTAGAGCCTCCCATCCATGACAGGCTTCCTGTGCCTTCCCATGGCTGAGAACCACGCAGAACTAAAGGAGAACAAACTTCTGCCAACAAGCCCTAGATAGCAGCCCCAATATTTCAATTTCTCTTCAGCTTTAGGAGGAGAATGCAAGCAGAAGATCTGGTGTATTTATGGCATAGCAGTCGTGCTTCCCAAACCTCCAGGGAGAAAAGTGGCTGGAAAACATGAGCACAGGCACCAGGAAAACACCCAAAGTGCCTGTAGAGGTATGCACTGTAGCTGCTTGTGGTCCTGGTGGGAAAACAGGACAGCATTCCCCTCGTTCCCAAGGGCTCACAGCTCCCATGCCAGATGTGGTGCAAGTCAAGGAGCCAGCACAGGGCTCCTGTAAAGCACACTGAGGAAAAAGGAAAGCTCAATGTACGTTTTGACAGGCTCTGAACACAAGTGAAAAATGAGGTAACAAAAAACTGTGTTCAGAACTGTCTGGAGAACTTCTGGATTCCCATTATATTTTAGTGCAACACTACATGAAGCTCCACGGAACACCAGAGCATGACTGTCATAATTAATTTCACTTGTCAACAGTTAGATGTGGACGTTCTCCACCTCACTGAAATGAGAAATGTGATTTACATTTCCTTTGTCACTTGTTAAATCAGAGACTATGCATTAAACAGGATTAAATAGTGTCATTTTTGCCAAAAGTAACATCATTATTATAGCCATGGGGACTCACAGAGGAAATCCATTCTCCACAGGATTTTTTTTTCTGTGAAAATGACGCTAAGCATTTAAAAATTATCTATAATACAGAGGTGTTTTGCATAAACTTCCCTGCCTGGGTACCAAATTTGAATTGGAGAGCTCCAGCAGCGCTCAGTAGTAAAATCTGACAAATGTTTTCTGCCTATCAGAAGAATATTTGGATGCATGGCAACCTCATGCTGCAAAAGGCTTTGTCCTGTCTCAGTAAAATGCCCAAAACCAACACTTGCTTCCCCCAAAGCTGGAGACCACCTCAGCCCAGGAGGTTTCTAGGAGCAGCAGAGGGAAGGAGAGCAGGGACCCACAAGGTTAATCCAACAGGATCCTCCTGGCTGAAAGCATCTGCAATGTTCTTGGATGTGCCAGGCTTTTTATTTACACCTGCTGCAGGAAGGCTGGACAGGGAGAACACAAGCACCAGAATTTCTGCCTCAGAAACCCAGAGAGCAATCTACAGCAAAAGGCAAAAAAAGCAGTCAAGTCCCTGTCAATAATCTAGGAACAAAACTGAGGGATGGAGGCAGCTGTGGTTCAGGCACTGTGCAGCACCACCATGTCAGAACAACTTTTCTGTCCCCGAGATGACTCCATTACTCACATGTCTGGATCCATCTGTTCCCATTACAGTGTAAAATGCCTCAGTGTGACCCCTGCACAGTTCCTTATTGCCACACACATCTGTTCTTCCTCTAGTCAGCCTTCCCATCACAGTAACACACCCCCCCACCCCAGACCAGCTATAAAACACATACATCAAAGGAAAAAAAGCACTCTGCAGCTGGCAGCCATAGCCTCACCATTTAATCCACATGAATTTCTAGGAAAGCACATAAAGCAAAATGTTTGAAATAGCTTTCCTACTTCCAAGGTGCTGCAAAGAAAAAAAAAAAAAAAAAAAAAAAACCCAAAAACTTCTCCCACGCAACTCTTCTGGCTGCTGCAAAATCCTGCTAAATTACTGAGCTAGGCTGCAGCCAGTGGGCAGCACTGACAAGTCCTGCACTGCTTCCAGGCCTCCAGGACAGCCTGTGCTTCTTGAGGACACTGCTTGAAGCATCCAACCTGACAGCTCTGCTCCTCTGTTCAACAGCCTGGTAACTCCAGCACTTATCACCCTCCACAGAACCCTCATGACGCCTCAGGTTTAGGTTTTATGTATTTCAGATTCTGAGCTGCTTTAGTGTGCGGTTCTGAGCTTCACATTAAGGGATGCTGAGCTCTCTGCACAGAGTAGGGAGACAAAACAATTCCTTCTCCAGCTGGGGACCAAGGACAAATGAGCCAAATTTCATAGCATAAATCCAAATTTCAAGAGCATAAACAACGTGGGCTGAAGAGAAAAAAACAAGCAGGATGGGACTGCATGGGCTGGAGCTGGAATTGGACAATTAACTTCAATGTGCAAATGGAGCAGAACTGATCAAAGTGAGAGGCCCCGTGAGCTGTCGTGCATTTTGTGACCATTTTGGTTCATCTTGGGTGCAGCCCTGGCTGGGCTCCTGTGCTGCCCAAGGTGGATCTATGAAAGCCCCCAATAAATCCCTACTTTTTGTTCTTGAGCTCCATCTAGTCTCTGTTCTAGGTCAGCTTTCACAAGGCATCACTCAGACCTCTGAGCGCTGCCAAAGGACTGCAGACCTCTGAAGAGGGAGTAAAAATCAGATGTGGGAAAGCAGAGTTGTCATGAGTGCAGGGGACAATAAGCAGGTAAATAACCAGCCAGGAGCAGCAGCTTGGCAGGTCAGGCAGCTGGACATTCATGGCAAGGCTCTCTCTGATTCTCCTTGGGCTATTTAAGCTCTAAATACCATTGAGTCCCCCCCAGACAGAATCATGGAACAGTGTGGGTTGGAACAGACCTTAAAGCTTATCTCATTCCATTCTCTGCCACATTACATGATGATCCCAGGGTGCTCCAAGCACCTTCCAGCCTGGCCTTGGACACTTCCAGGGATGGGGCAACCACAACTTAATAATCCTGATAAATCATGAAGCTGCCAAACTTGTATTCCATATACAACCCCTTGTCCACCATCACCTGGCTTTGCAGCCACGAGCAACATAATTGAACAGAGAAACCCTCACACACTTCACTGGTTCCAGTTTGCAAATTAGGCTTTTTACAAAATCACCCAAATCAAAACATTTCTGCAAGTAGGATTTATCCCAAAGACTAGAGCAATAGTAGGGAGGAAAAAACTGAACAGCAGCACTGAAAACAAGAAATCACAGTCATGTGTTAATAAAATTGCACCAAAACTCTCACCCACCACATGAGGAAAGTATGTTTGGATCCTGTCTTGTATTTCAGGAACCCCTCAGCTGCAGCTTTGGTAGACCTTGAAAGAACCCCCAGCAAAAGAAGGAAACCAAAGACAAATCAAATCATCAATACCTACAATCCCCCACTATCTTTTCAAAGTACACAAGGGCTTTACAGCAACCTGAAAGAAAACCAAACCAACCCACACGAGTCTGAACATCCACACACTATTTGCAGACACACAAATCTCTCTGCACATTGATAAAAGCCTCTGATTTTGGTAAATTTGCAAGAGATTAGGGCTGTAGGGGGCTAAGGCTGGACACATCCTGCCTGGCCTTCCCATCCCAGCCAGTAGCCCCAAGGAGAGGCCCAGGCTGACCTGAGATCATTGCTAGTATCTAGACTTGTATGATAGATGCATAATCCTGATCTTTATTTTAAAAAAATACTAAGAAATCCCTTTCTATTACACCTACACTTATACACGTTTCCAGGGGCAGGAAATAAAACCAACAAAACCCAGACAATGCCCTGCAGGTATAAACATCCTGCCCAGGATCAGCAAATATCTACAGACCTCAAAATCCCAAGGAATAATTGACTGGTGCAGTCCTAACAAGTGCACAACCACAGGTATTTGCCATCACCTTCCTCCACATGTTTGCCAACAAATTAGGCATTGAAATCAAAGGATGGAGCAGGTGAGCTTGGTTCAATCAGCTTTATAACAGGGATTTGGAATCTGTTCTCCAGAGCATGCTGCTAGGTTTATGTGAACATTTAACATTAAAATTGTGTGGTTTTTTTCAGGTGATTTTTTCAGCTCACACACTAATGCCAAACTGACTCTTAGCTTTTGAAGATATGGGTAAAGTTCTCCCAGGTTTAGCCTTTGGAGGAAATGAACTTGGGGGAGCCTGAAGGAACTAAGTGCACGCATTAAAAAATCTGCTTCCTGGAAAAACACTTCCCTCTCCAGAAATCAGCATGTGAACTGTGCTTCTCTGCTTATCACTGAAAAATCACACAAATTTTGCTTCCATTTTGAACAGGTCTGATACAGTCTGAGCTGAGGGTTTTAGTTTTTTTTTTTTCTGCTACGTGTCTGTCAAACTGAGCAAGGTGCTCACTTTGACCTGAATAAAGCAAAACTGAGTCACAGCTGAAAAAGGCAACATTCCTTATCTGCACTTATCCCACCCCATCAGGGATTCCAGCCTGAAACACCTCAGTAAGGAAAGGTAACAGGAAAGAAAGAAAACCTCTCAGGTTTGTAAACTGTGCATTACCCATTCAAAATACAAATGTTGTGTTACTTGTGCCAAAACAGACTAAGGAAGAAGAAAACCACTGTGCACCTATAATGTCAAACCCCAGCCTAACACCAGGACAGCACCTGCAGGTTGGAACCAAGAACATCCCTTTTTAATCCAACTCACACGTTCATATTCCCTCCTACTGCCAAAATCTACCATAAAAGCAACGTAGAGAACAGATGATTCTCTAAAGAATGGTGGGTTTTTTAGGCTTTGGTTTTTTAAAAATCATTCACTGAACAGAACTTGTCCCAGATACTTGACCTGCTACAAAATATCAGCCAAGTCCCTTCTCCATCAAGGCACCCCACAAGCCTTGGAATAAATCCACCTTAGGCAAGGCAAAAACATTAACTCCATCAGATGCTTGAGAGTATTTCTTGCAGTCTGAGACAGGAACAGACAAGTCATAAGAGACACATCACCACCTGGAAGGCTTTTTCATGAAATCCACCCCTAACCCTTGGGCTGGTTAAAGAGACAGAGGTCAGGGGGTCACACTGAAGTCTCTGTGTGTTTCCCAAGGCTGAGGTGGGTGCACAAATGGTTTTCTGCTCAGCCACAATGGCACAGAACCGAGCAAGAGACTCCCAGTTATCCAAAATGTACAGCTGGTACATAAATACAGGCCCAGCCTACAATTTCAGCAGGCAATCAAAAAAAACCTCAGCACACTCCCAGGGACGTCCCAGCAACAAAGGAGGGTGCAGGTAGGATTAATTGTCATAGTACTCAGAGGTTCTACAAACAGCAGACAAACACTCATCCAATAAAGCCATGAATGTAAATCCATCCTCCTGCTCTTGCTGTTTATAGCCTCCAGCAGAAGCCATGGAGCTATAAAAACTCCCTCATTACCACCTGCTCAGCCTCCAGTAAACTGAATATCTTCAAAAGAGGAAAGACAAACCCACCCCAAGAACGCACATCTTGCCAAACTGGCTCTGGCTGACGTGTGAGATATCCCAACAAAACAGTCTCACCATGGAGAATGCAACTGTGCATTCTGGGCTAAAGGCACAGGGAGGAAAGGAAGAGTCAGTCCTAAGCCAGGAAAGCTGAATTTCTTTGCCATTACATTATTTGCCATTGAAAAAATTGCAGACTGCCATCATCTGTCAGGTCAAACGTGAGGAAGGTGAATAGTTTGACTGGTAAAACCCAGGGTGCTGTAACCCAAGATGGTTTTCTGCTCAAACACTCCTTAGTAGGAAAAACTCCCAATTACTTTCTCCTACTGGGCTGCCTGAATTGAAAAAAGAATGTGGTGTTTTGACAGTCCTTCAGAGGAGCAGACCATCAGCTCCTTTCAGTGTTCAGAGACTTAACAGCCATCTAAGGCACTGGTACAGCCTGAAGAGGGACAATTATGATGATAATTCCCCTGAATCTGTCTAAATGTCTGCAAAACCAACACTTTACATAAAAGCTTTCACTTGGGCAAATATCCAGCCAGTTCCCAGCAAGACAGAGCTCTAAAAAACGATTCAATGATGCATGTGAATTATTAGACTTAAGAATTTTCATGTACACTTAAAATCCCTCATGCAAAAAGCCAGAGGCCTATGATGAAATGAACTGGCCTCTGTACTGACCTCATTCAGAAATGCCACAACAATTTCCCTTATCAGCAGATAATGAAAAACCTATAAACTCCCATCTCAACCATAATAATTCATACTGCCTTTTCTATTACTACTCAAAAAATGTATCAGTCATTGCTAACCTCAAACAAATGCAGATTAATGCTGCTTTTTGAGCAAATCCTATCTATTTTCTCCCAAATTATTCTTCAGTCACACTTCCCAATTAACAGGAGGATACATCCAACGTAGTGAAAACCCTTTTGGATTTAGGTGGATTTTAGGTGCAATTTTTCAAGTTATTCTCTGACCACTTTCCCAGCTCACATCTTTGATGGAGCTTTAAGAACAAGTATTTTCTTTTTCCCTTTTACATGTTATGTAAAGAGCTCCAGAAGTTCCTTGCCATGGACACTGAAACTTGAATCAATTATGATATTCAACACCTCTTAACACATCCCCAAGAACTGAAATCTTTACTGCTCAAGACTTCTAGGATTTTATTTTCATGCTGGTAGACAAAAGGGTGAAGATCAGGATGATGAAATAGGGAAGAGAGGAACAAAAAAAAAATGCCAGCAAAGAACAAGTAACACGGCAGGGGTGGGAGGGAAGCAGTGAAGAACCTCATTAGTCAGGAAGGAGTTTAATTAAAGTGTGAAAACAACAGCACTGCCCAACTCCAAAATGCAATTACCTGGGACTAGAAGTATCCAGCCCAGAACTCACGCACTTCAAGACAAATAAAGATTTACACCAACAAAAAGCTACCCAGTCATTCCCAACAACTGTTCAGGTTTACTGCTGATTAACAGCCATAAGGAAAACTTGCAAAATTTGACCTCCTTCCAACTTGAACACTAAGCTACAATAAGGATAAATCAAAATATCTTCAGGATATCTAATTCTTCTGATAGGATATCACCTTCAGGATGATCTAATTCTTCAATCTGAAAGTTCCCAATGTGGAAAGCCACAGGGGTATGCTCCGACACCAACGTATTGCCAAGCAAATCACCACCACCCAGCCCTGAACACCACTTTTGACCTATCAGGTGTGATTAATTAACCATGTCTTTGCCCATCAGAAGATAATTACCCCCAGCTGGAAGTCCTAATTGGCTGCAATTTCAGCTAAGAAGTTAGCCAGGGTAACTTCTCAAACCACAATACTACCCCAGTGGTACTGCGATTTATCCCAGTGCCTTTCAAACTCTGAATCGTCTGTCTGTGAATTGCATTTGAGTTTTCATTCTCCCCAACTCTCACATGGTCACAGTGCCACCAAAATAATTCAGGTGCTGTGTCCCATGCTCAGGCACAGCTTCCACACCCGGCTTGGCAAAAGGAGGAAAAGGAAACCTATTCCATGAGCTTGTTTTGAAGAGGGAGTATCTCCAATTAATTAGATCTAATTAAATCACCAATGTACACCTGCAGTAACACACAGTTCCAGGGGTCACTCAGGCAGTAAACCCTGGACTTTTGCTGGCATTACACAGAAACTTCCAAGAAATCCACACGTATTTATCTTGCAAAGAACTTAGTTCTAGCAATTTTAGTGTTGTTGAAACAGGCAACTTTGCTACTCCTTCAACAATAGGGAGGGCTCCTCAGCAGTTCTTGGTCAGGTGATTAAAATTGTGTGTAAATTCATTAACTCTTTCTATACAAAATTAGCATTCAGTGTAAGACAAGCTCACAGAGGACATAGATTTTCAGTTTTGCTGGTAAATATTCCTGCTGCAGCAGCCCTACTCCTGGCTGGTAAACACTTTAACGGCCCACACAGACTGGCATGGAAAAAAGAAGATACATATAACTTCAGGTTTAGTCAACTTGAATTTTGCCATGAGAAAAGCAACTTGACATTTTTAAGAAAGCCTTACACAAAACATCTGCTAGTGACAATTGTTTAGACTTCTGTCTCTAGGAAAAGCCAGATAATCCTGCCCACATTATTTCCTTGAAAAGGTGACAGCAGCATTTTAATATTGACCTCTTTGTTAGCTTGAAAAGCAATAATAAAACTGACTTTGTATAGAAAAAGGAGGAGTTTTTAGCACCATATCCAGCACCCTATCGCATGCAATCCAAGCAGCAAATATTTGTGTGCCTTCACTTTTATTTACTTTATCCAACCACTTGTATACTTAAAAAAGCATTTTTCTTTGTCCCTTACCCTATCAATATAAAAGGCTCATTCTGATCTAAGTACTCACATAACCAAGACACCAAGTTGGTTGAAAAGCTTCCCAGTTTTTCTCCTCAATTGAGAATTTTTCATGGACTTACTACTAAAGTATAGACATAAGGAAAGTTATGTTTAAGTAACTACAGTATAAAAAAAGGGTAAGAGGCACCAAAACGATCCCTACCATAATTTTCAGTTTTGTTAGGTACTCCCTTTGAGGTGTGGGGAAAGGCTGGAGAAGAAAACAAGGCTCAGAAGGCAAAAACCTCACTTCCCCCAAGTCTGTCCTGGTGGCAAGTGGTGAATTCTCTCTCTACAAAAAGTTTACTGGCCATTCATAATACACATCCCAAGCGCTGGCCTAACACGTGAAGATGGGAAGACTTGAAATGCCAGAAAATTACAACACAGCACACTCAGTAACTTGGAAAGCCAATTGCAGCCCCACAACTCCCCAGGCAGAAATAAGAGGCAGCACTCACCACACGCTCCAGGCTGAGGAAAACAGAGAACTGAGGCAGCACCAGCAGGGGGAGGGATGCTCTCCCAGCCTTTTCACTCTGCTCACCACCCTCACCTGGGCACCTCACCTGCTCCTCATCAGGCTGCTCCTCATTCCCCTAATGGGCACAAAGCCCCTCCAGCCCCCGGGCTCAGGTGGGAATGATCCCTTCAAACCCACCAGGGTGGGGCTGTCATCCACTGCCCAGCTGGCTCTGCGCTGGGCACTGAGCAAAGCTGCTGAGGGGACACAAAAATCCCCATTGTGTCCCCCTCCTGTGAATTATTTTTAAAACCAAGTCCCCTGATACAGAGAGCTGGGAGAGCTGGGGATGCTCAGCCTGGAGGAGAAAAAACTCCAGGAAAACCTGGAGTTCCTTCCACTTAAAAGGGAGGTATGAAAAATAGGGAGAGTGACTTTCTACAGCTGCATGAAGTAAGAGGACAAGGGCAAATGGCTTCAAACCAAGAGAGGAGAGATTTAGATGGGATATTGGGGAGGAATTGTTCCCTTGGGAGGGCGGGCAGGCCCTGGCACAGGGTGCCCAGAGCAGCTGGGGCTGCCCCTGGATCCCTGGAAGTGCCCAAGGCCAGGCTGGACAGAGTTTGGAGCAGCCTGGACAGTGGGATCCTGCCCATAAATGGCAGGATGGGTTTTAAGGTCAGTGTGGGAAATGGATTTATAGAAAATTCTCAAAGCCTGACAGAAGGCTCACACAGTGTGCATCTGTATGCAAACCTTGAGATAAGAAATGCTGACTTAGAAATGCCATGGAACAGGACAGACATTGCTGAGAGAGAAATGGAACTAGAAACAAGTTTCAAAGGATGGCCTTGCAAAAATGACTGGATACTTTTTGGAGAAATAGAACAATGAAAGATGCATTGTAGTGGGACCCACGAGGGGTCATTTTAGATGATTGGCTTTAAGGCATTTACAGCATGGTGTGGCTAAAGCTGACAGAAAGAAACACTTGCAGTGTATTGTAATTAGGAAATAGTTGGCTTCTGATTGTGATGGTGTGAATGATAACATCTGTATTGTCCCACCCTTCTCACGAGACTGAAAATGGAATAAAAGGTTTTAAAACACCTCTCAGTTGCCCCATCTCTAGGTCAGAAAAGGGCATAATCCGACACCTTCCAACCCAGACCATTCTGGGATTCTGTGATACATTAGCAAAGCTGTTAATTGCTTTAATCTCTATGCTAACATTTGTGGATTTTTGCCTCAAAACATCAAAACCTGGTAAATAAATCTTTTCTCAACAGTGCACGGAGAAAATGCCCAGTTAAATACTGCAGTGGTAGAAGAGGCACAGAATAGCAAAGGGACAAACTCCCCTCCTTGGAGGTGCTGGAAAAGAGGGATAGCTGCCCCAGGCCGTAAGCAGCTCTGCCCTTCAAGCTCCCTGCTCCTTCCTCAAGCACACACAAATCGCCTCCTTTTCTGCAGCAGCAACCACCCCTCACATACAAATCAAGCTCTAACCCTGCTGCTCCAAAGCACAGCCCCAAGTGCAGATCTGACCCCACAGAGACACTTCCTAAAGCTCAGGAATGCAACAGTACATTGGAATAGGTCATTATTGTTTATGGCCATGCTGCAGAAGTGACATTTTTATGGCTGGTATTATCAGTTGAAGGAAAACTGCTCTGAAAACACAGTTGTAGATTAAGTGTTATGTATCCATACAGAGTAAATGTAACACTAATTACGTTTTTTTTCCCCATTTAGTGGCATTAAATCACAATCCATTCCTACTTATCCCCCAGGAAGCCACATAAGCTGCATTAAGACACCCAGTTCCCAACCAGACCAGTGTCCATCTGTTTGTAGGGGTGCTCACCAGCTAAACCTCCTTCTTCACAGCTCACACTTGCACCAGGAACTACTCCGTAATCCCAAAGAGAGTTTCCAAATTATATATTTAATGTCAGAGGCCAAAAGTCCTCCAAGAGGTCCAAACAGCCCTTTTCTTTGCAAGGGACTCACGGTCACCACTCAAAGGGCAGCGATTCTTAGAAACTAAATATTCACTCACAAAAAACCTGAGAGAATCCCCACAGCCACCTCAGCCTTCCCTGAAAAGCTCTTCTGCATCCAGGCAAGGAAGGATTCATAAAGGCAAATCATCTGCTTGCACAGGAACTGCAAAAATCCCTTCCTCTGAGGCCTCTCTGCCAGCAGTGACTACAGAGCTGTGCTGGGGCCACCCTGCAGCTGCTGCTTCCCAATCCTGGGAATTGGAATTCCTGGGAATGCTGACTCCTCCTGGAGAACCACCAGCTGCTCCTTGTGCACGCCTTTACTCACTGAGGGACATGAAAACACCACTTTTTGCCATCCTCCAACCCAAATATTAACTTTCCCCACAGCAAACAGATATAAATCAGAGCATCCTACAACCGCAGCCGCAAAATCCACGAGGTTGTGTAGGGTCCAGTGTTTTCAGTTTTGTGATGGATGACTGGCAAAGCAGCACTTTGCCAAAAAAACATTTGAGGAAACTAAGAGAGGGTAAAAAAATGCCATGGTGGTCCTGAAACTCTAAAGATACAAGTCATTTTTCACTGTCTCAACTGTGAAATAATCAGCAAAACATAAAGAATTTAAAAAACCACAAGAAAGCTGGAAATATTTTGATGCTGAAGCTCTGCTCAGTTCACTGCCTGGGATTTGTTAGCAGTATCCATTTAAACCTGCACTCTGCCAGATTACTGTCTCACTGACACTAATTCCAGATTATTTTTCTAAACTAGGATAATCTTAACACAAGCACAGTAAAGAGAAGATGTTTGTCTGGAAATCAGTCTCTTCAAAGCTGTCTTTTAAAAATCAGTTGCAACCTATTCTGAGTGAAAACTGCCCCCAGAAGCCTGAGGTTCCCCCAAAACCTCTCAGTGGGAGTGTAGGAATTACGAGTGGAAGCAACAATTTGGTCCAAAACTAATCACCAGGCAAAGGTCTGAAAGAGATTATTCAACCACCTGTGCTCTCAAACATGCTTGTTTAATTTTTGCTATTTCACTTGCATTCTCTTACAATTTTTTGCTAACTATTGATCAAAAAATTCATTTGTAGAAATGTTAAACCGTGTAGAGAGGGATTAATGGCTCATGCTGGTTGAAGCAGGCATTTTACACTTCTACATAGCCTGCTTGGGTTTGTGCCTTAGAAACTAAACTTGGTGGAAGACAGAAGAAAAGGGAGAGAACAGGGAGCAAGCTATTTATCACTGGAGGCTCTGGAGTGCTAAATCAGCACATCACATAAAATTAATCTTGCTGGCCACTGGTCCTTATCCCTACTAAGAAGGAAAAAAAAAAAAAAAACAAGCAGCTTCAGCAGCAAAGTGGCACACATTTTATTCAACTTTATTATTTAAATCCTACCTGAATATTACTTAAAAGCTTTTCTATAAAGGAAGTACTTTAAGAACAGCAGCTCAACAAAAAGCAGGTGATTTGCACTCACAGGAGGCCAACATTCCCATCTCCTCTCTCCTGGACACAAGGGTTAATATGCTGTGTTCAACCTCTGAGCTCCAGAGCTCCACACTAATTACTGCAGAGATGCAAAGAAAATTAATGGCTGGTCAGAGCTGTGGGAAGAAATGAAGCAAGTGGCTAGTCAGAGCCTGGTTATTCTTCTCCTATCAGATTATCTACCTGGAAAAGCCACACCACAATTAAAGCTGCAAACAGCAATTATAACTGTTAAAAGTTAAGATTTCTTATTAAGGTTGTGCTCCTTCAGTCCCTTGTGAAAAAGTGCAATTAATATCCCCAGAATGTTTTGGTAGTCTTGTTCTCACAGCAAGGATGAGGGGGAAAAAACCCAATTATTATTGGATTACATAATATAATCAAATATATAATAATAGCTGTATCATATATAGATATTGTATATATTTTTATCTAATCAAACCATAATTTATGTAAGTATATATATATGTTAATATTAATTATTGCAAGGTAAAAGTTTTGGCACAGGGACAAAACTGTGTTATGAGTACACTATCAAACAAGGAGGGGAAAGTAACCTTGCAACAACAGCATCAGAAAGACCAAGGGATGATCAAGAACAGCATCTTTGCACCAAAATTCCCAGAATATAAATCAGGAATCCAGGAGAAGCCACTGAAGTGCTTTCATGTCCCTTCAAATTCCTGCACTTATTACAATAATAGTGATAGATGGCAAAGTGGAATATGAACAGATGACAACAGCTCAAGTGCATCCTATTTTTCATCTACCTTCTTCCCACCCCCACAATTTTTGATTGTCTGCCTGCAACTGTCCTTCCCCTTGATTTTGGGAAATAACCACCTTCCCAGGGAGTCTGTGGAATTTATTCACATGGATCAGCAAATTACCAAGTTCACTTTGAATATCACACAACTTGAACTTCTTTAACTGATTGCAAAACCATCAAGTTATTATACTCACAATGTCCTGTCAGCTTGGGTGATGTTCTTCAGACCTACAAGGAAATAGGCAGATATTTTTCACAGCAAGAGCTGGAAGGGTTTTGCACTCAGGTAATATGCAGTAAAGCAAAATTTCTCTACTGAGAAGTTGCATGGATTTCTCTCATGTTTATGCACGAGCTCTTAATGCATCTCAAACAGCCAAGAGAAGAAGTTGGGGCACTCAGCAAAACACCAGAGCAGTAGGAGGAAGATACAAAAACAGCAGCAACAAAAAAAAAAAAAAAAAAAAAAAAAAAAAAAAAAAAAAAAAAAAAAAGTATTTTCTTCTCTTTTGACTGTTATATTTCTTCAGAAACCAGACTGAGGTAGACCTGGCCATGGGAAAAGCCTCACATAAGTCAGTGATCACCAGGACTGAAAATTAATATTGAGGTTCAAGCAGCACAGAGATGAAATCAGAGCTGGAGAACTGCAGCTGTAAACACAACCCATAAAATTCAAGTTTAATCACTTAGGATTAAATAAGTTTCATGCATATTACTGCCAGTGGTCAGCCAAGCTGTTCTCTAGCAGCAGTTATTTACAGCTATTAAATAACTGTATTAAAGTGTTCCAGAGAATGCTTTTTCCAAGGCAAATCATGGCCAAAATAATACACATTTTAAACTACCCCGTGCTCACAAATGGCAAAAAAAGGGAAATACACTTGAGAACTAAATTAGCCTAATCTAAATACAACTCTTGGGATGCTAGTTGGTATTATAAAAATGGAAAGCATGACAATGGAAAGCTGAAAGCTTTACTATTATTTTTTATTAGTTTTCTTTAGAAAAGCTAAAGGAGGAGGCAGAGTAACAGAGCTGGAGCACGTTAAAATACATTAACAGAAAACAGTCAGGAGGGGTTTTGGGAGGTGTTCAGTGGAAAGGAGGTAAGGGCTGGCTTAACTTTTTAGTCAAGGAAATTGAGAAAACATGGACTTGACACCCAGCCAGTGGGGTCTCCAGGTGCTCAGTGGGATGGCATGGCTAGGGCAGGAATTCAGCTTTCAGGCCACATCTTTCCACATTCCCAAGGCTGTAAGGAAGCTTGGAAGTGTTTGTGAGTCAGAATCCTGCCTGGAGCATCCTCAGCTCCTGCAGGAGGCAAGCAGAGCTCTGGCAGCGCCATGAAACCCGTGCACGGATACCCAGGGAACGTGAGGGTATTCCTGTGATTCCATCTGAGTGGAAATCTACAAAAATTATGTAAAGACTGCCCTGGAAACTACTGTGGTGCTTTGACATTGTAATTCCAAGAACAAACAGCCCTCTCTGGTGCACTCTGTTGCATAAAACGTCAGACTAATCATAGCGATTTGGCTTGTTGAGTGTTGCCAAATGTCCTAAACTGAAGGAAAAATGGGAGATACAGCGTTGAGGATGAGTCAGTTACACACCTACTGTCTACAAAAGCACAAATGAAGAAACTGATGACATCTGACTGACCACAACAAACACACAGTGCTTGCTTTAAATCCCCAAAGCCACACTGCTCTAGGCACAGGTGTTCCTGTGCTTTCTTTCCACTAAAACAGGAATAATTCAGGGAACAACCTCGAGGAGTACAACTGGATCAAGCTGGAGTCTGATTTTTCAAAAAAAGCCCAAATCTGTCTTGTGAGCCACCAGGAGCAGTTTTTTACTTCCATTAAGAAGTAGGTCATGAAAGCAGCAGCTCCACCAAAGTCCCTGCCCCAGATCCAGAGCCCAGAGTGCTCCACACAAACTGGAGCTGTGTGTTACCAGTGTGCTTGCAGTGGGAGAGGGGAGGGCATCCTGCAGAGGATGCCATGTGTGCACCACTGACTGCAAATGGGAAAAAACACAATTCAGCACAAGCAAAGGAGCTGCTGTGCAGAGGAAAACTGAATGGTGTGCAGGGACAGTCACCAGAAACAACCCACCTTTGGGGAAAGATGAAAAAAAAAAAAAACAACCCAACATCTGTTAAAAATGTTATTTACAAAACGATTAATTTCACAAGTGCATAGTATCAATGCTCTTCTCAAAATCCTGACTTCCTTGCCAGCTCAAAAAACCATATCTGCGTGGTGTCATATCCTGCCCTGCTCAATAATGAGGTACTTTGTGAAACTATTTGTTTAAAATTACTCTCTCGAGCACTAAATGCCAAGAGGAAACATGGAAATGGTCGCTCCCACACACACGAATGAGTGGCTGATTCAAAACCATGATTTGTTTTCCACGAGAACATGTGTGAATCTGAGTCATGGTCTTTGTCTTTGGACAAAATTATCCTTAAAATAAAATCCATCTTAGCACTCTTCAACTCTGTGGTCAGAGTAATCCGTGGCTTTTTGGCTTCAGAGCAAAGCTCTGTTTTGGACCATCAGTCTCTGGTTACTTAGCAATCAGACTCACATCACCCAGCCAAGCAAGGAGGAACGGATGTCTCAGCACTTGCAGTGGTTTCCCTCCCTTGCAGCACCACGGTTTCCAGGTTCAAAAACAACAACAGTCCTCCTGTGAGACGCAGGGCACTGACCACAGCCTGAGCAAAAGCCAGAGCCAGAGGTTTTCTAGGCAGCTCATGAAACACAAGGACAGCTCATCACGAGAAGGGAGCAATTTTTAATATATTCCCTTCATGCAGAAGGGAGTATCTGGAGCTGGTTTCATTACTAGCAATACACACTACTCATGATGAAACAAGTCTTCTCCCTTAACAGAGACACTGGGTTTGGCTCCCTTGAATCCCTTACAGCAAAATCCAAGGGAAGGATCCCACTCTCCACTTAAATACAACACCCCCAAACTCGGGAGAAACCACACAGCGCTGAAGAGTGCAATTATCCAATCTACTCAATATTTAGACAATGAAATTTCTGTTGTCAGTGCCTCAGGAACAAGTCCCTGGATAACAGGAATAGCCTTGCAGCAAGCAGGAGGCTCCCACTGGAGCCCTCCTGCATCACAAACATGCCAGGCTTCACCACCCGACCAAACCTTCAACTCACCCTTTCCCCTCTGCAGGAAGCCAAGAGGATTTCCCAAGTCACATGGTAAACAGGGCATTTTCATTCCAAAAAAGGAATCAATTTTTTCTCCCCCTGGGAAATCTCTGCAGTTTTCCAGCTCACTGTTATTTTGGGGAGAAAATAACTTTTGCTGCCAGCTTTCCCTCCCATCTCCCCCAGCCAGGAATCTTTGTAATGTTTGGGACAGGCTTCCAATTAATTTATATTACTATTAAAAGGTTGCTGCTGCACTGCATATTCACAGTGTGTGAGTTTTGTCTAGAAGCAGAAAACATGAGCAGGACATGGGATATGAAATTATTCTCAAAGGCAAGCATGAATAATGACAGAACAGTATTCATGCAGGAAAATTTGTATAGGAAAACCATCATCCAGACCCCAGATAATTCCTTTTAACACACAAGCTGAAAAAAAAAAATCCCACATCACTCTTGTGCTATCTTGGGCAGCTCCTTTTCTCTTCATATCTTCATTTGTCAGAGTAGTACTTAAAATTGTCATTTTTGGAGTTTCTTTGCCAGACAGAAAACTCATTCTCACTTAAGTCCAAACATCTAAGAAAAATGACGAGGCTAAATTACAAGGATGTATTTTTAAAGAATGGTTGAAGTGGAATGAATAAGTATTTCCTCTTACAACAATCTGTCAGAAAATAATTTCCTTCCTACTCTGATTCCATCTCACAGCCTGCACCCTGGCCAGCCAACATCCTTTTGCTGCTCCTTCTACAGGTTTCAGCTGCAAATCTAAAAGAGCTCAGCACCATCAGAAGTCAGTTTGGGCAGAAGAAAACAAGGGTTTAATACAAGACTGACAGAGCACAAGACTGACAATCACCCAGAGCTGGTTTTTATGGTGGTTGCTCCCTTGCAGATCCTTCACAAGTTACATATCTGAGTGCAATTCGAGTTTTAGTTATTCCAAGAGGGAGTGTCAGAGATTGAGAGTTTCCACATTGCATGGCAGTCCTTTCCTCCTGGGGAAGCCAACAAAAGCAAATTGCTGAAATGAGCTCCGCATTTCCTAATTCCTTAAGAGCTGCCAAGAATGCAGAAAAAGATAGTGGACATGCTCTGTATTTTACAGGAGACAAAAGCCATACCCCACAGGCTCATCCTGCTGGAAACTAATTCCACGTCACACTCAAGTGCTGCACATTTTCATCTTCATTAAGATGACATCTCATTTTGATGACCAATTGAGAGCTTAATAACAGGGAGAAAACCCTATTCAGAATCTTTAACAGCAGAAGCACAAGTCCTTTCATTTTCTGCATTAAATACTCAAGGACAAAATAGCCCTTAAAGCCTGATTGCTGTAGTTTGCACTGGGAAAGTGAAAATATGATGAAATCCCCACTAGCAATATCACAGGTGGTCTCTCACCCCAAGAGCACTTCAGAAATAAGAAGTATGCCCCCACGGTGAGCTCAGGGAACACAGCTTCATCTACTTTCAACAAATTTCAAATTTTTTAGTACAGTTCCTCCTCCTACCAGGAGCCACAGAAGTAGAAAGCAGCAGTTGGGCTTTTAGGAAGAGAGGCTGACCACCAACTGACACTGCAATAAATGAATAATTTTTTTTTTTTTTTTTTTTGAAAAATCAAGCCATCCAAATCTAAAACAATTTCTGTATTTCCACAGACCTACAATCAGGACAATAATTTACATTGCATATTTGAGTCAGCTCAGTGCTATTTTATAGAATGGCAAACTGGTGACTCATAGCACAAATCAGAAATTAAGTCATAAAAATTATGTTTCCCCCTCCAGACTGGGTGGAGCCTAACCTCACAGAAAGTTTCCTCTTTAAGATGAGTCTTAAAACAGCTTTAGAGAAGAACAACTTTTTTTCTTCTTCTCTTTCTAAGACTTGGCTCTGGTCAGGAGAGCTATACCCCTCCTGACTGAGCACAGCTGAGAAACACTCCCCTTGTGGAAAAAGAACTACCCTGAAATGTTTATATTTTAGTGACAGCATCAACTTGATCATGACTGTAACTTACTTTCCCTCAGGGAACCTAGATTCAAAGTCTTTGTTATTCCCATGGGATAAAAAATAAATAAAATATGGTAATATCATCAAGTAACTGTCAAAAAACCCCAAACCAACATCTAGTCCTCGTATTGTGCTCCTCTTTCACACAGACAGCCCTGAAAGTGTGTTCTCTGATTTTAGCCACTTTCGTACATTCAAAAATATTTGCTGGTCATCCCCTTTAGCACAGATTTTTAATCATTCCTTGGAAAATCACAATCAGCAGTATGCCAGGTCAGGAAAGCAGCAGTACAGTTAATTAAACAAGTCTGCCAGCTTCCATCCTCAGCAAAAACACAGCCCACAGTCTTCCATCCATGCCCAACCATCCCTGCTGCCACTGCCTGAGCTTCACCTGACAATTTGCTTCAAGGGCTGGGCAACAATGGGACAATAAACTGCAGCTTTTGTGACAGGGAGCTGTTGGAAGCCTGGATGCTGAGAATTTTAGAGCTTCTGTGCTGACAGGCACTGACCCTCAGGAGAGAACACAGCATTTGACCCGAGGCCATGGAGAAGCTTCCAAAATTGAGTAAAAGAATTCAATTCTATCTGAATGAATGACAGAAGTCAATTCTACCCATAATCTGGGATTGTGGGTGTGGAGTTTGAATAGAAGTGTGTGATATCACAGGGTGGAAAACTTAAGTGTTTAAGGTTTTCGAATATAGTAATATATAAAGGAAGATGGGAGGTTTTAGAGCAGAAGCTGGTCCTACTTCTTCACCTTCTTCTCCATGGGTTTGGGTGGTTTTGTGTAATTGGATAAAAAAGTCCACATTGAGGGCCATGGGTGGTTGGTTATTGGGTTAAAAGTAAAAATAATTTAGGTTTCATTTTTTAATTGGACAGTTTATCCTTAAAAAGCCTTGTAGAGAGAGAGATGGAGCTCCATTTTTAGTTTGTTAGAGTGAAATGCTGTAGAACTCAGGGTTTGTGAGACTGTGACACAGATAAGAACTAATAAACATCTGAGTGCCAACATGAAACACCATCTCACACATTTAATCCTGACCCTGGCAAAAAAGAAGCAAAGACTCTTTGTGTCTCGCCCTCAAGGCCTGAGGTGGCCCCACAGGAAATTATGACCACACTATCGAGCTACAGCTTCTCTGGAAGTCAGTGCTGCACAGGAAAAAACCTCACTAAATACACCCTGGATCTATGGTGAATAAAGGAGAGCCACAGCAGGATGTCCCCTGCAGCCTCCTCTTGAGGCTTATCCCATCTCTCCTTGGCACAGAACAAGATCTTTGCAGGACACTGTCTCCACTATATCCTCAAACCTGAGCCACCTGCACCAAAATCCTACCTGGCTTGGAGGATGGATCAACACAGGTAACCCTGGTTCTCACCAGGAGCAGAAAGAAAAACCTGCACGCTGTCCAATACCTACTCAAAATCTGGCTGCAGCTCAGATGAGTTCCGTTTTTCCTTCTTAGGCTTAGAAGAAGGCACTAGGAATCAATATTCCTGATTTGCCCAGAACTTCTAGAATGAACTACCACAGGAATGCCACACGCAGCCAACCCCTTGATTTTCTATAGGTATTTTTGCACCAGCTGATTACATTCTAATCCAACCTAACTCAACCCCTGGCTACAGGCACCAGGAAATGCAGCAACAGGAGCCTCTAATCTCTGCAGGAAGGAAGCCATGAGGATTAGGTGTTCAACAGACAAAAGCAAAGCATTTTATTTAAATATTTTGTCTACCTCCACATCACTGAAAACCATTTATAGCTTGCTTCCTTGTGAAGCCTTTCCAGGCCTGCTTCCAAGCCCCACTACACCTCAGCCCTTGGAAAGCTGACCCTCAACCTCCACAGCACCTGGGACAGGCAGGAGACAGGAAAGGCTTTCCCTTGTTCCATGAGGAAGTTTCCCCTGAGGAATAGTCCCACTTCAATTCTCTCTCCCTGCCCCTCAGAGGACAAGCTGTCTAACAGGACGTGTGGCCTCCCACACATTACAACCCCCCAGCCCACCCCAGCACCTTCTCCACTGCAAACACATTTGGGAACTTGGCTTCCTTCACCCTCTGTGTGTGTAGCCAAAGAGGGAGACTGGAAAGAGATGCAGCCTCTGATACTTCTGCTCCCAGTTCATTTCTTCAGCTCTGTCACACTCTTCCAACGCTGTGGATGCCCAAGCCCCAGTTGCTCCATGGTGAGGCCTCCTCACCCTGCCCAGCCATCCTGAAATGTATACCACCACCACGCTCAGAAGGGAAATCTACAAATAGCAGTAAAAAACTTCCTTCTTCTTGCTTATCCTGACACCAAGATCAATGAATGAACTTCTCATTCAAGTTTCTTGCATCCCCCTCCCCAGATCTCTCACCCTTGTGATCCTGTTAGGGACAGACTTTTGATCTTCTCCCTAAGGGATTGCTCGTGTGGGAACATCTCCATGCTGAGCCCACTGAGCTTTCCCAACTCCCCCAGGTTTCAGAGCTCTCAAGCAAGCTGTGAATGCTTCACTCAAGCCCTGTGTCCCCCAGTACTGATGTACTCCCAACTGCTCCCTCATAGCCAAGTATTTGCTCACCTCCTCGCCCTCTCTCCCATCTGGTGTTATCAGAACCTCCTCCTTTGTACTTCACCCACCTGGAGGAGTTTTTTTGTTTATTTTACAGCACTGTCCTCACAGTAATCTAGTTCGTTGGTGCAGTTTCTTCCAGCATTATTTATATTGCTTTTGAAAGAACTCATCCATAAGACCATTTAGCATTTCCACCCTGTTTCAAAGAAAGCCCATTTAATTTATCACCTCTGCAAGAAACCAGCCATCCTGAGAAGTACCCAAGTAGAATTGATGGTACTAAAAACAACACTGCACAGACACACCTGATGTAACCACTCTATTAATTACACCCATATTATACAAACTCTTTCTACGTCTTTCCTAATGTAATCTATGGTCTCAGGAAGCTTGTACATCCCCGTCCCATCACAGCAGGATCAATTCTTCATCAGCCATAACTGATTGATGTGAGCCTAACCTGCCCTAACCACCTCTGATAACAGACTGAGCAGCCTTCCCAGAAATAATTCAGCATTTCACAGCTCTTACTGTCAGTAAAGTCTGCCAGCACCTAACCAAACCCCTCTGCTCACACTGTGAGCCCATTCCTTCTCCCACCTGACGAGGATTTGTCTGGTTTTCTGCTTCCTCTTTGCAGCAACACCTCCTTTCAATTTCCTCTTTATTACAAAGAGCTCCAGTTCCTTTCATTTCTCCTCACAGATCATTTATTCCAGGATTCAGCTGCTCTCTCTCAGTGGTCTGCAGAGTTTCTCAAGTGCAGTGTGAGGGAAAGGATAACTAATCTCTGCTGTGAGGGGATAAACAGGCACATCACAGATGCTGCCAGAAGGAACTGCCAGGATCCTGGATCCCCACCTCTTGGTTCTCAGGGATTCAACCCAACCGACCTGCGCACCACCTCCCTGTTGAAAAAACCCCAAAAATTAATGACTGCAACACCACAGCCAGGCTGCCAAAAATCCAACAGCACAGCCCAACTAAAGCCAGGAGGGCTTTCTAATCATCAGTCCCCAGGGCACTGGCAAAATCCTCCTCCTTCCCCAAGCTATTGAAGGAAACGGCTCTGACAGTAGGATTTTAACATGCCCACACCTCAGTCACGTCCGCTCAGTATCCTGGGCAAACACAGGAGATTCACGGCTTTTTAATGTTTTTTTTTTTTTTTTTTTTTATAATTTTCTCACACATTTACTGCTACACTTAGCCCAAGGAGTGAAACCAAGCACGAATCTGAGCCTCTGTTAAATCAATAGCAAACGTCAATTTAAATTTAGATAATTACAATTATTTGCCAGGGCCACACCGCTCAAGAAGACAGCTCAGGTATTAATTACGGACTCTAGAAAGGCCATTCCACACCTGAGCAGGTGCCGGGATTAACCCTGCAGTCACAGGGCACACTTCACACGTGGGAACGAGCGCGCCGCGAATGCGGGATTGCCGGGATGGAGACACCCGAGAGCGACGGAACCTCCGGCATCCCCTCGCTGCCAAAGCACACCGACAGGGGCGGAGGAACGAGCGGCACCCTGAAGATACCGGGCACAAACAACTCTTTCTACAGCACCGAGGGACCGCAGCGATGTATCCGCTGCGCCGGCGGAGCTCAGAGCCCGCTCCGTCACCTGATTAATCCACAATTTTGGTGGCTCCTCGTAGTTCCCGTCATTACTTGTTTGGAGCAAAACAAGGGAGCGACAGGTGCACACCTCCGACAGAAGCTCCCTTAGAGACAGCACCGAAACGGATTGTGGCAAAAGCCAGGAGGATAACCCACGGTTACACAGTGTTCCCTCAGTTTAAAAAGAAAAAAATAGGGGGAAAACCCTCCCGGTATTTTTAGCAAATCTTTCGAGCTCCAAGACACAACCTGCTGCCTTTACAGTTTTTTTCCGCCCTGAGACACACAAGAAAGCCTGCGCACTTTGCCAGTCCCCTCTTTCCCTGGCGAAGACACCAAGGAAAAGGGAGCGAACAGAGCCCGGCTGGCTTTGCCCCTCTCCCTCTGGCAGCCAGCGCACCGACCGGGATTCGGGAAGCCCCCCAAGCGGCCCCTTGGCTGACCTTGAGGGGAGCGGGAAGAGAAGGGAGGAGAGGCAGAACCCGGGCAAGAGGCGCTGCGCTGCCCGCTCGGGTCGGTGCCGGTGCCGCCGCTCCCGGCGGGTTCTCCGCGACCTCCGCGCTCCCCCCCCGCTCCCGGCGGCCCCCAGCGCCACCTGGCGGCCACGCCCCGCGACCCCCGCCCCGGGAGCGCGGCCCCGGAACGCCGGGCAGCGCCGGCAGCACCGCCCGCTCCCGGAGCGGCGCGGGGCGGGCGGGCCACGAGCCGCCGCTGCCGGAGCGCGACCGGGAGAGCTCCGCTGCCGCCGCCCGCCACCGCGCTCAAGTTTCACCCGGTGACGGTGCTAAGAATAAACGCGCAGCTGGCGGAGCCGGGAGCTGGGAACCACCGCGAAACCGCCGTGGAGCAGCCGCGGAGCCGGGGCCCCCGCGCCGCCCGCCGGCACCGCGCCCGCCTTCTGAAGGGCACACGGCTGCCGCCTCACTCACCGTCCGGTGTCGCTGCTGCTGCTGCTGGCGGCGCCGGCCCAGCGCCGGGAAGCGGCCGGCGGCGGCGGTGAGCGCGGCGGGGCGGCGGCCGCAGAGGAGGAGCGGCAGCGCTCTGCCCGCCGTGGCCGCCATCGCGCCGCTGGAGCCGCCCCACGCTGCGGCGGCGGCGGCGGTGCTGCTGCCGCTCGAGCGGGGCGGGGCGGGCGGGGAGCGGCGAGGCGGAGCCAGCCTACAGCGCTAGCCAATCGCGGCGCCCCTCCGGCCGGCCCCGGGGCTCGGGCAGCCAATCGGCGCCGAGCGGGTGGGCCGCCCGCAGAGGCGATTGGCCGGTGGGCGGAGCTGCGAGCGGGCCCGAGGGCAGGGAAACTCCTCGGCAGGGGTGCCGCGGGGCGGGGCAAGAGGTGGGCGGGGCCATGAGGGGCGGGGCCAGGGAGTGGAAAGAGGGGGAGCGGGGGGACCCCTAAGGGGGAACAGCCAGGGACGGGACGCGGGGAGATGGGGAGCACCGGGAGAGGGGTGCAGGGAGGTGGGATGCACTAGGGAGGGGGTGCAGGGAGGTGGGGAGCACCAGGAGAGGGGTGCAGGGAGGTGGGATGCACTAGGGAGGGGGTGCAGGGAGGTGGGGAGCACCGGGAGAAGGAGACCACCAGGTAGAGGCTGCAGGAAGATGGGGTGCAGCAAAGATACTACAACGGATACAGTGTAAGGGTGGCACAGGGATTTGGGGTGCTGGGTCAGACTGGTGCCCCACCCAACAGCAGTTTCAGTGTTTCAGTGAAGGGTAAGAAAATATCTGGATATATATATATTTTTTTTTTTTTTTTTTTTGCAGACATGGTGGGCTGGGCTGCCAGCATAGACCTTGCAGCACCTGGGCTAAATAAGCAATCTGTGCTCAGCTTTCTCTTGAAAGATGAGGTACCTGGATTACTTTACTTAGAAAAGACTTTTCCCTCTGGCCTGGGAGTTACTACAACACCAATGGCAGCTCCTTCTTAATTCCTGTTATTTCTCCCTCTGCGTTTCTAAAAATACGGAGAGGAGCACGACCAAGTCATGGGATGACACAGATGTGCTTCAGTATCACCCACACCATCACAACACTCCTTTTTTCATCCCCACCTCCCTCCAGTGCTGCCTTCCACAAGTCCTGATGGGTGTTCTAAGCTTTCCTCCAGGCAATGTCATTTTGGAGTTTGTCCCTGAGAAATCCTCCACCTCAATCCTCATTTCTGGCTGGGTTTTTCCTGCAGAGATCAGCTTTCCCTTCTTTCTCTTTGTTGGTTGGGAAAACATGGTTGAAGCCTTGACTGTGTCCTTCTGGAAGGATTTACCCAATGTCTTTCTGACTTCCCACATTTAGCATTTCAATGATTATTTGCATTTTCTTGGAAAACCAAGGAGACAAATTGCAGCAGCAGCTGCTCTTGAGCTTCATTGCTCAGACCAGACAGAGCCTTTGCTTGATCTCTGCTTGTTGTATTTCCCTGTCCTGTTATGTTGAAAACTAATGGTGAAAGGAAAAATGCTTCAGAACAAGGATTTTGAGTAGCAAAGCCCTCAGTGATGAGTCCACAGTGGAAGATATTCCCCCACACATCTCGGCACCTCATGGACCACAGCCAGGGTTTCCCTCTCTGCCACATCAGCCTCTCTCCCTGGGACAGCTCCCAGCATCCCAGCACAGTGGGATTAAAATCCTAAAAATGGCAAAACTGTGGTTAATGCAGCCTGGGTGAACTGGTAAAGAAAGATTAGAAAGGCAGGAAAGGGGCAGGAAGGAAGGCCCAGGATGGGGAAGGCCCTTGGGACCAGAGCCACCTCTTCTCCTCATGAACTACCCACCCCAAATATTTTTGCCTGGGGGAGCACAGACACGTTTAGGATGAGCCTGTGCTCTCCTCCTCATGGGGTTTCCTTCAGGGATCAGTGCCAGCAGCTCCCAGGGAGGACAGGGATGGGCACAGCAAGCAGACCCTGCCCCAACTCTCTCCTCTTCCCTGCTCCTCCAGCCATTCATACTCTGTATTTAGATATTTATTTATCATTAAAGAGGAGCTGGGAATGACCAAAAGTAAAATTTTTGGCAGAGTTTATACATTTCCAGGGAATATTTGACAGAGGTGGGGGAAGACGGGCTTTGAGCAAAGGCTAAGGGCAGCAGAAAAGCCAAAAATTCATTAGCAAACCCATACTGAATGTGTGGGCACTCGTTACAAAGCACAAAAATGGGAATTAAATGTGAGCCCTGAGATCAATACCCCAGGCAATTAAACGAGCCAGCAGGGAACGACTCCCCAAGGTGCAGGGAGAGAGAGGGGTGAGGATATTGGCACCAAAATGAAACCCTGTCATTTCATGTCAAAAACTCCTGCTAGAAGCATCTTCCACTCTTGGAAAACCTAAATAAAATAATGTATTTAACAAGGCTTTCTCCTGGTGCTTATAATTACAGCTGGTTGAATATTGGAAAGCTGCTCCTGAGAAGAATTGCTGGAGAAAAGCACGCCAGAGTTTGCAATTAATATATTGCAGTGGGAAAGTGGAAAACTTAAGCTTCAAACCCTCATCAACCATCCTGACACTGCTGAGAGGGGCATGGATTGTTCCCTCCTGCAAATAAAACACTGATGTAAGAGAAAGTGAGTGTGGGATAAGCCATAGGCAAAGCCGTCACTTTGGAAAACCTGCTCATGCCCCAAAGTGCTTGGATTAAATAAACCAGCTAGGAAGAAAAATCCTAAATGACCTTTTAGTCCATAGATTCACCACTTTCTCCATGTTATTTAAATTTAGGATTAACCAATTTTACCCCTACAGATGTGATACAGCAGAATTGGGCACCTGGAGATTGATGCAAAATCGTGCAGGTGCATTAGACATGGGTGGAGGAGGAAATTCAGGAGGATCCCAGGTCCAAGTGCTTTTTTTCTCCTTTTATTTAGAAGAAAGTTGGTGCTTCCAGGTTTCTGCACAGCCCTGAGATGGGGGGCAGAGTCTACTTGCCAATAAAGGAATTGTGTTGGCCACCTGTAAGCTGAGCACTGCCCAGCTTCTCATGGAGCAACAGGATAGGAGGGGAAAATTCCTCTGGACTGTGCAGGATGGTGATCCCTGTCTCATCACAACTCAAACCTGAGCTACCCAAACATGCCACTGTTTCCTGGCTGCTTCTCCCACCCATTTTTTGGGATCTGGACATGGCCAGACCTCATCCACCTCTAAGCCTCTGGGACCCCCTTAAGCCTCGCCAAAAGTTTCACCCTAAAAATCCCCGCAGCCTTCCCGCTGTGGGAGGGCAGTGTCAGGACTCAGCAGCCTCCTGGATTCCTCAAGAGCAATTGCTGTCTATTTATGCCTCTGGAAAATGTGTTTTTTAATGGGGGGGGGGTACATTAAAGCCCGAGGAGAGCCAGCCTAAGAGGCATCTGGAAGCAACTAAAATTAAAATAGCTAAAATTAGCCTCCTCAGCAGTGAATCCTCCCTCTGAGCTGGATGCCAAGGTGCACATGACCCAGGCGTGCCTTTCTCACTTTCCCTTCCTGCTGCCATCCCATTCCTGGGCCACTGGGCACGGCTGAGGCTGCTGCCACACCTACCCACCACCCCGGAGAAGGAAGGAATTGTTCCCTGGGAGGGTGGACAGCCCTGGCACAGGGTGCCCAGAGCAGCTGTGGCTGCCCCTGGAAGTGTCCAAGGCCGGATTGGATGGGGCTTGGAGCAGCCTGGGATGGTGGAAGGTGTCCCTGTCCACAGCAAAACAAGATGATCTTTAAGATCCCTTCCAATGCAATTAACATTCTATGATTCTGTGATTATACAGATATATAAAAGCCCCTGAGACCCCATATACCACTCTTCCAGGCCCTATACACAGGCCCTTCAGCCCTGCTAACCAGGACCTATAGAGACACTCCTTGTACAGTGCACACAAGCCTTTCAGGACCTGTACATAAGCCCCTCAGACCCTACAGACAGGCCATTCAGGACCTGTAAATATGCTCCTTCTACACTGTATACAGGCCTTGAAGGACCTACAGATATGGGCCCCTGAGACCCTGTATGCAGACCTTTCAGAGCATATATAAATATATATGTGTATATACATATATATACATATACATTCATACGTGTGTATATATATATATACACCATAGATAGGCTCCTGAGACTCTATATACAGACCTTTCAGAAAAAATATATATAGATATATGTATATAGGCTCCTCAGATCCTACCTAGATGCCTTTCAGAGCCTCTGTCTATCTATCTGGACCGCTGAGACACTATATACAGACCTTTCAGAACCTATAAATATATATGGGCCCCTCAGAACCCATACACAGGCCTTTCAGAGCCTCTGTCTGTCTATCTGGGCATCTCAGACCCTATATATAGAGCTTTCAGACTATCTATCTACCTACAGATAGGTGGGTGCCTCAGACCTTATATATAGATCTCACAGAAGCCACATATATATGGGCCCCTGAGACCCTGTATACAGGCCTTCAAGTATGTCAAAGTCCCACACACACTCTTCAAGACCCTATACCAAATCCCCTCAGCCCCTACAGACAGGACCCGCAGGAACACTCACCACACGCTGCATAAAAGCCTCTCGTGACCTACACAAAGAGGATTCTGAACCCCTACACACGCACGGACTCCCCCAAACCCGCAGCGACCCCCGCGCCCCTCACGGCGCTCGGCGGGAGCCGAGGCCACGCCCACCAGGGCAGGACACGCCCACGCTCGGCGCAGGCCCCGCCCCCGGAAGCGCGCGCCCGGCGGGCGGGGCGGCGGGAGCGGCGGCGGGGTTGAGGTGAGTGGGGTCCTGAGGGGGCCGGCTCAAGGCTGAGGAGTCCACGGTCCTGGGGCTGCGGTGTTCCCGGCCTTGGGCTTGGTCGGGGCCCAGGCTGAGTAGATGCCAGAGCCCAGAACTGGGCGGCGAGGGGGGGTTCCCAAGGCACGGGGAAGTTTAAGGCCCCGGAATATCGGGTCAGCTTAGGCCGTAGGTCTCAGGGGGCTGAGCAGGGGTTCCCGGGCCACGGGAATGGAAACGGGTCTAGGGGGAGTCGTAGGCCCCGGGAATAGGAGGGTTGTGCCTCCCGGGGCTGAGGGACTCCAGGGCCCCGGGAGTGAGGGGTCCTGGCTCCCGGGGCTTGGTGCTGAGGGGTCCCAGGCTGAGACAGAGCTGCTGCCCGGGAAAACCAGGGTTTCCGGCACACACGGGGCTCGGGATGCCGTGCTCTTCTGGCTTCTCCATCCTCCGTCCCGCAGTAACACGGTGCCTTCCCCCTGGGAAATGAACCCGCGGGTCTGGGGCTCCATCGCGGCGCTCAGAGGAACGGGGGGTCCCGCCGGTGTTCGGCGCCCAGGGGCCCTGCAGGGAGTGTTTGGGGGGGATCTCCCACCGTGCGAGCAGCTAGGTTTGGGTTGGTTTTCTTGCTGGTTGTGGGATCGCCAGCGGCGCTGCCCGGGCTGTGTGAGTTATCGCCGTGTGTTACAGCTCACGTCAAACCCCTTTCTCTTGATAGAGGTTCTTTAAAGCTTTTAACTGAATGGCCCCAGCTGCGTTTGATGTGCAGTTTGTGTCGGGAAACCTTTAGGGTGAATTTGAGTTAATGTACTGCTCAGAGCACAGAAATGCCTGATGTTTATCACAACGTGATTTATGTGTTCTGTACTTGCTTGCAGTTTAATGAGCTGCTTGGGAAAGATGGTAAATCTGGCTGTGCTTAGTGGGGTCTAGGGGAGTGGGCAAGTCAAACCAGAAGGTTTCTCCTTTAGAATCCTCATTGCCAGCTCAGGTTTGGGTTAAAGGCCTGGCTTATCTTTAATTCCTTTATTCAGCTGTTGGCCATTTTCCTCCTCCTGGCTTTTTTTGGCTCAGTCTGAGATACATTTCCTGAGGTCGATAAGTGTAAGCACTGCAGGGCATGACTGCCAGGAGGGAAATTGGATGCAGCACGAAGTTATGTTCTTTATTATGTTTCTTTCTCATTTTTAGAACAGGCCCCAGCTGAGAAATACTTCCCTGTGTTCTCTGTGACCTCTTGACCTGCAAACTGGGAGCAAATACGCTACAGGTGAGGATGGTGCTGCTGAGTGCTGGGCAACTCCCTGCTCTCAGGTGCTTTAACTGGTGAATTCATAATTTGGCTGATTGTTACCCTTAATATACCCTGTGTAGAATTATTCTTGTCCTGGAGCATTCTCTTAGGGCTTTTCTTAAAGCTGTAGGAGAATGAGTTGCCTTTTTTTTTTTTTTGCAGTGTACAAGGTTGTGCTGACTTTCTTGGTGCGAGTGCTTGGGCATGCTGAGCCCTGGAAGAAGTTTGTCTGCCTGTAGCTTTCTGTCAAGCCAACCTCAGCTGTTCCACCACTTTCCTAAAATGCAAAAAAAAAAAAAACCTCCCAACACCCAAAAAGCCTGAAGTACTCACTAAGAATGTGTTTCACCATAGGGAGGTATATAAAAAGCCCCAACAAAAATACAACCAAAGCTAATAAAAGATACTTAAACTATGTATTTGTCCATCTGGAGCAACAGAGCATTTAATGACTTCCCACTGTCAGAGGGCAGGGTTAGATGGGATATTGGGAAGAAATCCTTCCATGTGAGGCTGCCCAGAGAAACTGTGGCTGCCTCTGGATCCCTGGAAGTGTCCAAGGCCAGGCTGGATGGGGCTTGGTGGAAGGTGTTTACAATGAGTCTTAAGCTTATGTAACCCCTCTTTATTTCCTTGTGGAAGTGGCTTGTTCTCCCAGTGACCCGTTTCCTGCAACAACTTTTGTGATATTCCCTAATGCTTCCTGAGCCTAGGAAGCTGAAATTCCATGTCCTGGAGGAAAAAGAATGATGTGCCTTGATTCCCTCATCAGTGTCTGCCTGCTGGGGACCCTCTGGAGTGCTCTGTGTGTCACTGGTGGCTGTGTCACTTCTCCCTGCAGGTTCCTGTTGCACCTCCTGGGTTCCTGGGTAAGCTCATGGCAGAGTTTGAGGAGAGATGGTCCAGTTGTCCTTGGGCTGCAAGACTTGCAAATCATTTGAAGTCTGGGCAGGGCTTGGAAGCAGCAGCTCAGAAATGTTACTTTTTTCAGGTGATAGTTGAGGGAGCCATCAGCATGTTTAGATCTGGACTGTGGCAATAACCATTTTTATTTTCTTGAGCAAAGTAAGTTCTGTAGCAATCATATTAAGTTTATTATAAAAACATACTGTTTTATGCTGTTCCAGTTGCTGCAGTTACACGTCCTGAGGTGATCTGGGATATGGAAATGCTTGGTTTTTTCTTCCCAAGTTCCCAGTTGACATATTGGGGCCAAATATTTTAGCTCAGTGCAGTGGGGCTGAGGATGCTTGGGTACAACAATAAAATAACCTTAATTATATTAATTCCAGGTGCTGTGATTTCCTGTTGGGATGTTGAAGGGGTGCCAGTGAAAAACTGTCTTGGTGTAGATGTGACTTCAGGTGGGATGATGGTGTTTGGGATAATTTAGCAGGAAACAGTTACCCAAGGTCTTTGGGTATTGTACACCTTTGAGCTGAATATTGCCTTTCTTTTTTAAACTGAATTGTTCTAAGAAAGGTGTGCTGCAAATGGTGGGGCTCCCTCTTAAACACAGAATCATGGAAAGGCTATTAACAGTCATCCAGTTCCACCCTTGCCATGGGCAGGGGCACCTTCCACTATCCCAGGCTGCTCCAAGCTCTGTCCAGCCTGGCTTTGGACACTTCCAGGGATCCAGGGGCAGCCCCAGCTGCTCTGGGCACCCTGTGCCAGGGCCTGCCCACCCTCCCAGGGAACAATTCCTTCCCAATATCCCATCCATCCCTGCCCTCTGCCAGTGGGAACCCGTTCTCCCTTGTCCTTTTGCTCCATGTCCTTGTCCAAAATAATTCTGCAGCTCTTTTGTGGGTACTGAAAGGCTGAGAATGAATATTTATCTTTAGGGTGATGCATTTGACACTTCAAGTACAATATACAGGGACTCATAGCAGAAAGTGAGTAGAGCCTGAGGCACTTTGTCTCCCGAAGTGCACACCATCCAAAGCCTGTAGCAGCCTCACCTCTTAGTTTTAGATTTAAGATACTTTAAAAGAGGAAAAACAGACTGTTAGATCATGAATCGTTTTACTGTGGCTTCTGTGGACTTAGCTGAAAAGTCCTTGGGTAGTAAATTCTGGGTTCTGTTTGTCTACTGCCCTGTGTGTGAGTACAGTCACTTGTTTATCCCCAGAGAAACTTGCTATGGTGTTTACTTCTGTGCATTCTGGATTTAACTTCTCTTGAGAGCAGCTTTTAATTGTAGTCCCACCATGTGAAGAGCTCCTTGTCCGTGGGCATGGGGCAGGACAAGGTTGGAAGAACCAAAGCACTGATGGTTGTGACTGGGAATTTTGTGCTGAGACTGGCACAAGGTTTGGGTTGGGGATTTTTTTTCTGGGTCTCCAAGGTCTCTCAAGGTAAAATTCCTAGTTGTTTCTCATACTTTAGCTCTGTGACGTGGAATCTGAGATCCTCATGTAGACAACAAGAAAGAAGGTCATGCTTTGAGACAAGAAGAGTTGCAGCTGACCTGTGCTTGAAACATGAGCCCTGGGAATCCGTGTGGCTCCAGAATTCATGGCCTGTCCGTGATGCAGACAAAGCTGCTGTGCTGACACACACCAGCCACTGGTCCAGTGTCTTTATGGACCAGCTGTGTTCTGTACCACCACTTGAATTTCTGTGTTTTTATTTGTTTGGTGCAAACTTCCCACCTCTGGCATTTTTGCTTCAGGAGCTAGAAGAGCAGTGGGGGTTTTGTCCCAAAAATCCCAGTTGTGATACAGACAGGTACCTGAGGTGTGCCTGCCTGCCCACCTTGGATGGAGCCAAGTGTTTGCTGCTGGCTTTTTCCTACTGAAACCCAGCTCCTCAGGCTGTGCTCTAAAAGCAAAAGGCACTAGCCTGGCTTATCCATATTCTTTTCTCCTCTCTGAAGTTCAAACTAATCCAACAATGTGTTGCTGGAAAAGCAACTGCAGTGATTCAGACCTGCTTTTCCTTTTTGGGGGCAAAACAATGCTGTACTCTTCTCCTGATTCCCAAACAATCTCCATCTGGTAGATGAAACAGAGGTGCTGTGAATATTTTTGTTTGTTTCAGTAAGTTTTTAATTCAAAATTTCTTTGTGTAGAAAAGAGAGCCACCAAAGCATGACTCTTTGGCCAAGAAGAAGCATTTTCTTAAGGAGGATGTGGCTGTAGATGATGTTTCTGTTAAAAAGGCAACTTCAGCCAAGGAGAAATTAGCACATTGTGATATTCAGGTTTTTGGGGGGTTTGCAGATCTTTTTCCTCCTTGTCACAGAGGAGTTCAGACTTCACCATATCAAATTCTGAGACAATCCACTGTCTGTCACCCTTCAAAAAACCTTTGTCTCTTTCTGGAGCTGGAATTGTATCTGCAGGTAACTCAAACCTGCCAAACTGCCACCTTGTCAGCCTAGGGAGGCTTTTGCTTTGTTCTAAATTTTTCTCTTCCACAATTAATTTTTCATGTTTATTCATTAGGAATTAACACTGGTTTTTTTGGAGCCAAATCAGCCATAAACATTCCTTAAATGTGACTACTCTGAGATACTTTTTGTTTCTTGTGAGGTACATGCAGGTGGATGACTGTTGGATGGAGCTTCAAGGAGAGTCTCTCCATTCTGTGGAAAAGTTAGGAATTCTCAGGGAAATCATGCCCTGTGGATACAGATTGTGCAAGGCAAGTTGAATGAGTCAGGCCATTAAGCAGATGCATTCCTGCTGGCTGTAACTTTTTATAGGAAAAAGCAGATGTGTTATGTTTTCTATCCCTCTGCCAACAGTTCTTTGATGCTCCTTTGCTCCTCAAATCAGGAAATACCTGTGCTCTGGTGCACCTGCTGGAGTGGCTCGTTTGCAAAGGCAGTCTGAATATTTGAGAATAGCAACTGGGAAAAGAAAATTTCAAACTACTGATTAGGGTAGAAGTAGCTCATGAAGCAGGATTGTTTTCCTTAATAAGGGGTGAGAAGGTTTTTGGTTGGTTTTTGTTTTTACAGCTCTTCTAAATTACCTCTGACATCTCTGGAGGTGTTTCTAGGGACCTTTTTGTGGCTGGGCTTTACTGTAATGTTTTCTAGGTAGAAAAGCTCAAGGAATGTGCTGCATTTTGAGTGGAGGAGGGGAAGGGAAAGCTTGAACCAGGAAAAAGCAGCATTTGGCATTTGTTTCTGTGCAAGTTTATAGCTGCCTCCAAGAAACCTACAGTGCATTGCTGGAGTCTGACAGTCTGAAGTAGCAAGGAAATAGTGTATTCTTGCTGGAGGTGCTATTTTCAGCGCTGCTGCAACAGATGGGCCCAGTTTGCTCTGTTTGGGTCCACTCATTTTTCATTTGTGTCTCCAAAGCTGTGCTTCATGGTGGCTGCATCCATCCACTCTCAGGTCCTCTGGCAACTCAGCTCGCAGGTGAAATTTGGGGTTGCTGTTGAGTTTGCCAAGTTTCTTCTGCCAGTTTAGTGGCACCAAAGTCTTTCCCCAGGATGTAAACACTCCTGTTTCCCTTTCCAGAGAAGCCCAAGCCAGCTACTGTTCTGCATCCTTATAAATAATCCAGTTGCAATTTCTAAAAATGCTTTATTAAAGCTAAATCTAAAAGCTTGTGTGTTTGCAATGCATCATCTTCTCTCCTTACCCTGAAAATCAGTACAATTATTTGGCAGAATAAAGCAGCTCATGAGGGGAGGGATGTCACTGATCATCCCTGAGGGGAGGCTAAGCCATGGCTGGGTGTAGTTACAGAGCTGTGCAGTTGGGGATTGGTCATTTCCAGGGCTGAGGATTTTAGGAAGAGGTGAGACTTTACTGCAATGACAGTTAAAAAGAAATTGCTGGGCTATGGCTTAGGTTTCTGCGTTGATTGATACCTGGTAGACTCTACATCAATTTGAATCGTGCTCTGAAAGAAATCTGGTTCCTCTCCAGCAAAATTAATAGGATCAAATATCGCCCCAGTCTCCTACCTGAGGAGAAATTACTTTTGCTGCTAGATTTCATTTTCCCAAAACTGATTTATGTGTCTTGGTAGGCTAATAATTTCAGTAAGGTGTGAAATCCTTTCTCTCAAAATTGTGCTCGGTAAGCTGAAAATTTGGAGGGGAAAAGAGCAGGAGCTGTTGGGTCTGTCTTGGAAATGGGGGAAGGAAGGGATCCAGGTGTTCCATTAGCTGGAATGCACCTCCTGGCATCCTTTCAAGAGTTATTCTTACACAAATTTCATGGAATAATAGAATGGTTCCTGGTGGAAAGGACCTTAAAGCCCATCCAGTGCCACCCCTGCCATAGGCAGGGACACCTTCCCCAATCCCAGGCTGCTCCAAGCCCCACCCAGCCTGGCCTTGGACACTTCCAGGGGCAGCCACAGCTTCTCTGGGAAGGAGAAGTCATAACTGATTTTGGTGGAGGCAGGTTGAAGCTCTGAGGTTTTCTTTCCCCCTGGTTTATGAATCTCAGTGTTAATGGTGAAACTTCTCTCCTGATTGCTTCACCCTTTTCCCTTACATATTGACTCTTCCTTTCCATTTGATTTGTTGTCCTTTTTTCCCCCATTTTAATTTTTCCTTCCTCTCTTCCCAATCCTCTCAAGAAGATGGAGACAGGAAAGCTGGGAGCTGTTACCCTCACTCTTCTGCTGTTGGCTCTGGTTTCAGTGAGCAGGGCTGAGAGATAATTGATAGTCAGGGGCTGAGATGGGAACAGGTGAGGAATTTTCCTACAGCATCTCTTGGGTCAGGATGTCTTGATGTGCTCTGGCAACGTCAAACTTGGCTTTTTAATAAACACACAGCTCCACAAAGCTCTTTGAGTTCTTAGTGACTCCATCTCAGCCAGTCTCTGCTGGAGTTTTTATGCCTAAATAGTGCCTCCTAAATGCACTTTTTTTTTAAAAGATCTTCCTGCATAGCAGTATATTTAAATTTACAATTGACGTTCTGCTCTAATTCATGGGCTTACCATGTCCCAGTAAAATTGTTCAAATAAGTGCCTGTGACCCCTTCTCTGATGAAAAATTAAACACCCACTGGCTTATTGAATTACTGTTCTCCTTCTCACATGCTTGTGCTGCCAAGGCCAGCTTTGACATCAAAATCCTGCTTCAAGTGTTTTATCTGCTCTGGATCTCTAAGAGATCTACAGAAAGTTTAGTGCTGGGGGGTACCCAAGTGTGGGAAGTCCCTTGTCCTCAGGCTGAGCTGCTTAGTGCTTTCAGTCTTGGAATCATGAGCTAATTAAGGGGCTGGAAAAACAGGAGCAAGTCTTTTTGTTCTCTCCTTTTGGTATCTGAAAAAGGATGCAAGAGTTGGGATCTTCCAATTCTTTTCTGCATTGAAAAAATCTAGGATTTTTTCAATCCTTTCACATTTGAAAGAATTGAGATAGATTGATTTTTTTCAAATCTAGAAAAATTTTTTAAAATCTAGATTTGATTTTTTTTTTTTCAAATCTGGAAAATTTGTAAGACTTTAGATTTGATTTTTTCAAATATTTTCATTTTATGTGTAGGAAGGCCAGAGGTAGACAGCTTGTCTCAATTTCCTTGGAGAGCAGATTGGCAGGCAGAGGGTCATTGTTTGGGGAAATCAAATACCCACATCAAGCCAGAACTGATGTAACTGCTGAAAAAATGCTGCATTTCTTCTTTTCACCTGACTTGGATGGTGTCAGTTTGAATGGAGCCTGTTTTGTCCTGGGTTGGAAGTGGTGTTTTCCTAGTGGGTCTCTCTGTTGGATCTTCTGCTTTAAAAAAAAAACACCTATGAATTGTGGCATAAATAAAAGCAGATGGGTCATTCTGTTCTGGAAAAAAGCCCCAACTATTTCATTTGTCCAAGGATATTGATTCAACCTCTGAAAGTAACTACAGAGCTGTTCTGAGCAAGAATTTAAGGTAAGGTTGGCTTATCTCTTAGAAACATAAATACAGTCTACAGATCTCCTTGTAGCTGTAGTTCTAGAACATCATGATAACTCCAAAATAATGAAATAAGCAAACATAAAATTTAAGTGTTTGTTGGTTTTTTTTTCCTCTGGGCTGCTTTGTTGTATCCTATAAAAAATCTTTTATTTTAGTAAATCATTCAAAGTAGGGATTGTTTCTTATTGTAAGCTGCAATCATATCAGCTAATGGGAGTTTTATACTTGATCTCAGTTTTATTCCTTGCCCTACTGCAAACTGTGGTGTTGAGCTTTTTGTTGCTGCACAGGACAAGATGCTTATTTTTAATCTTTCTAAAAGCGAGCATCAGCTTTCTCAAGTGATCTTGACTTCAGTGCCTGGAGTTTTTAACCAAATGTACCAAATATCATGGCACTTTTGATTTAAAAAAAGGAAATTGTGAGAGATTGTAGAAATTACAGATGGAAAATTCAGCTTCCAAAGGGATTTTTTAAATTGCTCTGAGATAAGGATGCTCTTTATTTTGGGGCAGTTGTGGGAACTGGCTGCTTTCAACTCTCTCAGGCAGTTGCTACCAAGTGAACACTGGGTAAGTATCCCAGCAAAATCAAGGATGGAGATTGCTTGGACAAAGCAGATAATTTAGTATTTCTTAAGGCTCAGGCAGAGTAAACATTTATGCAGTACTAAAGCCAACAATCAGAAATGTTGTGAAAAATCTCTTCAAGCTCCCAAGTAAACGCTGTGGGGCTTAATTTTCATTTTATTTGATTAAATGATACTGGCAATACTTCCCTTATCCAATACATGTTAGGAATACAGAGTTGTAATTAGGATGGGGAGCCCTAGAAAGGGCAAAGATAGCTTCTTGGGGAAAGGAACACATGCAGATTTTCCTCTGCATATGGAACAGCAATTCATCCCTGGAGACGAAATGGGAACATCAGGTTTGTGTAGCGTGGAAATAATTTTAAATTTGAAATCAGAGTTGTTTTTCATAACCATCTGATTGTTGTTCAGAGCTGGAGAGGATTGGAGGATCAGTGCTGTTAGCTGCCTGCATTCTATTAACATTTGAATTTTAAACCTGTTTTTTTTTGAAAAGGAATAAACAAAGCCATAATACCAATTTTGATAGGAGCACAGATGAATTATCAAATGGATGCTGTTTGGATGGATTCACTGTGAGCACTGAAATTTGTGGTGTTTGCCCATAAACCAGGGTGGGGATGGACAGGCAGCCTTTGGCTTTGCCACCTCCACCATCTGTTGTACTCCATCCTACCTCCCTTGTCCCAGGACTGGGCAAAAGTTTTAATCTGAAAAAACCCACTGAGAAGGGATTTTTTAACGATTTTTCATCACTTGATTGTGCTGTGAAGTCTTCAGGGCCTTCTCTGCCACCTCTTACCTTAAAAGATATTGAGCTCCCGCCCTCAGAATTATCTGCTGAATATTTGATGTGTCTTCCCTCCCTCTTCCTCTGTTCCCATCCCAAATTGTGCATCCCTCTGTTGTGGAATCCTGACCTGCAGCAAGTGGCACTGATATATCCAGCTCTCGGCAGTGGGAATGGCCTAACACACCACACACATGAGAGGTGCTTGCACAGACAGTTGCCAGGATCCTCATTTTTGGAAGTTAATGGTTCAGCAGAACGGTGTGGTGGCATCCTGTGTTGCAGAAGCAAATAGAAAACAACAGTTGTGGCTTTATTTTTGTATTCTGTGGTTATTTGCTGCCTGGGAATATTTGAGTAGAATGGCAAGAATGGGGAATAAAAGGAAAAATTAGGCTGCTGCTCCTCTGTGCTGTGTTTTTTTGGGGAATTCCTTTACCATTCTGTTCCCAATTTTCTGGCTGACCTTGTGAATGAAAAAATTGCATTTGCCTCAGAAATAAAACCTTTATTTCACAAGAACACGCAGCAAATTTTCAAAGGCAGCATTTACCCTTTGCCTTCAATCCTGTGAGCCACCAAAATTGCTTTGCCTCCTGCAGCTGGTGTGTGATGAGGTGGTGTTTCTGTGGTTCCTTTTCTCTGCTGTAATTATGTTTAGATTTGTAGCTCTGCTTTCCCATTTGTCTCTGTTCTGTTGGGCATGTAATGGGGTATGGATTGTATTTTATAAGTTTTGACACTTTGAAACTTGTCCTGTACTTACAGTTGCATATAAATGTTTTGCTCCAGGCTAGCTAAAAAAAGGCATTTAAGAACAGTAGGGTTTTCTGAGGAAAATTTAAATGCCTGGGTTGGGTTTTGTTTGATAGGTTTGTTTGTTATTTGGCTAAATTTGCCTTTTAAAATCCAGCTGTGACTTTGCTTCTGGCCAAATGCCTCTTACCTGCTGTAGTTGTTTATCAGGTCTACCTGCCATCTTCCATGCCTTGAAAATTGAGAGATGGGCTGCAGATATTTCATAGAATCATGGAATGTTTTGGATTGGTAGGGACCTTTAATATCATCCAGTTCCAACCCCTTGCAGGACAGGGGCACCTTCCCTAAACCAGGTTGCTCCAAGACTCATCCAGCCTGGCCTTGAACATTTGCAGGGATGTCCACAGCCTCTGTGGGAAGGTGGGATTCCCTCCTGATGAGGGTTTTGGGGAAAGGCTGAGGAATTGGAATAACACTGATTAGCAGCTGGATGTGACAGCTAGATATGTGTGGCATTCATATTCTCTGGACAGAGAGACATAATTCTGTCTCTCAGGAGAAGCACAGAGAGAAGAGAAAACAATCTTTATCTCTGCTCCTTTGTTTTCCCCACGTGGAATGTGGTGTGGAGATTGTTTACCTGAAGTGGTTGCTGGGTTGGATTCTGGTGAAGTTTATTTGGGTTCAGTGACCAATCGGATCCAGCTGTGTCTCAGACTCAGCAGAGAAGTCACGAGTTGTTAGTTGACAGGTAAGTAAGAAGTATGTATGTAGAAGAGGATAGTCTCTCTTTAAGTAGTATATTAATGTCATATAGTATAGTTTCAATAAAGCTGTCCTTCAGCCTTCTGGTCTGGAGCCAGACATCATTTCTTCCCTGAGTTAGGATTGCCTTTTTTCTATCAGTGTGTGCCCATACCTGACACTCACAGACATTTAATCTGTTTATTAGGCAGATTACGTGCCTCTTTCAGAACAGGTAATAAACACCCATGAGCTACTCTGTGAAACTTTTCCTAGTTTAGAACAGGCAACACTTGGAAACTTTGTCCTCAAGCAGCGCTCTCATTCCGCAGGATGTTCCGGCTGCGCTTCCTGCCCGTGGCCGCGGGGCTGGCGGCAGTGTCGCGGCGTTACCATGGGACAGCCCAGCACCCCGGCACCCGGCGTAGGCTCCTGGTGGCAGCTTTCCTGGGGACCACTGCAGCCACAGCAAGTGCCAGATTCCTTTGGCAGAGGTAATATATGGATTTCTCATTTCTTTCCTGCCCCTGGTAAGTACCTGCAGCGCTCCCGCTTCTCCTGCTGCTGCTGCATGGAAGGAAGGTTGGTGAAGGGCTTGGAACAGAGGCCCTGTGAAGGACGACTGAGGGAGCTGGGGGTGTTCAGCTGGGTGAAAAGGAGACTCAGAGGTGACCTTATCACTCTCTACAATTCCCTGAAAGGTGGCTGTGCTCAGGTGGGGTTGGGCTCTTTTTTCCAGGCAGCACTGACAGAAGCAGAGGACACAGTCTCAAACTGCACCAAGGGAATATAGGTTGGATATTAGGAAAAAAATTTTCACAGAAAGGGTTATAAAGTTCTGGAATGGTCTGCCCGGGGAGGTGGTGGAGTCCCCATCCCTGGATGTGTTTAAAAACAGACTGGGTACCATGGTTTAGTTGAGGTGTTGGGGCTGGGTTGGACATGATGATCTTGGAGGTCTCTTCCAACCTGGTCATTCTGTGAATTCTGTGAATGGCTGTGGGTGATTCCCTGAGGAGCTGCTTTGCTGCTGGCAGTGCTCAGGACAGAGCTCGAGGTGAGGTGTTGTCTCACATGGGCTCTTTGATGTGGTTTCCTGCCTCTTTTCCTCCCTGCCTGGTGGTTTGTGGTGGTGTGAAGAGAGAAACCTTCACTTTCACAACTTCTGACTAAAACAGCACATCTGGGCAGGGTTTGCTCCTCTCTTTTTTTTGTGTAGTCTGCTGGCTGCTTGATGTATAAAATGCAGCAGAGGAGCAGGAGACAGTCTGTCTTCGGGTGGGAAGGTAGCAGCACACATGGTTTATGTGGATTTTAAGGGTCAGAGCCTTAGGACACCTCATGGATTCTGAGGCTCAAAGCTCTTTCCTGTAACTTAGCTGAAAGGGGATGTTTGGGCTTTGACTCTCACAGAACCCTGGGGCTGTGCCATGTCTGAAGTAAAACAGGGTCTCCCTTCTCTTCCATCATGTGGGAGCAGCGTGGCACCAGCAGTGTCACTCAAGCACATGACTGCAATTAGAGTCTAAAAATAAAGTATTTGCTGAAAGCCTGTGTTCTTTTCATTCCAATACTCGGGATTTGTTGCTGGGTTCCTGCTCACCTGTGGCTAGAAGGCTCAAGTTTTAATGCAGTGGGAGAAAGGTGATGGGAATTCTTCTGGCTGTTCCTTAGAGCTGTCAAAGCTGGCTCTCTGCTAAGAGGAGTTGCTTAGTGGAGGAAGAACACTGTGATCCAGCACAGTGTTGTTTTGTGCTGCATTTTGTTAATGATCTGCACTGATGCAGTCAAGTGCCTCTGAGGGAATGGCCAGGATAACTCCTCTTTTCCAGCAGGGAAGAGAGTGGGGTTTTTCCACTGCAAACCTTTTCCTCAACATGATGAGAAAGTCAGTAGGACATCATGTCCTACATAAAGCTGTCCCAGAGACATGGAGTTAATATCTCCTTTCTGTAGCAGGTGCCTCTGCTTTTAAAACCAGCTACATTTTCAGGTGCTGGTGTTTTTATTAGGAGGATGGTGCTTGTGCTGTGTGGAGTGCTGGGTCAGGGAAGGATTTTTGTAGTACTCCTGGAGTACTTTGCTGTTCTTGGAGGCCCTTGGGCACCTTCCTCAGCTGAGAGCATTGATAGAAATCAGTCAGTAAGACACAGCTCTCATCAATCTGGAGAGGCTGACTTGCTGCTATTACTTGTTTTGCCTTTCCTTGCTCTGTCTCCCTCATCTTTTATAAATTTATAAAGCACTAAATAGAATTATACAGACTTTCAAGTATTCCTTTCCTATCTGAGCCATAAAATAAATCCTCAACGTCAGCAACTGTAAAATAAAAGTGCACCCAAGCTTACGATGTTAATTTAATTACTTGGCATAAAGCTGCTGAATAAAACGAGGAACAAAACTGATATGTTTGATGTAGAAAATTCTTCATACTAACATCTGTGGAAGTTTTAAATGGACTTTCAAGTGGGCATTTTAGCCTCGTTTAAAGAAATAAGGGATGAAGTGTAAATTTGCTTTGTCTTTTTGAAAATGGGTATTAGGTGATCAGTAGAGTTTGAGAGTAGGTGAATACAGAATGTTTGTAATGACATCCTCAGTTACTCAGGTAGGTGTGTCCTGAGTTAGTACAGGAAGTAGCAGTAAATATAATTACAGAATCACAGAATTAATTTGTTCTAAGAGATAAATATGTAAATATTTCTTTACAGTTAAGGCATTAAAGATGTACCAGGCAAGATCAAGAAGCAGTTCAAAATTTTAAGTTTCTTGGGCTAAATAAGTAGGAGATGGTGGTGGTATGAAGAAAGACAGGAATTCTCAGGTGCAGTCTGAAACCAGTGTATTTCAGGTGGATTCTGTAGGATGTGCTCTGAGCAGCAGCAGAAACCAGTGCTGTGGTAAGGAAGCTCACACAAAGGTAAAGAAGAAATCAAGGAGTGAAAAGACATGTATGGAAAAATCCTATGGTTGTATGATGCAGGATAGACTTAATTGTGTCTTCCTAATATGGGAGGTGGGTTGGTGGAATCTTTGTTTGGTCCATTGCAGGTAAGTGTTGGTCTTGTTGCCTTCCCTGCCCTCTGGAAGTCTTGCTGCCTGCTTTTGGGGAATGTATCTCATCTAAATTATTATACAACAGGAGTAGCTCATGCTGCTCAGTTTTCCTGTGGCAAGGAATACTTGAGCAGTGCAAATAGCTGAGCTTAGAAGACTAATGAAGTTTACCCTTTCTCAGCAATAACTTAAACTCTGAGGATTTCCAGCTGGCAAGAGAAGCAATTAAGTATCTGGGCATTGGCATAATGAACTGAATTAATTGAAATTAATCTTGGTGCAGTCATTGGCTACTCTAAATGAGGCACTAATATATGAGAAGTACTAAACCTCACAGTTTGTGGCAAGCTTAATGTTTGTAAAAAATATTCTATTGCTGATCCTGGTGTAAAACTTGTACTTCCTAGTTTCTGATACCCATTTGGAGTGTTAGGAAATGGCTGCAGATCTGTTCTTCATGTCACAACCCTTCTTGGCTGAATCTGTGGGCATCTGAAAGCACTTACATTGGCATTTTGGTACTGAAGCTTGTTAATCAGTCTAACATTGAATGAAGTAAGGGAGCAAAGGTACCTTTGGGGGCACAGAGTGACCTCTGTAAGCAGAGTCTTACCAGTGCTCTTCTTGACAGACTGAAAATACTTAGTTAATGATCCATTTCTTAACCTAATGTGAATAAATTAGTGGTAAGAATAAGGATAAGACACCTGTGTTGCTCTGGAAATTGCTGCCTCAGACATGGACCTTGTTGGAGCCAGTCCAGAGGAGGCCACGGAGCTGCTCCCAGGGCTGGAGCCCCTCTGCTCTGGAACCAGGCTGGGAGAGCTGGGGGTGTTCACCTGGAGAGGAGAAGGATTGAGACGGGGAACTTGGAGCCCTTTCCAGTGCCTAACAGGGCTCTAGGAGAGCTGGAGAGGGACTGGGGACAAGGGTCTGGAGTGACAGGACAAGGGGGAATGGCTTTCCACTGCCAGAGGGCCGGATTAGTTTAGATATTGGGAAAGAACTGTTCCCTGGGAGGGTGGGGAGGCCCTGGCACAGGGTGCCCAGAGCAGCTGTGGCTGACTGGAGGTGTCCAAGGCCAGGATGGATGGGGCTTGGAGCAGTCTGGGATAGTGGGAGGTGTCCCTCCCCATGGCAGGGGGTGGCACTGGAGGAGCTTTAAGGTTCCTTCCAAATCCAACTGTTTTGGGATTCTATCTGTTTAAGAATGCAGTGATTTTTTTTTGCACCAGTGTCCCGGGGGCTTTAGAGTAATTTGCTTAAAATACATTTTTAATGGGAGAATTGCTGGAAATATGCCAGCTGAAACAGACTTCAAAAATGTCTCTTGTAGTAAAACAAAGGAAACCACATAGTCAAGAGGGGAGAAACCTGTTTTATAGCTATGGATGTGTCAGGTACAACTTAACCTAATGTATGGGAGAAAAGATGAAAAATTGTATTATTCACGTGAGTTTATTTTTAGAGTTCTCATGTGTTTACATACTGGGCGGATGGAACGAGCTGATCTTTAAGGTCTCTTCCAACCCAAAGCATTTTGTAATTTTATGGTTTTTTAAATTCTTTGTGAGAGGTGACACACTTAAGAGACTCTCCTTGGGATTGCTGTGCTGAGGGTTTTTTCCTAAGACTTCACGACACATTGGTCTGGGAGTGGTGTCTTGAAAGAACACTGTGTTCTCTCCAGTGGCTTTTGGCTGAATTACTGGGTTTTTTTCCCATGGACATGGGGGACGGAAAGGATCAGATCCTGGGGGCACAGCCCTATACCCCACTGTGGTCAGCTCTGTTTGGAAATGAAAGCAGCATCTCTTGGATTAAGAAATACCAGATTTATGCTCACAAGGATATTGGGGTAATGTCAGGACATTGCAGCATTAGGGTGACTACCTTTGTGGAGTTCTTGCCACAAATTCATTGTGCCAATTTCTGTTGGTGTTGAGTATGTGAGAGATGAGGAGGGAAGCAAAGTAGTAAAGAGGCCTGTGAGTGTGGCAACACTCTCTGAAAAATTGGGTTGTGGCTCTTCACCTCTCTGGTGAATTCCTTATTAAAGTTTCAGGTAACTAATTTAGGTGCTGAATATGGTTGAGCTGAGGGTGAGCCAGAGCTCCTTGCTGGAAGTTCTCCTGATCCCTGGAGGTTGCCTGTTTTTATGAATGTTGTGTCCTAACTTGCTTTTGCATTACAGCATGAAAGCCCTGAAGACTGAAATGGCTTTTAAACCTCACTGGGATGTCCCCGGGTGTTTACACACAGGGAGAATGGCAACTCTTAGTCAGCTGAGGAACACGTGTCAGGCAGGATTCCTCCCTCCTGCCTCTGGTTTGCTGACAGCATCTTTGCTGACTCCTGAGTGCCCATCTCTTACATTTCCTTCTGAGGCTGAGCAGCAACTGATAGCTGAATGCTTTGCTACTGCCTTCAGGATTAGAATAACTGAGCACTGTTATCTCTGGCACAAAGTTTTGTGATTTTTTTCATGCTGTTCTGCTTCTGTCATTCAAAGAAGAAAAATACTTTCAGGTGAGGGGCTGTGATTCTTTGGAAGACCTGCAACTTGGAGTGTTGTGCCAATGCCCAGTGTGAGTCCCAGCATCCTTCCTGCATGTGTATGCTATGGTTGCATGTGTTTGGCTCTCTTAAAGAGTGGCTCCCCAAGAGAGAATTTATCATTGCAGGCCTCTGGTAGCTCAGTGTTTTTGGGGAGGATGAGGAATCTAATCTTACACTTCATTGTTGGCCTTCTCCAAGGATTCAAAGGAGATATTGCTAAGTGGGTGGGAAGTAGTCTTTGATTCAAATTCAGTTCACTGGAGGGGAAAAGAGATCAGAATGGTTGAAGCCTGGCAGCAGGGTTCAGGATCCAGGGCAGGCCCACTCTGTGGGGAAAGGCTGGTGGCTGGTCTTGGCACAGAGTGAAGGGGGGGTGTTTGTATTTTCATTTCCCTTTGTGCAGAAGCTGCAGCACCAGGAATTTCATTGCAAAGTCAGCCTCATCAAGCATGGGAGGAGAGAGGGAAGGCCAGCAGGGTGGATATTTCTGGAGCTATGGGATTTTTTTCCTCCAGCCATACTTGACATCTGCACTGAAAGGCTTTTTTTTATGTGGGCTGGGTATGGATTTCAGCAGAGGGTGGTAAAATACACAGAGAAGGTGCACGTAGAGAGCTGCGCCTTCAGTGGTTAATTCAGTAGTAGTTTGGCCAGTGGCCTGGAGGTGAGGAATAGCTGTTAAAACCTTGCTTGAGAAGTAGCCTGCAGACTCTGCCTTTCTCCTTAGCTCATTTTCCTGGATGCTGGGATAGAGATCTGGCTGAGGAGCTGAGTTAATTACCTGGATAAACCAGAGGGAGGAAAAAACTGACTGTTCAAACAGCCTCCGTCTGTATCGCTGGAGCAACTGACTTGACAGCCTGATGGATTGAAGGAATGCGTGGGATGTGCTGGAAAAGTTTGATTTTTCAATTTCATCTATCCCTTCCCTGGTCTGCTAGCTGTCAGTCCCACATTACAGGAGCAAATCTTTCCTGATACAGCTATTCTGCAGCACGTTTCCTATGCAATAGCTTAGTTGTGGAGATAGGCAGGTGATTTCCTATTGCTTTTCTGTCCCTTTTCCCAAGAGGTTCCCTCAGAGCTATTTAAGATGGGTGTCCTGCCTGCACAAGGGCTTTCCAAGTGCTGCTGGTGTAGCCTCAGCTGGCAGCTGCATTTTCAGCCAAACCCACAGCTCCTCAAGGGTGTGCCAGTGCTGATTAAACTTTCAGGAACGGCTTTAGGACAGGTGCCAGCATGGACTTCATGCTCCAAGAGAGATCAGCTGCTGGACTGTTCTGGGGAAGGAGTTTCCCTACCTTAAGGTACTTGTGGAGGAGCCCGGTTTGGATCCTGTCTCTGAAAGTTTGGTGGAGGCCATAAAGATGGTGCTTTGCTGTGAGACTCAAAAATATATATTGGCAAATTGAGACTCAGGGCCTTTTCAGAGCAGGAAGTGTGTAAAACTCCATTTTTATGTGAAAAGGCAGGATTAATGCTGCTCTTGACTGAACACTTGTGTATTTTATTACATCAGACCCCTGTAATGGAGCTGTGTTCTGTCCCACTGTGGACTAGAAACCTCTGAATCCCTATCTAAGCTAATCCCTCCCAACCCAAACCATTCCATAAATGATAAAGTGTCTTGTTCCCAGCAGTACTGTGGATGTTTGCAGTTCTTTAGCCCGTTCCCATCTGTCTTGTACTGTGCTGTCAGTGAATTATTGGCTGCTGATAAGGAGAGAGTTGTCTTTTATTTTGGTAGCATTTAAATTAATTGATGGAGCACTTACCCTCATTTCTCCTTCTTGGAATCTGATGTGCTGAGATTGCTGCAAGCTGTGGAAGGTGTCCCTGCCCATGGCAGGGCGTTGGAATGAGAGGATCTTTAAGGCCCCTTCCAACCCAAACCATTCCATGATTCTGTGATTCCTGGGGAGACAGACACAGACTCTCTTCTGTTAGTATTACATAGCACATCTGTGTTTTCCAGGAAACTGGTAGGATGAAGTATGTGTAGCCTTTTGTTTAGAGCTTGGGAAGCTTCAAAAATTTTGGTTTGTTTTTGTTTTTCTCCCTAGGCAGCCCTTTTAAAACAAACTCACACAGCTGTAAATGACCACATTCATAGTTCCAGGCAGTACCAAAGTGGCCAAGGAGCAGCACCTGTGTGTAAGCTCCATACCCTGTGACTAGTCCAAAATAAATCACTAGGAATGCAAAGTAAAGGCAGATTTACTTAAATTATGGGCAGGCTGGGATGTTTCCTTGAGTTGTTTGAGTCCTTTAGAAGGAGAAATAATTTTGTCAAACCGTTGGTTTTGTTGCTTGTGACTTGTTAAGGGATCCTCAGAGATTATCATCTCACTGATGTTAATGTGGTCTGAGCTCTGTCTGATTCTAAACTGCTTTACAAGTAAAGCATGGGAAAGCCAGAGCATTGTTTGGCTTAGGGATTTATCCTGCTTTTTATTTAATCATCCCATTGCCAGTTGCAGTTCTATGAGTTGCTCCTGATTCTGAATGATTTGAAGTGCTGAGTCTTGGTCTATGAAAAGAGTTGACTGAAGATCTTTGTATTTGAACAGCAAGGGAAAAGGGGTCCTGGGCTCTGCCAGAGTTTTATTTGCACCTTGAGGACAAACAACTCCAGTTTTGTTGTCATAAATCCTGCAGCACTGGTGTTCAGAAGAGTCATTGGTAGAAGAAGGGGATAAAACAGTTTGTCAGCTGCTGGAGATAGAAAATAAATCAGCTGAGTTGAAACAAAAAGGTTGTTCATCCTGAATCCTGCAGTGCTGATGGTAAAACACATTTCTGTCACTTAATACATCTTTTTGGGGAAGCAGAGGTGGAAATTAGTGCTAGAGGAGGTATGATAGGCCTTTCTCCTAGTGTTTCTTGCATGTCTAGTTTTTGGGAGAGGGTGACATAATTCACTGGGTGATTTGGACTGGGAAAACTTACTATGGCCATTAGTCAGGGTTTTGATGTGGAGTGGAAATTTGATTACAACAGGGGAAAGCACACTGATTTCCAAGGGGACTGCTCACTTTACTTTTGCTTTGCAGCCCTCCCCACTGAACTGTAAGCAGTGTTGCACTCAGGTGGAGCCTGGCAGGACCGTTTTGTGGCACCCCTCAGTCACTCCCTAAATGAGTGTTTTCTTTTCCCTGCTACAGGGCCTATGCAGAAGACTCTGTCAGACACGGCCCGAGGGCAGAGCCAGGGGAGAAGATGAAGCACGAGGAGGAGGAGGAGAGCAGCAGCAGCGAGGGCAGGAGGGCAGTGGCATCAGGCGATGAGGAGGTGCCGCCAGAAGGGAAGAAGAAGAAGCGCTCCGGGTTCAGGGACCGAAAGGTACCAAACTTGGGCATCTTGCAAGAGGGAAAACTTGCTCTGTACCTGTCTTTATTTTCTGAGGGACCTCACTCTTTTGGGAGCCTACTTTCTCAGCATGTTGCCATGAGTTTCTGCACGTTGAAACTGGTGTATTTGGAAAGCACGGTGCACCGATCCTCTGAAATGGAGACCTCTTCTCCCACCTCTGCTTACATGTCCAAGATAATCAAGGCTCCTGCACTGATGGCTGTTAGGATGGTGCATACAAAGCAGGGAATTGGTGCCAAAGCTACTAAACCACCTGGTATATTCAGCATGTGTGTCTGAGTCCATCCTTTTGCCTGAGGTTATACATACATTATACATATACTATATATAGTGCATGCAGGAAAAAGTAGAGAGTGAATGTGGAAGGGAGGACTGTAGGAAAGGTGTACTTTAATTCTTCATTTAATTATTTTGTGCAAATGTGCTTGTTGAAATACAGCCTCGGTCCCCCTTCTTGGTTAGGCCTGGCTCTCTCTTGATGCTTCTGGCTATTTCATTTTCAGATCAGACACATTTTCAAGAGGAGGAAAACTTGAGTAATAAACTCTATTGTTGGCTTGTGACCTGCCTGCACTGTTAGGCAGTTCCAGGAGCTTTGGGCACCTCAGAACTGACAATTGGTTTAGCACTATCTGAAACCACTGTTATTAAAGGATGTGTAATTTGATCTGACAGAATCCTGTAACTGGGAGCTGGCAGACTGCAGTATTTTATTTTTTAAGCCCATCTGGATGTCAGTTTTATAGGGCTGCGTTGGATGATGTAATATCTTTGCAGCACCAAAGAGGAGAAAGGAATTGTGAAGAGAATCTACTCCCATTTTGTTATGATTTGCTTCTGATATTTATTTTTAAGCCTGTATTCTGGAGGTTGCATCTCATTAGCTGTTAAATTGTGGGTAGTCGTATATAGTGGCTTAACAGCTTCTCATGAAAAATTAAGAGCTGTTTCCTTTAGAGCTGCTGAATCATTTTGGTTCCTGGTCAGAAAAGATTACACAACTTGAGATTTCAAGTGCCTCGTGGTATTTGGGGCTCCAGACTCTCTCCTGTTGTGACATGTTGGTGGCAGCTCAGTGAAGTTACGTAGTAAGATACTGTGCTGAGATATTCAGAATTGTCCAGGAATGTGGGTTCTTGGAAGCTGCTAATTTTCATGGCAGCTGGGTGTCAGGTGTTCTGACAACTTCAGCTCTTGCCAGTACCACTCAAGAAAAGCAGGTTATTGGTTTTTTCCAGTGTTAGCAGATGGAGGCAGGTTGCAAAGAGCAAACCACAGTCCACCTCCACCCACACTCTTACTTTTGAATACAGTGAGTGTAAAGGTTGATTTTTGTCTGACGTGGCTGCTGGCTGGGGAAGCCAGAGGAAGTTTTTTTACAGGCAAGGACTATTGTTCCCGTTGTTTGAGATGTGCCTGTGTTGACCAGCTCTTTCCTTCCCAAACTAGGCAGGGAGGAATATGGCCATGATTTCCAAATAAGACACAAGCCAGGTATGCCTAAAAGATGGGAATAGTGTGTGGCCTGGATCCCTTCTCATCCCGGTGTACCTTCTCCAACAGCAGGAACTCAGGAGCAGCGATTTCCCTGGGGACAGCCCTCATCATCTTTGTGCCAACACAAGCCTTTTCTCTGCAGCCTCCAGACAGAATGTACCTTGTGTGGCCTGAATGCCAATGTTGCAAAAGCTCCTTTAAACGCAGGATGTGCCAGGTATTGTCCCAGGTGCCTGCTCCGTGTTTGGTCAGCAGTCCCTGCAGTGAGTCACCCTGGGAGCTGTTTGAATGTGGCCAGCTCAGATGACAGGGGAAGGTGTGCCCCTGCTCCCAGGATGTGCTGCTCCCCTGATTGTGTAGCACCTCAGGGATTCTTGACTCTTCTGCGTGTTTAAGTAAACCCCAACAAACCACCACCTACAGTAAAAACTTCCCAGCTCTTCCCTTAATTAATTGAAAATAGCGTGGGATTTTCCTTCCAAAAAAATTAAGCCTAATTGGAAGTGTTTAGCTCTTGTTTGTTATCCTAATGTTGCTTTTAATGAAGGTGATGATTAGTGGTGAAGCAATAAATTAAGTTTGACATTGCTGTTTTAGATAGTGATCCAGTGAGAGGGGGAAGGTGAAACGTAAAGCACTCTCAGGTGCTGGGATTGTGTGTGGTTGGTTCCCAGGCAGGTGTTGTCTGTGCAGTGTGTAGGTCCTGGATATGTAGGGCAGAAAAGGAAAAAAATTACTTGAGTGCCTCAATATAGTTTGAAGGCTAATGAGCTGTAATACAGGATGGAGGCGGGCTGATGTGTTAATTAACTTGCTAAAAGTGTTTGCATGCAGCAGTAGGGCTGACTTATCAAGATGTACTGGCAGTGTTTGGGTCCTGCAGGTATCTTGCCTTGGGATGTTCCTCATGCTGAGCCTTCATTTGGGTGTGTGTCACAGGAGGAAGCACGAAGAAAATGAGTCCTAATTAATTTACCCTGTGAAGATGTGTGCTGCTGCATAGTCAGGGAGGCCCTGGTGATGCTCTGTGCCTTGAGATGTTAATTTAGAGCTTTATTTTCATGTCAGCATAGGATTTAGGTTTTTTTTTTCTTTTAACCTGAGGCTTAGCATAAACATTGACAGTCTCAACAGCACCTGCATTCTTGTAGAGCAGCAGGGATTACTTACTTGTCTTTCTCCTCCAGTACATGCTCTACTAATAAATGCAAAAAGGGGATTTTTCCCTTTGGGTCATATCATCTTTCTGAAGGTGCCTGATTATGTAAGGCTGCATTTCTGGGAGCAGGATGAGAATTTTGACTTGGTCTTCCTTGCATCAAGCACTGGTTTGTACTAGGGAAAGGTGAGAGGTCAAGAGAGGATACACTTGCCTGGCATGATTTTCAGTCCAGGTGGCTTTGAAGCAGTGCAAAAAACCCTCACAAATGGTTGTCTGCACCCGAATACATGGGCTCTTAACTCCACTTTTGTGTTGGGGGATCAGGCCACTCTTGTTATCACCCACTTGATGTTCAGCACCCAGTCATAAATAAGTGAAGTTTTCCCCATTTGCAGCATCTTGGCTGCTCCCTTCTTGACCCTTCGTGTTTCACCCAGCCTTGCACTCAGAGGGATGGGCTGCAACATTTGTCAGTTTTTGCCAGCTGATTAGCTCATAACCAAGAATGATGTAATTGTGAGTTCAGCTGCAGGCAAAAGGGAAGAAGTGCGGCTGCATTTGCTCCCTTCTTGTAGGGAAGCTTGTAGAAGAGGTGAGATTTCAGTTGTGATGAAAGCAGCCTGTGAGATGCTAAAAAGCAGTTTAGATTCTTCTCTTTTGGTCCAGATTGTGCATTTTTGTGCTGTAAGATGAGACAGGAGATGTGGTTTTGAGCCCATGTTGTTAGTAAGCTGTTGTTGCTGTGGAAGTAATACTCTAAATATTCTAAACATGAGGAGAAAAGCACCTGAAAGGAACAAGCCTGAGAGTAGCATCTTAGCAGGGGCTTAAAACAGATGCAGAGGGAAGAGCCATTGTGGATATGAAGTCAAGTGGGGTAAAATGGAACATGGTTTTACTGGCAGAAGTGTCAGGATTCCTGTCTCTGGTGCAGCAGTGGGGTTGTTGAGTTGTGCCCAGCTGGGTTGAGGGAAAGCATTTGATAGCACCTTGCAAGAAATTTTTCCACTTGGAAAATTTGGCTAATGAGTTTTTTTTTTTTAGCTAGAAAGCAGGCTGTGTTGAAGGGTTGCCATGGATGGAGGGAGCTGGTTGTGGTCTGTGGTGTCTGCTCTTGGCTCCAGTCTGGGATTTCATACTGTCCTTGGGTTTATTTGTCTTCTTTGAAGGTAAAAATACTGAGCTGTTTCTGGCTGATTAAGCTGGGTGGGGTGTTATTCATGAGATCAGGTCATGCAGGAGTAGAGATATGGCCTGCACCCACAAGTGAAAAGATCACTTTGGCATGAGGAGCTGCCTCCTGCCAGGTGGGAGCAGTAGACAAAGCCAGAAAGAGGTGGAAAAGTGGTTGTCATCTTTACTTGGAGCTTGGCAATAAAGCAATTTTCCTCATTCCAATGCCCTTAGCTGTGGAGTACCCTGTGGACTGAAGCAATAAAAGTGGGATTACGTTTGTTGATTGGAAGTCCAAAGGGCCTAGGGAAAAAAAACCTTCTCCTGCAGGAGGGAGGGAACTGCCTGTAGTGGTTGATGCAAGGACATGTGAATTCTGGAAAAGCTGTGCTGATGCAGAAATGAGTGGGGAGAATGCTTTAGGTATTTTCATTCTAGGTAGTGTCATCTGGGACAAATACAGAGGAGAGAGGATTTGCTTTACCAAGGCCTGGCTTGGGGGATTTGAAACATTTGGCTCTTTTTTATCCTAGAAGTAAGAAAAACTAGAGAGGGTGTTTTCTGTCTGATAAACATCAGGCTGAGGAAGTTGTTCAGGAACTTAAGGACAAGGCTGAACCAGGACCAAAGCCAGGAATGATCTACAGCTGCCTTGGCAGTACCCTTGATCTTGCCTGTTCTCTTGTAGCACATCATTGGTGGGGATATTTTCCTCCTGTGGCTCTTGGCCAGCTGCAGGTTTCAAGTACATTATGGACTGTTAAGCACAGCATATAATGCAGGAATGAAAAGCTGAAGTGAGGAGGAAAGTTTCTGTGCTAATACGTGATGAAGTGTAGGTGTCTGTGACTTTTTCCACCCTTGTGGCCTTGTGTTGGGATTTTGTTTAGAAAAGCTGTCTGTTGTCTTTGATTAATTTCAGCTGTTTGGGGGGAAAATTATTCTAGGTACCAAAAAAAAAAAAAATCACTGCTGGCAGAGTTAGGTAGAAGCAGATTGGTGGGGAAGACTGAGTTTCTGGGGAACTCTGCCAATGTGATAGAAAAGAGGAAAAAATGAGCTTGGGTGACTGAGCAACCAGCTGCGGCTCCAAGTGATTTTTTCCTAGACTCTGCTTGAAAGTAAAGGTTTCTCCCAGCCTTCCAATACTTTTTTTCTTTTACTTCATATATTAATCACAAATCAAACCCTTCAACACTGTGGTTAAAACTTTGGGCTGCTTTAGATTCACAAATGTGATGCCAGTGTGTTTTCTTATGCTCAGGTTTTTAAAGCACCTTCAGAGCTTTTGTGAATTCGTTTTTCTTCTGCCACCGTGAAGAGTCTAAATTTATTCACAATAAAGATTTTTAGTGCTTGTTCTTAATCCTGGGACATCAGCAGCTGATATGTCCAGTTTTTCTGGCTGTTCAAAAGGCTTTTGAAAGGAATAATGCCAAAAGTGTCCAGAGTTGTGTTGCTGCATACAACTTGTCCTGTAGCAAATCTCTTTGAGGACTGAGAGTCACCGTGGGGCAGGGACAGTGCACACCTAATGCTGGCTGAATTTCATTTCCAGGTGATGGAATATGAGAACAGGATCAGAGCCTACTCCACACCAGACAAAATCTTCAGATACTTCGCCACGCTGAAGGTCATCAACGAGCACGGCGAGTCCGAGGTGTTCATGACCCCGCAGGATTTTGTGAGATCCATCACCCCCAACGAGAAGCAGCCAGAGAGTGAGTGGTGTGTGGGTGCTGATCAGGAGAGCTGATACTCCCCAGTCTCTGCTCACCTGGTCTGTAAACTTCCCAGCTCTGATTGCCAGGGCTAGGAAGCATCTCCTGAAGGTCTCCTGCTCCAAGCCCAAAATTAGCCTGGGTCCTTTCATGTTTCCCAAAATGCTGTTGTAGTGTAGTACAGCTGGCTGGTGTGAGTCCCTGAAGAGCAGATGGGATGCCTTTTTCCTGTATTTAATAGGGAAATATTACCTTTAACTGAAACACTTCCTAAACCCACAAAAGGAGATTGCTTTGGCAAGGAAAACATCAGCAATAAAGGTTGGAGTCGATGATTTTAGGGGTCTTTTCCAACCTAAATGGTTCCAAAGGGGTTGAGGCAGCCCCAGGTGATGCTGCTAGTCAGGGTAGGGTTCATCTCTGCCATCTTCACCCAATTCCATGTGGGTTGCAGACAAACACATCACTTGTGGTACTGGGTGGGGTTTGGCAATCAAAAAGTGGGAGAGAGACACTTGCTCTTGTCTTGAATATTTGGGGTTGGTGATGTAGCAGGAGGCTTTTGTCTGCGTTTTAGAGATTTTTGTCTCCATTTCATGTTTGGGGTCTCAATTTAGAGATTCATTTTGTCTCCATTTTAGAGATTCATGTTTGGGGTGAGATGTGGGAGATCATGTTTCTTGGTCTCCCACACTGACAAAAACAGGCTTTTGCCAAATTAAAACTTCCATGTTTCTACAGACATTAAAGAAGAACTTCAGCCCCCAAATGTTAAATATTTGAGTGTGGGGTTTATGTCCAAATTGTGAAACTGTTTTGATATCTTAGATGACAGCTGCTAAATAAATACTGTGTACCCTTGTGCTTAGAAAATAACAATATGAAGTGTGTGCAGGAGGGAAGAAAAAATAATCCTGGCATTAGTGTTTAAAGCATGTAGGTGAATTGATATTTAGGTTTCCATCCTAAATTTCCATTTTCCCTGGAAATGGCTGTAGTTTCCATGTGAATTGATGGCTGTAGTTTACCATCTTGTCTATCTCAAACTCCTTGAATTGGTACTTGGAAAAGCAGTAGCACCTATCTGTAAGCTTAAAAACTGAAAACATCCTGTGTTTCATTTCAACACATCTGTTTCTTCTTTTATTTCTTCCACATGCTTGGTGCATTTTAGGGTGTGTACAGCAAATAGGTGGAAGAATGCTGAGCAAACAACTCACTCAGAGACAAGCAGAGGTGACTAATGGGAAATAATAATTCATCAGTCTTGGCCACTCACTTCCCATTGTATTCCCATTGTTATCCTGGCTCTTGAAATGGCCTCATGAAGCCATGGTGCCTGCAAATGCTGCCAGTCAGTGACACACAGCAGCTTGGAAGGGAAGAAAGTGGTCTTGGGTGCTTTTAGCAAGTGGAATGGGATGGAAGCTGAACTTGGGCTGCCCATCAGCAGGCAGAGCAAGAAAGGTAGGCATCTTGGATTTTGCTGAGTTGAAAAATCTGTCTTCAAAACACTTAGGGAAATTTTGTGGGTTTGCTTCTAGATGGAGCTGCTCTAGGGTGGTTGTTCCTTACCAGCTCTGCACATCATCACAATCACAGTAAATGGGTTTTTTTAACACATAATGAACAGTAGAAGAGTAAAACACTTATTGCTGCAATAAAGTCAAACCAGCCATAACCTTGTTCTGAAATGTTTTTAAAGCTAATAGTAAAAAATAAAAGGAAGATAGGTCTGGTTTTCACACCAGAAACTGAAAACAAAGAGTGCTACCTGCTGGCCAGATGAGTTCTGTACTTCACACCCTGCTGGTGCTTTTGACTCATAGGATAATTGGGGTTACAGGTTAGTTGGGAAATGCTGGGGCTGATTTCATCCTGAGTCACGACTTGGGTGTGCCCTCCACTGGGGCTGGAGCATCCTGCCTTCATCCCAAGGCCTTTCTTGGGGTTCTGATGTAGCCTGGTGTGTTCCTAGGAGACCTCTTCGAGGTAATCCTTCAGTGTGCTCAAGCTGCAGGTCATCATTTCAGGGAGTAACTTCTTGTAAATGCCTCTGCTGTTTTATGGAGAGAAAACACTGAGGAATATAAGCAATCTGGAGTAATGAGGTAGTTGAGTCCCCGTTGTATTTATTTTTAAACTGCTCATCTACTGTTAAGGTGTTGTGTGCCTGATTCATTTTTATGGATTACGTAGGAGAAAGTTTGATTTATTGTCAGTAAAGTGTCAACTTAATTCTGGCCTGTGTTTTGCTAGCTTGGGGAAAATGAATGCCAATTCCTCAGCTCCTGTAGATTGCTTTCTCTGGTTCAGTCAAATTTCCTGCCACAGCATTCCCAAGTAGGCAAGCTGTGCTTAAGTAATGACATGATCTTGCTGAGCTTGGAATGGTTTGTCAGAAGAAGCCAAAGAATGGCATTAAACTTGAAAGCTGCTTTAAAAAAAAAAAAAATCTTTCTGTGCTATCTGGAAAGTTCAAGTGCCAGGAGAAGCGTGGGTGGTGATTTCTACTCCCTGCAGTCCTGTATTTTTTTTTTTTTTCTCCTATGTCCTCTCATACCTGAGAGGTAAGTTTTCTCCAAGAGTGGATGGGAAGGGATGGCTGTTTTCTGCCTGGTGGTTCCTTGGAACCCCAGTCCCAAACCAGCTGAAGATAAGCTGAAAATACTCTGGTGGGAAGTGCAAAGATTCCCTCCATTTCCCCAAGCTTATCTGGGTCCATTGTGCACTGATTGTTTTCCTGAGGAAAATTAGTATTTTGGAGCATCCTGGACTAAGAAGGAGCTGTGTCATGCTCAGCTTTCCTATGCAGTAAGGACTGAAAGAAGTAAAAAATACTTCTTCTATCTCATCCCAGCATGCTGTAATGAAGGCAGGTTCTTCCCAAACCAATCCTACTCTTCCATTCCTGTATTAATCTTGCTGGTTAGGCCAGACTCCTGCCACAGGAAAGATGCATTTCAAGTCTCACCACATAATGAGCAGCAACTCAAAAACCTGAACTCTTGGAAGGTTTTTTGGTTGGGTTGGTTTTTTTTTTTGCTCAAGTGCAAGAGACCCCAAACATGCTGCTGAAGGCCAGGCAGAAACAGCAGCTGTGGCCCTGCAGGCTCTGTGCACGGGATGGTGACAGAGGAGAGGAGCCCTGAAGGACAGAGTTGATTGCTGGTGCCTGCATCAGAGTGTGCAGCTTGCTTCTCCTGGTAGGAATGGTTTGTTTTCCATGTCTCAACTGGCATGAGGAGCTGAGCACAAGCTGGCCTCTGGGGTGGTAACAGTGCATGAGTGATTATTTGTAATTTTGACTAAAGTTTATGAAATATGGATCTGATCTCCTGTACAACTATCAGCCAGGAACTGAGACAAGCACTCATGTAATGAGGAGGGGAGAACTCCCTGGGCTGGTACAGTTCCCTAAAGTTCCTCTTTTACACAAAGAGGTCAGCTGGGATATTTAAGACCTAGAAGGAAGCCAGAGATTATGGGATTCCAGTCCTTCTGGGAATTCACTCTCTATTCCTTCCTGGTACATCTGCTGAAGAGCTCTTCAGAGCAAGGATGCAAGTGAGAGGTAACTCCATTTGTCTCCTGAACAAGGTGCAGCTCTTTTTCTGTGGAAATACACAATGCTTGGGCAAGAATAATCTTTAAGCCTGTCATGCCTGACATGAGACCCCATGAAAAGAGCCAGGGAGGAGCAGGAGATGCATTTATATGTATGCTTATGTCCTGAAAGTCACATAAATGAGGGCTTCCTCGTTTACAGGTGCCAGGTTGGTGTGGCTGACCAGGTGTGTTAGGAATGCATGTCTTACAGGGAGACTGGCTTGTTGGAGCAGGAGGAGATAGATGAGAACCCTTAATCCTTCCTTCCTGGAACAAAACACTCCTGGACTTGAACCTGAGCACGAGGCTGTTGTCCCCTGAGAAGTCTCAGGCAGCTCATTGTTTGCTTGCAGATTACATTTTAGATTCAGAGGGGAAATACTCTGAATACAACAATCAGAAGCTGGATTACAGCTCTGGAGGGGAAAGCTTGCTCCAGCATTTTCTCCTGCCATAATGTGGCATATCACAAGCACAGTTAGCAGCTTTTTAGTCTTCATAATTAGCCCTTTTATTCATCTTCTGGCAATAAAGGAGTCCATGTTATATATTAAGCAGTGGGGAAAAAAAGCAGATCGTAAGTGAATGTTACCCAAATAATGTGAAAAATCTGACAAGGATATCAAGACTGGCAGGAATTGAAAAGGTTTTTCCATCAGTGAGAAGCTGCTGGTGTCCCAGAGGAAATCATGGTGGTTTCTAATTGATCTCAACTGTGTTCTTGGCATAATATAATTGTCCTTCTCCTGGAAGCTCATTTTTAAAATGTTTTTTAGAACTGCAGTCTATAACCTACTGCCTATGGATTTATTTTTACAAGATAACATGAAGAGCTTAATAATTGACTGCATATTTATCAAGTGTGGTAATTAGTTGGCTTTGAGAAAATCCATGGAAAGTATGTTTTTGTTAATCAATAGGAATATAATAAGCATTTGATTTTAGATTTGGCTACTGCTGAACAAGAGCAAGAACAAGTTATTCTGTGTTTTTTCCTTCACATAATTCATTCCTTCTCCATGAAAATGTCCTCCCCAGCGCAAAATGAGAGAAGTAAATGCAGGGAGTATGGTTCTGCTGCTGAACACCCTCTTTTCCTTATTGTGGCAGGCAGTGAGTGTTAAGTAATTTTCGCTTTATATTGAACCATTTTTATTTTTAGAGTGCTGTTAAAGTACCATCACATGAATAAAAGTGGCAGCCTGTATCCCTGGTATTGGTGAGTAAATGTGTCAGTCTACTCTGAAATAACACTTCTAGTGGTGCTACCTGCTTGGATACTCCATGGCAGTGCTGCTGTTTATTTGGGGCTCCTGATAGGTGGCATCAGAATTTGTAGGAGTAATAAACAGGGGTGGTTAAACATCCCACGGGAGCTGGCTGGGAAATCATTGCAGGTCACTGAAACACTGCTGGCAGTGAGTGGCTGGTGCAGAGCCCTTGGCTGCAGGAGCGAGAGGGACGTGTAAGGAAAGGTGAGGTGTTGTGCAGGGTCTCAGGTAAATATAAGTGTATTTTGGGGCAGATCATGGTGGAAACTCTGGGTTTGTTAAAGAGAAACAACGAGTGAAGCTCTGGGTGATCATTGCAATCCAGACTAGCCATGGAGTGTGTCCCAGGAAAGCTTGAAGCAGCCAGGTATCTTCCTGAAATGACTCCTGGATTTCATTGCTACCTCTCTTGAGGAAATCCTTTCAACCACTTCGGGGAGAATGCTTTTTCAGCCCCTGCTCCTCAGTGAAAGGTGGAAAAGCTCTTTTTTTCCTGGTTCAACATGCCTATTAGCCTGTGTTCCTGCAGTCTGTCAGCAATAGCCCAGCCAGGGGCTGTTTGTCTTGGAAGTGTGGCACTTAGAGACAATCCTGTTGTGGCTTTAACATAACACTCTGCCTTTTGAAAAGCAGAGGTGCAATAACTGCCATTCTTCCCTTCCCTTGTTCAGCTGGGATTGTCCTCATCCATCCATTGGCTCACCAGCCCACACAAATGCTGAATTCCTATTGCAGCATCTTGGGGGAAAAGCTTCTTGGGGCTTTTTATCTAATTTAAAGAAAGACCCCAGGCATCAGGCAACAGACCCGCTTTGTTGGTTTCCTTTTGTCAGGTTTAAAGGCTTGTGGAAAAGCAGGCAGCTAAGTCCTTAAAAAAGAAAATGTATAGAGTAAAAGTGCATGCATTGAACATAAATACCTCTTTTCAGCTTTTGAATTGCTTCATCTCTCAGGACCAATGTAATGGGAATTTCACAGAGGAATTTAAGTGTGCAGCTTAATGAATGCAGCAGAGGAGAGGGGAGATTGTTGAACAGGGCTGGGAGGGTGACCATTTCAAACACTGGTGGAAACCAATGTGCTTGTGTGTGCTTGTGGAATCATCTGCATTGGAAAAGATGTTCAGAGATCAATGATGTTCAAGAGTTCAGATACTTGAGTTGCTGCTCATTATGTGGTGAGACTTGAAATGCATCTTTCCTGTGGCAGGAGTCTGGGTAACCAGCGAGGCTGATACAGGAATGGAAGAGCAGGATTGGTTTGGGAAGAACCTGCCTTCATTACAGCACTGCCAAGGCCACCACTAAACTACGTCCCCTCCAGGGATGGTGACATCACTGCTGCCCTGGGCAGCCTGTGCCAGTGCTTGACCTCCCTTTTGGTGAAGGAATTGTTCCTAATACCCAATCTAAACCTCCCCTGGCACAGCTTGAGGCCGTTTCCCCTTGGCCTGTCCCTGTTCCCTGGCAGCAGAGCCCGACCCCCCCTGGCTGTCCCCTCCTGGAAGGAGTTGTGCAGAGCCACAAAGTCCCCCCAGAGCCTCCTTTTCTCCAGGCTGAGCCCCTTTCCAGCTCCCTCAGCTGCTCCTGGGGCTCCAGCCCCTTCCCCAGCTCCGTTCCCTTCCCTGGCCATGCTCCAGGGCTCTCTGGCTGGGAGGGCCAGAACTGGACACAGCCCTGGAGGCCAGCCCAGGGGATGGGCCCTGCCCTGGGCCTGTGCCCACACCACTGCTGGCACAGCCCAGGAACCATTATTTCCATATTTATTTATTACATAAATATTTATTATAATTATTTAGACACATTTAGTATTTATAGATATGAAATGACAGTTATCAGCTCATCTTTTCTTGCTGTTCTCTACACAATCATCCATTCTTTTTGGCTCTCTATTGAAACCTCTGTACTTTCCCAGTGTCCAGTTGCAGGAGGTGCCATTAAGACATACTTTCACTTGCTATTTTTAACCCATGTCCTTTTTTTGGCTTTCCATGAGTACATGTATAATGTCAGGCTGTCAGGGATCTGTCTTTCAGCAGCATTTCCTGGCATGGGAAAAGGAGGTGTTCCTGAGAAATGGCTTTATTATGACACATGGACATAAGCTCAGCTTAAGTCACCATCCAGATGGATGGTCGGGGTGAGCTCTGACCACATGACGTGTCTGTAATAAAATAATCACATTTATCAGACAAATCCTGCCTCTAAATACACTAATATTTACTGCATTTATACCCACAGCTTGGAGAAGGATAAAATTAAGAAGATTAAAATCTGAAAATGTGTATGAATATGCAATTTGCATTGTTATCAGGCCCACGAAATATTGAGAAGGTGCTTTCTGGCTGGAATTTTCACAAGTGTAGAAAGCCCTGTGACAATTGCCTTGACCTTTGAAATTGGTGACAGAGGAGTTGTAGATGCCTTGGGTCACAAAGGGCAAGGAGGTCACCCTGGAGCAATGAATAATTTCATTTTCTTCACAATACCATGAAACTTTCCAGCAGACAGGAAGGGTTTCATTATCCTCTTTCAAAAGCAGGTGACACAGCAGGCATGGGGGAGGCTTTATTTTGGTTTTTCCATCTTATTTTCTAATTTAAATTGAAATGAGAATGTGCTAATTACCATAAACAGTGGCAGAAAATGCACGGGATGTCGCTCTCCAGAAGGTTTTATTTCTCAGAGCACCAAAAATCAGCCTCTACTCTCCTGAGTTTTACTGGAAATGCTTGATTTGAGTTCTGCTTAATCTCTTCTCAGGATGCATCTTCCTGACTTTGGATTGCAAAGCTCAGATAATTAATCTTCCTGAATATTTTTTGTCATCTTGCTTATACGTGCAGTCACTGGTGTTAGATGCAGTCTGCTGGGCATTGTGGGTGAGATGAGAGAGAGCTTTGTGCCTTAACTCACCTAAGGCTGGCATATTCTTTTCCCCTCTTCAACATAAATAAACATTTTGGGAAGGTATCAGAGACTTTATTGATATAAACAATCCCTCTCCCTGCTTTTGTCCAATCCAGCTAAAGAACTCCACTTCTTACAAATGCATCTACAGCTTATCTCCTTTAAAATCTATTTATTTTATACTCAGATATGAACAAGCTTTGGGTTTGTTTGGGGATATCCTGATTAACTAGGAGAACAAGTCCATTTTTTTCCCATTGCCATCCAAAAGGTGTTACTAAAAGCACCAAGAGTCACAGGTGAAATGATTACCTGGTAATAGTGCAGGCATATGCTTTGGGGAGGGTATTTCAGGCTCTTGAGAGGTGCTGGTTGCTGAGCCTCTTGCTGGCCCTGCTATAGGAGGAGGTTTTCTTCTCAGGTTCCATGAGTTTGTTGGCTTTTTATGTTCAAAATATACAAAACCAAATAAAATTTTCCTCTTGTCCTTATGCTTTCTACACATGTTACTCAGACTGTGCATTTCACTTTCCAGTCCTCTCAAACAGAAAACACAAGAAATATTTAATTCTGTGCTATAAAAGCTTTCTTTCTATAAGTATTTTTTTTCTCTTGCAGACCTGGGCCTGGACCAGTTCATAGTTAAACGCTACGATGGGAAGGTGAGCACATTGGATTTTTAAATGTACTTTATTTAATGGCTTTTTTGACCTAGAATCCTTCAGTTATTACCTGTGTGAGGGTGTAAGTTAAATGAAGTGTGCCAAGTGTTCTCTTCTGAGCATTTTCATTTCAGTAGCATTGCAGTACTTTTTCTGTAATGACAGAAAGATCGTTTCTATAAAGGGACCTTATTTTAATGTTTACAGACAAAATATTACCACTTCCTCTATGCTGGTGGGCTGGGAAATCATGGGTTGTAATCACATTTCTTTGCTGCTTCTTTCTGACTGTGTGAGAGCCCCACAAGTTAAATCATTTCAAGGGAAACTCACTGGACCTTTCCCTTCCAGTCTCATCTCCAGATTCCTAAAGGAAGGAGATGCTCTTGTGGTTTTTTTCTGTGTCCCACCCATGTATTTCCCCCTATTGAACAGCTTTTCTCTGTTTCCCTTTTGAGCCCAAGTTCTTCCTGCAGCACTGCACAACTGTTCTGGGTGTTTGTGCTGTCATGACAGGTGTTGGTAAAATCTTAATTCTGATCTAGCTTTGTCTCCCTGTGAAAGAGGAGCCACATAGCATCCCATTTGTTGTTATGGACAGCACAGACCTAATTATCCACACTGTAAATCCCACTGGGGTGGTAAAGGCAGCTCTGCCCCAGGACTGGCAGCTCAGATGGACTCCTTGATACAGATAACTGCAGGTTAGTTAATTTCCCATCATATCACACAATGGTCCTCCAGCTTTTAGCAGCATTTTCATCTGCACCATCTGAAAAGAAAGCTTTCAAAGGGACATCAGCATCTCACCCCCTATTGCTGCAGGGTGCACCTGGCACAGTGTCAGGCATTTCCAGAAAGCTTCAACACTGGGGATAAAAAGAATTTAAAGCTTTATATAAACACATTGTGGGCTGAACTTGTGCAGTTCCCTGGTTTGTGTTTAGCAGGGACAGGTAACAAGAGGATGATCGAATACCTGGGGTCCCTGTCATGAGCACTGGACGAGTGTGCTGGTTACCCAGGCAGCAGAGCAGGGCTTTGCTGGAAAACAGACAACAGGGAGGTGGATTTTGGCAGTTAGTTTTGATACATAAAGCTCCAAAGCGTGTCGTGAACACCTGTTTTCTTTTCCCCCCTGCCACAAAAGTGATGTCTGCTTTTTGTGATTTGAAAAAACAACCCAACCAAAGGAAGGATGTATATTCTTTGCAAAATACCCCTGGTTTCTCCCTCTGGTTTCATGACAGTCTGTTTTGCATTCACTCACTTTCATCATTTTATCTTGTCAAGCTATCACCCTCATCCCTTAGGCTTTAGATAAACAGGATTTGTTTGTAGGGAAGAAGTGCTGAATCCCACACTATTTTTGCTAATCACTCTTCTGTTCCTGAGCGCTCTGCAGGCGATTCCCAGCACACCGGGTAAAAAATCCCAAGGCAAATCCTTTGAACTCAGCTTTCTGTTCCCTTGCCCCTCAACACTGAGGGCTCTGACCTGTAGTAGACTGAAATAGCTTTTTATATAACTTACAGATGTTGCTGCTGCACTTGGATGTCTCCGTGCTGTGGTTTGATTGCCTGAAAGTGAGGCAGCAGATTAGGGGACTGCAATGGACTTTGCTGTATTATTATCTTCCCCTGGGGCCTGATTTTTCCACAGCCTAATAACACTCTGGAAGCAGTGTACTCTGAAACTGAAGAAATAGAAGTTCTTGTTTGCTTGGCTGTCCGCTTAAAGACACCTTGGGACTGGCTACCCTGGCTGTGGTTATTAGGGCAGTGGTAATGTCCAGATGAGAGGATAAAATGAGCTGGCCTTGGCTCTCCCTTGGTAATGAAGGAAGCTGACAGTAGATTGATCTGACAGCAACTTGTTCTCATTTTGTTGCTTGCTTTGGGTTCCAGTTTAAAAAAATAACACTGCTTTTACTCAGCCAAGCACAGCTGAGGTGCTGCAGAGCTGACATTGCACATTCTGAGTTTCACTTGCATAGTGATAAAACCCTCTTGCATCTCTTCCTCCATGCCTGGTTCCAGCCACACGTTCCTCTTGGATTATCAAAGCAGCCTCTGCTTGGAGGAGATTTGCCTTTGTGTGCTGAAGGAGCTGTGAGCTCAGGCAGAAGGGTGAGAGGGTCATCACTGTTCCCCTAAGCATCCTTACGGATGTTACACAGAGGTAGTGGGAACTGTGGTTCTCAAAAATAGGCCTGGTCACTGGAAAGTTCTTCTTTTTTAAGGAAAAAGGAGTTTGTGAACTGTCAGACATAAGCAAGCTGTGCTGCTGAAAAGCACTGACAATCCAGAGGCCAGATCCTGACAGAAGAGTGGGAAAGAGGATTGATTTTAGTTCCAAGCAAAGTTCCAAACCCGATGTCTGCATGCAAGCAGTAGATTAGAAGGCGATTCAGTTAAAAGATCTGTGCAGTTAATTGCATTTTAATGACATATTCCAGGACAGTGTTTGTAGCATCTGTGTGAATTTCGAGCATGTGTGTTTGAGATCTAGATGCTGCAGCATTAGTGAGAACTAATTTTATTTAGGCAGAACCCATTTTATTTAGGCAAAGCTGCCATCAAAACCAACTAATTGGCCATTGTTGGGTGATCAGGACTGATCTTGCCAAAGGATTTTGGGGAGTGATGTGCCTCTGTATTGTGCTTTTGTTGGGTTTCCAAGCCAGCTTGCTGTGCATGTGACTGAATGCCACGGTGCAAAGATAAAATCCACCTTTTTCCCCTTTTCCTCTCCCTCCTTCTTCTTACTGATAATTTATAGAGTTACCGGAGAGGGAGGTAGAGGTTACTGCCTTATTAATGGCAACAGTGGTCCTGTAATTTGAGCCTAAATGCTTTTCCTTCACTCATGCAAGACCAAAAACCCTGGAGACACTCAGCCAGCACAAACCTTCGGTCAGATGTGTGTGCCAGCACGGGCTCATGCTTTTGGGCTGAGGGTGTACGGGGAGGCAACCTGTGGCTCCATTTTTGTCTAAGAGTGGTGGTTTCTTCCCTTGGGAAGCAAGCTCAGCAAAGTAGGGGAAAAGAGGCATTGATTACTATTCATTCAGAGTAGAAAAAAGGTATTAATCAGCTTGCAGACATTTCATATGGAGCCTGGGCAAAAGGCTGATGTGAGAACCGACGCACTCTCAGGGTGTGGAGGTGCCCAGACCATTACTGTCTGCTGTGTTTCCACTGTCTCATCCCTCTTGCATTTGGTTGTGGGAAGGCAAATGCATTTTTAACCCATCTGTAGGAGAAATAACTCATGTTTTAGTGATGAATATGCTCTCACTAAGTGGTAGAGATTTCTTAGCACATCTAACCTGGCATAAGCTTCATTAACGTTACATAAGTTGTCATGCAGAGTTTGTTTAAAATTTTCTTTTTTGGTGCTCTGTTTATTTTTTTGGCTTATGCATTAATGATTGACAAGCTTCATCTCTCAAAAAATCCAAAGAAACAATGCTGTTCATATTACTGCTCTGAATTGTGAGCTGCATATCCACCCTGGTGAGCCAGCACGGGAGCTCCCAGGTGTCCCCCAGCTGAGCTTCCAGCAGTGCATCCTGGTGGAAAGGTGAAGGTGAGCTGGAGTGCTTTCAAGAGACCTCTGGTCTATTTAGGAAATAAAACCCCCACTCTAGATGGCTTATTAGTCTAATTAGGATACACTTGACTTGCTCTTTTTTCTCCTGTGGGGAGAATTCCTTGCTGTTGCTCAATAAGAGCAAGAGCCTTTGAGCTACCAGCAACAGCTTCCCCTCCTGCAGTAAGTAATTAGAGAGGCTTTCAGTGCCCTCTAATTAAATTTATGACTTAAGTGTTTCCTGCCAGAATTTATGTTTACTTCTCTAGATGTTTGGGCGTGCCATAAAGTAATGCCAAGCAAGGTGAAGGACAAGGAAAATACTTCAAATGGTGCCTCTAAGTGCCGGTAAAACATCTCTAGAGTTCACTTCCACTGGATAATGCAGGGTCATATCATGGACCAATGCAATGAGTATCTTCAGCTGCCCTGACCTGAAGGTGTGTGTCCATTAAAGAACACTTGCTGGGAGTCAGCTCAGGAGGCAGATTTCTTTCCAGATGATTTAAAGAGCATCTCAGGAGCAGAAGAGTTGAAAAAAGTACTCGGGGAGGATCCCCAAGGAGAAGACTGGAGGTAGATGCACCATCCTTTCCTGGTGGATTGAAGGATCTTACTCACAGGTCTGAAGAAGTGGGAAGGAAAGGAGCCTTGATTTATTAGCTGGAATTTCTGGGATCCTTTGCTCTGTGGGTGGGCTTTGCCTGGAGCATGATGCTCCCAGCTGCCATAGACCCAAACTTGCCAAGTGAGTGAGACAAGCCTAAAATCCTGCTGTCATTCAGGAGCCAAACACCGGGTCAGAGCTCTGAGCTCCCTGGAGGTTTAAGTGCCTCTGAAACCTTAATTCCAAAGGATGCAACCATAAATGTTGCCTTACCATGAGCAAGTATATCACAATTCAGTAAAGAGGCATGAAGTGCAGGTGCACTTGGAGGACACTTGGTATGTTCTCCAGGTTAAATGCAATGAAAACAGGTGAGGAGTCCTCTAAATCCAACTGTGTGAGGTCTTGCCAGCATCTGTTGTGACAGAGTTTGACATGAATGTGTCCCCAGCTGGAGCTGGTGAGGCTGGGTGATGGCTTGCTTTGGAGACACCTTGAAGTGTTCAGCTATTCTGGTGCATAATCCATGGGAAATGTCCCTGTCCAGCTTCAGACTCCCTGCTTTTAAATTCCTTCACCCTCTGATCTCAGCGCAGGTAGTATTTGCATAATAACCAGGAGGCACCTTCTTACATGGATAATAACCTCACACTGATCTGTAGGAACATTCCTCTGCCATCCCTAAAAGGGTTGTAAGGAAGTGGCGAGACAAAATCCTTGCCTGTGGCTTTGTGGAAGCAAGCAGAGATGCAGTCTATTGCAGATAACCAGCAAAGCTGAGCTGAGAAGGTTTTTATCTTCTTGGCTTTCTTTGCTGACACTCTGTCCACGTTGGTTGGTGTATTTGCTTGTTGGCTTTCCCCTCCCAGCCAAACTTGATCCTCCTGTCTGCTTCAGTTAGTTCTGATGTTTCTCTGTTTGCTGGGACCTGTGTGGACTCTGAAATGTGCAAATTCTTTTCTTGGTTTGTTTTTAATAAAACTGGATTTCGTCAAAGAAGATTCTTAATTGCTTCTAACACAGTGCACAAACATCCCTGTGGGCACCTGGGCTGCTTTAGGTACAGAACAAGTGTCTTCCTTTCCTAACTCCTCTACCAAACATTTGTGTATTTTGGCTTTGACAAAGCTCTATTTGCTGTTATCTTTGTGTATCCCTAATTCTGCTGCTTGTTTCCACAGGGCTCCTACTAAAATCCTCTGGTTGTTCTTTGTCCTCTTTTGTTCTGGTTTCCAGGTACCCAGTGGGTGTTTCCTCCAGCTGCTGCTATCTCTGATACTTGTCTTTATTCTAATTCTGGTTTGTGGTTTTTTTTGGTGTAACCAAGCATTCCCTCATTTTCTTCCCTTTTCTAACCCTCTCCCCTCCCACCAGGATTTCTGGCAGGTACAAAGCAGACAGCATGTGCTTTGATTAGTTTGTGCTTCAGACCTCATAACACGCACTTGTCATGTGAAAGGGACAGTGTACGCTCACCTCTTCCCCCTGCTCCTCTCATAAATACTCCTGAGTGCTCTCCTTGATCCTCAGCCTGCAGGGTTTATTTCAGAACACATGAGTTTGGCTAGTGGGGGGAACAGTCCTCCGGGTAACCATTAATACCTGGCTCTATTAAGAGGAGCTGCTTTGAGCAAAGCTCAGATGTGTGTCTCCCTGCCCTCCTGGTTTCACAGTGTCCTCTGAGGCTTCTGTCTTATTCTGCAGCTTGATGAGACTGTGATAGAGCTGGCTCTGTTGGAAAATAGTGTTTTCCCCTTGAGGCCTCAAAGTTAGTTTGATTCCCTGGCCAAATGCTTTGGGGAAATGTTATCTATCTGAAGGTGTGCAAGTTTGGGAAAGGCTACATTTACAAACTTGAGTTTTTCAAATTACAGAACTATGTAGACTGAAGTGTATTGAAGAATATGTTAGGTAGTAGATATTTAGTTGTTGTAGTTCTTAAAATGTTTTGTAGGAAAAAGAACTAGAAACCAAAGGGGAGTCCAATATTAGTAAGTAAAGAGGAAAATATCTCAAAGCACTTTGAGTTTGCCCTGTAGCATTGTGACCGTAATGAAATCCATAGGGAAAGTTAGGGAAAAATAAACAACTTGGTAATAAGCCCTCAGTGGGTGTATGCAGTCTTTTAATCAAAAATAGATTCTGGAGTATTTCTGGCTTTAATTTCTTTGGTAGTTTTGCTTGTGTTAGCTTAATGCTTAACACTTGAGGGACACAAAGCAAAGCTCTGAGAACTCTGTCCTTGGGTGACATGGTGTTAGGAGGGAGAAGGAGTATGGATGGAGAGGGTGGCAGGAAATGCTTCAGGAGATGCTTGAACTCACTTGGCTCTAAAAGGAGGTCAAATCTGGATGAGAGAAGCAGGTGAAGGAAAAAAAAAAAAAGGACTGAGAGAGGGAAAGAGAATTGACAAGATTTTGGTGGTGAGTACCAAGTGTACAGCCCTAACCTCATCAACTGAGCCAATGTTTAGAATCACTTTTTGTAGAGAATTATTATTTTCCTCCTCGTGTCCTTTAACACTGGGATTTCTGCCTGAGAGAAGGAGCCACACAATGAGTTCATCTTGGTCATGCAGGCTGAGATGAGGGAGAGCAGCATCCCAATTTCCATCCGAGACCTAAACAGCCGTTTAAATTCAAAGGTGGCAAAACTGAGCTCATTTTAGAAACTTGATGTGGGCCATCAAGGACCCTAATTTCAATCCTCCCCATTAAATTTTGATGCAAAATGCCCCAGAGGTGCTGCAGATTGTGATTTCATTACCCTGCAGAGGGCTGAGGGGAGCACAAGTGTAGACTGTCCCTTTTCCAAGGCCTTTCCTATTTGCTTTTCCTGCAGGGGTTTCTCCCTTGCATGAGTGGCTCTGCTGCCTGCCACGGGCCGGGAGAGTCTGTGTCGTTGATTTTCTGGGTTGTACAGAATGCTGGCCTTGCATTTCAGGTGCCCTTTGTTTGAAAGGTGGTTTGAATATTTACAGCCTTGCTGGAAGGGAGGGAATGCAGATTTCTCTTTCCAGTCACAGGAGTCCACCTGCAGTAAGAATTGCTGCCCAGGTTTTCATTCTCTGGATGTGCTCAAATTTAGAGTGAGAGAACATGCAGGACAACCTCACCCATGTCCAGCTCTGTATTTTTGTGCCCCTCTGTAGATACACAAATAAAATAACGCCCCCCCCCCAAAAAAATAAAAAATTATTAAAACCTCTTGATTAAAATATACTCTTGAAAGGTATTGTTTGCCAATTATGCAGTATTATCTGCTAACAGTAAATTTAAAGCATTTTCTTAGGTCAACAGCACAATTTGCCATGGAGAACCTGTTCGTATTTGCCTGTGTTGGTGTGCAGACCTCACAGTAAATTATCATTCCTAGTGGCTCCAGATAATGTGAGCTTTCCCATGTCTAAAAGAGGTTTATGAGTTTCAAAAGGTCCTTGTGCTGTTTTCATCACAGCCTCAAACATTTTTTTCTTATTTAATGATGTAGAAAAAGTGATCTAAAAAAGCCAGGTGGTGCATTTAAAATTACTTATTTTGCATCCACATTATGGAACTGACTTTAAAAACTGTTAAATCCCTTAATTTTCCCCCAAGTCCCATTTTTGTCTGTTTCATAGTGCAGAGGGACCTCTGCCATCTCTTTTTCCCTAAAGGACTTTTGAACATTTGGGCTGGAAGGCTCAATTTTTAAATGTGATCCTGAAAGCCTTTTTATTTCTTTATTGAGTTTTCTTAAAGTGAGATGCTTGAAATCTCTAGATACATGGCTTTGACTCTTTAAAGCTTAAATCTTTAAAAAAATGAGCAAAGTTTAAAATCCTCCTTTTTTCAGTTCAGTGCTTTGATGCAGACAGAGTTGAAAGCTTTCATATTTTTAATTACCACAGCAAGCTGGTTTGCACTGGAATTTATTAAGGGTTTTCCCTTGTCTGTTACCAAGTCTCTTAGTATATATTTCCCTGGATTTTCAAGAGCCCTGCTTGGGAAAAGCTGCAATAATCCACACCTGTCCTGCTAGCAAAAGGGACTTTTTTTCCTACATGCCTACAGTTAACCATGACAGAAATACATTAATAGATGTCTTATTTTAATATTTTCCATAACTGAAGGTGGTCAGTTGGGACTGAAAGAGAATTGCTTTGCATCCAGGTGACTTCACTCTACACTCATTGGTTTGTATTTGCTCAGTACAATATTGGTCACCTGAAAATGTTTCTGTTCAAAAGGAACAGACCGAGTACAGTGATGTTTGTCAATAAAAGGTGGTTTATTCTTCATCTAAAATCCCTTGCTAATTGACAGAATTGCTTCCTGGTTCTGGAGAAATACCCATTATCTCTCATGGATATTTATTTTATTGTTGTTTTGGAAGGCGTAAGTGGTCACATTGGGCTGATCAGTTCCTGAAGCTTTGGTTCATGGAAGTGCAAATGTGGTGCTGAAATGTAAGTTACAGGAAGAAACATGCCCAAGATGTCCTTTCCTTCTCCACATGAAAACCCAAACTGGCAGCTCTGAAGGATCTCCCAAGAATGTGTTCTTCCCAAATTAAATGCTGTAGTTTCTGGAATGCCAGATGAAGTGGAGCTGCCAGGATTTAGGTGGTCAGGCTTTTCTAGACCTGCATTAGGAGTGGGAGCAGCAGCACCGTGTGCCCATCTCTGCCTCTGCAGAGAAGGCATCCCTCCATGTGCAAAAAAACACCTTTATTTTTTGTATTTGCATAATTCAATATTACCACGTTTCACTCCTCACTCAGCCCTGAGAAAACAATTTTAAAATCCAAAATAAAGGATAATATTTGGCAAGGAACATAAGGATTCCGTGGGGTTTTTCCACCAATCCTTGTTGTTGGAAGCTGTACCGTGTCCTTAACTTAAGGGAGCTCCAGCACACGGGTTTTGGGGTGGAATATATGATGTTTGTGATGTATCTTTGGGTGCTTTGCAGCCAGCCTGTACATAAAGAACTCTGGGGAGTTGCCTGCATGCAGCACATGACTTTATCCTCTAGCACGTGGGTTTGGGGAAGCTTGGTCACTGCATTGATCTGTTCAGCCACATCTTGGTGCTGATTGAGCTTGGAGAAGGGCAAAACAAGCTCTGTATCTTGAATTTGAGTCAGTTTTTTGACCTGTCATCAGTGTCTGGAACTGTAAGAGAATCTGCCTGTACACCTGTCACAAGTTTTGTTCCCCTGAGACTGGACTGGTGGCTTCTCACTGAACTTACACAGCCATGCTTGTGCCAAAAGCAGTGAGATATTTGGGTTTCTTTTTCTTTTTACATGCTAATTTGGATGTCTGCTCGTCTGTGTGCTTGTTAAATATGAATCTACTGCTTGATTAAAAAATACATCATAATTGTAAAGTGTTCCCCATGGCTTGCTCACTTGTGAATGCTCGGGTTTAAATGGGTTTTTTGGGGTGTGCTGAATGATATTAACCAAGTACTCTGGTTTTGGCAGTGGATTTAACATGGAAAAAAATGCTAAGTGGAAGACATTGGACTGTTTTAACTGAACACTTTGAGAATTACCTTGTGCTCAGATACGAAAGGGTGTGGATAATTATTTGTGGAGATGACTTGTCTCTAAGAGAAGGTGGAGGTTTGGAAAGGGATTTTTCCCGGGGTGTTCTGATACCATGCATTACCTTTCTGGCTGAATGGGAGTGTGCTGGAAGGAAGGTGGGCTGTGGAAAAGGGTGGTTTGAGATGTTAGTGAGGACTGACTTCTTGAACTTTGAGGGGTGAAAACAGCTCCCGTTGTGCTTTGTGAAGTAGGTAGATTGATTTATTTTATATTATTTTTTCCTGGAGATTACATATAATTCCTTATAGTAACGTTTCATGGTGGGGAACAGCTCCTGGGAGAAGGATGCTTTGAGTCTTCCCATAGTGGGGTGAGCTTCCCACAAAGTTCATGGAAAGCAGTCAAACACACAGCTTCTCATGAGACAGAGGAAAATGAATGGGAGAGTTGGGAAATTTTTAAAGCTTCTGTTCTACTGCTGGGAACCTGAAAATCTGATTGATCAGGGCAGTTGTTATTTTCCCTTAATATCAGTGGGAGAAATTCCCTTTTCCACAAGCTACAGGCAGCTGAGCACTGTGCTCATGTTCCCTGGGTTGGTGACAAGTAGATGCTGGTTTTAAGATAAATAAATAACCTTTTTTTACTGTGTTTGCTCAAAGGAAGGTGCAAATGGGTAAATGCTTCTCCCTCCCACGTGTCTTTATATTTCAGAGACTAACTAACTTAATATCCTTTTTTATTGTTAATCTATGAATGTGCTTTCCTCTTATGAGGAATATTTTGAACTGTTTGATGCTGCCTATGAATTTTAAGTGCAGCAAAGAAACCCATAAAAATTAATAAACCACCTTCTGGAACTTTTTCATGGGATTCTTCAAGCAAGATGCCAATAGCTAGATTATGATCAATGCTGCCCAAGAGAGTCAATAAATCACAGGAGCAGGTGAGACGCTGCTGGCAACACCTCCAGCAGCAGTCACAGGGAGCTGCTTTCTTCCCAAATCCTGCCTCTGGTTCAAAGGAAAACCAGATGTTTGTTCTTCACGTCAGCATCAATGTTATTTTTGCTTTGGACTCATCTTGATGGAAATGGAAGCAAAACCAATTTTTGAGGAAATGATATTTCAACCTGGTACCCCATAAGCATTAATGGCTGTTATCTTGCATCAAATGAAGGCCATTAGCATGTTGTCTGCTGGTAGTGACTCACCCCTTATTAAATTCCTGGTGCTCTCCAGGTGGTAAAGGCAGAGTTACTGGGAATAATTTTATGTGATCAATAGGACTGAAGTCTTTTTCCCTGGAAACTGTGGGCTTTTTGTGATCTCTATGATTATTTTTGTCTCTTTTCTTGTGGTTTCCAAGCCAGATACAGGTTAAATTTTCATCTAAATTATTAGCTGAGCTCATCCCCACTCTGCAATCACATACAATGGTGAGTTCTCTCTCAAAAAAAAAAAAAAAAAAAAAGCCAAAAACTTGAGGTGGATGAGAGACATCAGCTGCAGGCAGTGGAGAAGCTATGAGCTAACACTTGCTGGGATATCTCCTTAGGCTTCCAGTCACAGCAACCACCTGGTTGCTCCAGACTTTCCTTGCTCTTGGCAAGCCTAACCGTTCAACTTGATGTGATGTTTTGCCTGCTTGTTTTATTGTTGGTTAACCAGTTTTCTTTCCTTTGTCTTGTATATGATGGGATCTCCGCTAGACAGAGGTAACGGTGGGGGACAGTTGTGTAGCTGGACCCTCGTGTGGTGGTGTTTGTTGGTGGTTTTTCCTAAAACCAGCCCTAAATCCAGCCTTGCTTTCACCGTGCCTGCGTGTGCTTGCATGGCCTGGTTTCCATGGAATAACCTCACCCACCCCTACTCTCCTTTGTATAATTTAATTCTCCTCTGTGTGTGTGTGTGTGTGTGTGTGTGTGCCTCCTCCTACTGTGTCCTTAAAGTGGGTCACCAGTGTGGATTCCCTAACAGTTTTATGGATCCTTTTCAGCCTTTGGGGGTTCTGTGGATCAAAGGGACTTGAATTTTTAGCTTAGTAAGATATTGTGAGCTGATAAATGGAAAAGAACTGGAGCAAGAGGGGGATTGAGTTTGGTTTCAGGCCCAGTCCTCCCTGTGAGCTCACACACACACAGTTTGAATAACTTTGATCAGACTTTATATTCATGTCAAATAGTCCTTTCTTGCCTCCTTTCTACAGCAGAGTCTAACTAAAAAGCTGTCAGTGAAATACAATTTCCTCTTTGAATCCTGTATTAAAGTCTGAGTTTTTTATCACTAATCTCACAGATTTTAAGCAAAGTGGCCATAGTTTTATTTATGTTTATTTCAGCTGAGCTGAACCAACAAAGGAATCCCGTGCAATTCCTTATCCTCATTTGAGATGTGCAAGCACTGATCTTTGCAGAAATTTTCTGATCAGATCCAAAGGCTGGAAAAGGTCCTCTGGATATGGATGGAGATAGTAGGGGTGTGTGTGTCCATGGAATGCCTTGTTGGTGCTAAGGATACCATGTCTGTGTTTAATCTGGTGCTTTCTGTGCTCTCTTTGGGGTGTGGCTCGGGTGGATGACCAGAAGTTATCCCAGGAGAGGGAGAAGTTTGCTGACGAGGACAGCATTTTCTACGCGCTCGGAGAATGCGGACTCATTTCTTTTTCCGACTACATCTTCCTCACCACGGTCCTTTCCAGTAAGTACAGCAGGGATTTTCCCTGCACTTCCTTTTTTTTTTTTTTTTTTTTTTTTTAAGTTTTTGGGGTTCACAAGCAATAGCTTGTTGACATGCATTTCCCTAAAAGGCCTTTTGATTGCCTGCAACTCGAGCTGAGCAATTGCTGTTGCTTGATCTGGTTTAGCCTGAGCTTCCAGTGCTTTGGGAAGACAAGCAGATAGATGACTTCTGAAGATTTATTTCTCATTTTGAAATGTGACAAATTTTTTTTTAATGAGTCACTTGACCTGCTGTTCAGATCTGTAAATGGAGATGTGTTCTTGAGCTGTGTTCATGTGATATTCTCTTGGATTTGGATAAGCACAGATCTCCAGCTTTTCACTGGTTTCACAACTCTCCAAACTCCCTTTTCCAGCTGTATTTTCACTTGGGTGAGTTCAGGTTTGTGAGTGATGTAATCCAATGAGGAGGGAAGTTAAGCTGTTTACATTTCAACCAGTATCATTAGATACCTTCTGTCTTTTCACCCTGCTGCCCTTGACTTGATTTGTGGTATTTCCACGATCTGCTAATCTGTTCCAGCAAAGTCGTCTGCACTCTGAGTGCCAGCACTGAAAAGTTTGCTTTGCTGGCAAGAACCAGTGAAACTGAAGCCTTTGATAATGTCAAATGGCATTTGTACCCTTTCTTCACGTGGAAGTCAAGCTCAAAACCTCATTTGCAGAGCTTCTCTGACTGCTTGGAAGGTGCTGTGTTATAAACAGGAAAGTCAATGACAATTTCTCAGCCCCATTAGAAAATGTGGGGTAAGGGGGAATAAGCCACTGTCCAAATGAACTTGAGACATTTTATTTTCAGATTTAAAAAGAGAAAACTTGGCCATCTAATCTTGTAAGTATCCATTCCATGCTGACCTGATTTGTGGAATTAAAAAACTGGGTGCTTCCCAGTTACCTGCAGAGCCCACTGCTGCCTGCCCAGTGCTGTTCAGGGAGCCAGCTGGATTAATCACTGATGCTTTGTCACAGCAACAGGTGCTTTATTCTCCCCCCATGTTCTTGCATGTTGTAACAGGAGACATGAGAGGCAGCTCTGCATTTACTGAGGATCTATTCCTGGGAAGCAGCAATGCTCAAGGTCTTGTTTGTTGTCAAACGGACCTGGCGGGGGCAGACTTGTGTGTGACCTTCATGTGTGAAAACAACCAGAGAGATAAAGCTGGGTCAAGCCAGGGAATTTGTTTTATGACTTTAATTTGCTTTTTTTTATTTGACTGAGTCTCCAAACTGGCTTTTAAGACCTTTGCTGTTCCTTTCTTCCATTCATCTGGGCTGTGCCAAAATGATCTCAGGTATTCACTTGTGTAATGAGGTCTTTTCATCTGAGCCTCCAGAGATGACAATGAACTCTCAAACCTCTGGTATCACATTACTGAGTGTGGTTTGGAAAACACTCTTGCCCTTGTTTTTATGGTTGTGCTGGTGGTGAACAACCCCCTAATCAAGTACACAGGGCGCAAAATTAATTTCATGTGCTTCCACAGGCAGCAGTAAGAGAAATTGTTCTTCCTTTGCTTTAACTTGTTTGTTGTGACAATAAAAGAAAAAGACCACCTTGTGTTGGAGGAGCAGCCATCCTTGTTTTGGGGTCTGTGAGGGAGGGACAGGGTTTTATTCCTCTTGTTCTTGGGCTTTTGAGCATGTCCACAATTACAGGGGAGTTAGATTAATGAGGAGACAGAACTGGCTTTGAGGAGCCAGGTGAAGGGTGGGCAAGGCAGGAGCTTTCAAAAAGGAAAATTAAAAAAAAAAAAAAGAGGAAAAAAAATTCCAGGGCTTTGAGGCTGACTTAGAAATATTTGTGGAGTTTGCTAAATAATTACTGAAGATAGAGGAATGTCTCTGGAGCTCCTGTTAAACAGTGATTCCCCAGAGGAAGAGTTTGGGTTTCATTTCCAAAGCATTTGCTTTTGTAAAATTAGCTCCCAACCAAGCCTTACCCTGTGGCTAAACAGAAAACTTGCTGTTGCACCCCACTGGTTTACTCTCTGACTACTGAATATTGCTTTGCAGGAATCCAGTAGTTCCTGATTGAGTTCTTTTCCCTAGAAATAAATAAATAAATCAGAGAAATAAATAAATAGACTTTTTTTTATAAATAGATAAAATAGAATGATGAAAGTAAATCTTAAATGTGACAGTTCAATATTGGTTTTCTCCCTGTGTTGTTTAAATAACCCAGACATTAGGGAAGTATCTGGACAAAGGTGGAGCTGTAGATTACATCAAGTAGATAAAACCAAATAAATATTGGGAAAGGAAGGTGGCATTTTGAGCACTAAGCAGGATAATCAAAAGGAGGAAGTGGGAGATTGGGTCTGGTGGAGGGAAGCAGGAGGGAGAGTGATGGGGAGAGATCCATCATGGTCTGGTTTGGCTCATTGGGCTCCAAACTGGTCAATGAGAGCTTTGGGAAACAAGAAGCCCTGAGGGCTCTGTGTCGTTGTGCTCGGCCAGGCTTTGGGAGCGCTTCCCCAGACTCCTCATTTCAGTTGTCTTTGCAGCTTGACCTGAAGCTCCCTCCAACTGAGTTCTGTGAAATGGGGATTGAGAGGAGGAGAGAGGGCTGGAGGCTTCATTTCATGTTGCTCTCAGGCAGCTGTTTGCACATTGCTCAGAAAATGAATCTGTCGCCGTATCTTATTTACGAGCCATTTCTCACTCCAACCCTGTCTGTTCTCCTTGCTTGCCATGTTTCTGTGTATTTTCTTTTTAAAACAACTAATAAAATGGCTTTTAGCTGCTTCAGAAAGTCAGCCTTCTGTTAAAGGCAATGAGAGCTGAGAGGCCTTGAGGAAACTCCACGGCTTCTGTTGCTTCAGCTGTTTCTCATGTTTTGGGGCAGAGGTAGGAAGATGAGCAAATTCTGATGGAATTTCCCTTGGATCCTTTGAATGTTATAGGAAAACAAAGACTTCCCTGACCAAAGAGGTTTTTGCTTTGGAACTTGCAAAACAAATGGAGGCAGTAGAAAAAGAGCTTTTCCATCGCCAGTGACTGCAGTTTCCCAGCAAATGGGGTCCATTGTCAAGGCACACTACTTCTGCCCTCATTAACAGGTACTGAAGAGAGCTGGGCATTAAAAGAATAAATTGGTGCTGTTTCCACAGGATTTAATTCTCCTGGCAGGAGGGTTAAATAACATTGGCTGAAGCCACAATAATTAGCCATTTGCCAGGGCTCTCATAGCAGACCTGCATCTCCTTCTCCCATCACAGCAGGTAACTTAGGATAGATTCAAGTCTGGTTTTTGTTTTTCTGTGTAGGGAATAAATTTCAAGCCATCTAACTCTGGAAATTCTGTTCTGGCAAGATATTGAACTCTGTGCATATCCCTGCAATGGAGGGACATCTTCTCCCACACTGGGATCTCCAGAGTCCCTTTGGACCATGACTGTTCTGAATAAATTATTCCTGGCTGACAGGAAATTCTTCAGCCCCACCCCTGCCATGAGTGAAATCTGTTACCTCACCAGTGGTGGGGTAATACAGCTGTGCCCAGTGCCATGGGGCCCATTTCCTCAAGAGAAGGTTGCTTTGAGTTTATAGGACTATTTTTGTTTGAGTTCTGTTCCTGTTAATTTTATCTTCAGTCTTTCCAGACCCTCCATGGGTCCATCTCCATCTATTTGGAGTAAGGATGTCTTCCTACCTTTCTGCCAGCCCAGTCACTGCTGTGTGGCATTTCCAAGATGTATCTGAGCAGCATCTTCCAAGGAATATCCCAGCTTCCAAACACAAGCCTGGTTGCTTCCTGGCACGGGGAGAGCTCTCTGGCTTGGCATCCCACTTGTGCCATGCTGAAGGACAGAAATGTGAATGAATTTTCACAATGGGCAATTGGGGATGTTCCCCAGTGATTTGAAAACTCAGACTGGGGCATGGGAGGCTCTGTCAGCCTGCATCCTTCACCTGGTCTTCCTCTGTTCATGTCTTCATCCCTTAGATTTGTGTGGTGTGATGGGATGGGGGATTCAGGGATGAGGCAGCCACAGCTTCTCTGTGCCAGGGCCTCCCCACCCTCCCAGGGAAGAATTTCTCCCCGGTATCCCAAGATGCCGCACTTGCATTATTTCAGAGTTAATTCTGATCCTTCTTTGTGAGAAGAAATAACCCATTTTTCCTCTAGAACTGATGATATTGTGGCTCGGTGTCTATGCTGTGGGCTCAGTTTTTTAGCTGCCTGTTACTTACATTTCGGGGTTCATTAACATTAAAAAAAACCCCTACTTGGTATGATTTGGATTCATTTTCTGAAATGGTGGAATAGTAATGAAAGGAAAATATCTGCAACTTTAGGTTTAATGGGTTTTTCCCCCTGTACTTACTGCAGCTGGTGCTCAGCCATCTATATTCTATGGGATAGCTGTCTCTGCTTCAGGACTCTGTTAATTTGGGATTGATTCACTTTCGGGATACTGTGCCCTTTGCCCATCTATTTTTCTTAATTTTGGGATAAATGGAATAGAAGCAACCATAGGATATTTAACTCTGAATGACTGATTTTTTCCCAGCTGAGTTCTTGATCCTTCTTCCCACACTGGAGTTGCCTGGGGAGTTATTAAGCCTTGGGAGCCATGAACTGCTTTGTGTATAAATTCTCACCAAAAGACGAGATATTCCAGTGTTTTCTTAGGAGTAGCCAGAAGTTTTACTTCCTCTAAGTAATATCACCAAAAAATCACCCTGTTTTGGCAAAGAAATTCCCAGCTCCATGAGGAGGGAGCAAAGTGTATTCTCCAAAAGTGTGTTAAGATTTTGGTTTTCTTAAATTGCAGTTCCTCTACTGGAGGTCAGAGGGCAAGATACACTGAGAGGTGTCTCCAAGTGTGGAATGTTGAGTTTTTGGGAAAGAGAAGATCCCAAATGAGCACAAAACCAAGGAAATGTGGCCTTTCTCATCAGCGGGCTTTTAATGTCTTTCAGAGTGCTTTGCTTCTGCTGAGAGTACAGGGCTGTAAAGAGCAATTGAGTGCTGCAAATTGATCCATTGAATAATTGAAAATAGTTTAAAATGGCATAATTGGCTTAAAGATGCCTAATCAACCCATCTCATCCCTCAGAGCTTCCCGAGGGCTTTACCCTGCTGGAACCAAGTGGGTTTTTTTCCATGTGGTCAGTGCTGCTGCTTGTTATTTGTTTGCTGGTGGAGGGCACTCATCTCTCTAACATTCCTGTGTTTGGCTTCTGCTTTACTTGCTCTCTTTCTGTCCCCAAATATTTGATTGGAACAAATGAATCAAGAAAAATGTTAATTGCTCTTTGCACTAAATCCCGGGTTAGTTGAAAAAGCAACTTGGCATGGAGAGCTGGTGGAATTACAGATCATTTCAACCAGATCTTTCCATATATCTATTCTAGGTCTATATATATGGATCTTTCCATATATCTGTAAGCTAGGAGTTCACTGATAGTGGTGTGGGCTTCAGTACCACGTTTTCACTCATGTTGGCCTAATGGCAGGGACTGGAAATAGGTGATTTCTGAGGTTCCTTACAACCCAAACCATTCCATGCTTCCACGTTAATGATTTGGAGGATCCTCCTGAACATCTAAAGATAGAAATAAAACTAAAAAAGAAACTGCAGTTGCCCTAACCAGTTTCTGTCTCATTGCCCAAGGGAAATCAGTCACAATGAAACAGTCTCTATTTTAAATAATGTCAAAAAGGATGGCGAGGAGACAGCTCACACAATCAGAGAGAGCTGGGAATGCAGCTAAGCACTTAGGGAAAATCCAGAGGTGGTTTTCCCTTATCATGACAGGCATCAGGCCATATGAAAACCAAACAGTCCTTTAAATGGCTTTGGAAACCACTGCAGGAGGAATATTGGGTTTGTTTGGAGGCATCTTAATTAAGGAGGCAGCAGGGAAATTTAGAGATGCTGCCGTTGAGAATGGTAAAATTTGGGGGGCAAAATAAGAGGGAGGGAAAGGCTGCATTTAGCTGGGCAATCTGGTGTCTGCTGCTTTTGTGATCTATAAGTTTGAGGGATATAAGTGCAGGAAGAGGAAGAGAAATGGAGGTTGTGCAAGCTGAGGTAATGGCCAAGGCGGGCGCGGTGGGATTGGCCGCTGTCGGGGCAGCTCTTCCCCCATAAATCCTGGCCAGAAGCATCACAGCCAAAGGGAGAAGCAGAAATCATCAGACCCAGGCCCCATAAATCCAGTCCTGGACATCAGGGGTGTACATCTCTAATGAACATTCATTCCTGAGCAGGAGTGGGATGAGCTAATTGTCTTGGGTGCCCTCTGGTTCCTCTGGCTCAGGGTCACATCGTTTGGATTGAAGTGTCATTACAGGTAATTGGAGCTGGATATGTAGATCAAAGGAAGAAACCAGCCATGCCATTTATTAGCTGAAGGAGTGAAGTAATTGAATTTGCCAATTTAAAGCCACCCTTCCCTGTCTTTAGAAAATACTGACCCTGCAGATTTTTGATGCTGAACTGCTCATTTAAGTTTTGGAGGTGTTGTTCTCCTCTGGGGCTTTGATAAACTGCTTATGGTAATGTGTGTTTAAAGAGGGAAAAGGAGAGAAATGGCCTTGTGAGGGACAAGTGAGTATTTTACTTTGTTCACTGTGTGTCTGCACAAATGGGATGTGGTATTATATATTTCCTTAAAAAGGGGGGAAAAAAACCCCAAACTGTGACAGTTTTTCACAAGGAGTAACAAATTTCCCAATCTTTAAATAAACATCATTATACCCTGGTAGAGAAAATGGGATAAGAAATATTTGTTGACTACTCTTTTTCTAGAACCTTGTAACTAGATGAGAGTTTTGTCTGTTCCTCCTCTTCATCATAGAGGAAACACCATTTCCAGAGTGCCAGTTTTTGGGGCTAATAAGAAGAAATTGCCTCCAGGCTTTCATGCAGTACTTGCAATTAAAGTGAATAAAATTGCATGTGTTCTTGAAATATTAAGGGGGTAGTTGGAAGCTTGTTGCTCTTCAAGAAAATGGGGAAAATAATCACTGGAGATTAATTTCTGGATGGATACAGAGGAGGCTTAATCCCTTAAATTCGATGTATCATTGGAGAGATTATGAAGGTGGTGCTGGGGACTGGCTGTCCCCAGGTCAATTAACACTGAGCTAATGAGGGACAGAGAGTGAAGGTCTCCCCCTCCCAGCAGCAGGAGGGAGGAGCTGTGTGGAGGCACAGCAGGGATGTGGGTGGAAGGGGGGATGACCCAGCACGTGGTGTGGTCACAGGAGATGCTGCTCCTGCACGTGGTGTCTGGAATTCCAAGCTCGAGGAATTGGCAGGGGGAAATTGGAGGTGCAGGGATGATAACAGCGGGACCACGTGTGCTGTGTATATCAAGCAGGTAGTGACAGGCTGTCCCTGCCATCAGCCCCAATGCCCTTACTCATCTATTTTGGGCACAAAGTGTTTGGGAAAAGGGGTCTCATTAACCTGTCTGCTGAATCTTTTCCTGATAAACTGCTAGTCTTTATTACAGCAAGGAGAAAACACAGTGTGAATGTTTTGAACTGAAGCTGTAACAAACATCCAAAATCCAGTTCAGTTAATTCCATATTCATTTCCTTTTGTCTGAGTGATTCTTCTTTGTCTCCCCTCTCCCACCCCCATTTGGGAAGTGCCTTCCCACAGAAGGGTGGATGCAAAAACTCGTTATACCCTGAGCATCCACTGAAAATATTAAAAGTTGATTGCACAAATGAGGTTAAAGAGGGCTGAACAACCCCAGTGATCTAGATTAGATCTGGGAAATGAAAAAAGGAGCTAAGTTTTAACTGATCACTTAAGATGACAGCCTTAGCATTAGTTATAACCTAGAGGATTCCCTAGAAATCCCAGCAAACACCACAAATCCTGTAGGAGGTGTGTATTTGAAAGTAGCAGAGCATGATAAATCCTCATACATTAACTTAATTTGGGAAAAAATTGTGGCGCTGCATTGTAGCTTCAAACAGTGATGGGTTACAGAGCCCAGAATGGAAATGTACTGAAATTCTGTGGTGGGATGCAGGGAAAAGAGTGTGGTTGGCTGGGAAGTGATGCTTCCACAGTTCTGACTAAATAAACCATGACAGCACAGACTAAATGCAATGACAAATAACGTGTGGCAGCGTCTTAGCTCGTGAGCTCCAGCCCACACCTCATCTCAGTGTCATGACTGGGCTGAGACAGGGTGGTCATGATTTGTTTAAATTTGTACAGGGAGGCAAGAACTGAGAACTGCCCAGATTCCAGATTTGCTCCTCACCCATGGGAAGCACAGAGAGTGCAGTGCCTGAGGAAATCCTCTGGCCAAACGGGTGTTTGACTGCATGGAACAGGCTGGAGCTCTTGCTGCAGCATCATTTTCTGTTAACTGTCATTAGAAATACCAGATGGCATCTTGCTTTCCAGCTTTTTCCACCTGTAAATAGGATAAAGGTTCCAGAAATATCTCCTCCTTACAACTCCTTGTCAAGATCTTTGGTGAAAGGAGTATTATGAAGCTAATAGTTAGAGATTCCTAAGAGCTGCATTTCTTCACTAAAATTGAAAGAATTAGGCAAAATTGCTTTTGGATAAAGTCATTCAGAATTTGTGCTCTTTTTTAATTGGGCTTTTGTATCTTTGTTAACTGGTTTTTGTGTTTTGTTGGGTTTTTCATGTAGCTCCCCAGAGGAATTTTGAAATCGCCTTTAAGATGTTTGATCTGAACGGTGACGGCGAGGTGGACATGGAAGAGTTTGAGCAGGCAAGTTGAACAATCAGTGCTGTGGCACCTTAGCTGTAAGCACAGTGTTCCTCTGTGTTGTTGCTGCCTTTTATTTTTGTGCTTAGAGAAAATTTTTCATTTAACCAGGACAACCAGCAGTACAAATTCAGAATCTGAGATTTCCTGTGACTTTGTCACCAACATTCAAGGCCAGCTTCGTGGGCCTTGGAGCAACCTGGTCTAGTGGAAAGTGTCCCTGCCTGTGGCAGGGGGTGGAACTGGATGAGCTTTAAGGTCCCTTCCACCCCAAACCATTCTATGGTTCTGTAACATTTTCCTTACAAAAAGTCACCTACAAGGTAGACAGAGAACTTTCACTCCACTGATAAAATGGGATTTTGATCCTACTGCCTTCACAGCTTCTACTGCATTCCTTAATTTTGTCTTCAGAGAATAGCCAAGGTAAGTCTGCTTCAGAGGAGAATTTATCCACTTATTCCAATGTAATCCAAAAACGTGTTATTGAGAACATATTTTCATTAGTCCTCTACTTCTTACAAGGCTTCCTCAACAGGGACTTTGCTGCAGGTTTTTTAATCAGTTTAGCCTTCATGTCTGATACTGGTGAGCTCTTCCTATAAGCTGTGATTTATGGTTGTGTCCAAGTGAGAATAGATTGAAGGCTTGAGCTGTCAGTGGGGAAAAGATTTGCCCTCCCCAGGCTGAAGAGTGTGATTTTTCTTGCCTATTTCTAGCCTTAAGATAGTGGCAACTTATAAACACCCTGAAATCACATCCTGAATCACCAGTGTGTGCTATTCATAAAAGGAAACTTAAATGCATTTACAAAGTGCTACCCAAGAACAAAGCAGCCCAGGAGAATTCCAGGGACAGATTCTTACTCATGAGTTGGCTCAATGAGTAATTAACTGCAGAAGAGTCTCTACAAGGTCATGCTTGGCGCACTTGCTATAAATGGGAAGAACTAGTGGCAAAGGAGGTCAGTTGAATTACCTTCCCTTTCTAATCTTTTGCTGTCATCCTCCTTAAATTATTACCTGTGTGTATGATGTCATCATCACAAGCTTGCTCCAGAGCCATGGAATATATGTGGGTAAGTGCAGGTTTTAGATGCACACTTTGGACTCAGAGGAGACTGGAGTGTGTTGATCTGCAGTCTGATATCACTTCACTTGACAGCTTGAAATGTTCATGTTCCTTCCTTTCCCCAAGTAAAAAAATCTCTGTTCTTCCTTCTATCTGCACAGTGCATGGAGATAGCACTCCACTGCAGCTATGTGATCATATTGAACAGTCCAAAAGGTGATTTATGGTGGTTGTAATGTTCTAAAATGAAATCAATTATGGAGATAGATGAACTTAAGAAAAGCAGAGAAGGATTAACCTCCTACTAAAAATGCAGCGATGCCAAGGTGCTAACACAGGTTTCACGTTTGGCTTTTTTATTAGAGCCACATAAAAGGAAAAAGTAACATTTCTACAGGATGAATGTTTCCTAATCGCTATGAAGATGAGGGTACAAAATGGAATTAAATTATTTCAAATCATCCAGTAGGCCAGGGGAAGTTATACATGCATTAAGTCACATAGATATCCTTAGGAAGGGGAAGGTATTTTTGTTAAGCTGGTTACATGTGTCACTGCCTGTATAGAAAGGAATAAAGTTCCTGGTTAGCATCAGAATATTTGGGTGAAGGCTGAGAGTAAGAGGATGAAGGAGGTGTTTTGGAAAGTGAGAAGATATCTGTGAAGATACTGATTTAATGCAAGAACAAACACAGCTCCAGTGGGAGGCGCATATATCTAATTATCCAAACATATAACATTACAAACAATTGTTTATATGATAAATCCTCTTTTTCACTCCTTATGGAAATGCCTTGGGAAGAGCATGCAGGATGTCAGGGTTTGCAGCTCTGTCCTGTTAATCTTACCTGGCAGGAGCAGCTGGAACAGGCCTTCTCAGGGGGATTATGCAGCAGTTTAAAAGAGCAACATCATTTTGGGAAGAATGGGTGGAAAAAGAGGGGGAAGAAAAGGACCATCAGGGAAGCATCATTCCATCCCCGCTGGCTGTGAGCAGGTGGGAATGAGCTTCCTGCTCCTCCCTCACACCTTCTCTTTGCAGGTCCCTCTTCTCACTGCTGTTTGAAAACCTCATCAGGAAAGAAAATTACTTCAGTAATTTAGTTAATATGTGACTAAGCTGGAGGCTTTAACTACCTAATAAAAAACCATTTCATTTCTTCAGGCCTTGTTGAAGAATTTGAGATTTTTTTATCCAGTGAGGCATGTGGTTAGTGCTTAGTCCTGAATAATGTGGTGTCTGCATCAGTATTGCCTTCAATTCTTCATCCTTTGGCATGTAAATTGTTAGTTTACTCCTCTACTTTTAAAGAAGCTGGCTAAAAAAGTAGAAAACTTGCAGGCAGTGTTACTGGTGATTTCTCTTTGAGTCTTTAAGTATTTTAATTTTTTTTTCCTCCTCATCTGGTACAAAAGATGAAACATGACAAACACTTAGGCTGAAATATGAACAAATCATGGAGCATCTCAGAGCTCCATGTCCTTGCACAATTGATGAGCTGTGGGTGAGGGCAGCTCCTTGCAGTGGTGCCTGCCTTTCTGGGCATTGAAAGGGTTACCCAAAACAGGGACTAGTTAAATCAGTTTGGCTCCAGTTTGGCCCACAGGTGGATTTTCAACCTGTCCGACACTTGTTACAGATGGGAGAGGAAAAGAGAGCCATAGGATTCCATATAAATAACACCCAGGAGAAGCTGCTCTGTGGAGCAGTCTGCAGTGTGGTAAACACTCATGTAGAAACAGGGGCAGTTTTCCAAGCTGGCCTTAAATTGCCTTGCTTCAGACAGTTTATAAATATTTGTCTCCAAACTGTGCTGCCTGCAGAGCTCACAGTTAAAAGTGAAGCTCAAAGCTAACTAAGGAGTTGCTATTTACAGTGCAAAAATCAGAGAATTCCTGAACGGTTTGGGTTGGGAAGCACCTTAAAGATCATTTCATTCCAACCCCCCTGCCATAGGCAGGGACACCTTCCTCTATCCCAGGTTGCTCCAGGTTCTATCCAGCTTGTCCTTGAACTCTTCCAGGAACGGGCAGTCACAGCTTCTCTGGGCAACCTCTGCCATGGCCTCACCACCCACACAGAGAAGAATTTCCTCTTAACATGTAGTCTAAAGCTCCTCTCTTTCAGTGTAAAGCCATTACCCTTGTAAATAGTCTCTCTCCATGTTTCTTGCAGACTCCCTTCAGGCAATGGAAGGCCACAATTAGGGCACCCCACATCCTTCCTCACATCAGAGTAACCAAAAAGTCTCAAAACCTCTTTTCTGTACCTTTTTCCTCTTGATTTTCTCCTCGACTTGATTTTCCTTGTGGCAGAACAGCCAGCAGTCTCTGGTTGGGATGCAGGGTTTCCAGCAAGGTGAACCCAGCAGCAGCAGCACAGTATTTTCCTCCAGAGCATCCCCTTTGGGGCTGTTCCAGCACTCACTCTCTCATTAGGAAAAAGTTGAACATACCGAATACCGCAATAATGAGGTTCTGGCATCCTTGTGACAGCTGGAGCTCTTGGCAGCTGCTTTTCTTCCTCCCGTCCAATTTTTGTCTGCAGGGGGAAGAGGCTGATGGCAAAGCAGCGGTGTTTGCTGGAGCTTTGGGAAGTCTGGGTTGTCAGGTGGCTTTTTTTTCCCCTCCTTTTTCAAACTTCTTGTCCTTAATATGAATCCTTCTGCTGCCTTGTTGGAAGACATCAGTTACTACACAGAGAATAAGCCTGGCTTCTCTTATCCCAGCAATAATCACTCAGTTCAACTTGGTAGTTTAGTGAGATACTTGAGGATCTCACTACTCCCAAGCTAAATGCAGCCATGTCCATGAGATACTTGAGGAGAGAGGATATGGCTGCATTTGGTTTGGCTGCCCCCTTAAATTTGCACAGAACCCTTAAAATAACACACTCTTGGATTTTCAGGCTGTCACATCCTTCAAGGTCAATCTTTATGGGGTAGGGAAGTTCTTTTGAAGAGCCTTTTGTGCTGGGTGGCACAGCCCCAGGGATGGAGGAACTTCCAGCTGTCACAGAGAGCAACAGGCAGCAAGGAGAGGCCCTTGGGTTGAAAACCCCAGGATTTGTGCACGAGTGGGAAGAAATGTGTTGTGAGCTGACTGGGGTTGTGTGAGCTCACAAGGATGGGCAGTAAAGGAGTAGAAGCTCTAAAACATTTGAAGAGTTTTTTTCTTTCCCACGATCCCTGGATGTGTTTAAAAACAGACTGGATGTGGCACTGGGTGCCAGGGTTTAGTTGAGGTGTTGGGGCTGGGTTGGACTCGATGATCTCGAAGGTCTCTTCCAACCCAGTGATTCTGTGAATTCTGTGATTGCTGCAGCTTCCCCACCTCCTGGGATTTTGCTGGGAAGAAGCTGCTCTGCTGACCAGGGGTGGGATCAGCAGTAGAGTGATTATCTGCAAACTGGCTGAATTGTTTCCTAAAACTCATTTTAAGCACTTGGTTCTCTTCTTCCTTTAAAATGGACGGAAAAAGCCAAAGCCTAGGTTGGCCAGAGAGGTTGTGGACTCCTCATCCTTAGAGATGTTCAAGGCCACGCTGGACAGGGCTTGGAGCAAGCTGGTCTAGTGGAAAATGCCCCTGCCCATGGAAAGGTTTTGGAACTAGATGGTCTTTAAGGTCACTTCCAGCCTGAATCATTCTGTGATTCTCTTAAGTTCAGCTAAATTTTTGAATTGTTGTATCTCCTGAGAATTGTTTGATGAGGAAAAGAAAGGAGGATGACACTTGACCCGTGTGGTGTTGATTGTGCCATCCTCCCTGTGGTTTTTAGGTGCAGAGCATCATCCGTTCCCAAACCAGCATGGGCATGCGGCACCGGGACCGCTCCACCACCGGCAACACCCTCAAAACCGGCTTCAACTCCGCGCTCACCACCTACTTCTTCGGGGCTGACCTGAAGGGAAAGCTCACCATCTCCCACTTCCTGGACTTCCAGCGCAAGCTGCAGCACGACATTCTGAAGCTTGAGGTGTGGAGTGTTTTTTTTTTGTGCAGGGGAGGGCAGTGCAGCACGGATTGTGCTGCAGGGTGGCGCTTCTGGAGGACGAGCAAGAGCTTGGGAAGGGTACAGAGGGAATTTCTACAGCTGTGACTTGCAGATCCAAGCTGATGAATTTAAGAACAGCAGAGAAGGATTATCCTCCTACTAAAAATGCAGCGATGCCAAGGTGCTAACACAGGTGGCACGTTTGGCTTTTTTATTAGAGCCACATAAAATGAAAAAAGAACATTTCTACAGGATGAATGTTTCCTAATCGCTATGAAGATGAGGGTACAAAATGGAATTAAATTATTTCAAATCATCCAGTAGGCCAGGGGAAGTTATACATGCATTAAGTCACATAAATACCCTTAGGAAGGGGAAGGTATTTTTGTTAAGCTGGTTACATGTGTCACTGCCTGTATAGAAAGGAATAAAGTTCCTGGTTAGCATCAGAATATTGGGGTGGATATTTGGATTAAATTCCTGATGAGCATTTCAGTGCCTGTGACACTCCCCATGGAACAACTTCAGCATTTGTTGGTGGCTGCTCTTGTGGAGTTGGAGCAGCAGCTGGCACATCCTGGGTGTGTGTCCCTCTAAAAACCTGCCTGTTGCCTTGGCACTGCTGATGAGATGATGTAAGGGAAAAACAACAGAGGGTCTGAGTGTCCTGTTGCTACCTTGCTGAGGAAGGTTGGTCTCACTCCTAATCAGTGAGCTGGGCCCTAAAGGACCAGGATTTATAACATTCCCAAAACTCTTCATCTCTGCTTCTGTCCCCACCTTTTCTGTTTGCTTCATTATTCTGAATGTTTCTTCTTGGAAAGTGGTCAAGGCTTGTTCGAATCCTCCTAAATAGCTGGTCTCTATTATGTGACCTCTGTTGTTCACTCTTGGATGTTTTGTAAGAAATGTTGTCCATCTCTTCTGAATTTAATCTCCTTTTTAATTTGCATTACCCTGAGTTTTAACAGCAGCTCCCAGCCTCTTGCTCCTAGTCACGTAACCTGAATTTAAGCATCACCCTTCAAAATTTGGTTCTTCTGTATAAAATCAGTAGAAGGACAGCAACAGGGGACTTGTTGGTCTGTCTCAGCTCCCAGGTAGAGCTGACTCAGTTGGAAATGGTGCCCATCACTGCATCAGGCTCCAAGGTCCAACCTGGCTTGAGCAAAGCAGGCTTTTATTTGCCTTGGAAATCAGGATTTGTTCTCAACATGATGTCCCCCAGCCTGGTAGGACAACAGTATTTAGAGCTCTCTCACTTCAGGCTGGTGTATCATTGCTCACATGCTCAGGTTGTGTGATCAGCATTTTATTAAGTTCTTATCAAGTCAGTCATTGCAATTTGAACTGAATTTATTCCCTTTTTTATTTGGAATTTACAAATCCAAGTAAGAAACTGACCCAAGGACTGATTATTTTATTTTCGTGAAGGCAATTGCCTGGTTCACTACCTCCATTTCCTGGCCTTTGAAGCAGGTGGAGTGGCCCTGCCTTTGCAGGGGGAATAGGCTGCTTGAAGACAATGTTCTTTGTGAACTGGGTCAGTTCCTCAGTGCCTCTGCAAATTGAAAGGAATAAAATACTTTTTCAGGTGAAGAAAAATCAGCTGTAACTTGAATGTAAAGGCAAGAGAAGCAGAGTTCTTCTGTGCCCTGGTTTTCCACTGCCCTGTTCACTCCAGAGGTGGGCACTGAAGTATTCCTGGCCTGTGCTCCCTCCACGGGTCCCCACTTCCCTCATTAAGAAGCAACGGGGATTTTTCTTTTCAGTTTCATGATACTTGTTCTTCAATTTCTGTTGTGACAATTTAGGTTTTGATAATTTCAGTCAATTGTGCATCTTCCTGGCTACTAGTAGTTGCTTTTCTAATAGGTTATTTATAACTGGGGACAATAAAAGATATTTATGTCTGGGTAAGTTATCAAATATCATGAAGGCATCATTACTGACTCCCTGCCAGCAGCCTTGAGCACAGCACCAGGCTGATACTCATTTCCACTGAAACACTGTTGGTTCTGTTCTGCCAAACTTAACTTTTCCTTCAGTTCCTGCTACTAAAGCCCTGATTTTCCTGTTCATAGCTCTCATTGATTTAGGCAAATCAGGCCTATTTCTGTCCCCAGCATTATGCAACATGACTTCTCTTCAGCTTTTATCTCTTTTGATTTGATCTCCCAGCTTTTCTCCTTGCTTCACATTTGATGTGTTTGTTCACACTTAAGGAGCTTTTCACACGAGCGTCTGGTGGGTTTGTGTTGTTCCTTTCCCAGGGAGTGCCCTAATGACCTCAGTCTCTTAAAAAGCTCAGTAATTCAGAGATGAGATGTCTCTTGAGTTGAGAGAAGGGTTTACCCTGACCCATGTAAATCAGGAAAATGTGAGAGGTGGTGCTCAGCTGAACTCTTCTTCCCTCATCTACTCATCCTTTGCTGGCTCAGTAAATCTGGAGCATGATCTGAAGCTGGGATGTTGATTTGAAACCCAGTTTTTGTTCATGTTCAGAGCTCTGGGGAAGTCCTTGGGGAAATGCAGGTCTGAAGAATCTCGTGGGGCTGGTGCAGCCCCTGAGTGACCCAGAGCCTCTGTTCTCCAACTGGGATCTGGCTTTGTCTCTTCTGAAAAGCTACTTTAAGAAAGGCTTTTTTTAAAAGCTTTTTCTCTTCAGCTCAGGATCCAGGCATTTCTGCAGTTCATACACTCGAGCTGTTTTCTGCTGACTGAAGGTGGAACAATAGTTTCTGACTGTCTGAACCCACTTTATCTTTCCTCTTACTGATTTTGGTTCATTTTTTTTAAATCAAAATATCCATGCATATTTCTTGCTAAGATTCAGCAGAAGCTCTCACAGAGGAATTAACTCAGACAAAGCCCTGAACATTTCAATGTTCCTTATGGCTGAAGTGCTGACAGCAGGTTTAAGTAACCATGGCCTGGTGTTTTCTTCTTCTCTTCTGCTTTTATTTCTTTTTTTAATGCAAGTATATTTTCCATCATTTTATGAAGACTCAGCTGTCAACTCAGTTGCAGGAAGGGAAGGATGAGGAAAGTAACCACAGCCAGAGGTAGAGGGGAAGCTTTCCATGCCTTATTTCAACCTTTTGGGGTTTAGCTACTTGGAGAAAACTGTGATCAGTTTTTTGGGACAGGTGGTGTTGGGCTCTTTTTTTGGTTTTTGAGTGGAAGATCTCTGTGAGTCTGGAAGATGAATGGGACTTGACATCATTGTTTATGCTATTTCTGCTTGTTAGTGCCTGTCCCAGATATTCCTGTGTCCTTGGTGGACCAAAAGGAGTCCCAGCCAGCCTGTGGGGCTCTTCCAGCCTAATTTTTTTAGGATTCTGGAAGTGCACGTAGAAGAGGTGTGTGAGCCCTTTGTTCTCCATGTCTTTGTCAGTCCTGCAAGGCACCCCAAAACCTGCTGATAGCACTGATTTAATCTCCATATTTTTCCTGTTAGCCAAGGATTAAAGATGCCCCAATGCCCCTCCCAAGAAAAAGGTCTTCCAAGCAAAGTAAAATGGGATTCTGTAACAATATGGCAAAGGTATGAGACATCATTGTGGTCACCTGTAAAAATCCTTATTTTCTGTGTCAGTTCTGTGACAGGTGATGTGGGAGTAATCTCTTTATCCTGGAAATTCATGTTTTCATGGCCAGTGCCAGTACAGTTACTGCCTGGTTTGGTTTTTATGAAGAAGGGGTGCTGGATACTCTTCCATCTGCACACACCTCATTAGAAAGTCCTAGATCCTTTGGGATCTCAGGCCTGTCTTAACAAATACTCTGGTTTCAGAAGGCATTTCTGATGCTCCTCAGTTGGGTTTTATGGTAATAACTTAAATCTGTAAGTGCCTTTCTGAGTCCCAGTGTTGGAATAGTTAGCATCCAAGTAATCCTGTAGCAGGTATTAAAAACTGCTCTATTGTTACCAGCTAACTCAAGATTTTTTTTGGGATTCTGCCTTGGTTTTTATATAGGCTGGCAGAGCAATCCAGGTTTTCAGTGATTTGTTAACACACAAGCAGCAAAGCTTGCAGTAATGAATCACATATCTTTATTTCTGCTGCAGTCATTTAGAGGGAAAATGAGTAACTTAAGTAAATTGTTTGGAATTGCCTGAAAAATGAAGTCTGACAGTGTCAGATTGCCTGAACTTTGTAAGGAGGGGCCCCAACACTCAGACTTTTTAGAGGTCAGTTTGCTGTTGGACTTATACAAGGCATTTTTGTTTGGTTTTAAGTCACCTTTATGAGTCTCTGTCATGATTTAGCTGTGTTGTCTCTCAAAGTTGTCCTTTACCTGCTGATCCTCTCACTTCAACCTCACTGCTGACCCAGCCCCTGTGGAAACAATGATGGGGAATGTCATGTTTTCCCTTCTTCCTTATGACTTCTGCCTGCAGAATCCTGTAATGGATTTTGTGTACTTGCACGATTTTGTCATTTCTGTATCTGTATCCTGGACATCTAGAACTTTAGTTCCGGAGTTGCTTTCTCTTCCTTCACGTGATCCTTACATCTGAAAAGCCAAACCAGCACTTGTGGAATTGCTTCTTCAGTAGGGCAATTAATGACAGGTACAAAAGTTGTTTGTGTTCTTTGTTAGTGATTTCCTGGCCTGGCTGCAGGGGAAGGAGAGGAGGATGGGCTGATGGCTAAATACAGAAAGCCTAAAGTGTGCCCATGAGTCCTCCGTTTATCCCAGAGGATGAGTGATGTGTCTGTGTTACTGTTGTCAGGCCCTGACTAGATAAAAGGTATGCTGATAACTAATAACCTTTAAAAGCTCTGGAGGAAAAGAGGATCTGGATGTGGAAGCTGTGCCCTCCAGAAATACTTTCTGAAGTCAGAGATGGACAAAGCCATGATGGATTTAGTGCCAAGGAGAGGGGAGTTACCAGGAGACCCTGCAGACCTACATATTCCTTCTTCTACATTTCCCATGGTAGGAGTTGAGGGAACAGAAGTGAGGCTGATGTCCCTGCCTTTGAGGGGTAGCCATGAAAGTGTGGTGGGTGACAGAATTTTGTGACATGTCCAGTTAAAAGTGGGATCATCCAACCACTGTGAAGAGTTTCACATCAGGGAGCTCTCTAGTTAAGGAGGTGCAGTCCAGCATACACATATGTAATCTGGGAATTTCTAGGCAGGCAGTGGAAGTGATTTGGACAGCTCTTCCTGATTTTGACAGAGCTGGCACCCTGCTTTTGTCTTGGCATGTGAGTGGAAAGGGTCACATGAAGCTTTCAGGTTGACTGCACTATCTCAGGTTTGGGGAAAACCTGGCATTCAGTTCTTGTCCAGTGTCATCCAAAGACTTGGGGAGAATTCAGAGTGGAACATTAGCATGGAAAAAAAAAATCTGAGGATAGGGATAAGTTATGAGGCCATGGCATGTGCAGCTTAAAGGAAAGACAGAAGGGAGATATAACTGTCTCAGTAAGCACGAGGAGTCACCATAAAGGAGTCTGAGGCAAGTCATTTTCATCCGTCAGGAATAGCAGAGCAGGTAATGAAATGCCTAAGTGTGCACCAGGGAAAGTTTAGTTGAAATCCAAGGCAGGTTGAACGAATTCCAGTCCCTTTTTCCACGAAGCAGGGGGAGTGCTGGTAGGTGGGGGGCTCGCTGTCACAGCGGAGTTACCAAAAGCTGGACTTTGTGCCTCAGTCAGAAGATGCCATAAATGCTGTTCCCATTCCTAGTCCAAGGGAGGAAACTTGTGCCAGAGAAATCAAACCCTCCCAGAGCCTCTCTCTGAGAGGCAGAGTCTGTGGGATGGTTTTGGGGGGGCATCAGGATTATAAGAGCATGTTGAGCAACTGCATGTCAGCTGTAAAATCACAGAATGTCCTGAATGGGAAGGGACTCACGAGGATCATGGAGCCCTGCCCAGGACACCCCAACAATCCCACCCTGTGCCTGAGAACGTTATCCAAACACTCCTGGAGCTCTGGCAGCCTTGGGGCCATGCCCATTCCTTGGAAGCCTGTCCAATGCCTGACTACCCTCTGGGGGAAGAACCTTTTCCCAATATCCAGCCTAAACTTCCCCTGACACAACTTCAGGCTGTTCCCTTGGGTCCTGTCACTGGTCACCAAAATATCCAGGAGTGTGCCAGTGAGGCTGGCAGGGTGTGGCAGTTCATGTGCTGCAGCTGCTTGTGAGCATGGCTGGAACACAAAGGAGCAGCTGTGGCATCCTCTTGTTTGGGATGGATGCTTCATGGGGCAACCACCATGGGGAGGGAAAGAACTGCCTTGCTTGTATTTGAACCAGGTGACTTCACCATGGTTGATGCAGTGGCTCTGCAGGGGAAGCTGTGGAGGATTTTATTGGAATTTCTATTTATTGCATCATTAGCAGCAGTGGAAGGCTTTGCTCTGTACCAACAGGCTCCTTTGGTTTATAAAGGGTGTGTAAATCCACCGCCGAGCTCCCGCAGTGCAGCAGAGCCTTGTGTGGGACCCCTGCAAACAAAATCCCAGGAGTGCTCTTTGGATTCATTACCTTGCCACAGGAATGTGTGGAGGTTTGTATCAGAGTCTGTGAATTAGAAAATATAATTCAGCATAGATGCTCTTGTTTATGTGTGCACAACCAAGTTAGCCGACAGCCAGGGGGCAGCAGAAGTTGGTGGGCAAGAGGTTGGGGATGTCTGTGTTCTTGTAGCAGGTACCTGACTTGTGCCTCCTCCTTCTGCTGGATGAACAAACACCTCAGTCCTCTAGCTCCTTCTCCCGTTTGAGGCTTTGAATTCAGAGCTGCTCTGCAGCTCCACACATTGCTGGCTGTGCTTCAGCCCTGGCTTTGCTTCTGCTGATGAAGGAAGGATGTGGGAGCAGGACACTCTTCCCTGCTGGGCTGAATTAAACTCCTGCAAACTTGTACTTCTTGGAGAACTGAACACCAAGGTCAAGCAGAAAACAGTGTGAGCTCTTAACAGGCAGTGAGGGAGCTGTATTTCTTAATAAAACTGTGTACAGCAGTTCCATGGAGACTTAGATATTGGGATTTTTCAGAGTAATGGCTTCACTCAGGTTCTTGCAGCTCTGCTGTCCTGTGTGTTTTCCTGCAGGAGGATTGGGAGTTTGTTCTGCTTCTGAACTTCCCTCTTATTCAGGGAGCATGCAGGACAGCAAAACTGCTGTGTTTCGTGGTACCAGGAGCATTGTCAAGGGCAGGGATGGCAGCAACAGAGCCAGGTCTGGAGAGCAGGGATGGGAGGAGATTTCTCAGCTCTTCCCCCTCCCCATCCCTTTAATTTATCATATGTGTCCTTTTTCCTTAGCATTACTGATTCCTTTTCTTCAGCTTTCCTTCCTGTCGTTCCCTCACTGCACAGAATTTCAAAACACTGATCTGCTCAGAGCCTGCAGGAAGATATTTTCATCCATGGGGCTGAAGTTCAGGTGCAGCCATCTTTACATAACCTTTTTTTAATCGCTCATTAAAGCGGAACAAGTGGCTGGTGATGGGAATGAATTTTCCCCCCTTGCAGGCAGCAGTGGCTTGCCAAGGTCAATGAAATCTCCAAAGCTTCTCTCCAACATCAGGTCTTCTGGGATTGCACTGCTGCTGACAGATGGACATTTTTAACCTGGCTGCTACAGATTCACTTAGACAGAGGGGGGAAAGTGTGAACAGGGAGAGCATTTGGAAGATTAGATTTTTCTCATGTGAAAATAGCCCCCATTTCTTTCATTTCTTTATTATTTTTTAAGGTAAAGAGAGGCGATGGTCCAGGCTGGGTTTGGCATTTCCTCCTGTCCATTTTCATTCCTCCTGCTTTGGCAGCTCTGAACATCTCTAGAGCTGTGTCTTTGAGTGGGTTTTACCAAATAATGCAGTAATTACACCCAGGGGCTCTTTGTAGGCTGTGTTCAGAGCAGGCTGAACTTCATCTTGCAAAACCCAGTGCTATAGATCCATGTCCATGGAAGAAACCTTTCAGCATAATTATCCCCCCAAAAAAATTAGTTCTTTAACTCTTCAATCTTCCCAAACAAAAAGCCTTTAGAAACTTTTCCCTTTCTTTTTTTCTGGCAGTAATTCAGTGCCTGTGCAAACACTTCAGCTTACTCACAAATACATTACATTTTTTTGGATGGACGAGGTTGCTGGATGTAGGGAGATATATAGTGTTTTCCACTTTCTTTTTCTTCCTGTCAGAGTTGTATATGCAACTTGATGAGAGATCCTGGCAGCCTCCTTCTCCAGAACAGTAAACAGAGCCAGTGCTGCAGTAGTTTGCAGATAAATAATGTATTACAGCCTGTCAAATAAAGCTTTGAGCAAATACCACTTTAAAGGGTCATATATTATGAATCTGAATATTACCCTACAAATAATTATTTCCTAGATCCTTTTGATTCCTTATTATGCACAGAGTAGCTCTGGGAACAGGTCACCTTTTTCCACTACCCCTAAACCTGATAGAATTTGTATTGGCAAGATTTTCTCCCATGGATGTTTTTTTTTTTAACCTGCAGAAAGAAGCTCAAAGATCATCCCTCAACACTTCTCTCCCCATCCAAATGTCCTTGAAGATATATTTCTCTTTGCTATCTCAATTAGGAATGTGGCACATATACATTTATTTATTTAAGATCCTTGCTTTGAGGTTGTAGGGAATACATCATCTGTTTGATTGGTTTTTAGGGGAAACCTTCCTAGAAATTTAGGAGCCTCCTAAAATACAGCTGGATATTTAGCTAATGTGAGTGTTTGAGAAGGATATCCTTTTGGTATTGCTTTAGGAAAAGTCTGAGCTGTGTTTTCATTGTGCTGGCTCGAGTTACAACTGGGTGTTTCCCTCCTGCACCGATGGGATTTGGTAGATCCCAAATGCTGTTTGTGCCTGTGCCAAGTGCAAGGGCCTAGAGGTTATTTTAGCCATTTTCTTCTTCGGCGAACAAAGCAAGAGACATAAGCCACCAGTGTGTGTCCAGCCCAAAAATGCCAGCTTAGGAGGGGGGAGTGCAATCAATTTATCCCACTCTTCCATGGGAGCTTTTGACAGCCACTCGTGGTTGTCTGGTGCTGCTGAGCCCTCTCTGAGGGCTTTGGTGTCCCCTCCCCAGCTGCTCTCTTGGGCCCAGCTGGGTCTGGTGGCAGCAATCACAAAATCACTTTTTTAAGCAGTTTTTTAAACTCCCATTCTCTGGTTAGAGGGGATATTTTTTGGTTTATGCCCTTTTCTGACCCAGAGATGGGGCAACTGAGAACTCAGAAATAAAACAGCCAAGAAATGTTTTAAAAACTTTTATTCTATTTTCAGTCTCATGTGAAGAGTAAAACAATACAGATATTATGATGCACACCATCACAATTAAAAGCCAACTATTTTCTAATTACAGTACTTTATAAACATTTTTAATCTATCAACTTTTACCACACCATGCTATAAATAACCTTAAAATCAATCATCTAAAATTACCCCTCAAAAGTCCTACTACAATACATCTTTCATAGTTCTTTTTCTCCAAAGTATCTGGTCTTATTTACAAAACCATCCTTTAAAACTTATTTCTAATTCCATTTCTCTCTCAACAACATCTGTCCTATTCCATGACATTTCTAAGTCAACGCTTCTTATCTCAAAGTTTACATACAAATACATACCGTGTAAACCTTATATCAAACTTTGAAAATTCTCTATAAATTGCTTTCCCACAGATTTTAGCACTGGAGTTTTAGGTAGAATCTTCCCCTATTAACTCTACTGATTATGACAAATTTATTGAGGAGGAAGGAGAGTCAGCTGGAAAGAGAAACCTTCCCATGAGAGGTGTGTGGTACCCAAACTTGGCCTTTTTCTGAGTCCAAGTGGAGCTACTTCATTTCCCACTGGTGAGCCTTGCTGGCAGAAGGAGAGATGGAAGGAAACCAATGTCTGCATTTAGGAACTTCCAGCAGGTTTTCTTTTTCCACCAGGATGTTTCTTGTGGTGGTGTCTCTGAATTGGTTTGGGCTGGATGCTCCTCAGAGCCTGGGATTTGATTTCCTGCAGGGGAAGATGGATTGAGTTAGTGGAGGAAAATAACATTGAAGCAAGGAAGAAAAGATATTATGGGTCTGGTTTTTTATGATGGCTTCTTGTATTGCCTTCCCATAAAGTTGTGCAATTAAGGAGATGTAGAAGCAGGGGAAATTTCTTATTTGTCCTCTGCTCTCCTCATGTGAGAAAGCTTTTTTCTCAGAAGGAGGGAGAGTGGGGTTATTTGAACAAATCTGGGAATTTCATCTTATAGAGAAGCAGGAATATGCTCATCCTGTCAGGTTTGGGCAGGGGGGAGTTTGGGACTATTTAACATGTGTGTAAGGTTAAAGGTAGGCTTTTAAATAACAAAAAAAAAAAACCAAAACCAAAAAAAAAAAAAAAAAAAAAAAAAAACCAAAAAAAAACCCAAAAAAAAACCAAAAGAAAAACCAGAAAAAAAAAAAATCAGGGACTGGGCTAGCAAAGCTGGTGAAGTCAAAGGCTGCACCTCATTTCTGCTGCCTTCTTCCCCTCCAGTAGGATTCCAGAATTGCCTGGATCTTAAAGCTCATCTCATTCCACCCCTGCCATGGGCAGGGACAGCTTCCACTGTCCCAGGCTGCTCCAAGCCCCATCCAGCCTGGCCTTGGGCACTGCCAGGGATCCAGGGGCAGCCACAGCTGCTCTGGGCACCCTGTGCCAGGGCCTGCCCACCCTCCCAGGGGACAATTTCTTCTTAATACCCAGTGTAAACCTCCCTTCTTTTAATTTGAAGCCATTCCCTCCTGTCCTGTCACTACAGTTCCTGCTGAACTGTTCCATAAATGCCTCGGATTTCCTTTCACGTCGCTTGGCTTTGAATGAATTTCAAAAGACAGCCTTTTTATATTTCCAGCTAATTTCAGCACCTCAGGTGTCCTGACCTGCAGGAAGAACACTGGCCAGCATTCTCTCCCCTTCTCCTTGCCTCATGCAGATGCAGAATCCACTGCTGGCACCAAGTGGCTGCCGGTGGAAGCTGCTCCGGAGGTGCTGGACTCGCTGGCCCATTGTGTCTGTGATTTTGGGATGGGGTAGCACCCCCCTGTCCTCTGCTTGTCCTGGTGGGAGCAGGAGCTGCTCCACCCCTCTCTGGATAATGCTGGGTGAGCACTGCTTTGGCCCTGCTTTTCCTTCTTTAAGATCCATGAGAGGGCAGAAGGCTGTCAGAGGACTTGTTTGGTGTAATAAAGCCCAGTGTGCTGTGCCCTGCATCCCTTCCTTGTAGGGTGTGGGGTTATTTCCCCCCCCCAGTGAACAGAAAAATAACCTGTACAGTATCATCCTGTGCATGGAGGCAGATCATTGTGATTACCTGGGAATGGGCACTATTTCTCCTGCTTTTTCAAATACCCAGAGGATTTCAACACTTAACACTATTTGTAGGCTGTGTATGGAGTACTGAAAGAAAAATTCCTGTAGGCTTTGCACCCTCCTTCATTTCCAAGTGGTGAGTTGTGCTTGGCTAGAAGACATTCCAGAGGATAGAGGAGCATAAATGTACCCCTGCTCCCAGGAAAGGGGGGTCAGGGGTAGCTGGGGGTTTTCTTTCATCAGGAATCAGTGGGTTTCCACTCACAAATCCTTTGAAGCCCAGTTTCTGTATGGATCAACATAATCTCTGACACAGCAGAAAAAAATAAACAGAATTCCCTCCCTGAAATTTCTCTTTAAATGACATGGCCTGCTTATCCCTTCTGTAATTAATTTAAGTGCATCTGACAACAGCTTGGAGGCAAGAGTTGAACTTTGTTTATCCCTCACTGTGATGCTGTTGCTTTTGCTCAGTTCACTGGTGGTTCTATTGGAATTTGGGAACTGGATGTGGACCAGCTCTCACTTCCCAGCCCCTCTCTGGGCTGACCTTTGCAGTGAGCACCACTGTACGTGACAGTGGGCATCTGAGTGTTCTGGTTTAATGTTAGAAATGTTCATTTCAAAGTGAGATAAATAATAAGCAGCATAAACTCCATAGTTTCCAGGCTTTTTTTTATTTCTTGTGAATAGTTGTGTGGTGTATCAGTAGAAAAATGAAAAATATTTAAATTTTTCCTTCCTGGTCTTTTTTGCATCTGGTAATACAAAACAGACCACAGTCTGAAGGTTTAGTTCAAAAAAAAAAAAAAAAAAAACACCTGCAAGGAGCTGGTTCTTTATTTCCCCATCTGCAGGGAGCTGTGCTTGCTTGTGTTACCCCATGGAGCTGCCCAGTGTTTGATCCTTAAGGCAGGGCAGGGGGAGAGGGGGCTGATGGCCTTTCAGACACCAACTTGAGATTTTTCTAAGCATAGTCACCACTTAGGAGGTTGATATGAGATATTTGGACCCATTTCCTAGCCTTTAATTAAAGATGCTGCCTAAAGCTCTGCTAAAACTTGGGGTATTTTAAGGCTGTTGGAAGAAAAATGCTGATTTGTGTCTTTGGGGATGAAATTAGGAATATTACAGCAGAAGGAAGCATCAGTGCTGCTTTTGAAGCAGCACTGATAGCAAATTTTTGTGTCCCAGGGCCATTTTCTTTGCATTCTTCGGGCATGGCAGAAAATACTACTTTTGCTTTTTAACGAAGAACATTTCCAACAAATGAGTTTTCCCTCTCCTTTCCCCAGCACAGGAGAATGGAGAGGCCCACATTTTGCATCATGAGTGATCCCCAAAGCCTGTATCAGATGACAGTAAAAATAACCATTTTTCCCCCAAAACTGTGGGGGGACCACTCAGGTGAAAGCACAAGGGGGCTGAGGAGCAGAATTTCTCCATTTGGAATCTGCCTCCTGCCAGAGTCCCCCATACAAATCCTCCAGCCTTGGTGCTCCACTTACCAGGAATTCCTTGGTTTCCCACTGAGAAAAGCAGCCAAAATCTGGTTGATATGGTAATAATTAAAAATTCATTAGCACTGAAGAGCAGCTGAGTCTGGAATGGTCAGCTCAGCAAGCAGCAGAATGTCAATCACTGGTACCAAGTTGTTCCCCACAAGTTTAAAAATTAATTTTGTTGTTAAATGTCATCTTCTGGCTTGTGATCAGCTGGAGTATGGGTCTTGTGTTTCCTGGTAAATTTGAAGGGCTATTATCTATCCCAAGTACTGAAATCTGTGAAGCTGGGTGAAGTCTAATGTTGATGCTTGTAGATTCACAGAGGAGGGGGAAAGGAAAGGATGAAATCCCCATTATTCAGTGGGCAAAGAGCTGGTGCTCCCACCAGCACCTTCCCAAGCTGGGGAATGGCTCTTCCCTCCTTCCCTGCGGTGGGAGCCAGGAGACAAACTCCTGCAGGAGACATGGATTACTGGAGAAAACCTTTCTCTGCCCAAGGGCTTTTTGGAAGTTCTGCAGGGGCCTCACAGCAGCATTTGTAAAAGCCAGGGACTGGAAGGGTCTGAGGATGAGGAGAACTTCGGGAAGGTGAAGTCTGGAGACATCCATGAACCTTCCCTTGCTGAGACACTGCAAGGGAAGTACAGGCCTTGGAGCAGAGAAGAGTAAAATTAGAAGACCTTTGCAAGACTTTGCTTTATTAATCACTGTCCCTGTTTAGAGCAGCCACGGAGCCACTCGTTAGCCCAGTCCTGCAGGATAAAGCTGGGAGGGATTGCTGAGTTCTTTTTTCTTCCTTTTTTCTGCTTTCTTTTCCCTGGGGATTTCTTCTTTCCAGCTCACAGCTGTTATCTCTGTTTCTTTAGGGAGATCCCGACCTCAACAGGTGTCCTCACACTGGGACACCATTAAATGTTGGTTTTTGGAGTTTTTTAAACTTTTGTTAAGGTTGGGATTGGAGTGCTTGAGATGGTATTTTGTATTTAGATGTAGATGTTTATTATTTTTATTTATATTATAAGTTGTGAGTTTTATGGTGTTTTATTAATAAGTTATAAAATGTTTAAATTTTTTATATAAGGTTTTTTACGGTTATACTATTTAATTAAGAAATGACACTTAAATTATTTTTACTTTTAATTTAATAACTTATTACTTGAAGTCTGCAATGTGGACTTGTTTAATTATACAATACTACTTAAACTTATGAAGAAGTGAAGAAAAACATTTAGCTACAGTCTTAAAACTTTTATTTTGTCTCATATATATTGTTATATTTTAAAATTTTAAACTCTAAGTTTTCTACTCTGTGATATTACACACTTCTAATTAAACTACACACTTGTAATCTTAGTGCTATCAATCAATTTTGGAAACTTTCTCTACAGCCTCAGGTCAAATGAAAACTCACCTGAAAGGTGGCTGTGCTCAGGTGGGGTTGGGCTCTTTCTCCAGGAACTGACAGAACAGTCTCAAGCTGCACCAAGGGAATATAGGTTGGATATTAGGAAAAAGTTTTATAGGAAAGAGTGATAAAGTTCTGGGATGGCTGCCCAGGGAGATGGTGGAGTCCCCATCCCTGGATGTGTTTAAAAACAGACTGGATGTGGCACTGGGTGCCAGGGTTTAGCTGAGGTGTTGGGGCTGGGTTGGACTCGATGATCTTGGAGATTTCTTCCAACCCAGTGATTTTGTGAATTCTGTGAAATGCAGTGTTCTCTTGGGGGTTACAGTCTCTTAGCACAGAAAGCCTAAAATTCTCAGCATCCAGGACTCCAACAAAGGCTTCTCCAAGAGCTGTCCAAGGAATTGCACATAGGGAGAATCTGGAGAGACAATCCTGGGGAAAGCAGATCCTGGAACCCATCAGCACTTCTCCTTCACCTGCAATGTGAACCCACTTCTCCTGTTTTTCCTGCAATGTTAATTCTTTATGGTGCCTTTTGTATGCTTCATACCTCAGGTGGAGCTCTGTGCTGCTCCTGGTTTTCAAGTCCCTGTTCCCTTTTCCCTCGCAGTTTGAGCGGCACGACCCGGTGGACGGGCGGATCACGGAGCGGCAGTTCGGGAGCATGCTGCTGGCATACAGCGGGGTGCAGTCCAAGAAGCTCACTGTCATGCTCAAACAGCTCAAGAAGCACTTCCAGGATGGAGAGGTCAGTGGCATTCATGAAAAATTTGGGAAAATTTCTCAGCTGAGAAATGAGTTAAGCAATCCCCATCTTCTTCAGGAAAGCATTCGCTCCATGTTGAGCTGTGGTGGAGAGAGAGGGAAGAGCTGGGAGTGCAGTGGTTGGTGTCCAGTGCAGGCTGTAGGTTTATTCCTTATGAAAATAGATGCTGTAATTTTAAAAATTCAATTTGCTGAATGGCACCCTGGGTCTGGAGCCAGAACAAACACTGAAGCTCCCAGTTCCTGGCTCGACCTTGGATTCATTAGCTGCTGTGACCAGGCAGTTTATTATTTAGTTATTAACTTCTGGGAAAAATTACTCACAATTTAGAGAGGAGTAAGTTTGCAGACCCTACACTCATTAATTCAGTGAGAGTCCTTGGAATAAGATATCCATACCACAAGATGTGCTTTATCAGGTAAGGCAAGTATGGGCTGAGAAATTATTGAGCATTAGAATTTTACATCTGCCCCTGTAATGGATGTACTTTTATTAAGCCAGAATGTTCTTTTATTAACTGGGATATAAACAAGCAATTCATCAAAGTGAGAATAGATGGAAAGTCTTTGGCTGGCTGTTTTAGAGCTGCTTTCTTCTGACATCAGCACCAGAGTTTATTTCTTAACTGGTTTAGGTGCCAAGTGTGTTATAAAACACAAGTTCTGACCAGGGTCTGCAGCTTTTTTTGTTCCTTAATGGGATTCCTACATTAACAGGAATATTTTGATTTCTCCAGGAAAAAGAGCTTAAATGCAATGTGTGTCTAATAGAAAAATATCAGCTCTGGTTTTGAAGTTTCCAAATTGTTGATTCTTTTGCTGTGATTTTTAGGTTTATATATATATATGTATGTATGTGTGTATTGATATTACTGAACAGTAGCTGGCTGTGTGAGAAAAGAGGCAAAGGAATTTCTTTTGGAAGGTTTCCTACAGCAGATGTTTTCTTCCTTTCATGTGTAAGCCAAGACCCTGACATCTGTGCCAGAAGAAGAGCTTCTTGTTCTTACCTTATTGCTCATCCCCAAATCAGCCAGATTGTCTTTCTATTTACAGCCAGCCAGACTCAGAGCAAATCTTTATCTTCCTTTATTCCAAGGACTTTCAAGGAGAGAAAATGGGCAAGAGGACCAAAAAAATTTATATTTGTAAGGAATAGAATTGGTGCAAAATTCATGATTCCTTACACTGTGAGGATGAAATGCCCAGAAACTGTCCCAAACTCACCCAGCAAGGCTTTCCCTTGGAAGTGCAGTTCTTTTGAGAGAGCTTTCTTATGGAATCTGCCAAACCTGTCTTCTTTGTCTGGTGCAATTATCTTGACTGCACAAGGCAACCCTGGCAGCCTCCAAAACAACAAAATTCTGGGTTTAATCTAATCTGTAGCTGTTTTCCAAGGCTGTTATTCTGCATTCCTGTTTTTGAGAATGATAAGTTTTTCTTCTATTAACTGCTAATCTGCTTTCATTAATTTTTTTTTTCTTGAGGAAAAATCCTGTCTTACCCTGAGTAGGTGAACTTTGCCTATTCAGCAGAGCTGCCACACTCTGTTTTGTCTAACATTGCTTACGAGTCTACTCCCCAAGTTGTACTTACACAGCTGCTTTTCTCCTGGTAAAAAGGACCTGAGTCATCAGCAACATTCAGAAGCAATGTATGATTTGGTTTATGCCTCCCTAACTGCTGGAAAACCAATCTGTCTCTTCAGAAGCCAGTGATTCATGTCATCTCCCACATGTGCTTGCTGGGGTATTTTTCTGTGGAGATAGCAGGGGGTGGCAGTGAGGTGGAATTCCTGGCTGAACCTGGGTTCCCAGGTGAAAAGCCCTCATTTTTGCAGATGTTTGAGCTGTTGTGTTACAAGCAGGTAAGTGCCTCTGGAGTCTCCGTGCTTATGTTTTGTGAGGATTATGTGGGTGATGAAGGGATTCATTCAGCTGATTATGAATTAACATCTGGAGCTACAAATGCCTTGAAAGATGTGATCATTCATCTGTTGACTTGCCTGAGGCTGTCCCAGTCTCTGATTTGTATTTTATTTTGGTAGCTGGAACAGAGTTAACGCCGATCTCAGCCTCACCTATAGGATTCCTCAAAAAAAAAAAAAATCATAACACTGATGGTGTTCTTGCTGCAGACATTCACTGGTCTTGTCCACATGAAAGCCACGATTTGTAGGATACACGTGTGTCTCTGGTTTTGTTTTTTCAGCTGGTGAAAGGACCACAAAGGCCAGGTTGGGTGGGGCTGGGAGCATCCTGGGATAGTGGATGGGACACCATGGAATGAGATGGGCTTTGAGGTCCCTTCCCACCCAAACCATTCCAGGATTCCAAACAGGGCTCCATTATGCACAGACAGCAGTGCTGCTTGGCCTTGGCATCTGCCATGTTGGGAATTCCAGGAAAATACAAGGTTAGAACACTTACTTACTTAGAACACTACAAACCCCAGATGTCCCAGACAGAGCAGGCAGATCACAGCACAATGTCTTCTGCTGGCCTGAAAGTGGCCACACACCTCATGGTTCCTCCAGGCTTTCCACACTCCCAGTGCCCTGCTCTGGCAGGGAGGAATCATGATCATTGCAAAGGTATTTTCTCTTGTAGAACCATTGTACAAAACAGAGGGATCTTTGCAGTGCTTCCTGCAGAAGTACCTGATTTACTGGGTTATTTTTTTTTCCTAGGACAGTATTTAATTTAATTCTGCTGTACATCCTAGTGTTCCTCTCAGAAAGAGGAGCAGGCAGACATTCAAGGAAAGCTCCCTGCAGTGTCACCAGGGATTTCTCTCTTCAGTCAGCTCTGTTGTTCACATGTGCTCTCCCATTTTGCCATCTCATCCTTTTTGGCCCAGATCCATGAGTCCAGGGCTGGCAAAGCTGCTATTGCATGTGTCAGTGCACACATAGATCATCAGAGTAGGGCCACATACTCACTTATGGCCAAGATAGGAACAAGCTGCAAATGTCTGTATGGAAAGACCTTAAAAATGTTCTTTTTCTTTCAAAAGATTGGTGGCTTCTTCCCTGATTAGAAGTCGTTTGAGCAGAGTTACAGCAGATTGTGTAAATTTATATTTGACAGTACCTGCTGAACACATCCAAGTTGTGGAGCTATGCTGTGTTCTGCAGTTTGGATTTTTAATATCTTGCTTTATCAATCTGTCGTGCCAGGCAGGATAGGAGGAGCCTGAACCTGAACTCCTCTTGACAAGCTGATTTATGTCTCCCAGAGAGGGAGTCTGAGTGGTTATTACTGTGGTGATGATTCACCTCCTCCCTTGGCTCCATGCCGTGGCTCTGCTGGAGGAGCTGGAGGCTCCAGCTCTTGTCCCATTGATGCCTCGGGTTTTAGCTTTTATATTTTTCAGATTCTGTGCTGCTTTATATGAAGTCTGAACTTCATATTAAGTGTTGGTAAGCTCTCTTCGTAGAGCAGGGAGACAAAACAATTCCTTCTCCAACTGGGGACCAAGATCCAAATCTCAGGCCCAAGAACACAAACAACATGGGCTGAGGAGAGAAAAACAAGCAGGGTGGGACTTCATGAGCTGGAGCTGTAATTGAACAATTAACTCCAATATGCAAATGGAGCAGAACTGATCAAAGTGAGAGACCCCATGACCGGTTGTCCATTTTGGGACCATTTTGGTTCATCTTGGGTGCAGCCCTGGCTGGGCTCTTGTGCTGCCCAAGGTTGATCCACTGAGGCCTCCTAATAAATCCCTGCTTTATTCTTTAGCTCTGTCCAGCCTCTGTTCCAGGCCAGCCTACACAAGGCCCTGCTGTGGCTGTGCTGGAGCTGCACAGGGTGATAAAATCAGGTGTAGTGTAACCAGGTGGGGTTCCCAGAGCTGTGTTCATCAGCAGTTCTTCTCCTGGAGATCTCAGGATGTTTTTCCACGACTGTCCCAGAGCTTGGCTCTCACCTGAGCGCATGCTCACCTGGCCCAGGTAGGTGGAGCAGACAGGGATCCTGCCTCCAGCAGCAAAGCAAACTGGGACACTTCTGTGCTTCAGTGTCACCTTCTGCCACACTGGGTGAGACATGGATTCCCCCAGGGATCCCTGAATCTCGTGGGAGAGACCTTACAGTGCACAGGCTTGTTGAGTTTGTGTCTTTTTTTTTTTGCCAGGGTTGGGATGAAATGTGTGAGATGGTATTTCTTGTTTGGACTCAGATGTTTATTAGTTCTTATCTGTGTTACAGTCTCACAAACCCTGAGTTCTGCAGCACTTCATTCTAACAAACTACAAAATGGAGACTTACCTCTCTCCACCAGGTCTTTTAAGGATAAGCTGTTTAATTAAGAAATTACACTTAAATTATTTTTACTTTTAACTCAATAACTAACTACTTGTGACTTGCAATGCAGACTTTTTTATCTAATTACACAATATTGCTTAAACTCATGGAGAAGGTGAAGAAGAAGGACTAGCTTCTGCTCTAAAATTTGTATCTTGCTTTGTATATATTACTAAACTTTAAAATCTTAAACTCTTAAGGTTTTTACTATGTGATATTACTCACTTTTATTCAAACTACACACCTATAGTCTTAGTTTTAGCATTTAATTTTGGAAGCCTTTTCTATGGCCTTAGATCAAATGCAGTGTTCTCTCTTGGGGGTCAGTGCCTGTCAGCACAGAAAGTCTCAAATTCTCAGTAACCAGGCTTCCAACATGGACTGTTTGATATTGTCATTGCAAGTGTTCAGGCTTCCAACAAATTCATCAATTCACCTGTTTGCAGTGGTCTCCTGCATCTGAGGTCTGCTCACCTGGGAAATGGTTTCCAGTCCCTTCCCATTGTGGGACTGGTGGGGCCAGGAGGGGAGCAAAAGCACAGGTCACAACCCACATCCTTAAGTGGTTTTGGCTGAGTTTTTGGAGTGAGCAGATGAATTCCCTTCTGCCTACAGCTTCAGGCCAGTGTGTCATTTCCAGGAGTGTCCATGATCTCCTTTTCCCATCACTACCATTTCCTTTTCTCTGTCGTAGGGGCTGACTTTTGAGGAGGTGGAGAACTTCTTCACTTTTCTGAAGAACATAAATGATGTTGACACGGCTTTGAGCTTCTACCACATGGCTGGAGCTTCTCTTGATAAAGGTATAAAACCTGTGGGATGTTACATGCTGAAAGCCTGAGGGAGCACAACTCATGCCAGGTCTTTTGGAGCTGGGAAGATGTCAGACAAGCCCAGGCTGATAGGTTACAAATGTACCCAAAGTTCAATTCCTCCCTGTAATGAGGTGCTTAGCTCGCTGCATCCATGGATAAAGAGGGATTTCGGGTTTTCTACTTCCATAGTTTTAGATACAGGGAGAAGAAAGGCTGGTGTGTGTAGCCTGAATGGATGAGGAAGCAGTGGTTTCATGGTGGTTCCTTCAGAAGGACCATTCTGCTGTGTGCAGAGGCAAGGTGATCTAATGAGTGTGCCACAGGCTGTGGTTCCCAGGGACACCACTGTTTCTTCTTCATCCCCATCTTCTGAAGTGACCTTTTTTCTCCTTCTACAAAGGACTTCAAAAATGAGTGTAAAAAAATTCTTGCAGAGTTATCTTCTGTGGAGGTCTCTGATCCACATGGCAGAGGCACCGCAGCAGTGGGGCTGGTGATAGGAACTGCTCAACCCTTGCTTTGTTTCAGCTTTGCTCAAAAATCATAGACTTTGCCTAGAAATAAGGGCTGGATGCTGCATTTCTGATTGGAAAGCCAAGCAGTGGCAAACACCTTTGGAGCTCCTGGGAGTGCCAGGGGGAAAGAGGAGGAACACTGGAACAACCACTGAAGTCCCAAACTGAGCATTAAAGTCTGTCCAGAAACTCTATTTCAGATAACCCACAGTCCCGAGGAGTGGGCTGAATAATGCTCAGAGCTGGTGTTTCCTGGAGAACTTGATAATAATGTGGTTTATTGATCAGACCAATCCATATCCTCCTCATCATGTTTCCTTTTCTGAGCTGGTCTGTCTCAGGTATGCTCTTAGATCTGACACACTGATTAAAAAAAAAAAAAAAAAAAAAAAGGCAAAAAATCCCCAAAATATATTTCAAACCAAGTCCCACTCTGCTGCCAGGATCTGTCACAAGTGCTTTGGTCTTTGGGTTTTTTTAAGAGGGATTTTTTTTTTAACAGACTGAGAATATAAAAAAAGATGGCAAACTCATTAAAAGATTTTTAGGCTAAGTGGAAACTCTTGTCTGCTATGAAGTTAAAGCTGATTCATTTAGGCAGCTGCAGAATTAAACATTTTGGAAGTCAGCTATTCCAACTGCTGCTGTTGTGGGAATATTAAGGCATTAATAGGTTTTGGGACAGTGGAATTACAGAGGGACACAAACGTGTCACATTTCTTCTTGTGTGTGTCAGCAGCCCTTCTCATCTTAAATTTTTTGGAGGGAAATAATCTGTACTCTTTGGTTTAGATCATCATTACCTTAAGACTTAACCTGAAAGGATTTTCTTTCATTTAAAAGTTTTCTTTCATTTAAAATACCAAGTCTGGGCATGTTGCTGCTGCTCTGAGCCCTTTCTGCAGCATCCCAGAGGAGGTAATAGCCCAGCAAATCAAATATACTCAGTGCCTACAGGAAATTAGCATTTGTCCTGTCATGGAATATACATTTTCCCAGAATTTAGGTCTGTGTGCAGTTGGTAAATCAGTGTGATTGCTGTTTAATTATGTGCCATTAATGAGCTTGTGCAGCCACTGAGCTGGGAGTGTTTGTCTGGGGTAAGAGAACCTTCCTTGGGCAGGGATCAGATTTAAGTAAACCATAAATGGGGTGTGCCCTCCCAAAAGTGAAGCTTTCACAAGGTTGCTGGTTACAAACTAACAAATGTAAAAATTACTCTGGGATGTGGACTAGGAAAAGGTTAGTATGTGTAATAATTTGCTGCTTAACAATACAGCAAACATTATTGTGATTTTAGAAGGGCTGTTTAAAATTTCATAGGGGAAAAAATGGCTGGTACCAAACAGCCAGAGCTTGACAACCTGTTTTCTGTGCTGAATTAAAGTTGCTTCTTCTTCTAAAAAGGATCATAAACCTGTATTTTAATGACCCATTTAAAAACACCCAGATTATTTGTTAGCCCATCTTTCATTTTCCCAGCAACATAATAGCTGTCATTCTCCTAAATCATAAGCATTCCTTAGAAGACTTCCCCAGCCTGGGCTCACAGCTGGAAGCAGGACAGGAACTGAATTTGGTGCTTATTCCCCTTTTAGGAGGGTATGAATTGCACTTTTTCTGGCACTGTGTGCAGCCAGGCTTTCCAAGCAGCCCTTCTGCCAGCAGAGAGCTGTGGGATAACTCCTTTGGGGTTTAGGGTAAGGCATGGATGGGCCAAAGCATGGGGAGACAGCTGAGCCCATTGCTGATGTGTGCCTTGGAGCAGGGCTGGAGCCCCAGAGAGGTTAATGGAAAATCATTTTACTTGAATGATGCTGCTTGAAACGGCTGCAGAGTGGACAGGGGATCTGGAAGGGGGCAGAGGTGAGCTGGAATGCAGTCATGGAATTGCTGCTTGCTTTCCTCTGCCTTGGAGAGGGATGGAAGAAGTCAACCCCCCTGGAAGCACAGCTTGGATTGCTCCTCTGGAATAATTGCAGTGCTGGTAGTTGGGAGGGATCTCTGGAGACCCTGGTGTCCACCAGGATCCCCTGCAACCACTGGCCCTGGGCCACCTGCAGTCAGGTTTGGGATGTCTCCAAGGAATCTCCTTTCTTTCCATATTTCTGTCTGTGGATGTTGCACAAACAGCTCTGTCTTTAGTCTGGCAGCTCTGCTTTTTTTTTTTTTTCCCCCTCCCTGATCTCCATGACTTTCTGTCATGCTCCCTTTGATGTCAAAACAGCTTCTGCTCAGCTGCAGGGCTGCAGTTTGAGAAGAGCAAAGAAAATGTGCTGTGCACACAGGATTGCACAAGGCTTATCCATCTCTTTCCTGGGTGGGTGTTCCAGCATGTACTCATGCAAATGATTTGTAAAAAGTTAAATAGATTTTGGTAGCTAAACTGCCAGTGATAGCATCCAACATTTCCAACTGGGAGCCTTGAAATGAAATGTGTGCATCAACGTGAGGGTGATTTTTGGGAGCCCAAAACACGTGTCCTGCCTTTCCATCCTGGAATGGCCCAGGGCAGGGAGCTCTGCTCCCATCACCCCAGTGCCATTTGGAAAACAAAGGCAGCAGCCCAGCTGTCCATCCTTTTGGCCACATGTGTGATTAATGCCAAGTTGGAGGGAAGAAGTGAAGTTTGCCATCTGGCGAGGCTCTGGCCTGGAGCAAAGCCCCGTTTGCAGGCACTCAGTGAGGCATTGCTCACAGTGCAGTTCTGGGAATCAGAGTGGAAAAAAAGGATAACTGTGTCAGACTCTAAACTTGCATAAAATTACTCAGATGGCTCATTAAAGGAACCATTAAAGGAAGGGAGATACCAATGCATGAAATTTTAGAAGCTTTTCAAGATAGAAATGTGGAACTCATTTTTGATTATATGAAATCCAGGAGAATTTCTATCCCAGAACCCCAAACCTGGACAGGCTTTAAGAGATTTCCCCAGACAGCACTTATTTCATTTTGTGAAATGGTAAAGAAATTACTCCAGCAGGTTTGCTTCAATTTTATTTGCCTCCCCGAGCTACCTTGTGGTCTGGAGCATGTGTGTGGATGTGAAAGCAGAGACAATTTCCCTCTTCCTTGTGATTCCTTAAAAAACAGCACAGCACAGTCATGCAGCCCCTGTGAAGTCATTTTGGCATCAAGCAAGAACGATGGGATGGAGCTGACACTTGTGCAGTTGGATTAATAAGAGAGGAAGCAGGAACTGGTGGCCATGAGTGCAAGTTCCAGCTGGGAAAACTGTGGCTGTGAAAAATAAGCAGGAGGGGAGGGATCAGGAGTCTCCCTACAGAGATGGAAGGTGTGGTAAAATCTCAGCAGAAAAACATAACTTATAATTAAAGGAATTAAGACAAGGGGCAATGGTTTTAAATTGAAAGGGGAGATTTTGATTTGGTGTTAGGGAGAAATTGTTCCCTGGGAGGGTGGGCAGGCCCTGGCACAGGGTGCCCAGAGCAGCTGTGGCTGCCCCTGGATCCCTGGAAGTGTCAAGGCCAGGCTGGACAGGGCTTGGAGCAGCCTGGGACAGTGGAAGCTGTCCCTGCCCATGGCAGAGGTGGCACTGGATGAGCTCTAAGGCCCCTTCTAACCCAAACCAGTCTGGAATTCTGTGATGAAGAAATCATTCCAACTTTATTTTTTACATGTAAGGCTACAGCCATAGGGTACCTAGGGCACCAGGAGGGGAGGATGGCACCAAAGTTGAAGCACCTTGAGGAGCAGTTTTATATTTACAACAAATTAAATGAAATTTGTTGTTGCTGTCTGAGGAAATACAGAGTAATAACTGCTGACTGGAGCTACATCACTCATGGAGAAAAGGAATTTCACTCAAAAAGAATAATTACATGGGAAAAGCAGGGTCCTACTTGAGATTATATATATTTTACATATATACAATGCATCATTTCAATTTTCTCCTGCATGATTTAGTAAAAGGAGATGTTTTATGGGGCAAAGGACGTGGTGGTGGCTGTGAATTCCTCCCAGAAAGCCCCAGATTTCACTCATGGGAGCAGAAACAGGGTGGAAGGTACCAATAATGTAAACATCAATGAAAAAAATCCCATTAGAAATATTTTATGTGGTTTGTAATTAATCCAGTTACGGTATGTATTGGATGATTATTTTTTCCTTTTTGACACACTTAACTCCAAAATTCCTGAAGGACTGGGGTTGCAGAAACCCATAAGGATGCTGTGGAGGAAAGCAGAGGCTGTTTGTGGTTTCAGTCTGGTTTTGTGATGCACCACTTCTCTCTTTTCCCTTGCTCCACAGCTAAACATTGATCCCAGATGCTGTGGATGGTGTTGTAGAGAAGCAATTTAAATACACTCATACCAGCCTAGTGAGGGGGCTTTTTTTTTCCCCATTTGTGCAGCAAAATCAACTGCCTAACCCTGCCAGATTCATAGCTCCACGGATTGTCCTTTTCTAAAGGTGGGAATAAAACTCGTGCTTGTTTCTCTGCTGCAAGTCTGGGGAGAAAAGGGAAATAATTCCTTACAACTCTTTATTTTATTGCAAGGTTAATCTGGTCTGCTCCCTGCAGGCAGGTGGGTGGGTTCATTCTGCAATTACTGGGTTACAACAGGAAAAGCAGTTTTTGGAATTCCCAGTTTTTTGAATTCCCTGCTTGATAGAGTTGAATGCTTGATAGCATTCCTTGGAATGCTGTTCCTTGGAGCCACCTCGTTGATCAAGCTTATTCCAGGCCTCTCTGAAGACACAAAGGCCGTTTTCCACGGAGGAACAGGAGTGTCCTGCTGTGGTTGGCACATCCTGCCCCCTGTGTGACCCTGTGCCCTCCCTGTGTTGCAGTGACCATGCAGCAGGTGGCCAGGACAGTGGCCAAGGTGGAGCTGTCGGACCATGTGTGCGACGTGGTGTTCGCGCTCTTCGACTGCGACGGTGAGTGAGCACCCCCACCTCAGCCAGCCTGGGAGAGAGTCAGTCCAGGACAAGGAATCCAGGGGGAAAGGGCTCTTCTGGCCATGCTCTTTGTCCATGCATCTGTGGTGATCCCCTGTTGGATTAAGCTCTATTCTGACCCAGAGATGGGGCAACTGAGAGGCGTTTTAAACACTTTTATTCCATTTTCAGTCTCATGTGAAGGGTGAGACAATGCAGATGTTAAAATTCACACCATCACAATCAGAAGCCAACTATTTCCTAATAACAATACACTGTAAGTGTTTCTTGGCCTATCAGCTTTAGCCACACCATGCTGTAAATGCCTTAAAGCCAATCATCTAAAATTACCCCTCGTGGGTCCCACTACAATGCATCTTTCATTGTTCTGTTTCTCCAAAGTATCCAGTCATTTTTGCAAGGCCATCCTTTGAAACTTGTTTCTAGTTCCATTTCTCTCTCAGCAATGTCTGTCCTGTTCCATGGCATTTCTAAGTCAGCATTTCTTATCTCAAAGTTTGCATACAGATGCACACTGTGTGAGCCTTCTGTCAGGCTTTGAGAATTTTCTATAAATCCATTTCCCACATTCCCCCTGCCCTTTTGGGAAGGGTATCCAATGGTACCCACCCTGTGAAATGTGGATGTTGGAGCACAGATGGGAGGGTTTGGTGTGCACACTTTGCTCCTCTCCCCCCCCAGAGAACTCCAGTTGGTTTAACAAAATGAACTGTTGTGCTCCAGTGTTGGAAACAAGCCGGTCTGAGGCTTTATCTCCAAAGTCCTAGACAAATGTCAGCTTAATTTTTAATTAATTAGTAGCAGCTCTGTGCCCTGCTGGGAAGCTGGCTTTGCAGAGGGTGTGAGTGCCCCGGGGTAGTTGTTGTCACATTGAAGCACTCCTGGCTGGATTTAATGGCAGTTGCTGGAGTCTTGCCAGGTGACAGCAATCCCGACTTGGAAAGAAGGAAATCCTGCATTTGCCCAAAACTGCCAAACCAAAATCAGAGTCCTGGCTGGCACCCTGCTTCTCCAGCACAGTCGCCAGCATCTGGCAGCTCTGAGTGGCAGCACTGCAGCATAAGTATGAACACTTAAAATGTATTTATTTATTCTTTGTTGTCCCTCTTGGTTTCAGCCCCGCCTGCTCCTTTGCACCTTTCTAAGGTCACATCTCCTGTTTTATTTTCCTCTGTGCTTCAGTACCACTGCTGTGATACAATCTTCACGCCAGATGATCAGGCTGGAGATTAGAGTGAGCTGAAGTGTATCCAAATATTCCCTGCTTGCCTTCTCTCAGAGGAGAATCTCCTACATATTTTCATAGCAAATCTTTGGGGGGAAAGACTCTGGTTGCCAGAGGAGTCCCCCAAGGAAGAAACCAAGCAGAAAAGCAGGCCACAGACAACTTTTTATTATTATTATTTTGTTGTTTTCACTCCATCAGTGTTTACAGACATTAAAAACCTGCAGCACTGGAGGGAATTTTGCTCAGCCCTTGATAGTTTGCTGGAATTTTGCTTCCCAGTGGCTGCATTCTCCATAAGCTCATTAATCAGACCAAGAAATCTTCCCTTCTACTCCATTAGAAAAAATTGTGCACCCATAATTTCCTAAACCACTTAAAGCAGTGTTTCCTGGGAGGACAGGGACATTTGGTTTGCATTTGCTTTTCTGCCTCCTGCAAGCATCCATGGGGTTGGGATTTAAACTCTGTGGCTCAGGAACCCTTGCTCAGCAGGATATTTTGGGAGGTGGGAGCCAAGTGTGGTCTCAGTTTCTGCAGGAAAGGACACTCATGGCTGCTACCCTTTAAAGTTATCATTTCAAGGAGGTTGCTGGTGGGTCTCTGATTGTTTTTCCTCCTTTTTTGCAGGGAACGGGGAGCTGAGCAACAAGGAGTTTGTTGCCATCATGAAGCAGCGCCTGATGCGAGGCTTGGAGAAGCCCAAGGACATGGGCTTCACACGGCTCATGAGGGCCATGTGGAAGTGTGCCCAGGAGACAGCGTGGGACTTCACAGCTCCCAAGCAGCAGTAGCAGGGCTGGGAAGGAGCACCCCCATTCCCTGGATCAGCCCATGGGCACAGCGGGGTGGCACCAGGCTCTGGGGAGCCCAGGCTGGCTGTACCAGGAGGGTTTTGTCAATCCAAGTTAGAAATCCTGCCTGCTGTATTTGCTTGCTGCTGGCTCCTTCATACTCCTGGCCCTCAGGAACAAGGAAAGGACTTCTACTGCCACCACCTGCATGGCGTGATGTGCCCTGCTCCAGAGCTGGGCCCCAAATCACCTTTATTTAATGCTATGAGAAAATGGCATGGGGGGGGGGTTCTTTTGATTCTCAGACTGCTCCTGGGAAAAGCCCAGGACTCCCTGGGAAAATTCCTGGATTTCCTGGATCCCAAGCCAGGATTTCAGCCAGCCAAAAGCTCCGTGCTGCACCTGCTGCAGGAGGGCAGCTAAAAGTAGTGGAGCTGCCTTGCACAAGGCTCCTGCTGCAGGAGCTCCCTAACTGATCTCCTGAATGGGGAATTGCACTGGGAAGGGCTGACAGGCGTGGTTTGACGGGTGCTGTCCTGTAAAACACCATGTAAAGATGTTGCTCACAGCAGCCTGCCTCTGTCTCTGCATTGCTCCAGATCCTCCCCCAAGGCTGGGGCTGAGGCACTGAAGATGGGGTGTTTTGGAAGGAGATGGGGGGAACCTCCATGACTTTCCAGAGCTGGAAAGACAAAGGGGATCAGTCACTCCTGGAATACTTTCCTTCCCCAGCACAGGAAGGACATGGAGCTGCTGGAGAGAGAAGCCACCAAGGTGATCAGAGGGATGGAGCAGCTCTGCTGGGAGGAAAGGCTGGGAGAGTTGGGATTGTTCAGCCTGGAGAGAAACTCCAGGGTGACCTAAATGTGGCCTTGCAGTGCCTGGAGGTGACAAGAAACGTGGAGAGGGAACATTGACAAAGGCCTCGAGTGCCAGGACAAGGGGAAATGGTTTCCCGCTGCCAGAGAGCAGGAATGGATGGGATACTGGGAAGAAATCCTTCCCTGTGAGGGCAATGAGGCCCTGGCACAGGGTGCCCAGAGCAGCTGTGGCTGCCCCTGGATCCCTGGCAGTGCCCAAGGCCAGGCTGGATGGGGCTTGGAGCAGCCTGGGACAGTGGAAGGTGTCCCTGCCCATGGCAGGGGTGGCACTAGAGGGGCTTTAAGGTCCCTTCCCACCCAAACCATTGTAGGATTCTGTGGTTCATACTGGGATATTGTTCCTGATCACTCCAGCCAGAGTGCTCTTCCTCTCCTCCCTCATTTCCCAGGCAGAGCCTGCTCCTTTGGGGTGGTTTGGGTGTGGGGTCCCTGTGCTGTCACTCCACAGATCAAGGTGGGAGTGCAGGATTGGCCCTTCCTGCCTCAGCTGTTCCTCCCTCTCCCCTGCCCGCTCCCCATGGCCAGCCTCCAGGAATCTGTCACCTGTCTCTGAATCCCTTTTTGGATTGAAGGTTGTTCCCGCCATCCGTGCTGCAGCTGAATGTGAAACGATGTGACACAGCGCCGAGCGGCCTCATCCCTCCTCAGCGTCTCCTTCAGCCCGTCCCGGGCACGCTCCCTGCAGCCAGGACCTGTTCCAAAGGCTGGGAGCTCGATGAGGAAGCCCTGAGAGAATTCCTGAAGGGATTGTTAATAATCCTCTCCTGCGAGAGCAGGGTCCGGAGTGCCCTGTGGCGTCCCCTCCCCCTGTTGGGGGCCGGCTGCGGTCCCGCGGCTCTCGCTGCCCGGGCACTCCCCGCCTGTCCCCCCAAAACGCCGCCGCCTTCCCGGCCCCCACAAGCGCTCAGCCGGCCCCGCCCGCCCGGGGCATGGCTATGTGACGTCATCTTCCCGCGCCCGGCCCCGCCCCTCCGCCCCCCCGCCCGGCCGCCGCCGCCATGGAGTCGAACCGGGACGAGGCGGAGCGGTGCATTGGAATTGCGCTGGCCGCCGCCAAGGCCAACCAGCCGGACAAGGCCCGCCGCTTCCTGGAGAAGGCGCAGCGCTTGTACCCCTCGCAGCGGGTCCGCGGTGAGCGCCGGCCCGGGGGCGCGGCGGGGGGCCCGGGGGAGCGCGGCCTGCGCGGCCGCCGCCGGACCTGACCTCTCACCCTCACGGCGCCTGCGCGGTGCGCGCGGGGCACGCCGGGAAGGCGAGTTCCCCGGGGGTCCCGGGGGTGCCCTGGGGTCTCGGGCTGCGGTACCGCCTGGGACCGGGTACCGATGGGCGGGGACCGGGTACTGCCGGCCCGCGGCCTCTGCCTGTAGCGGGGGCTCCCAGTGAGGAGAGCGCCGGGAAGGGAAGGGGGACCGGCTCCGCGCTGCTGTGGGACCCCTGAGCCGCGGGCACAACACCCGCTGCTGGTGGAGCAGCGCTGAGGGGAGGGAAGGAGCTTGGCAAGGCCAGGGAGAGGTTCTCGGGGGGCTTCGAAAAGCTCTTCTCCTCCTTCTATTCCTCCTTTCCTATTCCTCATATTCCTCTTCTCCTTTTCCTATTACAGTCCTTCTGCTGTTCTTCCTGTTTGTCTCCTCCTTATATTCTTCCTTTTCCTTTCCTATTCCTCCTCTCCTTCTCCTATTCCTTTCCTCCTGTTTCTGTCCCTCTCCTCCTTCTGTTCTTTTCCTCCTCCTCCTGTTCCTCTCCTCTTATTCCAGTTCCTCTCCTCCTCCCATTCCTCCCCTCCCTCTCCTTTTCCTCTCTTCCCTGTTCCTTCATTCCCCTCTTATTCCTTCTCTCCTCCTATTCCTCCTCATCTCTTCCTCTTATCCGTCCTCTCCTCCCATTCCTCCTCCTCTCCTCTTCCTGTTCCTCCTGTTTCCATCGTGTTCCTCCTCTCCCTGTCCTGTTCCTGCTCCAGCAGTTGCCCACTGTCTGCACACAGACAGGCTGTGGCTGAGCTCACGCTCTCACACGTGTAACAAAACAATCCTCCAGGACTTTCTGCCAGATTTACGTTTGTTTTCATCATTTCCTGAAAGCTTTCATCCATATGGGAAGTGGTTTGTGAAAGCAGCCAAACTCCGTTCTTTCCCAGCATGTTCTTACATGGCTGAATATTATGCAAAGGGCTGAAGGTTTAATTTTTTTTTTTTTTTTTTTTTTTTTTTTTTTTTTTTTTTTTTTTGCTTTGACCTCATCTGAGTTTGGATTCTCTGGCTGAGCTTTGCAGCTTGTTTGCCCCAAGGCTTCCTGTAATCCTCTTTTTGGTTGCACCAGGCCTCCTCCCTCAAACACAGCGTGTGCTGTGGTGTGGTTTTCCTCCCCTCCCTTTCCTCTGGAATTTATACTTTGGTGAAATTACTGGGTAGGAAAAGTGACTTTTGGAGGAAGGCAGAGCCTGGTGGGGGGGCAGCAGGGCAGGTTAATGTTAAACACAACATGCTAATTTGTGGCCAGACCCAACCAGGTTTCTCATCCAAGGACCCTTTGCTCCGTGTCCTGCTGGGTCTGGAGTTGGGAAATGCTGCCAGAGATCCCACGGTGGTCCCTGAGCCTCTGAGGAGCTCCTGGGAAATCTCTTCCCCAGGAGTTACCCAGGGTTTGGCAACACTCAGCAATGTGGCCTTGCTCAGCCAGTGCTGCAAACTCTGACCCTGGCTGGGCTTTTTGGGATCAGGGAAGGGTTTTGCAAGGGGATTGCAGCAAAAATCTCCTGTGTCAGGGCATGTTGGCTGAGACACAGTCACACTCTGGTCACCTTGAAGTGGGAGTTGGGGAAAATTTATGGGAAGTTGGGCAAGCGTTGGCTAATAAGGGAGGAAAAGTGCTCTGTGGCACGTGCTGGGGAAGAACTGAGTTGGCAGAACTGAAACCTAATTCTGCACTCTCTGCTTCTGAATTTGTGCTGTGCTGGGGCTGCACAGAGGATGCAAAAAGCAGCAGGTTTGGGGCTGTAGAGCAGAATGGGACTGACCTGTGGCCATCTGTGGGTTTCTGTGCTTGGGTTTGGGAAATGCACTCAGGAGAGGGGGGATTCTGCCCCTCTGCCCCTGGGCTCAGGTGAGACCCCACCTGCAGAGCTGCCCCAGCCCTGGGGCCAGCACAGGAGGGACCTGGAGCTGCCGGAGAGAGCCCAGGGGAGGCACCAAGCTGCTGAGGGGGCTGGAGCATCTTCCCCATGGAGCCAGGCTGGGAGGGCTGGGGCTGCTCAGCGTGGAGAAGAGAAGGGTGTGTGGAGACCTCACAGCTCCTTCCAGCGCCTGAAGGGGCTACAAGAACATTTGAGAGGGATTTCATCAGGAACTGGGGTAGCAGGACAAGGGGAATGGCTTCCACTGGCAGAGTGCAGGGATGGATGGGATATTGGGAATTAGGAGTTGTTCCCTGGGAGGGTGGGCAGGCCCTGGCACAGGGTGCCCAGGGATCCACTGCCCCTGGATCCCTGGCAGTGCCCAAGGCCTGGTTGGACAGGGCTTGGAGCAGCTGGGACAGTGGAAGGTGTCCCTGCCCATGGCAGGGGGTGGGAATGGATGGGCTTTGAGATCTCTTCCAACCCAAACCGTTCTGGGATCAAAATCTCCTGGCAAGCTGTAGGGAACAAAGCCCAAAGGAGCAGGAAGGGCAATAGGTGGGGGAACAGCCTCGTGAGGTGAAATTTAAAATCACCTGGCAGATTGCTCCCAGTTTGGAAGGAGCAAAACCAAAGACTGTAATTCAGTGGACGCTGAAGCATTGGAAATATGAGTGAGGGAAGAATTTACTTTTCTAAAATAAACTAATTTGAAATTTGTGAAGCCTCCAAGCCCAAAAGCTCACCCAGTGAGTTACTGCTCCTTAGCCCACTGTCCTTTGCATCCCTCATCCTGTATTGGCTTTTGGATTCCCGAGTGGATTTTTCTGCTCCCTCTGAGTGCTGGGGCCAGATAGGATATCTTGGCTCATCTCTTGGCCTGCAAGTGTTGTTTGCACTTGCCTAAAGAAGGTGATACCCCCATAGTGCAAGGTCTGTGGTGTGCAATCCATGGGAGGATTGGAACGTCCTTCCCAGTTCTAGGGTCTGGATAAAGGACTGCAAGCTCAGGATACTGGGGCCTGTGTAAATATCCTTGGCTGGGTTTCATTGTAGCATGTGTGCCTGTTCTTTTGGATGGGGGTGAAGAAATCGGTCCGATGCTTGGCTTAAAAAGCAGTTTTAAAAGATGGTGCTATGCAGCTGCCAGGGAAATGCACGATGGAAAGATGCTTGGAGTCTCCCTCCATTGTGTCACCTGGGTGGTTAAGCCAGGCCTGCATGTTTGTTCCCTCTTGACTGGAGAAGATGGAAAACAGTGCCTGAGCCTTGCAAGGAGCAAAAGAAAAGGGAAGGTGAATTTATACACCCCAGTACCTGAGAGGGAAGATGGGTTTCACAGCTGCTCCGACAGGAGAACAAAGCGCCCGAGTGAGGAGCTGGCAGCCAGGAGTGCTGCAGCTCTGTCCCCAAAAGGCGAGTGTCCCCGTGGGATTGGCAGCCCACAGAATTATTTTCTAAGCTCTTCTAAAGATACAGCATCGTCACATCGCTTCCCCAGCACTGTAGGCTCTCAAAAGCAGGGGATAAAGGAGAATAATACACTTTATGATGTGCTAGAGGACAAATTTGGACATGCTTTGCTGTCGAGGAGAGATGGAAGGGAAAAAAGGACAGGGATACACTGCTTTGCTGATCTGCTGTGGCTCCTGGACTGTCTGTCTGGGTGGTCCTGGGGTTTTTATGGAGGTTGTGTGTGTTGGGAGAAGCAGAATATCTTCAGGAGTGGCCCTCACATCTGGGTGAGAAGCAGCAGGAACTGAAAGATTACATGGGAGGGAGGGTGAGGGTCTTCCTGGGGAAGGCTGGGGGGGTCTTGGGAAGGTGGCACAGGTAAAGAGAAATCTCTTCATGGGAGAGCTGGAAGGGCAGGTTGAGCTTGGTGCTTTCTACTCTATGTTTTTGTTTCTCTCGTTTCAGTTCTGCTTGAGTCACTCAACAAGAACGAGCCGTCGGCCAATGGCCAATCCCAACCCAGGGAATCCACAAACCCTCAGTTCAGGAAAATGAGTGGAGACTTCCCATCAGCCAATGGAGAGGCTGGGGGGGAGGCCCCCAAGGGCTACACTCAGGACCAGCTGGATGCAGTGAAGAGGTTTGTGCACAGCTCTCTGGGGTATTTGTTTGACTCTATCACATGGTACCCGTCTGCTTTTCACAGTACTTTAAAAATTTCAGCTTTGAACCATATGGAATAGTGTTAAGAAGATGCCCAGGAGGATTTATAGCTCTAGCAGCCCTGGTAGGCAGCTGGCTCGTTTTCCAAACCCTGTTTCAAGCTTTCCTTTATTCCTTTCTCCCATTTGCCCATCCTGGAAGCTGAAGGGCTGAACTGCAGGTTCTATCACTTAGTAAACTTTGTTTAAGGTTATGGGCATGGCCTGAATTGTGCAAGAACCACTTCAAGGGACTTGCAGGAATGTTTGTTACATCATCCACTTCTCCAAAAAGCCAGCCTGCTGGATTGTGTCTCATCACATGAGAAGCAGAAGCCTTGGCTGGGCTGAGTGTGCCCAGGAAGAATGGGCTGCACACCCTGGGCTGCTCCCTCCTTTCTCTGGAGTTCAGCTGATGCACGTTTTGGATCTGGGAATTAGCTGAGGAGAGAGTGAGGGAGGGGAAAGGCCAATATCCTTCAGGTGCTGTAGTCCTTCCCAAACAGCCTCCAACACATGAGCATGATGAATGGGAAATTTATTTGCCAATCACATTCCTGTGTGGGTCTGAGAGGAGGCCCTTCCTCCTCCACTGGCCCGACTCGTTCTGTGCTGGTCCTGCCGGCACAGCCGGAGTGAGTCGGTGAAAACAGCTGGGTCACCTCTGAGGAGCAGGGGCTGAGTAATCCAGAGATCCCTGAGCAACATCCATCGAAACTGTGCTGCCTGAAAAGTCTCAGAGCTGACAAGGATTCAAGAGTTTTTATATCCAGGCTTTTACTCCTGGAACTCAGTGTTTGCTCCCCTCTCCCCTGGCAGGGTAAAGCAGTGCAAAGATTACTATGAAATTCTGGGAGTCAACAGAGAAGCTTCTGATGAGGACCTGAAAAAGGCCTACAGGAAACTGGCCCTGAAGTTCCACCCGGACAAGAACCACGCGCCGGGGGCCACGGAGGCATTCAAAGGTAAAGCCAGCTCCAGATTTGTGGTTTGCCCCCCACTCTCACTGAGCTGGGCTTGTGAGAACCCTTAAAAACAATCCCAGGAGTCAGGCAGAGTGAAATAAAGCTGCTCTTTGTGAAGCTGTCTCCCTTCAGAGCTGGTCATGTCATGACCAAAGTATGAGCTTAAAATAATAAACACAGGCTGGCATGTGTAGGATTCACCTCTGTTGGTTGGGTTAGGAGAAGCCTTCTTCTCTTTCTCCCAGCAGCCCTTCACTGTGTGTTGCTCCAACCTCCTGCCTCGTTGCTCAGGAGCGAATTCTGTCAGGATTAACCCAGTTAATGTGTGCAGCACTAGAGGCAGACACAGGGCTCACAAACCCCTCAGGAGAAACATTCCAGGAAACACCCGACCATTCGTGGATGAAATTGGTGGATAGAAATCCCAAGTGGAAGTTTCTAGGGTAAAACTGCAGTAGATATACAAGTGAGCCCAGCCAGAACTCAGAAAAGGAGCTCTGGTTCTGTTGCAAAGAGCCCAATTCTCAGAGCCTCTCTATAAATGCAGCAGGGTTCCTGGGTAATAAGAAACCTTAAAATTGGAGTAATTTTCCAAGAGAAATGCTGTTGCTTGGAACATATAATCTCATTTTCCCCTGCAAGCTATGGAAGTTTGATTATTATCATTGAGGTAAACACAGAACCCCTTGGTTCCAGTTGTACAGCACTGGTTTGGAAGCTGTTAAAATAATCTGATTCTGGCCACTTCTTAGAAGGAAATTCTTTACTCAAGACAGTGCTGAGGCTCTGGCACAGGCTGTCCAGAGAAGCTGTGGCTGCCCCTGTATCCCTGGAAGTTTTCTAGGCCAGGTTGGATGGGGCTTGAAGCAACCTGGGATATTGGAAGGTATCCCTGTCCATGGCAGGGTGGAACGAGAGGGTCTTTAAGGCACCTTCCACCCCAGAGCAGCCTGATTTTGGGAGTGAAATGCATGAGACCTTTGCTGAAGCAGGGAGCAGGGCTGGCCTGATGTGAGTGTACCGGTACAGTATTCAGGTGAGCTCCTCACAGACGCAAATTCAGCAGTAAAAGTCTTAGGTAAGGTTTGTTCAAGCCTTTTAAGACTTAAACCCTTCCCTGATAAGTGTTAGCAAAGAGTGACTGACCCCCAGCTACTTGGGAGAGCCTCTGCTGGTGTGGGGGGCAGATGAAAGGGCACCTGCACACAGGTATCAGCTCTGCCTGTGCAGGGCTGCTGCTCCACGGCTCATCCTTGGATCCCTCAGTGGCCAAAGGCAGGTTTCCTCACCTGTAATCTTGAATAATGATGTTTGCCCAAGGCTTTGGCAGGAGTTACGTGCCAGAAGTGGAGCGTTAAGCAAAGTGCCCTTTATCCCCCACTGCGAGGTTATCTCCTCCAGGCCTTGCCTCCATGGCTTCCTGTCCTTCAGCCCCTGAGCTGAGCTGAAGTCCACCTGCTTGGTTCCAGAGGGTGAAGGGGGAAACGTGCCCTGCTGTGAGGATATGAGTTAATTTTTCCTTACGTTGATGTATTAGCTGAAGTCTTGGCATTCGCCTTCCCAGTGACCGCTGATAAGGTGATGTGCTGAGCCCATGTCTCAGTGTACAGTTCCAGCTGGCTGCAAGCTGTCTCGTGGCAGATCTGCATCACTACCTGTCTGCTCCTGGAAAAAGCCTTGAGCCTGGCTACTTGGAGCTAAAATCCTGCTTTGGAATGAGGCATTTCTTGGGCTTTGTCAGCACCAAGTCAAAGAGCAAACAAAGCCTGAACCGCTCCGTTGTTATTTCCCTTGTTCTTTCCAGCTGTGTGGTTGATACACTCTGAGTCAGTCCTTGTCCTCCAGCTTTCCTGCCTGGCTCTAGAAATGTTTGCTCTGGGTGCACTAATTATAACCAAGGAGAAGGAGTGTATTGACATTACATCCTCTGCCCTCCAAATCTCCACTCCAAGAAGAAACCGTACACCTCCATCTGACCATGGGGAAAGCGTCGAATCTTGGAGCTGATCTCAAATGGGCACATTATCCCCCTTTTCCCCCTTTTCTATCCCTTCTGCCCTGCCTTTTACACACCAGGCAGCTGCTGCCATGGGCATTTTGGGTCCTTGCAACGCAGGGAGCCCTGGGGTGGCTTGGTACAGAGAGCAGTGGGAAGCTGGAATGTCTGGAGAGGTGAATACAGAAAGAGGAGGGTGGCAGGCAGACGTTCTGGGAAAAGGGCTCAAACTCCTGAGGCTGGAAGGAGAGGGACCCAGGGACCTGGCAGGGGTTTATTTCCAGTACATTTCCAGCCTCACAGGCACTGGTTAACAGTCCTTGTAATTATGCACCTTGCGTGTGGCATCTGGAAGTACTGAAACTCTTAGCTGATGGATGCAACTTCTGGCTAATGTTTCCTTAGCAGCTTTTATGGAAAGTTTTAAAGTCCCTTTCAGGGATTCAGCCCGAATTTAAATTCTTTGCAGTTCTAGTTGTAGGCTCTGACATTCAATTCCCTTAATACCACTTTTGAATAAAATTTGTCAACTAAAATTTTATTTCCCTACACAGCTGACAGGTTTCTCTGGGGACATGCACCAAATCTTTATCAGTCATAGCATAACTTTTTCATTTGAATTCATTAAGGAATTTTTCCCTGAGTGTGGTTTCCTCCTCCCTGGATTTGCCTGAGCCGTGTGCCAGGTACCCGTTGCAAAGACGTGGGTAGCCGAATCTCTTGCTTTGTACGATGAGAAAGGCAAATGCTGGCAGTTTGCAGGGCTGCAGGTGGGAGGAAGGAGCTAACTGCTTCCTCGTTGTCGCCGCAGCCATCGGGAACACGTACGCGGTGCTGAGCAACCCGGAGAAGAGGAAGCAGTACGACCAGTTCGGAGACGAGAAACTCAACCCCGCCCGCCACGGACACAGCCACGCCGACTTCCACCGCGGCTTCGAGGCTGACATCTCCCCCGAGGACCTCTTCAACATGTTCTTTGGGGGTGGTTTTCCTTCTAGTAAGCACCTTAAATCTGCATTTCTTGTGTGGGGCCTCATCCTTTTGGTGCAGTTGGGGTTCTTTAGGCTGGGCTAGATGAGGGGGTGTTCTCCTTCACGTGTGGCAGAAACACCTCGAGTTTCTTAAATGGTTCATCTTTGGAGAACTCGGCAACCATCAGAGCTGGACTTCTTCCCAGCCTCAGGTGTTTGTTGGCACGCTAGCAACATAAGCTGCTGTTAGGTTGGGTTGAATGCTAGAACAAAAAGTGACTTGTTTTAAGGGTCATTGTGCAAATAATCCTGTTTTAAGGAAGGCTTTTCTGCCTGGTGGTTTTGGAATTTAAATCTTATCAGAGCAAACTGTGGTAACAGCTGGGCCTTGTTCTTGATCTCTGTCTACTCCACCACGCAGCTAGAACAGGTTCTCCAAGATCAGTGGCCGCTTCCTTCTCTCCCCTGTGTCCCATAAAAAAAAGGAAAATAATATTTCTACAGCATAATTTAGACCTTGTGAATTGAAAAATAAATCTGTGTCCTGATCATGGCTTGGGGAGCAGGAAAGAATCTGTTCCTTTACTTGCTCAAAAGACAGATTCCATGTCAGGAGAAGGGTATTTTGGAAGACTCCTTTGTATTTGTTCCAGCCATATCTGACTGGAAGTGGACTCAGGGTTTCTTGACCGCTGTGGACCAACTTGGGGAAGAAAAAAAGGTTTCAGTTAAGAAAATTCACTCTGGTAGCTCTTTCCTGTCTGGAATCTAAGAACTAACACCCCAATACCACTGGCTCAAAAGCTTCTGGAAGCCTTTTGCAGCATTTGTGCTCTGCCTGGCAGAGAGGCCAAGAAGCAACTCCTGCAAAAACAGCATGTTGCTATTTTAGCTCAGTCTCTTTTTCCCTTTCCTCACTGTCTCGAGAGAATTGAGGGCTGCTCTCTCAGCCTGGCTCCCTTTGCAGCTGTAGCTTTGACATTTAAAACAAGACATGGAAGAGCTTTGTTTGCAGGGTGGGAAAAACCCCAGAATTATTTCTAACTGGTTTTAATCTATTCCATCAGAAGGGAGAAGGCCTGTGCAGGATGTTCTCTCTCTGCAGCTGACCCTGCTTTGGGCAGGAGGTTGAACTTCCTGGGGTCACTTCCAAGCTGAGTTTTCAAATGATCCTGCAAAATCTTGCAGAAGGAGCTCTGTGCCCACTCTGCACTCAAACCACCTCAGGAATATCCTGTTTCAGCCTGTAAGCAGGTGACAGGGATCATGGCCACCTTTTGTGGTCCCTCCCTGGCCAGCCAGCAGCACCCTCCACAGTGTGCCTTTGGAGTAAGAGTTTTCTTCTTCCTTCAGGTAATGTTCACGTGTACAGCAACGGCAGGATGAGGTACACCTACCACCAGAGGCAGGACAGGCGGGAGCACCAGGGGGATGTAAGTGGAAAGCACCTGGGATCTGGGAGGCTGGAGGTTTTCACAGCACATCATTGGGTGCTGGTTCCTGTGCCTGGCTTGTGAAACAGTCCTGCTTGTTGCCACCCTCCCAAACAGAAAGCTGGAGTCAGGGTTATTATGGCTGTTGTCTGGGCAGAGCCAATTTTATTGTAAAAAAACAGATAAGAACTTCCTGAATATTTTTATCTCAAGCTTAATGGTGGAACTGAAGGGAGCTTGGGAGGTGAGAGAGAGGGGGAAATACCTTCATGTGTCCAGCACTGAAAAGGGGAGAAGGCCATCCATAAAACCAGTCCTGCTTACTAGTTTGCTCTAGAAAAACGAACTGTGGGCATGAGGCTTTTGGAATTCCATCCCAAGGCTCCCCCTGGCAGTCCCCTCTGCCCATTGTCACATCCAGAGAAGAGCCAGGGGGTTTGGACCTTTGGGGTCATGCTGTCCTGTGGGCTGCTGGGTTCCCCCCAGCTGTTTTGGGCTATTCCCTGTGAAAAGCAGGAGAGAGGAGGTTGTGTTGGAGCACTGGGAGGGAAGGAGGAAGGGAGGTGCCATGGGATCCTTGTCCAGCTGTATGGGTGGCACTCCACTGTGTGTTTCTGTTCCCTCAGGGTGGCCTGGGGCTGTTTGTCCAGCTGATGCCCATCCTCATCCTGATCATCGTGTCTGCTCTCAGCCAGATGATGGTCTCCAGCCCACCCTACAGTTTGAGCCACAGGCTGTTAGTACCCATTCCTCTAAAACTTACCTACATGGGGAGGAGGTGGGCTCTGGAGGGGTATGGTGGGGCAGGGATCTTGCCTCTGTTCTTCCTTTGTTTTTTTTTGTTTTTTTTTTTTTTTGCTTTATCTCCTGACCCCATTGCTCCTGCTGCCAGTGGAGCCTCTGTGGTTCTCAAACAGCTTTGAGATACAAGGTGCAGGGAAAGTTGGAGGGTGCTCACTTCCCTAATGGAGAGAGTTCCTTGTCAGGGACCTTCTGGAGTCCATCCCCACAGCTGTGTCTCTCATGGAAAGGGACAGACAAAATGGTCTGGGGAGGCTGCAGCCCAGCACTGAAATCCCATGTGGAAAAAATTGAGGTGTAGAGTGTGAAAAACAAAAGCCACGTTCTCCATGAAAGCCTTAGTACAACACAGTAGAGAAAGAGGGTAAGGAATAAAAGACACTCCCAGAGAAGTCCTGTTTCTGAACTCTCATCTTGCCATGAAATAGCTTTGGCCAGACAGTGAGGATGTGAAAGTGAAACTGCTCTGTTCTAGACCCTGTGGAAATGCCCCATCTGCTCCCTTTGGTGACTAATGGAATGTGTCCTCATTCTTAGTCACTTTGCAGTGCTAACAAAGAGTGGGAAAACAGGCTTGATTTCTGTCTGCTTGCATCATTCTTGGCAAACACTTAATACATGTTCGGTGCGAGTTCCTTATGTGCATTTAGAGAGGGCAGACCTGGTTGCAGCCTGGTGTTCCTGCCTATTTTCACAGGTAGCAATGTTTGCCATTGGTTATAGAATCCCAGAAGGCTTTGGATTGGAAGGGACCTTAAAATTATCTTGTTCTACCTCCTGCCATGGCCATGGATACCTCCCAGGTTGTTCCAAGCCCCGACTAACCTGGCCTTGAACAATTCCAGGGGAGGGGCATGATGTTAAATACTATAAAACCCAGCTTAGCTTTCAGATTCAGAGTAAAGCCGGTGACATTGGTGCTTGGGACCAAAAGATGGGGTGGTTTTGGCACAGTTAAGGGTTATTCTGAGAGGGTGAAGGCTGTTGAGCTGGCATTAGCATTGTAAAACTAAGCATTATACACATGCACCAGTTTGGTTCATACTGGTGAAGAGTTTGTGGCGTGAGAAGACACTGAGGGAGGGAGCATTTAAGTGGGCAGGGATTTGCTTCCAGCCTTGCCAGCTACCAGAGGAAGCCATCCCTGAGCCTCAGATGTTTCTCTGCTGCCCCATTCCCTGTTCCCTGTGCTGTCCCTGTCTCTGCACGCTCGGGTAGCAGTAAGCAACCCGATTTCCAAGCCAGGATTTGGACAAGGGTGGAAAGTGAGTTCATCCAGTCCTGCCACAGCCTTCCCGAGCAGCCAGGATGTTTGAGCTGGAATGAGGTGGTGCAGGGCCGGCAGGAGGAGCTGCTGCATCACTCACTGCCAGCTCCTCTGCCGGGAGGGAAGGGAAAGCTGTGCCTCAGCTCAGCGAGCAGGGCAACAGAAGCTTTGAACCCACAGATTTAAATGCCACTCCTCCACAGTGAAGGTGTCACTGAGGAGGGCAGAGACCTAAAGAACCACTGTTACCTTTGTAAATCTCTTCCAAAAAGGATCTTCCTGCTGGAAGAGCTGCCTAGCTGTGGGCCTGATTATTACTGTTCAGTAACACCTCATGGAATTGGCCTGACTTAATTGCATGTCTGACTGCAGGTGACAGGTTTCTCGTGCCCTGATTTTCATGCTTCATACCCCAGTGTGCTGCTGCAGCCCTGCCGTTCCCAGTCCTTCTCCTGTGAGGGCACGCTCTGTAGTCCATCTTTATCCAGGAGAGGAATATGAGCTTTGGGAGAGCTCAGGGCTCTGTCTTGGCAGGGAAAATAGTGAACTTGGTTTTTTCTCTGCCTTGAGAAATCCCAGCAGAGCTCTGTGCTCCCGTTCAGTCCTTTCAGTTACCCGGCACTGGGCCTTGGTGAAACGTGCAGGAGTCCTGGGATCCCACCTGTATACTCTGATAACAGACTGAAGGGTGAGCTGGATGAGTTAATGTTTATACCTGGCTTAAGAATCAGGCTGGTTTTAAATCAGCAGCAGCAGCCTGGTATTTATTACAGGGAACTTCAGGCACGTCTCCAGGTGGAGCCATTCCTGGCAAATCGAGCATTTGGGCCCAGCTCTTGTGTTACAGCTCACACACACGCCCTAGGGAGGATCTCTAGGTTTGCTGGGGTGTCAGGGGAAGCAAGAGCAGGGCTTTGTCTGAAATGCAAATCCACAGGGCCAGGGGAGGAAGAGATTTCCTTCTGGAAAGTGCTTTCTGTGCTGGTTGATGCAGGCCGGGGCACAGAGCAGGTCTCATCTTGTGAATGGAGGAAATCACAGATTTAATAATTTAATGAAAATTCCAGGGAACATTTTATTTTAAGTGGGTTTGGACCCTGGGCAGTATGTCTTAGAGTTATGTCTGTATTCAGAGCTCTGCCCACCTTGCTGGAGGCCTGGCAGCTTCTCTCATTTCCACCAGAAATGCTGCTCCCTTCCGACCCTCCAAGCCGGTGGCTAGATAGGGGTGAGGGATGTTTCCTGCTGTTTGGAATCACATCACCTGAGTTGGGGGCTTTGCTGTGCCCTTGAAACGTGTCCTATACTGTTGTGCTCTCGTCCCTGCACCAGGTCTGTGGGTCACACACACAAGAGGGTCACAGAGCACTTGAAAGTCCCCTACTACGTGTCCGAGAACTTTGCTGAGGAGTACACGGGCACGAACCTGAAGAACGTTGAGCGGAGCGTGGAGGACGACTACATAGCAAACCTTCGGAACAACTGCTGGAGAGAGAAGCAGCAGAGTGAGTAGTGGGGGGTCAGGAGCTGCTCCATGGGGTGGCTTTGGAAAGGTCTTTGAGGACTAAGTTGTGCTGAAGTTATACTTTAACACAGTGCCAGCACATTTCCTGTGTTGTTGGCTTTGTTTTTTCCAGTCTGTGACTTCATGACAGGCCCGGTATGTGGGGGTTTTTTGTTTTGTTTTGCTTTTTAATGCTGCTGCAGAACTGGTCAGACAAGAGCTGTGCCCCAGAGGTTCCCCTGCCATGTCAGCAGGATACCTCTGATTTCCAGTGGAGGGGGAAGGTAGAACCTCTGGGATCCCTGATAGCCCTGCCTGAAATGTCAGTTGGTCAAGGACGATGTTGGAAAGTCTGCTGCCCACAGTGTCATGCGTCCCACATCCCACCCCTGCTCCGAGGGCTGCGGGGGCTGATGATCCAGCCAAATATCCTGGCTGCAGAGGATGGTGAGGGAAGCGAGTCCAGGGGCAACCTGTGTGCTCTGGCTGCTGTGATGGTCACGGCTCTTGGAGCAGTGGCTGGGGTAGGGTTTCAGCGCTGGAATGCCGGAGGGGCTGTGATCGTCCCTGGGCGGTGCCAAACGCTCGGAGCCCTGCTGGGGTAACCTTTGTGTGGGCTGCCCGTGCCCCTCCAGGGACCGGAGCCGGGTTCCCTTGGCTTTTCCCGGGATGGATGAGCTGTCAGCAGCTCTTACGCCCATCCTGTCCCGAAGGGCGCGGGGCATTTCCTCATCCTCATCCTTTGCTTTACCTTGGACACAGCTGGAGGTGCCTCCTGTTCCCAGCAGAGCCGGTGGGGGAGCAGGGCCTGGCGTGGGATTCTCTTCCAGAGGGCATTCCTGACACTGAGCTTTTCCCTTTGCAGAGGAAGGCTTGCTGTACCGGGCACGCTACTTCGGGGATTCGGATCTGTACCAGCGGGCACAGAAGATGGGCACCCCCAGCTGTAGCAGACTGTCAGACGTCCAGGCCTCCCTGCACGGATAGTCCCAGCCCAAGTACGAGCCGGGAGCAGGGAACCGTAGTGCTTTTATCACTGAAATCCCTGATTGAGACACAGCCCTCCAGGAGTCTCCTCGGGGTGCACACGTGCAGCCTCCCCTCCGACGGGCGCTCCCTCGTTAATCAGGAATTGATTTGGTTTAATTTGCATGTCGGCGCCCTCGGCTCTCTCCAGGCTCCCTGTTTTCTGTGGCCTCTAGGAACAGGGCAGAATCCCTTGGTGAGGTTGGAAGTTTCTTAGGTGCTGTGGCATCCAGCCCCCACATTTTAATGAGCCCTTGTTTTTAGTTGCTTTGTTGTCTGTTTTGCTGGGAAGGCTGTTGGCCCTGGCACGTGAAGCAGTGCGGTGACAGGGAATGGAGTCCCACCCAACAGTTGTTCCTTGTCCCCCCTCCCCGTTGCCTTCCCATTCAAGGAGAACAAAGCAAATGTTCCCAGCAGGTTGTAGAAGTAACTTACTGGGTTAAACTGGCAATCAAAGTACAAGCAGCTGGAGGGTGAGGTCTGGAAGATTGGGGATTGGAGAGCTTGGATTAAGGAAAGCACAGATAACACATGTGTGACCGGATGTGCTGGGAGAACTACACCAAAATAATGAAAAAAAATTGCCACAGGGTTTGGAGTCCTTTTTCTGCAAAAATTTTTGGGCTGATTTCGCCTACCAGGCTGGGCTGCCTGTGAAATGTGCAGATCCCACTACCCCAGAATTATCTGAGCACAGGATTTCTATAGAAAAACTCCTGGGTGAAGCTTGTTCCAGGTGTTGCATGGACACCGTTCTGGCTCACAGGGACTCCTTGAGGATGTTGGCCACTGAGCTGCTTGATTTGCACTTTTGGGGGGTGTTTTCCTCGGCATCTGAAAGTTTGGCCTTTAAAGCAAATCCTCTGGGGCACACTGGGCTTTTTTTTTTTTTTGTGTGTATCCTGGTTTTGGATCCGTTCTTATCTTGATCCGCCCGCTCTCTCGTTTGGATGACTGCGCCTCTTCTGGTGTTAATTACCTGCTTTTCTTTAATTCCCTCCCTGCACCCGTGGTCTGGAAAGAGCCTGGAAAAGCTTCTGCCTGTGCTGTGGGGTGGGGAAGCAAGGGGGAGTCACAGATTGGCCAGAGACTGACACCGCCGCCGCTTTTGTTCCCAGAGCGTTGAAACGCCTAAAGACTTCTGGGGAAGTGCACTGAGCCGAGGTGACAGACTCTGCTATTTAAAAAGAATCAAACCTTATCTTAAAAATGGAATTGGAGAATTAGCAACGCACAACTGCCCCTCTTTCTTCTCTCTGCCTCTCTCTGACGATCGCAGGCAGCGCTTGGGACAGGAAATCCAGCTCTTGTCTTCCTCCTCCCCTTCCAACACCGCTGGCGTGCTCCCAGGATCCCACAAGGATCCCACAGCCCCTGGAACAGACACACAGAGTGTAAAATAACCCAAACTAACTGCAGAAGCCGTGAAGCAGAAGGAGACCCTTTGCTGCTGCCAATGGAGAGAGAAGTGGGATTTTGTTGATAAAAGAAGATGCTGAAGAAAAAGAAAAGAAAATATAATCTATTTAGCATTAATTTATAGCTGTATATATGTTGTACTTTTAAACTATGCAGGGGTTGGATGATTAAATTATTCTGGTTTCTGCCCGTTTTGGGGAGCAGGGCGGCGGGAAGCGTCTCTGTCCACAGCACTTTCCTGCCTGGAAAACAGGAATCCCTTTGCAGTTGCTGTCCTTTGCTCCCAGGAGGATGTTCTGCAGATGGGGACATCCATACACCTGCTCCTGGGGTTTTGATAAAACCAAACCCCAAATGTGCAGGGGGTCACAGAGAACGGGGGGAGCCCATCCAGAGCCATGGATCTGCAGCGTCGGCAGAAGCCGCAGGGTCAGCTGAGCGCCGGCGTCGCGCTCAGGATGGGAAGGATTGTCCTGGATGGATTTTGCTCGTCAGTCTTTGGTTAATTTGTGCACGTAACTCCTTTTTCTGCCGAGTCTGCTCGAATTCTGCCTGGTAATCAGCGTGCTCCGTGCAGAGAGGGCTTTCCAACAGCCCTTTGTTGGGAGGTTTTGTGCTTGGGTTCCTCACCCCCACCAGCCACCCACCGGCGCTCCCGGGTGCAGCCTGGCCCTGGCCTTCACACCCTGTCTCGTGTTTCCTGCAGGACACCTGGAAAAATACCACAAATCCATAAGGAACAAAGTATTCTGTTGGAAGAAGTTCTGCTGGGGGAGATCAGGGAGTGTCTGATCTGCCTCTGCCTGCCCCACCAGAGGCAGGACCAGTGTGAGGCTGCTCCAGGTGAGGAGCCATCTCTTGGAATCAAAGCCAGCACGAGCAGAGCCACCTCCCATGGAATAAACTGGATTATTTAACTTTTTTAATTTTTTTTTTTTTTGCTGCTCTGCAGCTCATTTGTGTCTAAAGACATTTCCAGTGAAAACCATCCCCTGGCACGGTCAGGGGAGTGAGCTGGGAGCACGGCAGCTTCCGGGTGGGCTGGCAGAGGTGGTTTTATCCCGTTGTCCTTAGGAATCCATGCACTCTGTCTTGGCTGTTTATTTATTTTGTGAAATCTCAACCTCCCATTGGCTGCAGGCCCTGTTATCCCACAGCCACCGTGGCTTGGACTTGATTTTAGGGGGTTTTATTATTTCTTTTTTTTTTAATGGTTCCTCCACCTTCAGACGAAATTGGGTGGAAGTTCAGGATTGGAAATGGCGCTCGATAGAGGCACAGGGATGAGGGGACGGGGTTAAACCAAAATCCTGCTCGCGGAAGGAGCTGGATGTGTTGCCCAGTGGCATTCCCTGCCCGGAGCCTGCCTGCCAAAACCTTCAGGTTATTTTTCCTGGTAGATACCCATGGATCATAAGGAGGGAGAAGGCATCGATCCCAGTGGAAGCTCACAGAGGCTGTATCTCTCAATTTAGAGTCAATTATACAATTGTACATCTATAAATAAATGTTTATAATGTGAAAGGCTCTGGCTAGGTTGGTGTCCTGTGGATCCCTGCTCCAGCCAGCTCTGGTTTTGCAGCTCCTCTGCAGTGGATGGAATTTGGGGTCTTTGCCATCCCAGTGGCTGAGAACTCTGTCCCTGTGGGGCCTGCCCTGAAGTGGCAGAGGGAAGGACAGGGAGGGGATGGAGAGGATGTGGTGCCCCTGGCAAGGTGACAGCAAACACCCAGCAGGACACCTTTGCTTCAGACCCGTTCTGCTGGGATGTTCCCAGAAAGGCCTTCCTCCCGTCCCATTAGCCCCACATCCTCTGGCTGAGCCTTATTCTCATCCTAGGATGCCACTGGGCCTGGCAGCATTATCCTGGAATTGGAAAGTGCCCTGTGGACACAATCCCCATCAGTGGGCAGGAAGACTCAGGCTGCCTTTGTTCTTCTGGGCAGAGACACTGACTTGGGTGCCCTTCCTGCTGGCAGTGGCTTGGAAACTGCAGGCTGCTGGCCCCAAAGCCTCGGAGCTGGATTTGCGTGGGTCTCTTTTCCTCCCCAGGCCCACACACCAAAGTGTTGGAAGCTTTAGGTGGGAATTTCCCCCTTCTCCCCCTTCTCTCAGAGGGCAAGGGTGGGAATTTCTCCCCTTTCCCTTTTTTTCCCCTCCTCTCAGAGGGCAAGGGTCACGTCCCTGCCGTTTCCCCTCTGGCGGTGAGTCAGCCCTGCCGGCACGGGGCACATCCACAGCCCGGGTTTTGGGGTGGTTTTGCTGCAGTTCGGGTCATTCCCAGCCCGGAGCAATGGGAGACACTCTTGAATTTCAGGGTGTGCTGGTCCCTGCCCACTCACCAAAGGTGTGAGTGGTTTGAGCTGCCCATTAGCTCGTTAGCCCAAGCTTTTAATTGGAGTGGCTGCCAAAGGCAGGGAGGCATCAAAGGAAGGCAGGTGCTCCAGGAACATCTTCGTCTGGCAGGTAGGGAGCCAAGGGGATCCCTCTCCCCCCAATCATTGTTTTTGGTAGCAAAAACAGGAGGGTTTTGCGTTATCCTGGGATTTAAACCCTCATTTGCCTTATTGCTGCTGATGCCCCCAAAAATCTCCCTTTCCTCTGCTGGCACCTGGGATGCCTGGGCTGATGCTGGTGCCACAAATAGCCCGACTCTTCCCAGGTCCCAAAATATCCCTTTGCGTAACCCACTGCCCTGGGAGACATTTGATCCAGCCTCCCTGGAAGCTTCTGCACCTTCCAGGGAGCTACCAAACCCCAGGGACCTTGAGACACCCCCAAATTTCTCATAGAAAAGCCATTTTGCTATAAATAAAAGCCTTCATATCTGGGGCTGTGACTGGGGCGTTCCAGGGCCCCGTGGTCCCACACGGAAGGTGTTGCTGGGCACCCCCAGGACAGAGGCTGTGCCATTGCTCTGGTTGGCTTTTGAGCGTTTTGGTGGGGTTTTCTTTCTGTTTTCTTAGTGTGATAATTTTTAAAAAATGGATGTAGAGCCCCTCGCCTTCCCTGAGAGTGACTGGTGGGGGGGATGAGCAGGGGTCACGCTGCTGCTGGCAGCATTGGGAGCAGGGCCACCCCTTTAGGAGCTGGCTGTTTAAAAAAATCCACGTATTTCTGGAGCTGTAAATAGCACTCCCAGGCTCGGGATGCCTCGGCAGGGCTGACGGGCGGTGCAGCCCCAGCTGAGCCGCCGGCGGTGCTGCCGTCACCGCAAATCTCCTGCTGCGCCCTGGGATCAACGCGCTGCCCAAGGAACTTGGGCTTTGCAGTTCCCTTCCCACTCCCTCTCAGTGTCTCCAGGGGTGGGTTTGTGCTGGATGACCCCACAGGGGCTGCCCCTCACGTGAGGGGGGGATGCTCTGGCATGTGATCCTTTAAGAAATGCTCCAAACCACAAAATTTTAGGGGAAATACCCCCTCTTTGCAAGCGTGTGTGTGTGTAAAGGTGCATTTCCAGCTGTGCGAGCCTGGCACTGCTTGTTGCCCTGACTGCTCCGAGGTGGTATTTACACCAGTGAGCAGTCTCTGCTCCCAACACTCCAGTTATGGGTCATTCATGTCGAAAACAAGGTTTTTATGGTGAAAATTCTCATCAAAAAGTCACTGTTTGTCTGTCCACAGCGATACAGTTTGTCCACAGCAGTATTACAAAAAATAAAACAAACAAAAATCAAACAACCCAAGGCTGAGCCAGAATGAGCTCAAATGTGAATGGAAATGGCTTTTCAGGCTGGTTTTATCCCCCCACACCTTCACGGGCTCCTCGTTTGCCAAGCAGCTTTAATTATCTTGGAGTGAAAGCCTCTTCCCCGAGGCCTCTTAATTGCAGGTTTGGGTAATTGGCCTCTGTGTTGCAGAGTGTGTTTGGAGCTGGGCTCCCCCCCCGGCAGGTGTGACCCTCCTCCTCCTCCTCAGTCCCAGTCTGAGCCTGTTCTCCTGGGTTTCTGCCCCAGTTCCCCACCGCGGCTGCCAGGGGAGGAGCAGCAGCCCCTCGCTGGGTGTTGGGGTGCTGCTCGCTGGGCCTGACTCAACCCCCCTGAGTCACAGCCCCGTGGCTCCCATTAGGAGTGGGCGCAGTGGGATTCCCCACCATTCCCAAAACATCCAACTCCTACCGCTGGGGCTGCCCTGCCAGGGAAAGGCTTCCCGAGGGTGCCAGCAGGGAATTTCACCCCAGTGGTTGCATCATGCCTACCCCACCAGAGGTGACAACAGGGAGACGGCGGCTTATCAATCAAGACAAGTTTTATTAGAAAAGTAAAAAAAACACCCGACACGATTGCATAGGAATTCTCGCACTTGAACATCAAGTGTATGAGTGTAAACTGTAACCAACGAAGTGCCCCCAGCGTGTCAGGGCCAGGGGTCCTGCCCTCCGGCCCCTCTCCCATCGCCCTCGTGATCAAAGACACAATTCCAGCTGGGCTTTGCCTTTGATCCAGACCCCCTCGGCCGCCACTCACTGCCACGCTCCCCCTCCCCCTGAGACCCCATTGATTACAATCCTGGTTTACAAAAAACCCCCATGATTGATTAGCCATCAGGAGACCCGCGCGCCTCCAGCAGCCCCGCTGCCGCCTCCAGGAGCGCGGTCGCCGGGATCATCCCACAATCATCGACGGCGTGAAGGGACCTCCGCCTGGGTCCCGGCTGCTCCACGCCAGGGATGTCCCGGCACGGGCAGGCCCCACGGGGACCTCGGCCTGCCCGAACTACTTCCACCTACAGCCCTACTCCAGCCTAACCTAAACTACAGCGGCTGCCAGGAGCCGCCACGCTCTGCCCGGCTCTTCCAAAGCACTTGGGAAGTGGCTCCTCCGGCCCGGCCCATCAGCACTCCTCGATGAGCAGCTGCTCGGAGCTGTACAGCTTCTTCTTCATCACCCTGAAGCCCGTGCTCAGCTTCAGCGGCGCGAAGGCCGGCCCCGAGGCGAAGAGTCCCTGGATCTTGGGCCAGAGGCGGGAGTCCAGCCGGAGCACCAGGGTGAGCTGGAAGGTGGGCACCACGGCGGGGTCGGCGGCGATGTGCCCCACGTCGTGGCAGCCCTTGCCGTGCTCCACGCACAGGTCCAGGAGGGCCCCGCGCAGCCCGCAGGGTTCGCTGCACGCCAGGCGCAGCAGCTCCGCCCGCACCTGCGCCTGCAGCTGGGCCGGCATCAGGAGCCGCCAGCAGCGCTTGGCGCCCAGCGGGGCCCGGCCCAGCGTGGCCTGCACCACGTCCATCAGGCTGGCGCACAGCAGCTCGTCCTCGGGGTCGTGCAGCAGCTCCAGGTCCATGTCCGGCAGGGAGACCCCCTCGGCGTACTCGGCATCTGCGGAGGGAACAGAAGAAGGTCAGCGCCGGGGGTCCCACGGGCGTGGGAGACACCGATGCCAGGGGTTCAGCGGTGTAACAGGGGTGTGCTGGTGGCCCTGGACACACCGACCCAGGGGGCTGGGGGTGCTAACAGGCGCTTGGCGCAGCAGCACCACCACCCCTCAGCCCAGGGACCCTCAGCCAGCCTCCAGCCCTTGACGGACCCGCACTCACCTCCCTCCGAGCCGGAGGCGCTGCCCAGAGACTCGCAGTCGGAGGTCTCCAGGCGGCCCCGCTCGCCGCCCGCCAGCCGCTCCCACAGCCCGGGCATGGCTCCGGATACGGCACAACCAGCACGGCCCCGGCTCCGCCGCCGCTCTGCCCGCTCCGCCGCGCCCCACCCCTATATAGCCGCGGCACGGCTGGCCACGCCCCCTCCCCGCGTCCGCCAATGGGAGCGCGGGGCACGTCCGCGGCGTCTCTCCTGCCCGGTGACAGCGGAGAGGCCACGCCCCCCCTCCTTGGGCCACGCCCCCTGGCGACCGGCGCGGCCCCGGGCGCTGCAAGCGGGACCCGCGGTTGCGTCAGGGCCGGCCCGGGCTCCCGGCGCTGCCCCGGCCCCGCACCCCCCGGGCTCGGACAGCACCCCCGGACACCCCCCCAGCGCCCGGGCTCGCCCCCGCACCCATGGGGCCAGCCCATCGCTCGGGCGCCGGCATCACGTTCCGACGGGGAAGGGGACACCCGCCGTGTCCCCGCGGTCCCCGAACCCTCGCTGGGCCGGGAAGCCAATGAGGGCTCCCCTGTGGGTTACCGGGGTTTGATCCGCCTCGTCTTCCAGGGGCTGTGGGCGCGGTGGCACCGGCGCGGCCGGATGCTGCTGCCCTGGCACGGGATGGCGCCGAGCCCCGCTGCCCCGCGCGGGGACAAACCCCACCGGGAGCCCACCGCCGTCCCGGTGTCCCGTTCGCCGGCCTTGTCCCGCTTTCCTGAGGCAGGAAGGGATGGTGGAGTGAAACTTGCTGGAGATCAAGGGGTGCGGGGGCAGGGCACGGCCAGGTTGGGACGGGGTTCTGCTCAGTGCCAGGCTGCGCTAACCCCATCTGCCTTCCCCGGTGTCTCCTCAATCCGGGCCGGGACACGCCCGAGCCCCCCGCCGCCGCGGGCCCTGCGTGCCGGTCCCCGCGTACGTGCCCTTCCCAAAGCCAGACCCTGAGGAGCGCAAGGAGGCCAATCGGAGATAAAGGGCTTTGTTTGTCCTCCCGCTGCGCTGCCTGCGGCTTTATCGGAGGGGCTGAGCACGCTCTGAAGGCAGTCCGGGACCTATCTCGGCTCCTGTCCTTCCCGAGCCCGGAGGGATAAGAGCCCGGCGATAAACACGGTGCGGAGCACACGGGGCACGGGTCCCCCACCCACTGCGTGTGACCTGCCACCCAAAGGGTGCAGAAAGGGATCCGGGCACCCCAGCAGCGGCTGTAGCTGCTTTTTAGGGGGCAGAGCTTGAATCCATCTGCATTTTGGGCGTGGAAGTCCAGGCTGGGGGAGCGGGTAGCATCCCAGGGAGCAGAGGGGAGGTGTGGGGCGTTGGGAACAAGTCCTGGCTTGCGCCTGCAGCTTGCAGAGATACTCCTCGGCTTTTTGGGACAAAAAAAAATGAACAATCCCCCAACTCCCAGCCGTTAAAAATACACCCCAATATTTGCACACTCAGCGGGATGGTGCTTGGGATCCTGTTTTTCACAAAATGTATCTCGTGGGTTATTTGTTCCCACAGCCACCAAGTCATTGGTACGAACGTCGGCTGGGTGAGGCTGAAAATAGATGAGAATCTGCTGGTTTGGGGGGTCAAAACAGGGGGAAAGCAGCAAATAAACAAAAAAGAGGTAAAGGACCACAGGGAAGGCGCCTTGCTAAAAATAAGCTGGAATTCTCGAGCCAAGCATAAATATTTTCTTTCTTTGCCATAACATCTCTTGGTAGGCAGCAGAGCAAGCAGCTCTGGTGCGATGGCAAGTTTTAAAGGGAAATGTAATGTTTGATCCCTGCAATAAAATAATCCAGCTGGGAGGGGAGGGGAAGGCAATGTGGGGCTGGCAGCTCCTTCTGCTTCCCAAAAGAAGCTGGGATCCAGGCCACTCCTCTGCAGCAGGGCCTCTAGGAATGGTTTTGGGCTGGAAAGCAAAGTTTTAGCTACAGTGTTGGTAATCCCTGCACTTCCCCGCCCCTGGTCCTGCTGCTGGCAGTAAACCCAGCGTGGTTTCTGTGGAGGAGCAGCGTGTCTTTCCCCCTGACCTGCTGTCCTTCCTGGGAGAACAGAGATTGAGGCTTTCTGGACAGTCTGTTCCCAGCCAGCTGTGCCTGTCCCCGTCTGGGATGAGATTTACTCGATTGTTTCTGATTTCCAGCCTGGCTTTGCAAAGGGTTAAGCAGGAGCCGGGGGAGCGGCTGGCATTGGGGAGGGTCCTTGGCTGGGCCCCTGCCCGCGATGTGCTGAGCTCAGCGCTTTTGCAGGCTGCAGGGGGAGGGGGCTGGGAAGAAGGAGGAGGAGGAAGGGAGGAGATGTACTGAGGGGCTCAGTGAGAGCTCTGGCTCGCGTCGGGTGCAAACTGTGCCCCTGTATGGTGGGGAGCAAATTCCTGCCCCATGGGCTACTGCTATGGAGGAGTCCCTGGCTTCATGGTTTTTTTCCCAGCAGCTCCGTAGCCCAAAAAGTTGCTCTTAGGTAAATTTACACGCTGTTTTGGCACGCTGGGCTGGCACAGACAGCGGGGGGATCCTCTGTGTCCAAGTAACAGAGGGGCTGAGGCCATGGTTTTTACTGTGCCCCCTAAGTGCCTGGCGGGGTGGGTGTCCTTCACACCGGGTCCCTGGTTGTGGCTGGGGGTGACAGGCATACGAGGGGTGACCCTGCATCTTCCGAGCCCGTGGCCCAGCTCCGACAGGTGAGCTTTGGCTGCGTGGGACGCGGTGGCAGGTCCCGGCGTGCTGCTGGCCGGGCAGGTCTGTGCCACAGCCAAACCTTCCGGGCCCGTCTCTCGCCCCCGGGACAAGCAGCTGCAGGAGCCGGGCGGAGGAACAAGGAACGTGCATCCAGGAGGGCGGCGGGCAGGTTTTGGCAGCCGAGATGCGAGCGCCGGGTTGAGTGCCGGGTCGGCACCGCGTCGCTCGCAGGGTGTGGGCTGTGAAACTCATCTCGCCTTGTGTGCTTCTGGGGGCGCAGATGGAAGAGGGTGTTTCTGGGGCTGCTGCCCCGCACTGCTGCATCCTCGATGTTGGGAGAGGCCCTCCCGGCGGGCGGCCTGCCCGGGCAGCGAGGCGAGCGCGTGCCTTGGCGCCGCGGCCGGTGCTGGGGCCGTGGCCAGCGGCGAGAGGAGCCGGGGAGGGGAGGTGTGAGCGGGGCTTGTGCCGGTACATAACGTTCTGCTGCGAGCACCCACAGGAAAACCAACAGCAGCTCTGAACGAGGCTCTTTGTTCGGCTCTTTTTTTATTTTCCCTCCCCTCCTCCCCTCCCCGCATCAACTTTTTCTGGCAGCTGCCGGGCTCCCTCCCTGCTGCACTCCCCGCCCAGCTGAACGGCCCCCCGAGCTGCCGGGACCCCGGGGCGAGGGGGACGTGGGGCTTCCACACCCCAGGGAGAAATATCCACCAATGGCACAGCCCCACTGACCTGCAAAGCAGAAAATAGGTTGGTTTGGGAATTTCCAGCTGCAAGGGAAAACCTGGGTTTGGAGGAGGGGGAGCGTGGAAGGCTTTTGCCCACATGGATCCCTCCAGTTCTCCCTGCCTTACATAAAGTGTTTACTGAGCGGGAGGAGGGAACAGCCAACAACATGTTTTTGCATTCGTAGTACTGTACAGGGTGAACTTTTCACTTCCTCTCAATGGCTCTCACACATGTGTCTATTTTGGTGCTGGGCACACATACAAACACACCATGTACAGCACGGAGCTGGGGACGTTCCCTGCTCCTGCTCTGTCCCAGTACAAGAAACTGCTGCAAAACAAGGAATGGGAGGAGGGCGAGGGGGATAAATCTCAGCCCCGCCGTGTTCTGGATCTGGATGGGGAAGTTCTGGGCAATTCTTGGGCACTGCATCCTCTGGGCACGGCTGCAGGCGCCGAGCCCCTGGCATCCCAGGAGGGCTGGCAGGGTAGAAAAGTTTCCCAAGTTGAGCAGTGAAAAGGAAAAGCCCTTTCTGTGCCTGATTGTGCTGGGTCAGTGAGCAGGGGGGAGCGGGTGTGAGCGAGGGAGTTTGGGGGATCTACTGCTCCGTTTCCAAACCCCACCATGACAGGGGGTGAGGATTTTTAGCAGGTTTGGCCAAGGTAGATTTAGGTGGCTGGAGTACGCAGGATTAGATAGGTGCCACCAAGCAAACAAAAAAGTGGAGGGCTGAAGCGCTCCCTTTCTTTCTTGAGCAAGCCCATCTGAGATGGAGTTTGAATCCCGCCTGCCGTCACGTTTGGAGTGCTCCTGGCCACGGAGCCGCTGACTGTGCAGGAGGCCCCCGCAGAGCAGGGCCTGGCAGCCCTCCAAGGCTGGGGAGGAGGTTTTCCGGGCTGGGGCCAGGACCGGGGCAGTCAGCGTGGGACAGTCTCAGCTGAGCTGCAGCCCTACGTGAGAACACCCCTCCGTGAATTTCCACAGAGCTGGAATTGCAGCTTCACCTGCGGAGCGGGCAGCGTGGGGCTCTGGAGTGCCCAGAGCTGACTCTAGCACTGGGACTGATTTATTAACAGCAACCAACACAGAAGGTGGCTGTATACTTTTCCCCCTCAGTTTTAGCTAATTGCTGGTGATCTAAAATGGGAATGGATCCCAGTTAATCTGTTTCAATGCAGATGTGGCTAGGCCGAAATAGTGAGTAAAAAATACAATCATCTCGTCAGTTAAGATGTTGAAAATGGAAACATTAGGCATCTGGAGCAGTAAATCAAATAACTGCTTGCATACGATGCTGCTCCTACCCCCTGCTGGCCGGCAGAGCCATGGGGCGAAGGCACTCAACCATGGAAAATCAACATGTGGAAATGGTTACGCCAGAACATGGAAATCCAGTTCCCTCCAAGAACAGAAGTGAAGTACAACCGAAAAACAAGATGATTAAAATGGATGGGTTTAAACCAGGGTCTTCTCCTCTGGCTGAGTTAAACCAGGATTCAAATCTGACTTTTAAATCAAGTCACTTTTGAGCACGGTTTGGTTCCTCTCACATTGAACTTCAGTCTACCATCATGACAGTCGATCTGCCTCTGAGCTTCACTAAACCTCCTTAACTCCCAAACAGCTGATTCTTTCCCTCATCAGACCAGATAAAGAGTTTCAAAGACAGAGTTATTTTATTGTCACAGAGAAATCCAATACTGAACAAAGAGGACAAAGTTTCAGGGTATTAAAAGACAGAGCAGTGTCCTGCCAGCGCTACCAGAGAAACGGCGATGAAGAGGGAACGGCTGAGCCACTGCTGCAGGAGGTGACACCGCTTGGCCCCTCACCCAATGCCGGGACAGTTTGTGTCCATCCCCCAGAACGACAGCAGGGGCTGAGGAGTGCTTCTGGCATTTGCTCCGGAGAGTTTCCCTGCTTTACCCAGCACTCCTGAGCTACGGGGTCGCCCTCCCCTCAGCCACACTGTCCGTGTGCCCTCCTCTGTAAACGACACGGAGATTCTCCAGGGGCTGTACAGCTGATCCTGCCTTCTAAGTTACAGAAACCAAGCCCTGCCAGCCTGTAAGGACCTACAGAATCTCGTCATTTCTGTTAATTGGCAGCTTTACGGGGGATCCCCACTCTCAAAAAATCCCAAAGCCCTGTCCTGTCGATGCAGCTGTCAGCATCTGATGAATGGGGGGTGTTTTGAAGCCGGGCCAGGGAACGTTTTTCTTCTGCTCCCTGACAGCAGCGATCCAGACACGTTCAGCCTGAGGAGGGAGTGAATCCCAGGAGCTGCTCTATTGGCTTGTACCTCCACTCATCTGCCTCCAGCTCTTCCACCAGACCGGCAAGTTTTTCCATCCTTGCGACTTGTTGATCTGCAGGAGTTCAAAGGTAACTGTGGTTTGCAATGGCAGTGCAATTAAACCTTTCAATTAGATGCAAATTCCCAGCTGTCAGTGGGGAGCAGGGCACAATAAAACCCACAGAGCCCATTTGAATTCAAACCCACTCTGTGCAAACAGCGAAGAGAAAGCAGGGACAGGCTTTTCTGCCCCAGTGTGTGTTTACCCATCCCTGCCCGTGCCATGTACATTCAAGTCCTAACAGGGAAACATCAGGCCCATTAGTGTATAGGGGTGAAAACAGGATGAAGCTCATTTCATAAAGCATAAATATTTATAGTGCAGAAGAACAGAGAAGTTCAGAGAGGGCTTGGTCAGCCCACGGTAGAGCTGGGTGCAGCAGCAGGAACTGTGCTTTTGATGAAGGTCCTTGGAGGAGGATCTGGATGAGTGGGGCAGAGAGGCTCTGCAACCAGAGGCTGCTAATGAGAGGAAGGTCCCCAGACAACATCTTCCTCTCAGGTTTATTTGTAACCAGTTGCATGTTGGGCACACAGGGTCCATTTTCAGTTAAATGTGCTGCAGTGGTGCAGAGATGGGAACATCCCTTCTCCCAGCTCTGCTGGAAGTCTAACAGTGCTGTAAGCTCACTGCAGCCTCTTGGAGAGACGGCCCAGGGCTAGCAAGAGGCGTAACATAAACTGTGTGTGATTTATGCTGACTGCAGCAGTGGGTGCTTTAACAGGGACTGTTCTCACTCCACCTCCTGCACCCTTTTGGGAACTGTCAAACAAACAAGCCAAAAAATTATGACCTCGATCTTTTTTTTTAAGCCCTCCACCTTTCTTACAGGGAGAAAACAGGGAGGTGCTCCACAGTTCCAAAGGCTGGTGTCTATTGGGGTGCCAGGCTATGTAGCAGCCCCTGGTAGCTGCAGCCACAGCAGCGCTCTGGAAACAATGGCTCTGGAGTTCAGCTTTGCTTTCTGGTGCAAAAATACAGGATCACGGCCTTGCAAGCTGCTGCACACCCCCACAACCGGAGGACAGGAAACCTTTCCACTCAGAGACAACAGGTGGAAGTACCATTCTGGCTGACAAGAGGCGGGGACCAGAAAGGATGTGACCCTCAAGCAGCAGACAGGATCTGCTGCTGGGCTCTGTGAGAACCAAAGCTGTGAGGCAGCCGAGCCCATCACTGGGTCACAGACACCTGGGCGAGGGCAAAGGGCCCGCCAGGGAAGCAGAGGTTCAAACAGGACGTCAGGCTGTTCCCTGGGGAGGCAGGGAGTGCACTCAGCCCTGTCACGCCACGCCACGCCACGCCACGCCACACCACGCCACGCCACGCCACGCCACGCCACGCCACGCCACGCCACGCCACGCCACGCCACGCCACGCGTGGCCGCCTCCAGAGTGACTCTGGAAACCTCACTTGACCCCGCCAGGGCCACAAGGGCTCAGCAGAGAAACAAAGGTGGAATGGAGCGTCCCTCTGCCCCAGGCCAGAGAGACACTCAGCGCTGGGCCGAGAGAGATCAGAGCGTGGGCGTTTCCTGCCCAGAACCTCCTCCTCCAGCCTCACCTTGTGCTGCCACACAGCCATGGAAAAACAAGCTTCGGGAGGCACAGCCCGTTCCCACCCCACCTCTGTGGGGCTCCCGGCGCTTTGCATAGGGCTTGCAAAAGGACTCAGTGGTGGCCTGACTTAGTGCTCACTCTGCTTTCTTGTGGCTGACACCCCAGAGCAGGTCAGGCTTTGTCTCCACCACCTTCCCCGAGCCACACGCGGCTGGCGCTTACCGTGCTTTACTTGCTTTAATGTTGATGCAACCTGAAAGCTGAACACAGACTCGCAGAGGAACCTCTCAGAGCCATCTGTAAACAGAAAAAGGAGATGGTTGAACCCCACAGTTTGAGGCTCATCAGCCCTTCAGTGTCCCTGACCTCCTAATTTTATGTTTGAGGTGTGGGCTCCCCCTTGCCTCATTCCAACATTTTCCCCAGTGCTTGCCCTGTGACCCTGGGCAAGGCTTTCGCGGGTTCCTGATGCTGCCTGGGAAGACATCCCATGTGGAATTCTGTTACATCCCCTCTGACAAGCAATTTTAGTCCATTTTAAATACAAGTTAAGCTAAGGAGAAGCCAGGTAATGTTATGGCAGTCTCTGATTCCCTCAGGGTTCAGACGCTCGTGTCCTTAGAATGCTTTAGGATTTCCCACAGGCTCAGACTATAACCCTACATAGAGTTTCAAATAATGTGTATCTTGCCATCCAAGTCGGTAATTGATCATGCAAGTGACTCAGAAACAAAGCAATCTGGAAAACATAGCTAATTGTGTACCAAGCACTGACATAGTTTATACTGCCTCCTTCTAAAAAAACCCCAAAATACCTATGGGTTTATTTAGAAACAAGCGAGATAGCTAAAGTAGCAATAAAAATCAATCAGTCAGTGGGAATTTTTGAAGAGGAAACTGCAGCATCTCCACTGGCAGCTGCCTGATGAGAGAATGAGTGTATCACCTTTGCTGTCAGAAATTCAAAAGCCAACCTAGAGCTTCCTGCAATAGGGGCAGTGTTTGGTTGTTGCTGCCACCCAGAGCAGGTGAACTGCTGTGTTCCGGGTAAAGAGGTCAGCCCAAAGCACAATCCATTTAAAGCTCTGTGCCATAACAACATGGAGAGCAGTTTCAAAGACAAAACTCTGGAAAAATCTAATCCAAAGCTGAACCCCAGGGAAGAGCTGTAGTTTCACTGTGCTCAGAGCTTCCTCTTACAAGTGCTGCTGCAAATACATCGTGGAGACATCAGCAAGAATTTTTTCATGGAAAAACATTGGTAGGGGCTGTCCAGGAAGGCGGTGGAGTCACTGTCCCTGGAGGTGTGCAAGGAATAACTGGATGTGGCACTCAGTGCTCTGGTGCTGTTGACAAGGTGGGGACCGGTCACAGGCTGGACTCGATGGTATTGAAGGCCTTTTTCAACCTAAATGTTGGATTCTCTTCTCCGACTCCCTGTCTGTCCTGCCGAGTGGCTCTCAGGAGGAACAGCTGCCTGTCTATTTGGTAACACGAAGTGCTTCATTACTTTAATTTGTTTTGAGGGCTCGTTAAGTTCTGTGAGCAAACCTTTAGTCATAATTACTTCAATAGCCTGGCATATGGGCTCTAATGTGTAATAAAAACAACCCTTCAACGGCGCAGCCACCAGTTCCCAGCTGCCCTGTGCTGCCACAGGGACACTCCAGCCTCGGTCCCAGCCATCCCACAGTGACAAGGGAGGTTCAAGGGCAGCAGACAGAGAGATGCTGGTTTAACCCTGTCACCCGGAGGAGCTGCCCTTCCTCCCTCACCCAGAGCTTGCTGGGCTTCTCCTTCCGCAATCCCGATGAAGCTGCTGGCAGGGCTCAGGCACCCAGATGCAAGCTGGCAGGGAGACAAGCTGCCTCCTGGACTAACCCAGTCAAATCCAACCCAGACCAAGAAAATTACTACTTCTGCCAAGAAAAATACTCCTGTCTCAGCTATCCTCGCAGCAATCCCTGCCTGACATCAAAGGATTAGCTAACAATGAGCAATTAACACAGTCATGTTCCCTTTCAGGTAGATGCTTCCTGGTCTGAAGTGTTGTCATGGAGATAAAAAGCAGGTGACTGCCAGAAAAATCACTTCCTCCTGGAGGACTGGTGGGAAAGCCGGGACCAACCAAACCCCGGTGCTTCCTTTCTACCTCCAGCTTCTGCCAGTGGGGTGCGAAGTTCGGCAAGCGGAGGAGGAGTGGGGAAGGAGAAGGGCAGCAGCAATCACCTTCCAGCATCTCCCCGGCTCCTTTGGGATAAGTGAAGAGGGCTTTCCGGGGCGGCGCCAGGTCCGAAACGCTGAACCCCGACCCTGTCACAGAGCTGCCACTGACTCCGCCGGCCGAGGAGGACGAGGAGGAGGCTGCCATTGCACCCCGGCCCAGCCTGGGAGGACAAAGAGCAGAGCCTGAGTTAGGAAGGGCGTCTTCTCGGAGTTCCCCGGGGCGCAGGGCCAGCAGCCACACGCCTCCGAGGACGGATGAAGGCAGTGAGGGGCAGGAGGAAGCCGCCCCCGCTGCCCCAGAGCATCCAGGCTGCCCTGCGCCTGTGGGAGAGCTGCCTGTGCCCACTGTGGGGATGGGCACAGAGCTGTCACACCCCAAAACTGAAGGTAACCTCCTGCTCCGACCCCTCGGAATTCCCCTGGGAATTCATCCAGAGCGTGCACAAGAATAACGAGGCGCAGGTTGCTGGCCTGAATTCACTGGCCTTTAGCTGCCCTGGCGCTTGTCCCGCTCCCCGGGGTCATGAAAGGCGGGGTTTCTTTCCTTTTTTTCCTCCTCGTTTCCAGGAGCACAAACACAGAAGCCCTGCTGCCTCATAAAACCTGGAAGGCTGCGGGACTGCCAGTTCCAGCGCCGCATCCTGCACGGAGCCACGCCGTGCCTAACCCGCAGCAGCTGCTTCCTGCATCGCTCCAGACGTGCTTCTGCCTTTCAAACACTGCATTTGACTTAAACTGGCAGTGCCCGAGGATCCATCTGCCTGTGCAGCACAATTCCGGCTGCCTCTTGCATGCCCTCCTTTCAGCCTTGTTATTAAGAGGTATTGGGTTTGTCATGACACGGGAATTAAAACTCCTCACGTCCCTCTCTGATAGTACAAAAGCTGTCACTTGGCCCTTATCAGTGACAGCACTTGTTGCTCCTCCAAATACTTATAAGCAGTTCCAAATTATCCTGCCCATTTCATTAATTTCTGTTATCGTATTTAGTACACTACTGCAGGCTCTTTAGGGTACACAGACAGTGCCCTTGGAAAGCACTTGAGGGTTTTATGGAGAAAATGCGGTTTTAAGACCTTAAAGCTCATCTCATTCCACCCCCTGCCATGGGCAGGGACACCTTCCACTATCCCAGGGCACTCCCAGCTCCATCCAACCTGGCCTTGGACACTTATAGGGATTAGGCAGCCACAGCTCCTCTGGGCAACCTGCGCCAGGGGGTCACAGGGAATAATTTCTTCCCAATATCCCACCTAACCCTGCGCTCTGCAGTGGGAAGCCGTTCTCTTTGTCCAGTTCCTCTGTCCCTTTTAAGTAAGTTTTCCAAGAATGCTAAAGGTTACAGCAGCTCACAGGAGGCTGGGGGCTTACAGGCCGTGATAGAAAACGCCTGCATAAAACAAACTTTTATTTTTGCTACGCTACACCCAGCAACACTTCCCTCAGCAAACCCTCAGGCTCAGCTCCCTGCTCGCAAGGGAGGTGCGACGATCGTTTGCGCTGAAACGATGCCAGCCGGGGCTCGCAGACCCGACAGATTCCTAAGCGTGGCTGCAGGGGGTTTATTTTAAACAAACACAGAGGAGAGGAGGCGGCAGGTCAGGGCGATGCCTGGGCCTGTTACAGCAACCTCCAGCCGACGCCTCAGGCACCTCGGCAGCCGCCATCTTGGCTGGGGCGGGGAGCCCCGCGCTCCCGCCCCTGCGAGACCACGCCCCCAAGGCGCCCGTGGTCACGCCCACACGCTGGCCACGCCTCCTCCCCGCCCTGCCGCCCATGGCCCCTTCGAGCCGCTTCGCGGTGAGTGCGGAGCCCGCGCGCCGCCGCAGCCTCCGCCCTCCCCGCGCGCTCATGCCGTCGCCCTTCACCTCCCGGGCCGCCGCCGCCTCCCGGCGCTCCCCGGTCCCGCACCGAACCCTCTCTCCTCTCTCACCTGGGAGCCCGGACGGCGGCTTGGTGCGGGCGGCGCGCGTGGCCGCGCTCGCGGTGCATGATGGGGCGGGGCGCGCGGCGCTTCCGGCGGGACGCGTGGGGGGAGCGGGGCGGGGGGAAGCGGGGACAAAATGGCGGCGGCGGCGGCCGGAGGGTATCGGCGGCGCTTCGCTGCTCCCGCCGCCTTCCCGCGGGGGTGTCGCTGTAAAGCCGAGGGGCTCTGTTGCTGCGCGGTGCGACCCCTGCCGCCCTCCCCGGGGGCCTGGAGTTGGTTCCCGCGGAGCCCCTCTGGATGCTGCCGTCAGGAGCCGGATCCTGCCTGAGGCTGCAGCCCCAGCTGCGCTCTGCCTCCCGCTGTTGCTGCTCACTTTTCAGAAGTCCTTGTGTCAAGAAATTGTGCCACCGATGTGTTAAAAACATACCCCCCCCCCAAAAAAAAAAAGCCTGCGTGGAAGCAAAAGCCCCAGCGACTGATTTTTCATGGCTTTTCCCGTCATTGTGCACAGTTGACCTCTGCACTTCTTCCCTTGAGCCACCGGAATTGCTGCTTTTATTGAAGTGTAATGTTTTTTATTATCCGTGTCAGTTCAGGTGGTTCTGAGTCATTTCAAAAGGTGGGGCCCGAACTGAGGGGAGAAGTATTAACCTTCTCAACCTGATGTCACTCTCTGTGATAAATACTAGTTGCTTCTGAGGCAAAGCTCTTAATTTTTTTCCTGTTCTGTTGCAATGGACAGGTAAACCTTCTGACAAAGGTTATTTTTTTGCTGGAAACTATATTTTCCGAGTAACAGATTCTGGTTTAAAATTGAGACAACCAATATTAAATTAACTATGCCAGTTGTTATAAATACATATTATAACACTGGCTTTTCACAAATATTAAAATGAATATGATATGTGTTATGTTATGCTATGGCATAACATATGCTATGCTTTATGTTATAAAGTTATGCTGTATTAATCTCTTTCAAGTAGTGTAGTAAATATAGTTTTTAAGCTATAGCATAATATTAAAATAGAAACTATGTGATGTAAGATACTTTTCATAACTAACTCAAAGAATAGAAAAAATAATCAAGAAATTCTTCACATTATCCTATCTAGATAAAAATAACAGCAACAGGTGCCAAGATCCCAATAAAATAATTATTATCTCCTTATCAGAAAAACTCAGACTTCGAAGAACCAAGAAAGTTGATTTACAAGATGAGGGGGGTGGAGTCAAAAATTAAGCAGAAACGCCTTAGTTTAAAAAGAATATTTAAATCACATATGAGATACATGAATATGCAATAGGCTATTGCTTTTAAAGAGTAATCCTTTGTTAGCAAGGTGTGCTTTGTGGCAGAGTGCCAGGCACCCAAACATCCGTAATTCTTTACTTTTTATTGTCTCTTACTGTCCTTATTTTCATTACTATTAAACTTCTAAAATTTTAACAAAGGTGAATGGCGTTTTTCACACCAGTGAATATAGAAATTCAAGTGCTGGAGATGTGAAGAATCTGACAGAACATTGCTGGCTCTTTGTTTTAGCACCGTTAAACGTTCTCCACTCAAAACATTTTTAACTCAGAGCCAGCTAAAGCCCAAAGAAACTTTGAAATGTCACATTTACTGAGGTTACAGTGACTTTTACCTGAAACATGTGAGTTTCAGAGTTGCATACCTTACCCTGCTTAAATTTCCTGTTTCCACTTGATTGTGCTTTACGTACTTGTGACTTCTCATCAAATTGCTCTTTGATTGAAACTCCTAACATTTGAGGAGGTGTTGCCTTTCTTAAGGATCTACATGGAGGAGCTTTTAGCACAAGGAGGGGAGGCTGAAACTGAATATTAGAAAGAAATTGTTCTCCTTTGAGGGTGCCGAGGCCCTGGCACAGGTTGCTCACAGATGTTGCTGCCCCATCAGAGCAACCTGGGACAGTGGAAGGTGCCCCTGCCCATGGCAGAGCATTGGAATGAGCTGAGCTTTAAGGTCCTTGCCAACCCAGTGTGCAAGGAAACACTGCAATGAGCTTTTCCTTGGCCTGGGTCAGCACAGCTGTCTCTGTTGTTGCAGTAGGAGGAGGAGCGGGATGGACGTGCTGCGGCCCCCCTTGATAAGGATCGGGGGGCGAGTGTACCGGAAAAATCTCATCCAAGAGCAGGCCCTCCCACACGAGGAGGAGGAGGAGGACTTCTGTGCAGGTAAGGAGTGATGCTCAGGAGGTGTAAACATCAACTCTGGAGACCTAGGGAGCTCTCAGAGTCATCTCTGATGCCTTTGTGAGCGCAGAGACCCACCCATGTGGCAGATCGAGGTGTTCAAGAGGGAGAAAAAGGCTTTGTGTTGGTCCCTGATGATCCTGCTGCCCAAAGTGGAAGCAGTCCCAGTAATCCCAAGTGGGTTGGCTGACTGTGGAAGAACTCCAGGAAAAGGGAAAACCAGATTAGCTGTGTAGATCTGTTTTTCCCATGTTTCTTTCTTCTCCTTGCTATCTTTATTTGCAGATATGGCAGATACTGAAGGTGCTTGCTAAAGACCTTCTGTCCTTGCAATATTTCTGCCTTTAAAACTGGCCTTTGGAAGGTGTTGCCTATTTTGGGGACAAAATTCTTCCAGTTCTGGTGTGCTTTACTTTGACTTTTCTGCCTGTATGTTTGCTGTAGTTGTGTGAGTTGTGGGCACAGAAAAGCTCCACTGTTAGTTTTCAGATGGGAATGTGACAGTTGTGTCCTGTTTCTCCTCCCACCTTGCCTTTCAGTGGATTGCACTAAGCTTTAACCAGGTGCTTTCCATTCAAATTCATCCCTGCTTGTGTTGGAAAGGGAGTAGGAAGCATGGATTCTTTCAGAGTGTTCTGTTTGATCTGTGCACGACTGAGCAGCCTGCGGATGAAAGGTGCATCTGTTTCTAAATCACTGGCTTGAACCCTCAGACCAAAACTCTCCTCACCTTTTTATCTTTCTTCTTCTGCAGCCTTAAATTTCTGTATTGGCTGCCAGAAGAGATCATTCCCACTGTGTGGGAATTCCACAAACTCCAGCTGAGAAAACCCCTGGTTTGTAGCTACCTGCTTCCTGTGCCTCCCAGCCGGCTGGATTTAGAAGCTGTCATTATGTGTTCCAGAGCTGGTAGCGAGGTGATAAATAAAAAACAGTTATCCACAGCAGATAACAGAGAGAAGCCCATTCCTTCCTTCATTTGACCTTGAAAGAAAGCTGGGGGGAGACTGTTGTCATCCATAAAGCACCGCCAAACTTCACAGAGGTTGTGCAGGGTCTGATGTGGTTTTCCCGGTAGGCCCCAGTGACTGTGCGGACGAACCCTGCGATGCCTTTGTGGTGGAGGAGACCGAGCGAGGCTTCCGGTGCCGGCTGGAGGTCCCCAGCCCCTTGTACAAGTGAGCCTGTGTGCTTTGCTTTATTTGATTTGCCGCCAGCTGGGGAAGAGGTTGAGCACAGAATTATTTATTTTTGGAGGTTGGGGTGAGCGCTGGATCTCTGGGATGTGCTCCGTGCTCTGGGTTGGAGTGCTGGGGAAGGGGAAATTGGCAATGCCTTTCTAGTGCAGTTGGGCCTCGCTTGACTCCTCACCAGCCCCGTGGTAGGGACAGCAGGTGGTGCTTGCTGGCTGGCAGGAGAGTCTTTGAACATCTCTTGCCTTGAACATAAAAGCTTCGAGGAGGGTGGGAGAAGGAAGGGGAGGAAGAACTGGAGCGAGCAGCTTGGCAGGGAGAGTTTGTGGGAGCTTTCAGAGAAAGCACACTCGACTGGAATTGGCTGTTGACATCAGTCCCTTGTTTACTGGGGAACCTGTAGTGTTCAAAGTTTTATCTAGTTATTTTTGACAGTTTTATTAGTTAGATAGTTTTTCTGAAATACAGAGATGGAAAAGTTGTCCATTGTGTATTTGGATGCTGGCAAATGACTACCTTGAGCAAAGCAAAAAGCAGAAAAAGAGCCCTTATTTCTTCCTCAGCTGGGATAATGGGAAAAGAGATTAACCCAGCTGATGGAGAGGCTGTGGCAGGATGTGGTGGGCAGAGCTGTTGTGGACCTATCAACTTCTTTTAACTTAAATCAGTGGTGAGCCATAGCTCAGCATTGTCCCAGGCTGGACATGTGTGAAGTCCTGGGAATCACCTCTGTGCCTGGATGTGGTCCTGCACGTGGAGCTGGGTGTGTGCATCCCTCCATCACAGAGGGTCCAGGTCTGGACACACGTGATGGAGAGTGGCTCGGTGTCACTTTGTGAGGGAAACTCTTGCACTTTCTGCCTCCAGGTACATCATTGGGAAGAAAGGGGAAACCAAGAAGAGGCTAGAAACAGAGACACGAACCTCCATCAGCATTCCAAAGCCTGGAGTGGAAGGAGAAATTGGTGAGTAGGATACCCAAAATGGATGTGCTTTTATCTACTCTTGCACAAACAACAATTTAAGCAGGGAGGGGATACTGGAGGTGTTTTCCCTTTAATTCCTACTTCTTACACAGCACTGACTCACTTTTTGGCCCTGAGAAAATCACTTCACTTTTCTCCTGAGCTTATTTTTATTGTCTATAAATCCTTATTAAACATTGTCAGTTTGGTTTTTTTGTTTAAAAAGTCACTTCTAAGCCTTAAATGGCTTGAGAACTTGGGTCCTGAATGTGTTGGTTTTTTTTGTTTTTTTTTTTTTTTAGTTTTGTTTTCCATCAATAAGAAACTGAAATAAGCATTCAGAGAAATACCTTGTCTATCTGTGTGCAAAATAACCATCTGCACATGATTTAATATGAGAAGGGTTGAGATGACATTTGTGACTTTCTGGTGCTGTCACTAGATCCCAACAGTGAGAGCAGGGCTTCTTGTACCATATGTTCCCTCTCATCACTTCCAGGGATTTAAAAAGAAAGGAGAGCTTGCTCATCAGGGCTGACCCTTGTGAGTTCTGCCAGAGTGGGTATTTGGAGGGTTCCTTAGGGCATGCTCCAGAGATTACTGGCACAGGGATGTTTGTGACAGAGCTATGAGGAGGAAATGCTGGGAGGATCCCACTGTGATGCTGCACAGGAACATAGTGGTGCTTCTCAAGGAGTGGGTCTTGACTTCTTCCCAAGAACTGTGAAGGACTGTTAGGAAGGTTGAGAGATGTTGAAAACATGGAATAATAGGAAGCCAAGGAAATTTTGCTCCTTGCTGTTCTTTCCTTTTGAGCTCAAGTGTTCTCTGTTTGGTGCCTTGAAGTGCGTGCACAAATAACACAGACAGTCTTGATCCTTCGTAGGTTTCCTTGCCCTTTTCACTCTGCCTATATGAAAACTTGAAATTATGCTCTAGAAATCTGAAGGGTCCCTGAACTGATGGGCTCTCAGTCACTGTGTTTAGGCCCTCAGAGCTGACTTTCTGGACAGCAGAGGGATGCTTTTGATGGCATCATCCTGTCTTTGCTGAGGAAAGCACAGCTGTATCAGACATTTTAAGTCAAGCAGGGAGTCTGGCAGGTTTTTCAGTGCATGGTTGGGGGTTTTGATTCCTACTGCTTCCTTGGGAGGCTGGGACTAAAAGCTGAGAGCTTCAGGAAAGCAGAGAGGTGTTGCTGTGTCTCCCTGCAGTGATCACGGGGCAGCAGCGGAGCGGTGTCATCTCTGCCCGGACGCGGATCGATGTGCTCCTGGACAGCTTCCGCAAGAGGCAGCCCTTCACACACTTCCTGTCCTTGGCTCTCAACCAGCCTGCCATCCAGGAAAAGTTCCTGCAGTTCAGAGAGGAGGTGCTGGAGAAGTGCTCAAAGGTAGGGATCCACATGAGGATTAGAGTGCTGTTTCATTTATTGAGAGAGCTCTTTGGCATTTTCCTTGAAGGCCTTATTCTGTTCTGTTTCCTAAGAATGCATTTTCAACAGGCCTTTTACTTAAGTTGGCGGATCTGCTGTGAATTTGTTGGGTGCTGTTGTGAAATTTTCTGAAAAGCGGAATGGTTTACTTAGATATCCTCCCATCCAGAAAAACCTCTACTAACAATACTCTAAGTTTCAAAAGAGGGTTGGGGTTTCTGTTTTTAATGGGAAACTCACTAAATAATGTAGTGGACCTGTCTACATTTTATATGATTTTTACATAACCATGAATTAGGTAGGAATTTACAAATTTACTGCTGCTTCTGTTTCACTTTTCTTTTGGCTCCTGACAGTGAAGGAAGAGGGGTGTCATTGCCAGAGCTGAGCGAGAAATGACTTGGTAGCACATGCCATCCTGCAAATCTCATCACTTCCCTTCTTCCCCAGGAGACTTTGTGCTGACAGCACTCCTACTTGCCTTTAGATCTTGTGTTGGGAGGAGCAGGAAATAGTTAGGCATAGGGAAATTAGGAAGAAAATGAAGGGAAAGCTCTGCATTCCCTGGTTTATTTTAGCGTGCTTCTGGGCTGACAGAAGTAGTGTGTCAGTGCACAGGGCTGGGCTGAGGAGAGGGAAGTGGTGTTACTAAATTGCCATGTCCTCTGTGTCTGCTGCAGGACATCTCAAGGCAGGAGAGAGGTCTCTCTGTGGCTGCAATGCAATGCAGGTTGCATTGCTGATACACTGCAGGGCTCTGTGGGCTGATACTCTTCACTTTCATGTCCATGTTCTTCTGGTGCCTTGCTAATGGGAAAATACAACCTTGCAGATAGCACAGCTTAAGAAGTTTAGTTTCCTGTGTCTTCATGCCATGGGTGTGAATTATCTGATATCTGGGGAGATACGAGTTCTTGCTCAAGTTCTCATGGTCACTTGAATGTCAGTTGTTTCATCTCCAAGAGCAGTAATGAGCTGTCTTTGCAGTCTTGTCTTTCCTGGCAGTTGAGATTTAAGCTCCTGTTCTCCTCCCAGCTGCTTAATTCCTTGACACCTTAGGAGCTTTCTATCACCTGACATAAAATACAGCTGAAATTGGCCAACAGTTCCAGGGATTAGCCAGTGCAATGCCAGAAGAACCTTTCCCTCGGGCTAGGAGGATGATCTCTCCTCATTAGCCAGCAGCACGACCTTTATTAAAGCTCACCTTGATTAAAGGAATGCCCTGCAGGCAGGGGGATGGAAACATCAGCCTGGGAAGGTGTAGGCTGGACAGAGAGTTGGGACCTCAGGCTGGCATCAGTGATGGCCTGGCTCCCTCTGTTGGTTTCTAGTTCCAGTCCTTGTGTGGGACACACCAAGGTTCAGTGAGAGAAGCAGCTCTTTGAGGGGCTGGTGACCTGCACGGGGCTCTGTAGAGGCTGCTTGTGCCATTGGCTCTGGAGTGAGGCTGCTGCTCTCAGCATGGGCTTTCTCTTGCCCTTTATCCCTTTCTGCCTGGGCTAATGGCTGCTACAGTCCTTTCACCTGGCCTTCCTGGAGATCTGGTCCTGCTCTGCCTGAAGACTTGGCATCCTGGCCTCCATGTATTTGGTCCTTCTCCTCCTCCTCCTCTAGCTGTGTGCCAGCAGGTCCTGTGGATCTCTGTGTTCCCTCGCAATGGCCTTGCCTGCTGCAGTAGCCTCAGTGTATCCCATACTACCTGCTGGCTCCTGGCTTCCACGCTGCCCTGCTGTTGGATGAGTCTTCTAAGGACCTTTCTAAGTCTTTCCAGTGTCACATTTCTAACATGTGTGTTTTAGCCATCTTTGCAGGCAATGCTGTTGTTTGTGCTCCCCTCCAGTGTTTTTAATCCTACAGCACAACAGACTGACCCAGGTCCAGCCCTTCTCCCTGCAGAGCACACATTTTTCCTGCCTCCTGGCTGGGTTGCATCTCTGCAGCTCTCCATTGGCCCAGCCTCCACTGGTGGTCCTGCTTGCTCTCCAAACCCCTCCTGATCTTGTCTGTCACATTGTTTCTCTCTTGCTCACTCTTAAATGTCAGTTTGCATCTCTGAGAGGATGGGGGGTTGTCTGCCATCCTCATAAAAACATGTTCACAGACTTTGTGCATTCCTCAAGTGTTGTCAGTCACATTTGGAAGGAGCTGCCTGCAAACCTTCACACGCCCCTTGTCTCAGAAAACTGCAGCAATCCAGCCTTGGTCAGAGAAGTGCTGAGACCAAGTACTAGCTATGTTCATCCTTCGTCCTCCTGCCTGTCCTTCTGTCTGTCCTGCAATTTTTGTTGTGGGTCTGGATAGCTCCAAGTCCTGTAAGGGCCTGAAATGTTCCTGGCACCGCTTACATCAGCTCTAGAGTTTCAATTTTCAGTTTGAAATGTAGAACTCGGTCAGTAACAGGTATTCAGGGGGTTGCATATGCTTAGCCTAGGAATATATAATGCTTTATTTTTCTGCTCTTCCTTCTCCTGGTATTAGCAAAAGGGTTTCTAGATATATTTATTGCTTCCTGTTAGTTGGAGGAGAGCAGTGCAGCCCCGTGTGTCTCTCAATCACTCCTCCAGCCAGTAATGCCACTCTAATACCACTTTATCTCACAGCAGGGTCTGCTAGAAAGCACATCGGTAATGAAAAACAGTAATTCAAAACTGTGCCTCGCAGAGCAATAAAAGAGCTTAGAGATTTGTCCAAAGCAATGGGATTTCTCGGAATACTTGAGGAAATCTGAATAGGTTTCAGTGACAGAAGCAGGGCGTTTCTCCACCTGCTGCAAAACATCTCAGAATTAACTGAACTTCAGCCTTTGAATGAGGGATAATAATGGTAAGGAAGGGAAAGGAGCAGGTGTGTGTGTGTATGTTGTGTGTGTGAGGATCTCTTCTGGCCATTGAGCATTTGTGAGGGACTCTATTTCTCTCTGAAGCAGTTACCATGACAACCATTCATTTATATTTCATAGCGTTTTGTTGGTAGGTATATGCTTTCTAAGTTTGGTTTTTTTTTTTTTTTTTTTGTGTGTGTGTGTCTTTAAAAGCTTTTAGAAGATAAACCTTGTGCTGAAATACAGAACACTTCAGGTGTTGTTCATGCTGTACAGTCAGGGCTGGCAGGCAAATGAAGCAGGACTGAGGGGAGGTTCTTTTAGGTTAATTTAATCTAAATACGGGGAGGTGGCTCACCTGGACAGGCTCATCACTGATGTGGTGCAGTGGGAGGTCCGGATGGCTGGATGACCTTGGAAGTCTCCTGTTTCTCACTGTCATGTAGGTGTCAGAGTGAGGAGAACTGAGACGTCTGTCTGAGCATGCAGGTGGAAAAGGGAAGAGACTTTGCAGCAACATTGCTGCGAAAAATCACAGTTGGGTCTTTGAGAGCTGTGCAAACGCAGCGTTTGCAGGCTGAACAGGCTGCAGACGTAGCAGGGAAAAGAAACAGGATTGCTGTCATATATGGCAACCTGTAAATATCAAACATTCCTAATGAGGTATTTTATCTCAGAGTGGAAGGGACAGAAAGTGGGAGGGTTTTTTGAGCCTGTAGCTCTTCAGACAATCCTGTGTAAATACTCTTTTCCTGGCTCACTCCTTTGTTTGTGGATCAGGGTGGCACAGGGCACATAACTGGCATGCAGTATCCTGCTCTTAAGGAAAAAAAAAAAAACCTGAAAAACATAAAGCTGTCTGCAAACATTGAGAGCTCTTAAAACAGTAGAGAGGACACAGCCAGGGTGGAAGAGCTAAGGAGCTTGATCCCTTGCCTTGTCATGTAGAAGGGCTGAAGTGTGTTGTGGTTTATGATTTCCCTACTACAGGGTCTTAGATTTGGAGGGACAACGTACTTGGGCTTTGCAAAGATTTGGAGACCGCAGATAAAACCCTTTCTGTTCCTTCTAAAGAAGCATAGCAGAGGTAGAAGTCTTTGGTAGCAGGAGAGAGAAAAAATGACCAAGTGGAAACGAGTTGGGTTTTTTTGACCATGACAGGGCAGTGTTAGGGAGAAGCATAAGCTAAAAAGGACAGTCATCACATATGGATAGTGCATAAAGGGATTATTTTTCCTGCCTCTAAATACATCTTAAAGAGCTGAGGTTTGAACAGTAAATTTTTGTAGAGACAATAGGGCAGGTTCCCATGAGGTGACTCAGTGATTGCTGATCGCACATCATGATCTGGGATTAGAATAATTGAGTTCCAGCCTTTTTGCATCCTGGTGAGCAGCATCCAGCCAGGAAGGGCTGCTGAGACACCCACAGGAACGTTGGCTGTTCAGGGGGAGCCAGCTCTGACGCAACATCTATTTTATGTGTGGGAGAAGTGGGATCTGCTGGCCTGTGAAAGAGTAGGGAGTGTAAGCAGGGTTTTGAGGAGCTGCCTGAAATACTAGGGAGTAACACAGGAGGATTATTTAAGTCTTGGCCTGCTCACTGTGCACTGCTCTTCCCTGCTGATCTCCCCAGCAGCAGTATGTGGCTCGTGGAGGTGACGTGCCATCATTTGTCAACTCAGCCCACACGCAGGTGTTGAAAACCTCAGGGGAAAATGCTGCTTTTGGGGCAGGGTCATGTTTACAGCACAAATTGTACTGGGGCAGAAAATGAGGGCAGGGCTTTGGCTTTCTGACCTGCAAAGGGCTGTTACTGTACCTCATCTGTGCCCTCTGTGACCTCGGCTGGTTGTCTGTGGCAAGGTTAAATCAAACCTTCTCCCAGTTTCTGTTACCCAAGCTGTTGTTTTGTGAAGGGCCAAATATTCTCTGATTGCAGATATTACTGGAGAAAAAAGGCTGACAGAGAGAAATCAAGTCCTGTCATGTATGTGAACAGCAGCATGAATGAAAGGAAGCCACAAAGCTTTTACTGCAGGGAGGGGAAGGTAGGAAGAAGTGGGATGGGGCCATCCCTGTTTTTTGCCAAGCTGTGGCTGCTGGAGCAAGCCCCTGGCCTCTGTTTTGCAGCCTGCCTTGTCCCTAGTCCAGCCCATAAGCTGTGCTGTGAAGAAGGGTCTGCGTGTGGTCATTAGGCATGAAAAATGCTGAGCAAGATGTGGGGCATGAGACTCTTGACAGGGTGAGATACTGCAGCATTTAAATGTCTGAAAGGTTTTATTTCAAACTCTGGAGCACAGTAGAAATTTCGAAGCTATTGTTCTCAGCTGGTGCACTCTTTTCAGATGCAGAAAGGCTTCCATGGTCTGGCAGCTTGGCTTCTTCTGGAGTTAAAATTGGAGGTTATTTAATGCGCTGATGGGAAGTGGCCACTAAGTGGAAATAATAGTTTTAATATGTGTGTATTAACCATCCTTGAGGTATTTTTATAAGTATTCTGGAACAGGATAGCACATTTCTTAAAGCTGGATGCAACCACTGCTCCACCTGGGAACAGTTCCTCCCCAGCAACAACACACAGCTCTTCTTATAAAAGGAATTTAACCTTAATTCACCTCAGCAAACTAGAGGGCATATGGGAAGAAGAAAAATATAATTATCAGAGCTGGTATTAGCTGTGCTTCTGTTGTGAGGTGCAACCTGTGTTTAGACAGGATTTAGAGACCATTTAGAGCTTGTCACAACAGCTGGTCTCAGCTTTATTGCACGAGAAATGGACTGAAGTTTTAAGTCTGAGCTGGCTTGTGTTGAGTTCATTGCTGGTAGCAGATGCTGCATCAACACCTGTGGAAGTCTCCTCCCAAAAAACCTCGCACAAGTGAGTGTTGCAAGTCCTGGGTACCAAGTTACAGCCTGCTGTAATGATCTTCCAGGCTGCTGTTCAGCAGCTCTGATGGAAGAGCAGGCAGGGAACTGTGATGGGACTGCAGCTCTTTATTTCACACAAGGCTAAGCTTGCTTCCTCACAAAGCCTGAGAAATTTTCAACTTCGAGTCATTACCAACCCGACCAGAGATAAAAGGATTGATGCCAGTGATTTGGTACCTGCTTTCTGTAGCATTTATCCCTGTGATGGAGCAGGGTGTGTGTGGATGAGGTGAGACACCCCTGTGTGATGGATTGATTTGTAGGATCACGGCGTCAGCAGCAGCCTGTTCCAGAACCCTGCGAAGCTTCACCTGACTCTTGGGACGCTGGTGCTCCTGAACGAGCAAGAGATCCAGAAAGCCTGTGACCTCCTGCAGCGATGCAAAGAGGACTTTGTGGAGTAAGTGCTGGGAAAGGGATGTCATCACCAAGGCCTTGAGAGAGGGGAAAGCAGCACTCTGTCTTGACAAGGAACAGTGAAGAGAAGAGCAGCTCAGTAGCCTTCTCTCAAGTCTGGAAATTAAGAAAAAGGCTGAAATGTTTCAAATGGGGCGGTAGAAATCCCTGAGCAGCCACAGAGAGCCTTACAGCATCTATAGCTCAGCTCAGACCCTTGGCATTCCCTGAAAACCTGCTCTGCTCACTTCTCTTCCTCACATGCATTCCTGTTCTTTGTACCTGAGCAGTTTTTGTCGCTGTCCCCTGCCTGCTGCAGAGGGAGGCTGAGCTCCCTTACCTTTGCACGCTGCCTGCAGTGGGCTCTGCCTCTGGCTCTTCCCTCCTGCCTCAGAGCAGATGCTGAGGTGTCCTTGACACACATTCCTGGACGAGGGGAGCTGTGCAGGGAAGCCATCAGGAGCCTTGTGAGTAATCAGCCTGGAAGTGTCTGTGCTGCTCTGGGAGCGCGGCTGCCTCGCTGCCTGTTAACACTGAGCTGCAGATGCTGGGGCTTTGGCTGCAAATGTGGTCCAGTGACACCATAATTAGCTTATCTCTGGTCAGCTTAGTAATTGAAGATGGCCTGAGGGGGTGGTTTATTTATTTATTTCTGCAAAGCCTTTGCACACAGAGCACGGATCCTTCGCATTCATTTATTTGCCGCTTCAGTGCATGAAGAATTGGCCACGCTGTGCCAGCTAATATCTGTGGGAATTAATGCATGGCCAGAATTCATACCTCTGCCTTTAAAAGGATGGCTCCAGTTCAGCTGTTGAACAGAAATGCAAGTGTGTTTCCAGGGGGAGGCTCTGAATGCAATATTTGGAAAGTGCCAGCTTCCACATAAGTGGATTGAACTGATGCCGAGAAAATCGTTACTCCCCATTTCCTTTAGTGAAGGGGGAATCAACACTTGAAGGTAACCTTTAGTTTATTTCCCCTTCCACACCCAAGTAAATATACTTGGAAAATTAATTAGGCTCCCTTCCACCTACATAAACCTTCATTAGCTTTCATTTCCTTTTCTAAAGTGCAGGCAGTGCCCTGTGAAGTTAGCTATGACCTTTTTGACCCTTTTTAGAATATGTGACCTTTAGTGCTGTTCATTTGATATCCATAATAGTACATTTGTGCTGTTTCCCTCCCAGTAACTATACTGGGAAGGGAAATCACACTGCTTATTTCAGTTGGGAGTCTTTGCTGAGAACCTCAAAAGCTGAACAGAAGTGAGCAAGGTCAGAGCAAAGTCACGCTCACCTTGTTAACTTGTGTTTGTTACATCTGCCTGCCCAAACACTCCCTGTTCTTTCCAGGAGCCCTGGGTGTTAAACAAGGCATCACTTACAGGGAGTGCTGGCTGCAGTGCCAGCCTCCCCAGGATGCTCTCCTGGGAAAGGCAAGGAGGCAGCGTATTGGGAAGCAAATACATTCTACAGGCCGTTTGCAGGTGTGGGAGTGCAGATTATATCCTGCATGAAGAGCTGGAGCTGATTTTAAACCAGCTCTATTTACTGGTTGGATGTTGCTCTCAGAGCTGTGTTCTGTGTCAAGTACCTTTCCCAGCAAAATCAGAGACGTTATGGTTGGTCTTTTCACAGGGAGGCAGCAGCTTCTCTGGAATGAGAACTTGAACCATTTACTTCTGGTGGGTTTTCTGACATGTGGATGGAGATCTCCATGTTGAGGTGGCCTGTGAGCACTGCCAAGTTGACTTAATGTGTGTCTGAAACGCTGAATGTATGAATTTAAATTTTTTTGCCACTCAGGGTGATAGGGCAATAGCAGCCATAGGCTTTTGAGTTTTAGGAATTAGGGAGAGTTTTTGAGTTTTTGCAGTGCAAACAAGCTGAAAAATAGGGGACAGAAAAGAACTCCTGAGTGGAGTTCACTGCCCCATAGGCTCTGTGTAACATTTAAGTCCCACTTAACGTGAAATTTGTGTCTCACTACGGCAAAAAGAGTAATCTCATTCCCATAGTAAACCCAAATATTTGGTATGTGCACGAGGAGCACTATGTGTTGCATTTCAAGAGCTGGTGTGATGCTTTGCTTTTTTAACATTAGGGATTTCTTGGGTTTTAGCCAAATTACTGGAGGCCAGCCCCTGACGGTGGAAGTGGCAGGAGTGGAGTACATGAACGATGACCCTGCCATGACAGACGTCCTTTATGCCAAAGTCCACATGAAGGATGGCTCAGACAGGTGAGTGCCCCTGCTCCTGTCTTTCATTCCTCCCTGGAGTGCCAGGGAAACCCTCTGGTGGGTGCTGCTGGCAGTCCTCTGGCCAGCAGTCACCAAGATGAAGTCATCCTTGCTTCCTGAACCAGTTAAGGCAGTGATGTGTTTGCTCTTTAAAATCAGTCACTGGTGCTGCAGCTGAAGGGTGTCGTTTGTTTCTGCAGCAGTCTGTCAGGTTGAATGATGGAGTCACGGCTCGCACGAGGATAACATGGCCGAGGAGATACTCCTGAGATGACTTAGAAGGCAGGATGATTTGGCCTCTACTGTCTAGTTCCCAACCTGCTGTCCAGATTAATCTGGACAACCTGGCGTATTCTGTTCTGCAGCACTTAATTATTCTTAAAACCCAGTTAACCCAGAAGGTCCTCAGAAGAGCATGACCTGGTTACAGAGTTGGTTCATGTGTCTGCAGCAGCCTGGAATAGGTGCTGGGTGTGAAATGTCTTTTGGAGCTGCTGCTGCAAGATCTTGAAGCCTGGTTGGTGTCAGCTCGAGTGTTTGTGCTGTTCACCACTGTGGCTGATGGCTTCAGCTCTACAAACAGCCCTGCCCAGGATATGGCAGTGTCTGGACAACCTTCCTTCATCTTGTTTTTGAGAAGGACTATGTCACCAGTGGCAGCACTGTCTTTTCTCTTGTTGCTTTCTGGAAGACTGAGGAACCATGGATGGAGCTTGGAACACCCTGTTCTAGTGGAAGGTGTCTCTGCCCATGACAGGGTTTGGAAGCAGATGATCTTCAACACTTCTTCCAACCTAAAGCACTATAGATTCTATGATTAACATAAGAGCTGTTGTACTCTGTGCTGCTGGTTGCCAGAAATAGGGAAGGGGAGTAGCCAAAAGAGCTTTACCTCCTGTCTTTGAGCCTCAGCCTCCTCTTTGCCTGACAGCACTGCCCTTTTGTTGTCTGTTCCCATTGCTAGAGGACAGCAGGAGCTAGCAGAGGAGCATGGAGCAGTGCAGCTGGAGGAGGGAGGCTGTGAGCAGGGACCGGCTCAGGGAAGAAGGGATATGTTCTGGCATATCCTTTCCCTGAGGGCTGAGGAGACAGCAGGGGGGGCAGCCCTGCTTAAAACCACACTTTGGAGCCTGTGTTGAAGTAAGAGATAGGAAGTGGGATAAGGAAATGAGGGGAAAAATGAAAAATGTAAGAACTGCTGTGAGGCAGTAGGAATTGAAGTCTTTTCCCTTTCTTGGCTCTTCCACTTTGAAGTCTGTCCTACCCTGGAAGAGGTGAGATAAAAACAAATGGGGCAGGTAGGGAACCGGGGCAAAGCAGAGATCAGCCAGGAGACAGAGCACAGGGAGAAAGAGAGCAGAAGCACTTGGAAAGATGAGATGGAGACAGACATTGGATGACCCAAATGTCCTTCTGTGGGTTTTGTTGTAGAGAGCATCTAAAATACCAGCTCTGGGAGCTGAGGTCTGGGCCTGTTCTCCTGAGTCACTGAGCTCTGGCTCTCTCTGAGGTGCAGTGCTTGCCAGTCTGGTTGCATCTGAAAATAAATCTGTGGCCTGAGGAGCTGGGAGAGGAGTCCTGTAGAGCATAAGCGTGGCCTACATTGACAGTGATGTCTGCCTGCCTCTGGGGACAGCTGGAATTGTTGGTACTTGCACTGTGCTCTGTTTCAGATGCCAGCTGTACCCTGTGTGATGAGAACCCACTTAGGCATAATGCTGGAGAAAGTGCTGATGTGCGTCAGGGCTGGCAGAGCTGCTTTGGGCAGGGGATAGAAGCGAGGTCTTGAAAATGAAAACAGCACCTGGCCTTGAAAATGAAAACAGCACTCCCCAGTCACCCCAGGAAAGGACTGACAGCTCCATTGTCCTTCACAGAAATCTGTTAGCTGAGGTTTTGGCCAAAAGCAGACCTTGTGCTTTGCATGGCACCTGGAAACCGCCAGGCTTCTCTTCCACAGCGCCTGCTTTGCTTTTTGCACAGCAGCAGGCTCAGAGAGGGCCAAGCAATTTGAAGTTTTAATCCTTGGCCCAGGCTGGTCCTGCCCTCACCTGCAGATTAATTCACAGAATCACAGAATAGGCTGAGTTGGAAGGGGCCCATCAGGGTCATCGAGTCCAACTCCTCTGGCCGGAACACCCCAATGCCACCACTCTGTTTCACCCTGAGAGGGTTGTCCAAATGCTCCTGGAGCTCTGGCAGCCTTGGGACCACTGACAATTCCCTGTTCAGTGCCCCACAACCATCTGAGTGAAGCTCATTCTCCTGATACCATTCATCTGGCACTTCTCCCCTTATATAGTTCCTTAGCTATGAGCAAGCATCCAGAAGAACATTTAGCTTTGCAGAGGGAAATAAAGGTGTTTTTGTGCTGATGGAGAGCAGCTTTTCCTTCATTTGAGATTCCAGCAGACACTGTTTTGGACCAGCAGTGATTATAAAGAGAAGACAAATGGTGATCTCTCCAGAAAACCCTGCTTTGGTTTCTGGCCTGTAACACAGGTGAACAGCTGAACAGCTCCTTGAACCTCTTGCCTGCTGAAACCTGCTGTGCCTTGCTTAGGGAAATGGGAAAGCAGTTTCTGAGCTGCAAGGCCAATACTAGAGGAGAGTAGCAGCCACGTGGCTTCCTGTGCTGGATCAGACTGCTGCAGCCTGTGCTAGAGAGAGGTGTGTGCCTTCCTGTCTCATGCAAGATGTCCTGTTAGCTCTGTGTAGTTCCTGGCATGGCTGAGGGGTGGAGTTCCTTCCTGATCTTTGGATGATCTTGATCAGCTTAAGCTGTAAAGCAGGAGATTTGATTTATCCTGACTTAGCTTGCATAACTGCAGACAGAATTAGGGGTTGGCAAGCCCTTCTGCACATATAATGGCTCAGACTGAAAAAGGGATCATGCTCTGATGCCTCCCACATGGCAAATAATTTCCATTATAATTCATTCTAATTTGTTTTATTTCCTTGATTAACTTTATAACGTAATAAAGCACCATTTTCACTTGAGCTATTCTCTGTTAATTTGTTTTAGTATTGTCTGTAATGATATTCATTTAATCTTTGTCATTGCTAATTTTAAAAATCACTGAAGTAAAGCCAGAAAATAGTAGAAAGCCGTGACAATTGGTAGTTTGAGAGTCTTGCAATGGTCACATGGGGGCTGGCAGCCCGTTAGGGGCAGCCCAAAGCCAGCAGTGGGGTCGGAGCTGGCATCCAGAGCGTGGCAGCCCCAGGCTCTGGGGACAGGCCACTCTCTGCCACAGCTGAGACACCAACCTGGTGGGACCTCACGGAGCAGAAAGCTCTCTAATCTCTGGGACAGGCTGGGAGAAGCTCAGATTCTTCTGCACAGGCATAATACCCTCTGGCCTTATTTTTGGAGATGAGAAGTTTTCATTCTGGCATATTCTCTCTACCTTTGGTAAGAATCAGGCACTGCAGAAATTTTTTGGGCACAGCAGCATCCTGGAAGTTCCTTCAGCTCCTTAGACATGAGTGCATTGCTCTGATCCCTGCTCCTGCTGCCTGTCCACCTGCCTGGGTGGATCTGCCCTCAAATCCTGACAGTTCAAGGCCAGACACAAAGGGGGGAATAAGTCCTTGGATTTTGCTTGCTCAGTAGCTCCAAAGCTGGAGTGTTCACCAGGATGTGCTGACAGGGTTTGTGCCCCTGTCACCATGTTCTGGGCTCTCCCAGAAAGCAAGTCCAAGGCTGGGTTGGTTATCTGGGACGGAGAGGAGCCAGGCTGCAGCAGTGCCTGAGCAGATCCTCTGGGAGTCAAGGTGCCCAAGCCCCTGCGGGTGTGCAGATTTTAGCATTTGCAAGGAGAGTCACATTGTGTTTCCTGGCAGTAGAAAGATGCATCCTTCTGCTCCCAGTAACATCTGTCACTGTGAGCGAGCTCTCTGCTGTGCTAAATCTGCCCTTCCTCGTGGAATATTTGCAGCAGAAGCGATCACAGAGGAAGCTTTGTGCAACAGTCAGAACTTTTTGCACTAGAGCTGAATGCTGATGCCTCTGCTCGCTTTCCATCAAGGACTAGCTCCCTTTCCTGTGTGCATGCAGAGACTTCATTTCACACTTGCTGCCCTCCTGGCTGAAAAGCCAAAAGCTGATGCTGCAGAGGCTCCTTGTTTTACATGGCCCTGCTCTTTCTCTTTGGTTCCCAGGCTGCAGATGGTTGCTGATCAGCTGGTGGAGCGGTTTGTGGCCTCTGGCCTGATGCTTAAAGAATGGGACAGGGTGAAACTGCATGCCACAGTCATGAACACGCTCTTCAGGAAAGATCCAAGTATGTACAGAGCCTTCATCCTTGCTGCTAAATGCATTTAAAGTAGTCCCGTTGCTCAGCAGATGCTTTTGTTTGCTTTTTCAGTGTGGTTTTTCTTACCTACGGGGCTGGGGGGAGATGTCTGCAGATAAAACCCAGGAGAAAATAAAGCAATGAACAAAAGTCATAGATTCAAAATCTTGGCACCCTGTAGCACTCATAGTAACTGGGCTAGGGAAAAATATGTTCAAGTAGAATTGTAGAATGTCCTGAGTAGGAAGGGACCCACAAGGGTCATTCAGCTCAGCTCCTGGCCCTGCCCAGGACACCCCAACAATCACACCCTGTGCTTGAGAGCGTTGTCCAAACGCTTCTGGAGCTCTGACCATTTCCTGGGGAGGCTGTTCAGTGTTCTCTCTAGGTGAAGAACTTTTTCCCAATATTCAACCTCCCCTGGCACAGCTCCAGCAATGCCCCTGGTCACAGAGAGCAGAGGTCAGAGCTGCTCCTGCACTGCCCTTTGTGAGGAAGCTGCAGACCCTGATGAGGTCTCCCCTCAGTCTCCTTCAGGCTGAACAGAGCAAGTGACCTCAGCCACTCCTCACAGAGGCGAGATCTTGGGCTCTCTGTGTCCTGGTGTTAAATTGAAACTGGGTAACAACTCCATGTGTTGTGCTGACCTTCAAACAAGATGAAAACATAATCCTCTTTGGTTAACTTAGACATTGCTCATTTCTTTAGGAAAGTGATTCCATTGTCTTTCTCCTTAAATCAGCTGCAGACAGATGAATGTGATGCAAAGCCGAATGTGAGCTATTCTTGAGTGTATGGCGTCTGCTGTCTCTGCCAAAAGATTGTCTGCTCTGGTTGTCTGTAGCATCCTTCTGATCACATTACTTTATAAAGCAGCCCTAAAAGCTGCCCCTCCTTGGCGAGGGGCAGTGAGTTACAGCCTGGTTCTCCGTGTGCAAACGTGCATGCTCTGGCACGGTGGACCCTGTGCACTGCAATGGGTTGTGTCAAGAATTCTTTAGCTGTTGCCTCTCTGAATCTCTGCGGGGACAGTGATAACAGCAGGTAATTTGTGTCATTGTTTTCTGGGCAGGTTTTGGGTCTGACTGCTGCTGAAGTCAAACAAGCACACCCAGGGCGTAGAAACCCTGTAAAGATGGGGCTCTCAAACTGAGCCCTGAAAATGTGACCCCAGAGTGCTGCTGTGGCTCTGTGTGAGGGGAGGCACATGGGCAGCTAGGTCTGGCATCCTGAGTCTAAATTCTGCACAACCCCATGAGGCATGAGAGGCATTCAGACACAATGGGGAGAGCATTCCGCCAGCATTCCGCAGGCAGCCATAGAAGTCGCTTTGTATTCCATACAGGATTTGAACAGCAAGCTGGATGTGAGGGGGACTTCATAGTTAATGATGGAGATGAAAAAGAAATACTGAATATATTCACCGAGTGAGGCAGAGGTCCTGTGGAAGGAACAGATCATGTACTTGGGGATTATATAAAAACCCAGCCGTGCTCTGGGGAAATGGATCTCAGCTGTAGGCTTTTGGCAGTTGCTGTAGGCCTAGGCTGCTATTCTGAATGTCTGTGTGTGTGTGGCTGCGTGCCCACCCCACAGAAGCATCCACAGCACACGTATGGTGCAGGCAGCAGAGGTTTGTGTCGGCGCCGGCCGCATCCCGCCTGGCGTTGTGCTGGCATGCTCAGCCTGGAATCTGGTGCTGTTCCAGGCCATGCAAGTGCTGTCTCATACCCTGACATGGCAGGATGTGGGATGAGAACGAGCCAGAGAGAAGCAGGTGTGTTGCACTGAGCAGTCAGCCCTACAGAATCACCACAGCAGTAGCTGTGATTTAGGGCCTTTCCTCCAGGTAACAGAGGTGATCCCGATGGAGGCACCAGTTCCAGCCCTTTTCCTCCTCAAATCCAAGTGGAAGTGGGTTTTTTTTTGCACTGAGAACTCGACAAAGATGGTTTATTAGCTGGCAGCTGACTTTGGGGAGGGACAGAGGTGGGGGGTTCTCCCATCTGAAGCTCACAGAGTTCTCCCATGTGAAGCTCATTCTGCTGGTGGCTTTTCTCTCTACAGCTGAAGAACGAAACAACACAATGACTGGTAAATCATCTTTCAAGGAGCGGGAGTCATTTAATGGCCAAAATATCCTCAAGGTCAGTATGAAACAATTAAGGAAATGGAGCCAGCTATGGATATTGTATAGCCAAAAGAGGTTGAAACACCTCTTCTAGATTGCTTTTGTCTTAGGCTTATGGGATCTCCTGGGGCTTGGGGGTTGGGAGGGGGGAATCTGTTTAGAAAATAAACAGTCCAGATCACTCGTCATTGGGAGCATTACAGTATTTAACAGGAGCATTCCTTAAGCTGCTGAGGCTCAGAGCAGGAATATGAAGCACGAATGCTAAGTGGGTGTTCATGTTGTCGTTTACTCCGCTCCTGTTTTACCCGGGAGACTCAGGCTCGAGTTGATTCTCAGCCCACCAGAAAGAAGCACTTCGTTGCTCTTGTTCTACTCATATATATTTATGAAACTAAACCCCGCTCTCATTTCACTTACTCTTTTCTTTTTGGTTTAAATCTCTGCTATTGATTTGCTCCAGAAAAATACTGGGTAGTGGTAGGGAGTCCCACCAGGATCTGAGGGCTTTGGCAGTGATCGGAGGTTAGAAAACACAATCCCCAAGACTGTGGAGGTTGGGTAAGGCTCAGAGGGGAGCATGCTGCAGACTCCCAGGCTTCGCCAATCAGGGTTGGGTCTGCAGGCAGCCTCTGCTGCTCATCCAGATGGCTGTGGCAGACTGATGCTGTGGTGCTTGACCCCTGCAAGTGTCCAGAGAGAAAAGAGATGCACAGAGGAGCAGAAATGGAAAACAGCACCGGCTTGTAAGCAAATTTGCAATCCTCATTGTGTGAGAGGATTTGTTGCAGGCAGCTCTGATAAGAGGGAGCGAGGACAATGCATGGATACATTTGGGAACGGTAAGAAGATATTCTGGCAATGAAGATACTTGAGAGAAGATGCAGGCTGGGTGGGAGCTGGACAACCCAGAAGGACTTTAGAGCCCTCCCAGAGGAGGGGAAGAGTGTGCTTTATTTGTATTTACAGTCTTAATAATGTATCAGGCACTGGATGCAGGGGGATGTGAAGGCAGGGAGTGGAACTGATTGATCTGTGTGCAGAGGACAAACAAAGGGACAAAATTAGGTTAAGCTCTCATTGTCCTCAAACGGTCTGTGCGAGCACGGTGTCATGACTCAGCGTCACCACATGTTGAGTGTGCACTGTGAGACTGCAGTATTGCAAGCTGGAGCAGGGAAGCCACAGCCCTGGTCCCTTTCTTGACGTGATCTGCAGTTTTGGATAGCTCTCAGCGTTGGGAGAGCTGGCTCTGGAAGGGGGAGATGTGTGTCAGGAGCCCTGAGTGCCTGCAGGACTCTGCTTTCTCCACGTTCACCTTAGCTCCTTTCTCCTGCTTCTGTTAAACTTGCCCTCAGGCTTTAGAGACACATCAAATCAAACTGTGGGTCTTCCTCCGTGCTCTCATCCCAAACTGTTTGTGATTGGGACGGTATTAATGATGCTCCCTCTGCTGGTCACACCGTTTGTGGGGTCTGAGGATCTGGGGAAGGGTCTTACGGTGCACGGTGCTTGTAAATGCAACTGCTCTCCTTCCGAGGCTACTTCTTATTCTCGATGCTCTCGGAAATACGAGCCCGATGCATTTTTAAAGCTCCTAATTGATTTTGTACTGACGTAGCCAAAAGAGCTAGTGGCTGTTTGAACTGCTGGTAATTACTTCAAAGCATGTCTTGCTACAAGAAATGTCATCCTTCTCTCCCACCTCCACTACATTTCCTAACCTGCCCGTTTTGTATTTCCCTTTGGTCTCCCACGTGCCTGCAGCAGAACGCCCGTTGGCATTAATTAATTACATGAGTCATAAATAGCTCCAGGCTTCTTACCGGAGGAGCCCAGCCTCAGTGAGCCACTGATGCATTCCAGCATGACCTTGCAGGGATGCACCAGTTCCCTCCCAGCCTGCTTTTATATCCATTATTTATCTTGTGCTGGGGAGGCTGCCCTCTCGCAAAGTGGCTTCATTAACTTTTGCACCAGGATCCAAAGGACGGGCTGTTAATGAATATGGCTGCAGTTAGGCAGGCTGGTGGGAGGGAGGGCCATGTGCCCTGCATGTGATTCCAGGCGGTGGGACTCTGTGATAGCTGTGCTGAGTGGCTGTGCTCCCACTTGGAACGCTAACAAAGCATGGCTGCTGGTAGGAGGGTAAGTGGGAAAACGCAGGTTTCATCACTCTCATTCCCATTGTGCAGCCCTGTAGGGCCAAAGGCTCAGGGCAGGACTGGAGCTGTCGGAGCACAGAGCACGATGGAAGTGCTGTGGCTCTGCTGTTCCAGGCTGAGGCTCCCCATGGTCAGAGCTGTGTGTGTGTGTGCAGATGCGCTGGCAGCACATGTTTGCTGATAACATGCCTGTGCTACACCAGGCTCCAGCTGGTATTTTGCTTTCAGCTGAACTAATCAGAATTTTATTTAATAATCCTTTGTTCTACCCGTTCCACAGAGTTAAACATACACTCCTATTTGTGCTAATAAATGGTTGTGCAGGCCGGTACCTTCCCACACTGCTCAGAAAATAGATCCTGTAGGATGACTTGCTTTTGGGAGTTTAAATTACTTCTGTCTTGAAGAATATCCCTGAAAAAGGTTTCCTGGCATAGGTGGAGCTGAGAGCCCAAAGGGCTGTGTGAGATTTGTGTCCAGCAAAGCTTTGCCTTTGCACTTCTCTGGTCTAGTCCAAAAAAGCTGGGGATGCTTCATGGACCGCTTCGCACGGAGCGATATGTATTCCCTCTAGGCTGGCTTTGAACATCCCAGGCACGCACCGGTCAGGAGCAGAGTGTCTCACCTCTCCGAGAGCTGAGGGAGAAGGCAGCAATTCCTGGATGAAAGGCCCCATCAGCTCGGGCAGAGCCAGGCCTGGGGGAGATGCCGGCTTGGCAGCTCCCTGCCGTGTCCTGGCTGGCAGTGGCCGCGTGCCCCGCGCCGCAGCTGGCACAGCGCTGGCACGGAGGCGGCCGGGGCAGCTGCCGGCATCTCCGGAGACGAGGCTGCGCTGCCTCCGGGCTTTTATTTATTTTTTGTTTAGTGAAAAAAAAAAAATCCAACTAAGGCTGCAGTGAATAAATAAAAACTAAAAGAAGCGCAAAAAAGGCTGACTGGCCAAAAATTTCTGTTGCACGTTTTAAAGGAAAGGAAGAAAACCACCTGGACTCTCACTGGGTCAAAATGGAATGAATTTTGGCTTGAGTTGAGGTCTGAGAAGTAAATGAATGGCCTTTGCCACGCTCAAACAAGAAGGAAGCAAATTCTGAGTGCAGAAAAAGCTGAACTCTGCCGCTTAGCACAGATCCGTGCATTAACAGCTTACAAGATTAAATATTGAGGGAACAGCTACTGAGGTACAGCAGCAGAAAGCTGCACATCTTATGTCTTTAGGGCATTAGGGGAGACTTTAAGCTGGGATGGAAGACTGGGAATGGGATCAGCCAAGGTGGTGACACATGCTGCTGTGCCCTGGTCCAGCAGCGGGGCTGCAAGAGTGTCCAGGGAGGGCTTCTAGGTCAGATAAGGCATCATTTGATGAGGCTCCTTCTCTTTTGAGGCCTGCATGAGTGTATTGAGTTATGGCATTGTACCTGCTTTCACTGGGAGCAGGGAGAAAGTGCATTTACTGTCTGACACCCTGGAGAGCCAGTGGTGTTCCCTGTCACCGTGTCTGTCCTGCTGGGTAAGAGCAATGTGGTGGCTGCGGCATGCAGCAGTTCAGTTTAAAACATTTGGTGCAATGCCATGGAGAGAGGCTCAGTGGAAAAGAAAAACCTTGGCCTGAATAAACCCCTGACCCCACAAAATACCCCAAGTCCACCAAACTCTAAACAAGTGAATTTGTGCCCCTGTGCAGAGCCAGTTCCACTTGCAGAGGAGGAGTGTTTCTTGTGTTCTGCAGCAGTTGGAATCCAGGCCTTCTGTGTAATTTTTGTTTGTGGATTTAAGGAGGCTGAGTCTTTTCCTGATATATTTCTAAGCTGAGGTGAATCAAAGAGCCAAAGAACCAGCGTTAGGTGGGTTTTCAAGACTGCCTGGTGTTCAGAAAGGGTAAGAAGAACATCTTGTTATCCTCAGCAATGTGGTAAAGATGTAGATCCAAAGTAGGACTGACAGCTGGAACAAATACCTAACAGGAGGTGGCTGCTTAGAAAGTTTAGAGTTAAAAATACCAAACAAAGAATCCACTGGGGTGAGGGGAGACTCAGTAAGAGATTGTGGTGCAACATCAGGATCTCAGAAAGAAGCCAGTGCTTTCCTCACCTCGTTTTTACAGAAGAATCCAAAGCAGAAATGAAAGGCTGTGATGCCACTTTGCAGAGGGGAGAATTCCTGCCATTACCAAGAGGTACCAGAACAATCGAGGGGGCTCAGCAGCATGCAATTAGAGCAACAGTGGGATGGGAGGATGTGAGGTTGAGCAGATACGACTGGAGATAAGTTTGTATAATCATGGGGGGAAAAAAAGGAGATTAAATTTGGGTTGCTGTGAAAATGCTTTCCTGCGAATTATGTTCTTCAAGGGGAGAAAAAGCCATATTCATGTTATCTGCATTTGATGAAACAGGAATCTGAAGTGGCATTTGAAAAATCAGAGCAGACAAAGGAGGGAAGATAGCTTTGTTGGAGTGTTGAGGCCTTGGAGGTAGTGTTGGAGGTTTTGGGGGAAGGCTGAGCCACTGGGCTGAGAATGCAGAGCAGAAGGTTTGTGCTGCCCTTGCGTGACAGAGATCTCTTTGGTGACCTTACCAAGAAAAGGAAAAGCCTTTTTTTTTTTTTTTTTTCTCTTGGAGGTGCTCTACACCCCTCTGACTAATTTTAGCAGGAGCTGTGAGAGCTGGAAAGGGTTTGTTGAGAGTCTCTGAATGTTCTTTCCCCTGCACCTCTACACTCCCACCCAGGCCAGCAGCTGAGCCTTTTGGAGGTTCTGTGGGTGCCTCTGCCTCCCACCCAGTGAGCATCCCCCCTCCTCACTTCCCTGAGATCCCTGTTGTGCCGCCAGCCAGCTGGGGCAGTGTCACCTCTTTGATCTTAAGAAGATGATTTTTCTCTGTGGAGCTGGCAGGGGCTGAATTACAGCAGCGCCTTAATAGAAGGCAAGGACCCAGCACATTAAATGCAAAAAACCCCAACCCACTGATTAGCAAAAGTAGACAGTTCATCCCCAAGGTGCCATGACCCTTCTGCTGGATAATTTTCTGTGTCTGTCTGAATTAATGTACTGGCTCTGTAGCTAGACTCCTCCTCTTGGTGTTTGGTGGGCGTAGTGAGAGGTCACACTGACGGGAGCTCCTTGTCCTGGTATTCCCAGATGCCTCTCAAGCCTCCTGCCATCTCTGCAGCAAAGGCAAAGCCCAGCTCTTAGAAACTGTTGCTGCATTTGCTGTAATAGGAGCCATGAGGATGAGGCTTCTGTGGAGAAATGCAGTGTTTGATTATTGATTTCCTTAAGGTGTACTGCAAATCCCTCACGCTTGAGGTGTAGGTCTGGGATCATATTGGAGCCTTTAATTTGCTGAAAGGGTTTTTATTCTTGTCTGAAAGACGTGCAAAAATCTGGTAACCTCCAAATGTCCCACTTGTATTTGTTTCTTAGTTTGCAGAATGCCTTTCACCATAGCAACTGGGGTTTGATTTCCTGAAGCACATGAATTTTCATGGATTTGTGATGGGGGGAACGGACCCAAAACTGTGAGCTAAAGCAAAGGTTTTGCAGCATGGAAGTAGCAGGAGCACCACTAGATTTGGCTTGTGAGGAGGGGGGGAAATCCTGGAGGGAGGGGTTCTCAGCTGAACAAAGGCCTGCACCCGGCCCTGAACAGTTCTATTTGAAAAAAATCCAGCCTGACAGATTAATTTAGACTATTGCTGAATGTCACCCTCCCCACTGCTGCATCACCCTCTGGCAGCTGAGGTGGCTTTGCTCCAGTTTTATGAAGAGCTGAAGTTTCACATGGCAGCAGTCACAGAAGGATCAGCTGCTTCCATATGCACAGAGCTGGAAACCTCGTACTCGTCCCACCCGTGGAGGTCAGGAGGGTGTTACGGGCAGCATGAAATACACTCTGAGGTCTGCAGGTGAAACCCAGCTGGGGAGAGGCAGGAATATTGCACACGTGAGTAGGAGTGAACAGAGCTCCAAACAATGTTGGGAAATCAGGCAGAAACAAACAGGCAGCTGCAAACGAGGACAGGTCCGGGAGTGAGCGGTGACACCGGTGTAGGATGGAGGAGTTCCTCAGTACCAGCCTGACAAGCCAGGGTTTGGCTTATGAGGGGCTGCTCCAGACTGAGTCAGCCCATGGAAATAAAAAAAAGAGGCAAATGTCTTTAAAGTGAACCTCTGACTATGCTTAGCTGAAGGGTTTGTCTCGTTTTGGGTACTGTGGATGGGTGCAAAGAGCCCAGGGGACAACAGTAAGATAATTGGAGGGGTACAAAATGTCTGCAAGCTGGGGCTGAAAGAGTTGTTTTAAGGGTAATAAAGGGAAGGAGGGCAGCATGTAGGAAAAACTCTTGAAGCTTAGAAATGCTGTTGCCAGTAGTGGATGATAAAGTGATAAATAATGGGCTTAAATGCAGCAAGGGATCAGGAAAATCTTTGTAAAGGGGAGCATAAGGAAGCACTGCTCTAGAAGAGCTGGGAAAAGGGGGTCCTGATTGTTTTGAGGGAGCAGAGATGTTAATCCAGGATCTGCCACCACCAAGCTCCTCCTGCCTTGGAGAAGGGGAGGATGGTGGAGCTGATGACCTTCACTGGTGCTTTCTTCAGTTTGTCACTTCATGATTCCTACATGGAATGTGTGCAGAACACCCATGAGATGGCATCTGTGAATGTACCAAGAGCTTCTTGGCGTTTACGTGGCATTTACTTTGGCTCAGGAAATAAAAATATAAAAAGGAAACCTCCCATCATGCGCCTTGGATCTTTCTCCATGAACTTGCTGCTGCTTCTTATGTTGGTGGTACTTTGCCAGAGAGAGATGGTTCTGTTGTTTCCAAGGGACTGCACCAGTGATATAATTGTAAGGGATTTTCCCGTGTCATAGAGGAGATAGCCCCGACTTGGGTATCTCCCAAGAGAGAGGCCACTGGGACTTTCATGACACAAGATTTTCTCCCTCCTGAAGTCTGCCCGCTTTATTCTTCCTAATGATGAGGATGAGATGAGGTGAAAAGGTCTCTGCTGATACCTTTTAAATCTTGCCGGAGGCTGGAAGAAGAGGAGAGGGGAAGGGCTGTTCCTTGTGGAAGGACTGGATGCTATATTGGGGATGGAGAGACACTCCAGAGCCAGCTGCACACTTGCAGAAGAAAACAATCTGCAGCCTTGTGGCTGGTGCTGGTGGGGACAGCCCAGGTGACAACCGCCCTCTCTGTCCTTCCTACCCGTCTTCCACCCTTGTGACTCTGCCCAACATTTTCCAAGAGTGTAACACCTGAACAGTCTTGGAAAATGTTGGATGGCCAGCCAGCCATCCTTTAAAAAGCCATGGAAAGGAAGCAGTTGCTAATTTGGGGAGGAGGTTGGGAATGCTGGGAAGAGCTGCCTCTCTGGATGAATGTCTGCCTGCTTTTCCTATGCTTCTCATGCATTATTCCTGGCAAGCTTCCAAGTGCAATTAAACCTCTGACAGATAATCATTGGCAGAGTGGTGTCCAGGGTGAATAACACGGGAATCAGGTATTTATTTTTTTGGCACCAAATTGTTGCAGAAAATTTTGAAAGTCAAAAATAGAAGGAAGAATAATCTATTCATTTAAGAAACTCCCCAGATCTTACCAATTTGCCTGGTTGTGTCTCATCTTCTGAGAGCCACTAGGGGCTTTGTTTTGGGGTTTGTCTGTCATAGTTTGGGGGAGTTTGGGTCACAGCTGGGACAGGGTTTGGTGAATTTTTTGGGATGAGGAAGAAGGAACTCTGCCAGCACATACTGCAACCTGGGAACTGTGGCAGTTGTGGAGATAACAGCCTTCTGGAGAGGTCCTGGCAGGTCTGTGTGGGAGGCTGCAGGACTGAGGTGCATTAAACAAGTAGGTGGGATCCCAAAAGCAGAATTGGAGGCTGCGATTTGTGCAGCAAAGGAGGTTAATGAGAGGAACTCAGATGGACAGAGTTTGCTGGAGTTCAGTGGACTGTCTTAGAGTCCATCAGTGTTTCTGAGTGTTACGTTCACATTTCAGAATTTAATTTTTTAAGATTTTTAATCTTTCCATGTTTTTGCCATTTCCTCTATCAGTCCTTTTCGCCTGGTGCTGGTATCAGTAATCCAGCAATTTGCTGAGGAGTCAGCGCCTTCCTGCTGTGTCTGGCATGGGAACTGCGGTTGTGCTTTGGCCAGATGATTTGGAAGGGTGATTGTTCTCTGCTCTTCTCCAGTGTTTTCCATCCCAAGCTGTGGATATGTTATACGAACTTTAATTTGAATGTATCATCCCTTACGAGGTGGAAAAATTTCCAGGGGAGAGCGCAGAAAGTCTGCAGACAAACAGGTTTTGTTGCTCTGTGTTGAGGCACCTCTTCAGAAACGCCGCTTAATTTTTCTCCATGCTTGTCAGCGGGTGCCTGGGATTTTGTTTGTTCCTCCCCTTCCCCAGAGGGGATAACAGCACTGTAACACGCTGATTTCCAACAGAAATTCCAACAGGCTTTCCGAGCCTGTTCCCTCATTCACCGCTGCTCCCGATCGGGACACGCTGGGGCTGTGCTGCTGGCAGGCGAGCTGGTGAGTGTTGTCACTTCGTGCAGAGCAGCTGAAGCTGTAAAGCCTCCAGCTCCTCCAAAGCCTCCGTTTAATCTCCTGCTTGGAGCTGTCCGTGCGCTGCTGTCGGCTGCCGGACCCCTATTCCCGGTGCTGGGTTGTCTGTCAATGTGACCCTCCTGCACGTGCTCTACCATGGAGGCACAGCCCAGTGGTGCTCAGGCTCTTCACACCCTTCCTCGATGGGATCTTGGGGTGGATAAACATCTTCCACCCAGGAGAAACAGCAGAGGAGGGATTGCTGGCATCCCATCCACAGCATGGACCACGCAGAGGGAATGACGGTGAGCTCATCCACAGCCTTAGGCTCCTGGAGCTATGAGCCTCTTCCTCCCAGCTTCTGTCAAGTTGCTAATTTCTGTGTTCCTTCCGGATATGGGAAACGGGACCCTCCCTCAGCTCCCTGCCGAGGGCAGCGGTGGGGGGTGGTTTGTGAGGCGGATTGTCACAGGCTAATGACATTACACGGTGCAGCGCTGAGTCACCGGGGACAGTTTTGTGCTGTTGATCTGTAATAGCCCAGCCCTAAGGCACTGCTTTCTGGGGCTGGAGTTCACAGCAGAACTCCCTGCAGTCCGGGGAGGTGTGTGTGTGTGTGTGTGTGTGTGTGTGTGTGTGTGTGTGTACACATCCATTTTATCCCGTGGTATCACTGCTTGTTAGTGGGAATTTTTAATTGCAGTGAGTTGTTGCTCCCTCAGCATTTCCGAGGCTCTCAGCAGAGCTGCTTGGACTTTTTATTAATTTAGGATGGGTCTTCTTCTGGCTGACTACTGTAAACGACGTAAGGCTTTAAAAACTGATCGATAATCCTGATGGTAGTGGCAAAATCCAGGCCAAGGCAGCGTGAATGTGAGCTAGAGATTACGTGAAGGAAGTTTTAAATACCTCTGCCTCCCTTCCTTTCCATGGACTTACTTTGTCCTCCCACTTCCCAGTGCTTCTCCAGCCGAATCCATTAATATTTCTCATGCTTGTTGAGCCCGTGACAGGTGATTTAAAAGCCCCAGTTTGCGTTGGCACCTCCGCTCTTCATAACCAGAGCTGAAACACATCGCTGCTGTCCTTCTGTGGGTTAGGTGTGATTTATTGCTGTTGTTGCCAGGCTGGAGCACAGAGGTGCTGTCTCATTCCAGGAGGGTTGTCTGTGGGAAGCGAGCCCCCCAAGGAGGACAGCTTGACAAACACCCGCGTTTGGGAACACGACATCGTTTAGGCGCCTGCTTTAACTTCTTCATTGAGGAGTCATCTTCCTCCTTGCCTCAGCAAAACCTACTTCACAGGCTTAAAAAGGGGAAGAAAATGTGGCAAAGAGGCATCCTGGGTTTGATCTGTTGCTCTGTCTTTGATAAGGAAGTTGTTGCGGTTTAGGGGTTGAAGTCTGTGTGAGCAGTTTTGGCTCAGGTTTGCAAGGAGTGAGCGGTTTGATGTGTGATTCCATCTTTCCCAAAACAAGTCTTCAGCCTCTTGTCTTCCTTCAGAAAATGGTTGTCTCATCCCAAGGAAGGTCTGCTGGGTAATTTGTGGGTAATGGAGGGGAACGCACCTCAGAGGAAGAAGGGTTTCCAGCATTGGAACAGAATTGTCTTATGGGAGAAAATGTGGTGTCAGAAATGACTGTGGTGCTGCTGGCTTTTCCTGACTCAGGATAAATTACTTTGGGGGGAGAAGTGGAGGAAAACTTGCTTTCTGGGAGCTACCACAGGGCTGCCTGCCTTTCATAATGACCTGAGTGATGTGTCCTTGGACCCAGTCCCCAGGACGGGAGAGGGGGAGAGAGGAGCATTTGGGCCTGCGGTAGTTCGCAGGCTGACCTGTGAAATATGGGTTATCCATCATCCAGTTCTCTCCTTCTCTTGGGAGCTCATGGCTTTTGGGGAGGGCAGTGTGGCTGTAGTCTGTGCCATCCCCCACAGATCCCGGGATGCTGCTGCTGTCACTCTCCAGGCACCTGCTCTGTCCCCATGGGAGATGCAGGCATCCTCACAGAGCATTTCCCAAACCTTTGGCTGTGGCTTGAAAGGCAGGGCACATCCCTGGGGCCTTTGCTTGGAGGTGCTGGGTCTGGGGTTAAAAGTTAACAGTGCTCTTTCCTTATTCCATTCTAATTCAATTTGTGAAGGCAGCAGGGAGATGGAGGGCACTTAGTCCTCTAAGTGCTATTCCCTTGATGGGAGTTAGTAGCTTGCACTGCATGCGTGATGTTGATTCTGTAAGCTGACCTTTACCTCCATCAGGTTCATTCTCATTTATAATACTTTAAAAAAAATCCCAACCTCCATCCTCTTATTTATTCCTTGGGCATCGAGGACATAAATCCTTTGGCATGTTTGGATTTATAGAATTACTGTGCTTTTGTTGAGCCTCGCGTCCCACTCCAATCAAATGACACGGCTCTGCGGGTGATTGCGTTTCTCCTCCCCTGCCTCCCTCCTGGCTGCTCCTGATCCACATCTCCTCGTGTTCCCTGCAGCCTTTTCAGGGAAAGGTGGGCCCTTGGCAGCCATAGGAAAGGACAGGAAGAGGAGTCGGCCAGTCTTGGGGTTATCAGCTGTTGCTTCTGAATGGCAGCAACCTCCAGGTACCTTCTTTCCTGGTGCGGAATAAAAAATGCTAAGATGCTTTCCCAGGAGACATTTCATCAGCTGTGCTCCAGGGCTCCTCCGAAACCAGAGCATTTCCGTGGTGGCTGGGGAGAGGGGGGAGTTATAAATATCTTTCTTGGCTCTGCTTGGCTTCTCCTCAAGATAAATAGAAGTGAAAGTCAGAAGCAGAGACTTGGCTCTCTGCAATCTCTTCCTGAGTCCCCAGGGACCCAAGTGCAGGATGCTTTTGTGATGGGAAGCCACTTCCTGGTATTTCAGAGGTCTTGGAGGATTCCTGGTGTTTCAGAGGTGTTGGAGGGTGATGTCTGAGGGGCCTCTCTCCACGCTGCCTGAGGCAGGTCTCAGATGTGCAGTGATCTCCGTGCCTTCTGTGCAGTGGCTTCTGTCATGGGAAGCCTCAGGGAGCACAGGAGCATCGGTGAGAAGCTGGCCTGAAACAAGAGCAGAAAAAAGTGTCTGTCCTCTAAATCTTGTAGCATGTTTACTCTCAGAAAATACAGCCACATTACCAAAAATCAATAGTTCTAGCAGTGTTCCTCCCTGGGAAACACACAGCTGCTCGAACACACGGGAGGTGGTGAATCCTTAAAAGGCCAAGAGAATACGAAGTGCTTTGGTACAATGGCTTTGCTGCACTTTTAGCAGTGTACAAATGGAGGGCCCTTGACCTGGGCAGTGTCTTCTGGGGTTTCCCATTCATCCTTCTGCTGTGACGTGCCTGAGGCTCTGTGAGGCAAGAGGGGCTCAGGGAGGCTTTGTCTCATTAACTAATTTTTGCTTTGAAGTATGTGTATTTAGTAAGAAAAACAGGTTGTGGTGTCCAGCAATAGCATAAACAAAACTCTCCCTTTGGTTATTTTGTGGAAAGGTTTGACTTCTAGCGCTGCTGATGGGTCTGGCACATCCCAGCATTTAATTTGTTTTCTTCATAGAATTCTGGAATGGTTTATGTTGGAAGGGACCTTAAAGTCCACCTTGTTCCATCCCTCTTGCCATGGACAGGGACACCTTAGATCAGAGTGCTCCAAGGCCCATCTAACCTGGCCTTGCACTTCCAGGGACAGGGCAGCTTCTCTTGCCAGGGCCTCCCCACCTCACAGGGAGGAATTGCTTCCCAGTATCTGAATCATGCTCTGGCAGTGGGAAGCCATTCCTCTTTGACTCCATGCCTTTGTCCAAAGTCCCTATCCAGCTCCCTTGGAGTCCCTTTAGGCATTGGAGGAAGCCCTCTTCGAACCCTAGTACTCCTTGCTTCCCAGCACACCTACCACTCCCTCTGTTAGGAATCAAGAGAGAGGTGATTTCTGTTTTTCTTGGGTGCAGAGTGCTCTGTGATGGGAAGGAGTGACAGTGTGAGCAGCCACTGTGACAGGGACAGGTGTGAAGGTTTGGGGTGGGTGGGCACAGTGGCAGAGCATTGCGGGGAGCCCCAGAGAGCAGGAAACCATCCTTCTGAGGTCATCCAAAACAAAGAGAAAGGTGACCAACCCCTTTTTACTGCCATCTCTTATTAATGAGATATTTTATCCTAAGTCCTCCAACATGAAAGACACAGGCTTTTGGGAACATAATTAATCTTTCTTGTATAAATCTTTAATTGTATGAAATGGAGTTTGTATGGCTGTCATTTCTCTTCCTCTCTTTTCCTCCTCTCCCTGTTTGAGATGCTTCCTTAGCACAGCTTCTTTTCTGCAGGCTGCTCTTCTTTAGGGCAGTGACGCTGTGGAGCCACCATTCACAGTGTCCCTTGAAGCCATGCTGCTGCTGCCCTGGGGTCTCTTGCTCTGCCCCGAGACGGGCAAGGAATCACTTTCCCTATGGCTCTTTTCCTTTGTGGACTGACAGCGAACCCAGGAATTATCCTGAAAGAAAACTAGCTGGTCTCCTCTGGAAAAAAGGGTATAGAATACTCTTGGGACAAACAACAAAAGAGCAGTTGTGCCCAAATCAGTGCCAGGCAGAGCCAAATGCCTCTTTGGAGGAGGTGAAGTGCAGCCTTTCAGATGCTAAGTAGTTATTTGGGATTTCAGTCAGTCCCTCTATGGAGGAATTGATGCACCATTGGCTCCAGGAGGATTAATGTGTTGGCTTTCCTTCTTGCCTTCTGTAAAGGGCAGGAAGGGCTGTGGGACTGTCTCAAGCCCACGCCTGCAGGGACAGATAGAAAATTGAATAGGAGACAGATGGAATGGACATTTTGGAGATCTCCAAGGTGGGGAGAAGTCACTGCTCAGGTTCTCAGTGACTCACAGCTTTCCAGTTAAACAGAGCTTCCAAATTAGCATCTCCACCGAGAAGCTTTTCCTGAGGCACAGCTGATGTTCCCAGGTAGAGCAATTTCCTGCTGCTTAATGGAACGGGAGGAGCACTTTGCGCTTGGATGCGAGGCTTTTCCAGCAATAACTTCTTGTAAGAAATTCTGATGTCATTTTTTTTGGTCTGCTTCGTGGGTTGGATTAATGGGCAGGGACACACCCCCCGAGCGCCGGAGTTGGCTTGCTTTCCTTTGCACTCAAGTCTTTGCCGAACAAAGACGGATTTGTTGAACAAAGCGGGGTCAGTGCTGGGATGAGGAGCCTTGTGCCTCCAGCCTGCTACTTTGAATTAGGACTGAGCTGTAGCTGTTAAGTCCTGCATCCTGTGGCCTGGATTGGTGCAAACCTCCTGGCCTCAAACCTTGCTCCTGCAGAGCCTGCGACCTGAGAGCCACCCGGGGGTGGTGCCTCCGGAGCAGTGGTGCCTCCCCACACTCTCTCAGTGACACGGGTAGCAAAACAGGGGAGGTTTGAGCAGCTGCTGCTGTAGATAAAAAGAGTTCAAGTGCAGTCTTTAGTGGGAAAAATAATGTAAAGAACGCTTTGATTTAAAGGCAAAACCAATCTGTGAGTAGAGGCTTTTGACAGGGCCAGCTCCTGCAAGAGAGCTGTGGGCCAGCTGCTGGCTCCATTTCTCTGCTGCCCTTCAAGTGGTTTTTTTCTTCTTCCTTTCAGCTCTTTGAGAACTTCCACTTCGGGGTGGTGCAGCTGGACTCGGTGCGTCTCTCCCAGAGGTTCTCCTCGGATGCCTCTGGCTACTACGCGACATCTGGGCAGCTGTGCTTCTCTTGAGGTGGCTGTAGCGGGTCTGCTCTGTGCCTGATCCCTCAGTGAAAGGTTTTAGAGGACGTGAATCTTCAATGGGAACCTGGGAACTCCAAGCTGGGATGCATCATGACTCCTCCAAAGCATGGGAACCATGGCATTTCCCCACAGCTTTTCCCACTGCTCTCTTCTTGGGGGTTGCCAGAGTCCTTCCTACTCCTTCCTCCAAAATGTCACAAAGTTGGCTCTTTGATGTCTGTGGATTGCTGGTTTTCCAAGAAAACTACTAGAACTGGGCTTTTGGGGCATTGCCGGTGTTGAAACATGGCTTTTTTTCAGAAGAAGGAAGTTTGTTCTTAAAATAAGTATTCAAAATCCAGGAGAGCTTCGCGGGAGCACGGTTTAACGATATTGAGGTCAGGCATTGCTTGGATCTCCAGCAGTGTGCCTGTGTGATGTAGATCTCCAAATAAATTAATTCCCTTCAAAAACAAAGTGTTTATCTCCTGTTGCACTGATAGTTTCTGTAATTAAACTTCCAGCACAGCACATAACTATGATAATAAGAAAGCATTGACGATTAGAGCGCTTTCCAGTGACCGTTTCAGAGCGTGTCAAAAAACATATGCCTTGTAGGTGGTTTCTCCATTAAAAGCAGCACCAAGCTCTTTGATTCCATTGTGAATCCTTCAGAGATCTCAAGACAACGTTGTTTTTTTCCTGTAAATCTCCACATTTGGTAAAAATAGCGACACAGGATTTCAACTTGCCCTAGGATGAACGCTTTGGAAAATGGAAGGTGCTGGTGCTTGGGTGTTTTGTAACAAAACAGGTGCTGCTGCCCATTCCTAGTTGCTTCCATGGATATGGAATCATGCTGTGGTAGAGGTGGAGAGTGTCTCAGCCAGGGATTGGGGTGCTTCAGCAAAACCCACGTGTGCTAGTGATCATTTCATCCCATTTCCTCCCTCCACAGTGAGCTGGCTGTTTGGCCATGCACAAACAGCAGTGGGAGTCGTTCAGGAATTGGGACTGCTTTTCATTTTCCCCTCAAATGTGTTGCTGTTTATGTTTCCCAGACCAAATTGCCTGTCTGCTTTTAAGCCTGCCTGTCAGGCAATCAAATCATCTGTGCTTTTGCTGGGTGCCCTTGCTTGTACCCAGCTACAGCCTTTGGGCTGATTGTGTCCTTTTCCTTGGCATCAGACCGCCTTTGTGCTCTCCGAAAGCTGCCTTCCAAACGGTTCCCTCTGGGAGCAGAGCACCAGCACACACTCACAGGGAGGTGCTGAGAGCACTTAACACCAGTTGCTGTCATCTTCCCGCCAGCCTGAAGAGGTACTTGGCAAATCTCTTTGGAACAGACCCGGGAGCTGCTCACGCAGCCACCAGGAAAGGGGAGATGCACCTTGGGAAGCTTCTGCCTGACGAGTTTTTAACGACTCTCACCGTGAAGTTGAGGCAAACACGGGTTTTTGACAATTGGAGCATACTCCTCCTCTTCCCACTTGTGTAAACATGTTTTAGTGACAATTCTTTTGGAAGTTGGTTGCATTTCACTAGTAAGCAGCTTATCCCGCTGCTCTAGCCTGGCACTGCAAAATTCATTTCACACCTCCTTCCCCAGGCAGAATTAAGGATTCTGATCTTTTGCCTGACATCACTGGGGTTTGCTGGCAGTTTTCCTTCCCATCCTGGCAGGGAGAAGAGAAGCTGGATGTGTGCTGTGGCATCCCCAGCTGAAGCTGTGAAGGAGCTGCAGCTGGGGTGAGTTGTCACTTGTTGCCTACCCTGATTTCCCCCTGCTAAGAAGAGGGGAAAATCCAAAAGCAAAACCTTGGGACTGGGGAGAGTCTTCCCTGGGACCCTAAAATGCTGTGCTGGGATGGCCGAGGAATGGGGACCACAGTGTGGGCATCGCAGGAGAGGGGCTGGAGGATGGGACATGCCAGGGACAAGGGGCTGTGGGATGGGGGTGCAATAGGGACTGGGAATGCAGGATGGGGTATACAGGTTGGAGATGTGGAAGGAATGGGGGATGTGTGATGGATACATGGTAAGAATGAGGGATGTGGGATGACTGGTGCTGGAAGGGGATGTGGCAGGGGATGGAGGATGTGAGATGGGGACCTGGCAGGGACCAGGCGTGCTGGATGAGGGATGGAGGATGGAGGACAGAAATGTGGCAGGGATGTGGGATGAGAACATGGCAGGGACCAAGGGATGCAGGACATTGGATGTGGGATGGAGACTGGGTAGGAACCAAGGAAGCAGGATGGGGGATGCAGAATGGAGATGTGATGGGGATGGGAGATGCAGGGTGGGGACAGGGTATGGACCGGGCATGAGGGGTGCAGAATAGGGGTGTGTCAGGGGATGCAGGATGGGGGATGTGGAATGGAGACCGGATAGGGACCAGGAATGCAGGATGGAGGATGCGGGAAGGGGGTATGGCAGGGGATGCAGGATGGGGACGCGGTAGGCACCAGTAGTGCAGGACGAGGACTTCAGGATGGGGGTGTGGCAGGAGATGCGGGGTGCACGATGAAGGACGCGGGACGGGGACAGGTCAGGGACGGGGGTGCAGGATGGGGAGAGAAGGTGGGCCGGTGCTGAGGCCGTGCCGTGCCGTGCCGAGCCGTGCCGGCGGCTCCCCCGCCCCGGTGTCGGCGCGCAGGTGCGGCGGGCGCGGCGGAGGCCCCGCCCCGGCCCTCCCGCCGGTGCCGCCCGGTGCCGCCCCGCGGCCGCACTCGCCGGCGGCGCCTCCCCGTGCGCACCGCACCGCTCCGCACCGCGCCCGCTCCCCCCGGCGCTGCGGCAGCATGCGGGGCTGCGGCGGGCGCCGCGCCCTGCTGGCCCTGCTGGCCCTGCTCCTGCCCGCCGCCGCCGCCGGCCCCGGGCCCGCCGCCGGCCCCGCCACCGGCCCCGGGCCCGCCGCGGCGGGGGAGAGCCCCGGCAATTTCATGGAGGACGAGCAGTGGCTCTCGTCCATCTCCCAGTACGGCGGCAGGATCAAGCACTGGAACCGCTTCCGAGACGTGAGTCCGCGCCGGCAGCGGGGCGGGGGGGACGGGACGCGCTGCCGGGCACCGGGAGCCCCCTCCCCGCACTCCCCGCCCCGCCGCTGCGGCTGCCGCAGCGCGACCCTCCCCGGCCCCGGCCCCGGCCCCATCGCGGGCGCCCGGGGATGCTCGGCCGTGCCCGCATCCCGCCGCGGCCGTGGGCGGCTGCCGGCCCCGGTACCCGGGGGATGCTCACCGGCTCCGGCAGCGCCGCCGCCTCCCTGCCCGACGCCAGAGCTGCGTGGCTTATGCCAGTGCCTCCATAGCCAGGGCTTGATCCCAAAGCGACCCTCTCCGGTGTCCGGGGTGCTGTCCCCTGCACCATCTCCCCGTGCCCCACATGGGGGTGCAGGCAGGGCCCGCCCGCCCCTTGCGGGGGCTGCGCCGTGGCCTAAAACCCTCGGAGACAGTCCAGCCCCTGTCAGGGCACGAGCATCCCCCGGGACTCCTGCTCCCCCGAGCCCCGCGGGCTGTCTCCGGAGCCCCGCGCGGTGCCGCAGCCGGGGCCGGCGCTGCCTCCGCGGGGTGGTGACCCCTGGGGATGTGGGGGACGCGAGGCAGGGAGGATGAGGATGCAGGCACTGCTGGAGGAGCGCTGGCACACCTGGCACACCGGGCTCGGGATCCTGCCACCCCTCCCCGTTACGCAGCCCTTGTGAACAGCCTCGATGGCATTTAGCTGCAGCCCTTAATATTACGAGGCGGTCGGGGTTTTTCCTGGGCTCGTTTTACACCTCCTGCTCGTGTCCTCCAGGGTGGGAGACACGGTGCTGCAGCCCCATCCTAGGGAGACCCAGGACACCTGCAGCAGCCAGGCGGGGAGGGGGCACACCCCGAGCCGCCCCCCCACCCCGAGCCAGCCCCTCTGGTCTTTGTTCAGATGCACACTCGGGTTCACCTTGGCAGGGAGGATGGGATGGATGGGATGGATGGGATGGATGGATGGATGGATGGATGGATGGATGGATGGATGGATGGATGGATGGATGGCAGCAAGGGAGGTATGCCTCCCGCAGGGCAGGGAGCACAACCCCCGAAATAAACCAGTTGAGGGTCAGAGCACGGATGAGGGTGCAAAGGTGTAAATTCCTCCCCTGGAGACCCCTGCCTGCAACACCCCCGCTGGCCAATGCCAGCACTGGGCACCTCGGACCTCGGATGGCTGCGGGTGCTCGACGGGAGCACTTGCAGATGTGCCCCCATGGCACTGAGCGTCCCCGGGGGGGTTCAGGGCCGAGGGATGCCCATCCCCGGGCGCTGGCTGCACACGTGGGGCCCACCCTGCTGTGGCACGGCTGCCGCGCTGGGGGGGGGTGCAGCCCTACTGGCGGTTAGCTTGGATTAATAAGCAAATCCATGGATTTGTGGGGTTTTCGACTGAGCAGCGCCGGTGGGGGGATGCTCGGGGAGGAGCACGGCCGGCGGCCGTGGCGAGACCCGCGCCGCAGGGAGCTGCCGGGCGCCGCAGTGTTACCAATCACGGCACGGGAACGCGGCTATCGATTGCGGTGCAAACGCCGCCGTGCTGGAGCGAGACATCCCCTCCAGAGCTGCCTCCCGTGCCGCTGCTTCCAGCTGCCATCCCAAACCCTGCCCACCCTCTCCAGGGCGGCAGGGATGCTCCTGCCTTATCGCAGAGCTCACCCCGGAGCATCCCGTGGGGCGGGCGATGCTGCCTGCTGGGAGGGTTTGAGTCCCTGCTGCTCCCCCATACCCCCGGGGTGCTTTCGGGGTCCTGTGGGAGCAGTTCTGCCTCCCCAGGCAGCGACGTCCATCTTGGCCCACTCCTTCTGGGCTCACGATTGAAGAACCAGGGTGGCAGCACCATGGGCATCCCCTGAGGTCCTCACTGGGCTCCCAAGGGCTTCGTCCACCCGATGCCATTTCCATCCCTTTCCCAGCTGGCTGATGGGGGAAGGCTTTATCCTGTATAAAGGCTGTCCAGGATTACAGGTCTAAGCCAGAGATGGGGGAGCACGTTGGTGGTCGGTGCCAGTGATATCCAGGGCTGGTGGCAAGAGCTTTGGGCCCCGGAAGGTCGGGGGAGGGTGCCTGTCACTGTGGGTTGGGGCCGGGAGCAGAGCTTTGTGCTGTCCCAGAGCTGACGGTGGGCACTCTCTCTTTCTCTCTCTCTTTTTCTTTTCTTCGTGCCGGCTGGGCCATCTCGCTGCCGTGCCACCAGGAGGTGGAGGTGAGCCCCGACGGGGTGACACCCCGCTTGTGGGGGGAGGCTGCTCCCCGTCCCTGCTCCCTGCCCTCCCGCTGTGGGGGTGCCCAGGGGGTGTGTGCAGCGGGAGCCGGGCCGGTGGCCCCGAGCGGGCTGATGGCACGCCTGGCCCGGTGTCACCTTTCCTGCCACCTGCACTCACGCAGGCTCTCCCCAATTCGCAGGATGACTACATCAAGAGCTGGGAGGACAACCAGCCCGGGGATGAAGGTACCGCTGAGATGGGTTTGGGATGGGGCCCAGTGGGCTCGGTGCCAGTCAGTATGGCGGGGGGTCGCACTCTCTGCTTGCACCCGCCCCGGGCTTTCCCCTTCCGGCTCGGAGCGGTGCTGGGGTCGGTGCGAGCCGGGAGGCAGCAGCTGGTGCCGAGGCGGCTGCCCAGCTGCAGCCCGAATGGCGCTTTGTGCCGGGCCGGCCGGTGGCCAGCGCTGCCGGGGCTCCCCTGGGGCGTCCCCCCCTGCCCCAGTCCCTCTGTGCCCCCCCCCAGCCCTGGACACCACCAAGGACCCCTGCCAGAAGGTGAAGTGCAGCCGGCACAAGGTGTGCGTGGCGCAGGGCTACCAGCGCGCCATGTGCATCAGCCGCAAGAAGCTGGAGCACAGGTAGGAGCGCGGCGGCGCCGGGGCCGAGCGGCGGCAGGAGAAGGGGGGCCCGAGGCGGGGGCTCAGCACCCTCTCACCCCGTGCAGGATCAAGCCGCTGGGCCCCAAGGCGCACGGGGGCTGCAAGCCCTGCCACGCCGCCCCGGTGGCTGCCGTCTGCGGCTCCGACGGCCACACCTACAGCTCGGCGGTAAGGACAGCGGCACCCGCCGCGGGGACGGGGCCCTGTGCCCTGTGTCCCCCCGCCGACGTCCCGCTGCCGCCCCGCAGTGCAAGCTGGAGCAGCAGGCGTGCCTGGCCAGCAAGCAGCTGACGGTGCGGTGCGAGGGGCAGTGCCCCTGCCCGACCCCGCACAGCCCTGCCGGCGACAGCAAACAAGGTGAGTGGGGCGCAGGGCACCGGGGGACTGTCCCCGAGCTCTGCCCGGCCTGACGCTGCCCCGCTGGACCCCACAGAACCGTGCACCGGGCAGGATCTGGCCGACCTGGGTGACCGTCTGCGCGACTGGTTCCAGCTCCTGCGGGAGAATGCCAAGCAGAACGGCTCCGGCGGGCTCCCCGCCAGCCCCACCTCGGGTACCTGTCCCTGCCACACGGGGAGGGGACGTGGGCTGCTGTCCCCAGGGGGGCCGGGCAGCCACGGGCTTCATCCTGCCCTGCAGCGCTGGAGAGGAGCGTGGCAGCCACCTGCAAGGAGGCGGTGGGGTGGATGTTCGCCCGGCTGGACACGAGCGGGGACCTCTTCCTGGAGGCGGCCGAGCTGGCCGCCATCAACCTGGACAAGTACGAGGTGTGCATCCGCGCCTTCTTCAACTCCTGTGACACCTCCAAGGACGGCCGCGTCTCTGCTCCCGAGTGGTGCTTCTGCTTCTGGAGGGAAAGTGCGTCAGGGCAGCGGGGAGATGGCACTGAGGGGCCGGGGGCTGGACACCACGGGGTCAGGAGGATGCACAGAGTGTCCTGAAGGATGCATGCCATGGATTAGGAAATCCATGCTGTGGGGGTGGAGTTGTACCTCGTGGGGTTATGGGGAATCCATGCTATGGGATCGGGGTTGTACCTCGTGGGGTTATGGGGGATCCATGCTGTGGGATGGGACTGGGCTGTGTGGGATGTACATCATGGGATTGGAGTTGGGAGTGGGGCTGTACATCATGGGGTCATAAGGAAGCCATGCTGTGGGTTAGCGTGTGTGGGGCAGGGATGTATGTCATGGGGTAATGGGCAATCCTTGCTGTGGGTTTGGGGTGGCTGTGGGATGTTTGCCTTAGGGGGAGAGATACACCACAGGGTTTGAGGGGGCTGGAAACCATGTGGGGTTGCATGCTGTGGGTCATGGGGAAGCACATCTTGGGTTAAGGGGGATGTGCATTGTGGGGGACACACAGCATGGGGCCAGGCGGATACACACTGTGGGGCTGGGGGATGTATTCCGTGGGCTGGGGGATACACACTGTGGAGGTGGGTGATGTACTCCGTGGGCCAGGGTGGGCGCACATCGTGGGGATACACACCATGGGGAATGCATGCTGTGGGGTCCGGGGGGATGCACTCCATGGTGCCGGGGGATTGCACTCCATGGGGGGACCTGGAGTTCTGGGGGATGCACACCACAGGGATGAGTGCTGTGGGTTTGGGGGTGCACACTGTGTGGGGTGAGGGGTTGCCCGTCCTGGAGGGGCTGCATGCCCACCCTAAGAGCAGCATGTGGTGCTGCTGCAGAGCCGCCCTGTCTCAGGGAGCTGGAGAAGATCCAGATTCAAGAAGCAACCAAAAAAAAGCTGGGTGAGTGGGGCATCCCAGGGCCCTTTCCCCCAGCAGTGCCCCGCGCAGCCGGGCCGGGATGAGGATGGGGATCTCCCTGGGGGGCTTTGGCACTGCACGTGTTTGGGGGGGGGTGGGGGGCCATCGCTTCCCTGCAGGCACCTTCATTCCCAGCTGCGATGAGGACGGCTACTACCGGCGGGCACAGTGCGAGCCGGGCGGCGGCGAGTGCTGGTGCGTGGACCAGCACGGGGCCGAGCTGACGGGCACCCGTGGCCACGGCAGCCCCGACTGCGGTGAGAGCTGCGGGGAGCGCCCGCCTGGGGACGGGGCTGCAGCCCCGGGACCGCCCCTGAACCTCTGCCCCTCGCCCCACCAGATGAAGCAACGGGCTTTTCGGGCGACTTCGGGAGCAGCGTGGGCTGGGAGGATGAGGAGGAGAAGGAGCCGGAGGAGGCAGGCGAGGAAGGCGAGGAAGAGGAGGGCGAAGCAGGCGAGGGCGACGACGGCGGCTACATCTGGTAGAGGAGCAGGAGAGCCCGGTGGGCGGCACGGCCGGGAGGCAGCCCCCCAGCTGGGGGTCCCCGTGACCCCCCCGCTGCCGGTGTGGCATGGGGTGGGTGCTTCCCCCCTCCGGTCCCGTGTGGGATGTGGCAACAGGGTGCTCGCCTGGGGAGGGGGCGAGCGGGGCGGGGGGGCCGCTCTTATGCGAATTTGAGCTTTTTTTTTTTTTTTTTGGGTAGAGCCTTGTAGGCCTAGTGTGCTGCTGCGTGGTCTTCAACCGGGCAAATGGCGCTAATAAAAGTGGGAAAAAAAAAAAAGGAAAAAACAAAAAAGCACCCCAACAAACCCCCTTATAGATAAGCTGCCCCCCCTTCCTCCCCTCATCCCCCCTCATGTTGTGCTTGCGTGGCTGCCCCGGCCCCCGGCGTTGTGTAGCGGCTGTGAAATAAATACCCCGTGCTGTGTCAAACACTCGCCCGCCCGTTCCTCCCCCTGGCACCCCCCGTGCCTCCCCTGCACCCACTGGCCCTGCAGGGCTGTCCTGGGGAGGGGGTGGTGGTGCTGCTGTGCCCTCCAGTGAGCGGGCACTGCAGGGCTGGGGAGCACGCTGGGGTGGGAGTGCCCCCCCTGTCAGTGCCCTGGGTTTGGTTCCTGCACTCTGCTGCCATGAAGCTGGAACTGGCCCCCCTCCCCAGGGACACGTCCCCTCCCCAGCTCCTGACCCTCTCCAGCAGCCCAAACAAAACGCCTTTCCACAGGGTCTGGAGCCGTGGAAGGAATCAGAACTGCCCTCCCTCCCCATGCTTTACCCCAAGCCCAAACAAGACCCCCAACCCAATCCTAGCTCTGACCCAGAATATCCCTTACAGGACCTGCCTGCCCCCCAGAACCCAACCCACACCCTAGTGAGGGCCTCCACCACCCCCCCTGCAGCCACTCAGCACACGGGACACCAGGGCCTTAACTCACAGCATTTATGGCCCCAGGGAGAAAATAAAACAGTAACACAGACCCCAAACCTCCTCCCCAGATTGGGGCTGTCAGCAGCTGTCAGAGGCACTGTGCCATATCCCCTGCCCCAGGGTGCCCATGCTCCACTGTGCAGTGCAGGTGCTTGGGCCCCACACCACCGGGCTGAAGAGGAGACGTGGCAGCCCCATCCCTGGCACCTCAGTCCCTGGTACCTCGGTCCCTGGCACAAGACCCCCGCGAGGAGGGTCAGAGCTTGCTGGGGGGTCGTGGCCGCTGCTGGAGCTGCCAAGTGGCCCTCACCCCCTCACCCACCCGGTTGAGCTCGGCGAAGGCGGCGGGGTCGCCGGTGCGGCGGTAGCGCGCGACGAGGGGCTGCAGGACGGTGATGGGGATGCAGAAGTTGAGGTGGGGGTAGGTGGACCCCGCACCGGTGTCCCGCGTGTTGCTGGCCACGATGCCTGGCGGGGAGGGAGTGAAGCCCACGTCACTGGGTCCGCCCGGGGGACGCCCATGGGACCCCCCACCTGCCCACGGGGAGACCCCTGGCTTACCCATGAGGCATCCGCTGCGGGAGGAGACGAGGGGGCCGCCGCTGGAGCCGCCGTGGACGGCACAGGTGGTTTGCAGCATGACAGGGCGCCCAGCCACCGCCACCACGGCCGAGAGCACCCCCACTGTCACCGAGGGGCCGCACGCCTGCCCCAGCGCCCCGAAGCCCACCACGCTCACCTCTTCTCCTGGGATGGGAGAGGCAGCAGATGCGTGCAAGGGGGCGAGGCAGCCCCTACCTAACAGCCCGTGTCCCCCCGGTGCTTACCTGGGAGGAAGGTGTTGGCCAGGCACGGCGGGACAAAGCCTGGCACGCTCTCCTCCAGCTCCACCACGGCCACGTCGAAGGGGGACGACTCCTCGGTGGCAAACACCACACGTCCCCTGAGCACGGCGGCATCCCTAAGGACACGGTTAACGAGCGAGATGTCACGGCGGGGAACACGCGGGGTCGGGGTGTTAAGGCTGGGGGCGGCACAGCCGCACTCACTGGCCGGGGCCGGCTGCCGGTGTCACATGGAGCGGGGCTCTGGCCTCCACGACGTGCCGGCAGGTGAGGAGCATCCTCGGCGCCAGCAGCACCCCGGAGCCCCAGGTCGCCCCGCACTCCACCAGCGCCGTGCAGCCCAGGGGGTCCTGCCCGCCGCTCGCTGGCACCGCGGCCACCCACGCCGGCACCGGCGGCACCACGATCCCGGCTTCGCCCAGGACACCGGCGCTGCTGCGCAGGATGGCGGCGAGGGAGCAGAGCAGCGTGAGCCCGACCCACTCGGCGCCCTTCCAGCAGAAGGAGGCGGCGATCACGGCTACCACGCGCGGCCCGTCGGGCGAGGGCACGAAGGCGGCGCCGCCCTCGGTGCCGGGCAGGCAGCGGGCGTCGGTGAGCACCAGGGCGTTCTCCTCGCCCGCCAGGTTGCTGACCACCCCCCGGCTCAGCGTGTTGAGGAAGAGCTCGGGGCACAGGTCTCCGAAGGGGGACCCGCAGGCCAGCAGCGCCTGCCCCTTGCGCAGGCAGCCGGCGCTGGCCCGCGCCGCCCAGCCGCCCTCGGGCGCGTCCAGCCCGGGCACCCGCAGCCAGGCGAACCAGGGCAGCGCCCGCGGGTCGGTGCCCGCCTCCTCCACGGCCCCGAACCGCCAGCGCTCCGCCCGCCCGAGGCCGCGCTCCAGCGCCCGCCGGAACGCCGCGCACGGCACCAGCGCCAGCAGCCGCGCATCGAGCTCCCGCAGCCCGCCGGCCTCGGCGCCCAGCACCACGCTGAGGCGCGGGCGCGGCCGGAGCGCGGCGGGCGGCAGCGCGGCGGGCCGCGCCCAGGCGGCGGGGCCGGCGCGCAGGAACGGGGCGAAGACGGCGGCGTGGCACAGCACCAGCGCGGGGCGGCGGCTCAGCACCAGCCCGCTGCAGCCGCCATCGCCGCCGCCCGCGGCCCGCACCCGCACCGCGCAGCACGGCGGCGCCGCCGCCATCGCCGCCGCCGCCCGCCCCGCCCCCCGGGCCCGCCCCGCGCGCCCATTGGCTGCGGCCCCGCGCCGCGCCCTCCCCATTGGCCGGGGCGGGGCGCGCACGTGGCGGACACGCCCCCGCGGGGCCCTCACGGGCGGTGCGCGGCCCCCGGCCCGGCCCCGCTCCCCCGGCACGTCAGAGCCCGGCACAATCGGCACCCTCGGCCCGCAGCCGCCCCTCGGCCACACGGCCCAGCGCTGCCCCTCGGGACAGCCCTCGGCACAGGCCCTCCCTCCCCGGGACCCTCGGCCCGGACACCCCACGGCCACGCTCGCTTCCCACCTCACCCGCTGCGCAAACGAGTACCAAACTTTATTTCCAAAAGAGGTACCGGGACTGGGAGAACTAAAATTCTAAAACTAAAAACTTTTGGGAGAGCTAAAATCGCCCCCGAATACCAGGAGTCAGAGCCAAAGCCTCCACTCCCCTTTTCCCCCCCAGTCCCTTCCTGGCTGTCCGGGCTTGGTGTGGGTTCGTTACACCAAGAGCAAAGCCCGAGCTCTCCCTGGTTGCCAGCCCAGAGGCAAGCGGCTCTTCCATCCTGCCTCAGTTTCCCTCACTCGTTGCACTGTGAACCACGAACACACAGAACCATGGAACCATTGAATGACTATGCTGATTGCGGGTGACAAGGATTGAGTCCAGCTCCTAGCCCTGCACAGGACAGCCCCAAGAATCCCACCCTGTGCCTGAGAGCATTGTCCAAGTGCTCCTGGAACTCTGTGGCTGGTGTTCTGATGGCCCCAAGGCCCAGCAAACACCAAGCCAGACTGAGGCTCGTTGCCCCTTCAGAGGAGAGAGACATGTCTTTATTGAACTGAAAATGAGTGCCAGACAGCAATGAAACTTCAGACAAAAAAAAAAAGTCCGTTGAGAGTATAAAAGAAACCGGTTTAGTCTACATTAATCACCTTATGATATGCAAATGTCAAACGCTTCCATGCTACAACAACAAAACTGCTCCGTGGTTCGTACTGTGATGGTGTGGCCAGAGGATCCTCAGTGGAGGGTCTGGCCTGAGGGGGAGCCAGGCAGCCCCTTCCCACTGCACACCACCCCCAGCACCTGCACCAGGTGCTCCTCCCCGACTAGTTAAAAAAAAAAAAAAAAAAATCCCTGTAAACTAAAGAAGCTGGGATTGCACACCTCAGTCCCAACGGCACCGCGCCGTCGTCGGTCAGCGTGACACAGCACAGCCACCCTACAGCTCAGTTAAGCCCAAATGCTATGTTTATTGAGGATTTCTAATATCGTGATACCTTGGTTCAGTAATCTGTGAAATACCTAAATACCGTTAAATATATTTTTAAAAAACCCTAAACCAGACTCTGGACTAAACAAGATGAACGTTAAACTAAAAAGTTAGAAGGGACGCCATTTACATTAACACTTTCTTTAAAAAATATAATTGCTTTTTCCTTTTCTGTTTTTTGTTTGTTTGTTTTTGAAGTCAATTAACCACAGTGGTGAGACGTGCTCTCTTTTTCAGCTGTTACATTGCAGCGTGCAGAGTTTTGCCTTCCCAGACCGGAGCAGCCCCGCCGTCACCCAACCGGCAGGGACAACTCAGGAACGGCGCTGCCTCCCCGCCACGTGGAAAAGAGCGGTGTCACCACTGTGCCATAAGGGCAGCCGGAAAACCAGGAGTCTCTTGGACAACGCCAGTATGCGCTTGGAAAGCCTTCCACGTTCTAATAGAAAAGTCCATAGGAAGCTGAAGTGAACAGGATCAGTCCAGAGGAGTGAAACTCTCGTGTCCGTGCCAGTATCAGTCAATGTACTGCGATAGCCAGCGGAAGCCCTCACCGTAGCCTTGCCTCTTGAGCACGCTGCACATGAACACCTCCATGGGGCGTGCATTCAGGTCCTTCAGTGGCACATTTCCCTGGGGAAATCCAAACAGGAGTCACATCTGCACCCCTGGTGCCCTCAGGGAAGCGCCCAGTGAGCCACAGCCATCCAGGGGAGGCTCCTCTTGCAGGCCCCTTCGTGTGTGCGCTGCATTTTGGACATCCCAGCAGCCTCAAAAATTGCCCAAGGGCAGCGTCAGAGGTTTGCGTTACAAGGGACCTTAAAGATCACCTCATTCCACCCCGTTGCTTGGTCCCTCTATCCCAGGCTGCTCCAAGCCCCGTCCGACCTGGCCTTGAACAGGGATGGGGCAGCCACAGCTTCTCTGGGCAACCTGTGCCAGGGCCTCCCCGCCCTCACAGGAAGAATTTCTTCCCAATTTCCCATCCGAAGCTGCCCTTTGGCAGTGGGAAGCCAGTCCCTCCTGTCCCATCACTCCATGGCTTTTAAACAGTCTCTCTCTCTTAGGCTCCCTTCAGGCACATCATCATTATTATCATTGATTGACCTTGACCAACTAGTGGACAAATTCCCAGTAACAACTCGATCAGGGCTCAACCTGCAAGGAAGCAGGCAAGCTCTTCCCTGCCCGTGCCAATCCAAGATTTGGATGCCTCCCTACCTTTCCTGTGGTCTGTCCATAGAGCCCAAAGATCTCCCGCAGTTTCTCCTCGCTGATGGCCTCTGGTCTGTCGATTTTGTTCCCCAAGATAAGGATTGGCACGTTGGATATTGTCTCGTCTGTCATTAACGCCTGCATGCAAGAGCCAACAAGAGTTGAGCAGAGAGGTAGAAAAAGGAGTCGTTGCCTGAAGAAAATGGTTTTGTTTGAGCTCTGTGACCAACAAGGGCTCCTTTCTGGGGCTTCCAAACTCATGTGGAAGACTCACAGGATCCCTGAGGCTGGCAAATCCCTCCCAGCCCATGGAGTCCCAGCTGTGCCCAGTGCCCACCTTGTCCCCAGCCCAGAGCACTGAGTGCCACCTCCAGCCCTTCCTTGGACACCTCCAGGGATGGGCACTCCAAAGCTCCCTGGGCAGCCCCTGCCAAGGCCTGAGCACCCCCTCCATGGAGAAATTCCTGCTGCTGTCCACCCTGAGCCTCCCCTGAACTCAAGTGCCTTTGGCCAACCCAGAGCAAGGACATCAAGGCTCCTCCAGCTCTGGGAGAGATGGCTGTTATTTATAACTTAGCTGATCAGAGGTCTTGGAGAAGGGAAACAAGAGAAGTGTGTTTACATTAAGCTCAACTTTGGATTCCATAAGCCGTGAGTGATCTGCACAGTCCACCAGGAAGACAATCCCATTGATGGCAGGCAGGTAGTTTTTCCAGACCCGGCGAGCTGGAAAACACAAGGGACAAACATGGCCCCGTGAAATCTCCACAGAGGGAAAAATCCACCAAGCCTCAGCAACCATGGCTGCCTTTTTAACCAGGCTGTCTTCCTTCCAATAGTTTTGTGTATAAAATAGCAAAAAAACTGTGTTTAAAACTTCTGGAAAGTGCATAACTAAAAATCCATCAATTATTCAAACTAAATTACATCAGAGTCCTCCACAGCTAAAAATAGTTCAGGCAGCAGGGCATGAACTGGCAGCATTTCCTTCCAAGCAATCCTACAGCCAGGAGGTTGCTTCCACGTGTTGCTCCATAAATAAATCCAGGCAACAAGTAATTAGGCACTGCTAATTGCTGACACTCGTCAGGATCAATTTTTGGTCATTTTTTCCTCACCTTGTTCATGTCCACCCAGATCAAAAGTTGTGAAGGTCATTCCAGCAATTGTCAGCTCCTCTGATGCTGAAATGGAAAGCACAGGTGGGATTCAGGAAAACAAGGAAAGTGTGACAGAATTTCTTGGGCATTCGTGCTGGCATCACACACGCTCCTCCAACAAGGAATTCCCTAAACTTCTTGTGGAATTCAGTGGCTGAAATGGAGCCATTTCCCAAAACCACTAGCGGCACAAAATAATTTCTCCTGCTTCCCACTGAAGCTTTTTTAACCTGCAAATATTATCCTTTATTAGGCTTTTCATTAGGAAAATCTTCCCTTTCTATTAATTGAGCCACACCAGTTCCTGGGCACTTCTAGAGAGGAAAACACAGATCCACTTCAGCTTGGGGAACCACAGTGCAGCTCGAGTTTTCAGATCCCCCAGGCAGAGCTGCCAGCAAGGTGTCCTCCTACACCGTGTCCCCACAATTGCAGAGGAAACGCCGCGCCGGGAGGCTTTTCCCAGGGAGACTTACTGGGATGTAGCGTGGGGACGTGCTGGCCCAGCCTGTCATCTTTGAGCATGTGCAGCAGAGTGGTTTTCCCTGCGTTATCCAGCCCCAGGAACACCAGTTTTCCGGACTTCTTGTACAAACCTGCGAGGAGAGGGAACAAAGCAAGAGGAAAGCTCCAGCGGGCTCATCCGGAGCCAGAACGCCACGCTGCTTTTTTTGGGGAAGTCCTTTTCCCAGAGCTCTGCTGCCACCTGTGCACACTTCCAGCACGGACACGGGGCAGCAGGGAAAACACACACAGCTCAAACAGGCTCCTTCCAAGGCACGTTTACAGCAATGGACATTTCCTAAGCTCGTGTGCCCGTGAGTACTCCATTCTTTCCTCAGGTCTGTACTAGCAGCAGAGGACAGCGTGCAAGCAGAGTGTTATGGATCAATCTGCCTCCTCAAAAGATGTGAAAATTGAACAAACTCATAAAAGACAGCAGCGAGTTGTCCAGGAAAAAGTGCACAGCAGGGAACAGCGCATTGTTTTCTTGGCGTAAACTGATTTTTGTTGTGTCTGCCACAGGAAAGCTCCCAAAGGTTTCCAACGGGACTTTTTCTCACCCCGGCCCTCTCATCCTGCCTTCAAGAGGGGATCAGGAGAATGGGCACCCCATCCTCCAGCAAGGAGCTCCACTGGAATCCTGGACTCTGTGAGGAGGAGGAGGAGGAGGAGGAGGAGGAGGACAGGGTTCCCTCCCTGGCAAGGCAGCACCTCTGCCTGGGGCTGGACAGCCCAGCTGCTCTCAGGCTTCTAAAGGGCAAGAGAAACACCTGAGTGGGAGCCCAACGCCTCCAAATACTCCCAAAGTTTCTCTGCACCAGTGTAAAAGCCCCTTTATTGATACAGAGCTTCCTCACCAGACTTTGCACTGGCCAGAGCTGCTGCGCACCACCTTAACCCCCGACTTTTATGGGATACTGGCAACGGGAGGAGCCAAACCCACCCAGAGGGGGCTGCTGATGCATTACCTAGGAACTGCAAGACGCTGCTGAAGCCGTTGTAGAGCCATTCGAAGATGAAAGACATCTCTGGAAATAAAATGCCTGCGGGGGACAAATCCCAAACCCCGAGTTACAAAGCGTCGGTGCTCCAAGGGAGCCGCGGTCAGGGGGGTCCGAGGTCCCGGGAACGGGAGGGGTCTGGGGGAGCGGGGGCGAAGGGGAACGGGGGTGAGAGGAGACAGGGGGATGAGGGGCCACCGGGGTGAGGGGGACCGGCCTCAAGGGCGGGCGGCCAGGCCTGGCCCCCGCCCCGCCCCCGCTCTGCCTGCGTGTCACCCCCCGCGCCGCCACCGCCCCTCGCCCGGGCTTGCCAGAAGCCCGCCGCCCCGCTGAGCGCCCCGCCGGGCCCGGCCGGCCCGCGCGGCCGCCCCCGCGCCGCTCACCCCCGGCTGCCCCCGGGCCGCCGCCGCCGCCGCCGCCGCCGAGTCCCGTCCGCGGCCGCCGCCAGCGCCCCGCCGGAAACACGTCAGCGCGCGCCCCGCCCGCTTCCGGCCCCGCTGGCCCAGCGCGCCGGGCGGCGCCCGGACAGCCGCGGGTTCGAGACCCGCCCGCGCCTCGCGGGGAGCCGGGTTCGAGAGCGGCCCCGAGCTACCCCGGTAACCCCCCCGGTCACAAAGGGCAGCGCCGGAGGTACGTGGTGTCCAGCTGCTCCGGGGGAGCGCCGGGTTGGACATGAGGCGGAATTTCTCCACGGAAAGGGTGATGAGACTGAGGGGGCCCAGGGAGGAGTGAGTGAGCGTCCCGGAGGTGTCTGAGGCAAGGCTGGACGGGGCACTCGGTACCAAGGTGGGGAACCGGTCACAGGCTGGACTCGATGATCTCTGAGCACTTTCCCAACCTCAGTGATCCTGTGATTTTGTGACCCCTCAGCTCCAGGGAAGGAAAGGAGAGGGAGCCCCTGGATTTCAGTAGTTTTTTATTTCTAGCATCCATACACGTCCCAGGTGAGCGATCTCCTGTCATGACTTAGAGCACACCACATGACGGTGCACAAGCAGGGTGTTTGGGTTTTATAAATTATTTCTTCCAGCCTCCACCAGGCCTCAGCAGACAAGTCACTGCTAGGTATGGAATTCTAATCAGCAAAGTTACAGGCAAGGTCTTCTTGCTGACACTGAAGCTATTTTTCTGGTCTATTCCTGCGTGTGGCAGCTCCTCGGTGGGAAGGACACAGATGTCTCACCACCATCCTCGGGACTCAGTTTTTCTGGTAGTAGAACCATTTGTCAACTGTGTGGGGGAGCAAAAAGGAGGGGGTTAGTCCCCTGTGAGCCACCCAGTTATTAAATAGTTACGTGGCAGTGTGTATGTGTCACCTCCAGCTCAGGGGCTTCCTCTGCTCCTGGCAACAGCTCCTCAGCACAGCAAACAGGTTCTGGCACAACCCTGTTTATGTGGATTTGTTTTCCCAAAGCAGTCAGCCTTGCTCAGGCTGCCATTAGGAGCATCCATGACTTGGTGCAGGCAAGGACAGCAAGCCAGGCTTCTCTCTGGCTCAGCTGACTCAGGGAGGCAAAGCCTCCAACTCTCATGCCCACATGGGAAACACACATTTCTCCACAGGTTTATTCCCCATGAAGGGATTGGAAGTGTCAACCTAGCTCCTCTTTGTGCTCCCAACACCGCCCTCAGCTTGCCTTTGGGCCCTGCCCTGGCTACAGCAACATCCAGGTTTAGTTCAGACCCTCATTTTCCTATGGACAATTCCTCTGAGGAAGCCCCTGCTGTGTACTGGGATGTCAGAGTGGGTTTTGAGGCTCACCTTCGGGTGGGATGGGGCTGGCAGCTTTACACGGCGGTGCCTGAAAGAAGAAGGGTGTTAGCAGAGAGACCAGAGGTGTCCTTCACTCTCCACACATCATTTAGGGCTGCACAAGTCTTTCCTGAGCACCGGTTAAGCCCCTGTGGCAGCTGGTCAGCTGTGGGGGGGACAACTGAGCTCATGTGCAGCATCCTGTCATTCCTGGAGCCTCCCCATTCCAGAGATGCCCGAGGGGCTCTCCTCCAAGTGCAGGCTCCAGGGCCATCTGACCCCCAGCACAAGCAGTTCCCATACACAGGTGCAGGCAGCTGCTTTTTTTTTAAACCTACAGCGTTGGTTTAAAAAATAAGGGGGGATAGAGGCACGAAGGGCTCTCTGAGAACTCCTCTGAAGAGCTTTCCCCGGTATTCAGCAAAAAAAGACAGAGAAAATCCCTGTCTGGTGACACATCCTCCATGAGGGCTTTCAAAAACCTCATTGAGACCCCTAATTGGGATACCAGCACTTTAGAAAAAAAAAACCACAATGGTTTTAAAGGTCTCTCCAAAGCTACAAGAGACTCAGGTTTCCAGTTATGGAAGAGAGGCAAGATCTGCACTTCAATTTTCCTTTCAGGAAAATCCTTTTCTTTCAAAGCCCTTTCAGGTTGCCAACAGCAGTACTCTTCAAGTCTAGGGAGACACAATTCCTGAGGCTGGACAGGAGAACTGCACCAGGAATGTCAAGCTCTTCATTCTGAAGTTGCAAAATCCCTGGGGAATTAGACTCTCTTTTCTCAGAGGGAGACCTGTACTGTGAAGCTCTTGGGAGCCCAAATATTAAAAACCCTCTCAGAACAGCTGACAGCCAAGCTACAGCTCAGAAGTTTAGCCCTCCATGCAAACTCCATTTGGGATTCCATCTCTTGGATGACTAAGGGCAGGGAGAAGCCTCTGGAGGAATGTCTGGTTTGCTCCACATCCATCCTGTTTAACCAGAAGCACCCAAAAACATTCTGAGCGTGCCATGTGCCGTTCACACAGAGAGGACAGCTCACCACACAAACTGCACCGTTCTTCCCGATAATAACACCGGGATTTGGCCACTCAGACTGGTACTTACTGCATCCACAGTAGCTTTTGCACAGTCTTGACTACAGCAGAAAGGGCTGTCAGACACCGTCAGGTTGGTGCTGGAAGACATTGGGCACTTGTGAGAACGTGCAAGCCCAGCCTCCCCCCAGGACCATTAAATAATGGAATATTAAGCATTGCAGCTGCCAAGTGGAGGGAGAAGGCCTGGGGAGACAGCCAGCAGCTAACACAAAGCATGGCACTCCTCAGGAAGGGATGTTCCAGGGTTTTTAGTTTAGGGAAGGGGAAGGTGCACATTCCCACGAGCATTAACCTACCAGTTGATCTCCCCTCCGTCAGTTTTCTTTGTTATTAAAGCTTTCCAGTGTTCGTGGGTGCCTTTGATGACATCCAGGGCAAAATCCTGAAGTTGGAGATGAGAACAAACATCATGTTATGTGGAAGCACCACACCACCTTCTCCAGACTATCACTTACAAGGAGCTGATGTTAGACAGCTCTGGAAGGGGCTGGAAGAAACCTCTTCCGCTCTGGTGCCATTCAGGAAGAGCAGAAACTCCCAGCACACAGCAGCTGAAACAACCAGGATTGTGCAGGAGAATTGTTTTGCTTTCAAGATGGGAGGATCTGCCAAGGTCACAGAGTGAGCTCGGGGCCAAAAGAAACTGAGTACAGTCTCGGGCCAGTGCTCCATTATAAAAGCACCTCCACCCTGCTGCTCCTCCCACTCGGTTTGTCTCCAGCAGCTTGCTGATCCAGGCCTGTCCAGGAGCTCTCTTCTACTCCAGGCAAATAATTCAGACCAGCAGGAAGAGACATGCAGCTGATCTGGCTTTGCAACTACTTAAAAATGAATTTGTTTCCAGGCATATCAACCTCTTTCCTTAAAAATGAGCAATAAATATATGCTCATGCATTAACCTGTCAGTTGGAGAAGGAAACACACAACAAAGAAACACAGTTCTTTGTTGGTGTGAACACTGGCACTAAATGTCCTGGTTTGATACCAAACCAAGCCAAATAAAACACTGCAGAGCATGTGTGAGGTTCTTTATCCTGATTTTCCAGTTTCCTTGATGGGTTTCACCCATCCTGAGGGGCAACAAGGTGCTCCAGCCTGACCAACCTAGCACTGTGCTACAGCCAAAGGGGACAAGTCCTTCATGACTTCCATTTTCTTTCCCAGAAAGGGCTTTTGGAAGAACTCCCCTCATCTGCACCACCTCTGGAGCTCTGGCAGTTGAGTCACCTCACTAAACCCCACATGGCACTCCAGGAAGGGCAGGAGTGAGGACACCAAAACAGGATTTCACCTGCTCAGGAGCAGTAACTTATCTGATCCAACCCAGAGATGAAGCAGAGTGCTGCCAAGGCAGAGCCTTACTCACAGGGTGTGAGGGAACACTTCATGCCTGAAGGAAGAAGTGTTTTAACTCCTGAGTTAAGTTTAACTTGCACCAGGTTGCAGTGGAACAAAGCCAATGGGTAAGGGAGGCAAAGGGTGATGTCAAGCTGCCTTTGCTCCAGACCTGGAGGAAATAAACCTGGTGTTTTCCACCTGGTTCTGACACAAAGGCTCCCAGCCCTGAAGTGATCCCACATGAAAAAAATATTCAACAACACCACAGTGATAACCCCAGGCTTTTTTTTTTTTTTTTTTTTTTTTTTTCTGGTATTCCTGTACTCATTAGGCTGGAAAAAAAACAGCAGGATGAACTGAAATCAACTATCAGCACCCCCATAAAAATCCATTATCTCAGCAACTCGCTCGTGTCCTCACACAGCCTGAGCTCAGGTTTTGGACCAAGTGCCTCTGCGCAAAGGAAGGTGATCCTACCTTGCCTTTAAATTCCCCATTAAAAGCAAACTGGTTTTCTGGCTTTCCATCAGGTACTTTGTATCTTCTGAACCAGTCCACAGTAGCTTCTAAGTATCCAGGCTTCATCCTTCTGACATCCTCGATGTCTGGCAGGGGACATGGGGGTTTGTTAGCCAGAAACAGTAACAGAATGTAATGAAAAAGAGAATTTCTGTGGCTCTGCTGAGTTGTTCTGGGCTGTGCTTCTTTCAGCCCCTCCCCAAGGAGCCTTAGCAACATTTCAGACAGGTTCCCTGAAGACTCAGCGAGTATCTCGGCAGGGAAGTTAGTGTTTCATCCCCAGGATGTGTGTCCCCAGCAGCGTGGACACATTTAAACAGCTTGGATTAGAGCCTTGGGGGACAATCACTTTCCTTCCACTGTGTTTGGAATGCCAGGCTGTGCAGAGGATTGGCCACACGTGCCGAACAGCAGTGAAATGTTTTGCTCTAGGATTGTCCTTCCAGCATCACATCTGACTGATAGCAGAGCACAGAAGGAGCAAGCCCTGTCCCCACCTCCTGCAGGCTTTCATGGGAGGAAGGGAAGCACGGATATTGCTCCTCCCCCCTGTAACTCACCATTGTAGCTGGCTGCTTCGGGGTCTTCAACGTTGATAGCAATGACCTTCCAGTCTGTCTCTCCCTCATCAATCAGAGCCAGCGTGCCCAGCACCTTCACTTTGATGACTTCTCCCCGAGAGCAGACCTGCAAGGACAAAGGCCTTCTTGTCCATCCCAGTGCACCCAGGAGTGCACGACAGGAGGCTGTGCAGGGGCTCAGCAAGCAGCCAGGTACCATGAAATTAGCTCTGGCTGTCAGCAGCTCATCAGCCCTGGCTCATCTCAGCAACAATCTCCAGAGGCAGCAGAGGGAAACATCACATTGTTAAGGGAGGAGAGGTAGGAAATGAATGATGTCCCTGGATAATTGGCTTTGGAGACATTAATTACACGTTTCAGGAGTCATTTAGGATGCGTTACCTTGCTTCCAATTTCGCAGACATCAATCGGATCATTATCTCCACAGCAACCAGTATTTTCATCCTTGTGACCTGGGTCTTCCCAAGTCTGAAAAAAAATCCCAAACCAACACCAAAATCAACCACACGTGAGAATAAGAACTCACAGGTTTAAAGAGGTAGTAAAAAGCAGGTTTATTTCGGGCATGCAGTTGCCTGGAATAAACAGAGGATGGCCCACTTCACACCTGCTGCCAGGTCAGGTATTTGGGCTACCGTTTCCCTGGGGCCTGGGAAGTTTGAATTCAAGTTAAAAGGTCTCATCTTCCAAAAGCTAAGCAGCCCCTTCCTACCCACAAACCCCCTTTCAACAACTTTCCAGACATCCTCCTCTGTCCCACAGCTGCCTAAAGGTGAAGTTCACATCTATAAAGGTCAATTGTTGATTTGGCTTCCTGCCTGTTTCTCTCCCTATTCATTCCTTAGCAGAAGTTTCCTGAACTCCAGATAGCAGTCCAGCAGAGATGGAAGACAGACAGGGTGTATTGTTTCCCTTTAATTAAACAATTAAAGATACTGTTAACCCTGGAGAAGTGATAAGAATGTGGAGTCTCACTATGCTCCCCAGCGCATCTCACCCACAGTGGTGAGTGCACATTGAAGGACATGACTCCAGAGGCCAATTAATTGACTCCAAGAACAAGAGCTGTTTAAAACACGCTCCTGATCAGGAGTGAAAAGCACTCCATGCCCACTTGCATCATAAGGAACATGTACTCCTAAGGGGGTTGAGATATAAAAAGGAATGTTCCTCCCAAACTTCTGTGTACCAGGGCAAGACCAGTGTAGTCAGGACCTTGTGATGGATCCAGAGTGTTCAGGAAGATGTTCTGACACCTGGGTGGAGCTGTGGGGCCGTTCACAAACACTATCACATTTCTCTACCAGGAAGTGTTAAGCTCTTTGATGCATAAACACCTTTGATCCACGAACACATGACAGAGCAAAGGCTTCAAAAGACACAACTGTGCACAAAGAAACAGGCAGCAGAATCCATTCAAGCAGGAAACAACTCAACTTGTTAAGCCACGTGGGGAAAACACTCGACATGTGCTACTGTCAAGAGCACAAATACCGAATTCAGAGTGTTTGCCTGTGATCTGTCACTGACAGCTTGTTTCTCTGGAGGAAACCCCAGCCTTAGAGAACATCAGAGGCAAACAGCCCTGTTTGAAGTCTCTCTTTATCTAGCAGCCCCCAGGCATTTAGGAGCACATGTCCAGATGTCACTATCGTGGTCCCACCTTGCCAGCTGTTTCTGGGAAAGCACATCTGTGCAGTGGTGGGCGTTGGCAAGAAGAGTCTTCCATAAAGATTCAGCCTAAATCCTGCACCATCAGGATAAAGCCTTGTGCTTTGCCAGGCAGGAACTGAAGGCACTGCATTGCCAGATGCACGATGACAGCTCCCTTCAGCAACAGAGAACCTGCCAGCTCCTGCCCAGCTGAACTCTGAGCAGCTGAGGATGAGCAGCAGCTCCTCATCCTCAGGGAGCTTGTTTAGAACATCAGCTAGAAGCCTAAAACTTGGCATTTCTGCTTTAAAATACCCCTGTTTTCCTGACAGGTTCTCTCCCTCAGCAGGGCAATATATCCAGCCGCAAACAGACCAGACTCTCTGCTGACCTTTTTGCTCATTAATACAGTGGCAATTGCAGGCACCCTCCCTCTTCCCCACCAGGAGCGATGAGCCACTGGGATAAACCACAGTACCTGTGGGATGGCACCATAATTCCAGATGTAGCCCTTGTGGGGAAACACGTTTGCTACGAACCGCAGTTTCCCTTTCTTCACATCTTGCTTAATTGGGTTTAAGGGCTCCTTTGTGGAAATCTGAAAGATAAGTTACATAAATCCCTCTGCTTTACCCTTTATGAATAAAAGAGTAATTTTTTTTTTAATGGAACTGACAAGCCAAGAGACCGGGAGAGGATGCTGATGCCAGCAGCAGATACTGGACACCTCCTGTTGCATCGCCATCCCTTGGGATATGGTTTCCAGCAGACTTACAAGCCTTGGAATCACATGGGGTTTAGAGCCATAAGATATTGCTTTAACCAGAAGCCATGGGAGAACACCACAGCATTCCAACATCTGCAATCTCAGCCTGCACACCAGACCTCCAGCATCAAGCAGGAGAAGTTAGAAACCACTAACTTCTAACCACTAGCTGACAGGTAGAAACCACTCCAATTCCAGAGGTGGAATTGAGGAGGGACTGGCAAAGCCAAGCATTAAGGCTGGAACTGTAATGTAGTTACCTCCATTTTAGCATTTGTCCATCGAGGTACCTCCACGACCATGTTGAACACATTCTGAAGAAAGCAAAACAGCAGTGAGTGGCAAGGAATCTTGGGGCCACGCTTTAAACTAGGGAACACATACAAGTGAGCACAAAAACCAGCCAGTTCACCTGAAACCATGTTTTTTCTGCTGTTTTGTTTTGGTTTGTTTTTTTTTTTTTTTCCCAGTGCTAATTTTGAGACAGCTGATAAAAGTCCAGTAGCCCAGTCAGTCACATGTCATCACTCCAAGCTGAATCCCATGAAACACCCCAAAGGCCAGATTGAGGTTCCCACATGTTCTCCATCAGTTGTCACCTACAAACATCCCCATCACATTCCTAGGCTACAGGAACAGGTTAAGCCAATGGCAAATAGCTGCATAGAAACTACCCTGGACATAACAAAACGGAGTTTGGGCCATATTTATTAAATACAAAGTGTTTCATGCTCCAGAAAGAGCCACTCTGGCCATTCAGAAAAGACAAGACCAACAGGACAAGCCATCTATTTAATAGTGTGGGTATCTATGTACTGCCCTGAATGAGTGAGACCATCACTTCCAAATATTCTAGTCATAATGTAGAGAAGGGTGCCCTTTCTCCAGGCTGACACTCCTATAAAAGCAGACCTTGCTAGTGGCATGGTGTGAGGATAAAAACGTGGGGGAGAAATGCAGAACCACCTCTCACTGTATCTTGTTTACAGGTGACACTTGAAAACATCTCCTGTTGATCCAGCTGGGCTGAGAGTTCAATGTCAGCCTCCTCTCCAAGGAAACAAGCTTTTCCACACCTGAACCTTAACATCTGCTGTTTGAAGAGATTATGGCTTTTTAACAAAAAGTCAAACCTTGCTCCCTGGCCTGGGCAAAGTTTCTAATCCCCACCTTAAGCAGTATTAGCATGGCAAAGTCCCTCGAACCTGTATTGCCCCATAATTGGATTGATATTGCGCAAGAAGTGCTGTTACATCACTGACTTTGCCCACACCCTTCCCTAGCAGAGCTTTACTACAACCCCTTAATTGCAGGGGGTCACTGCTCATTTGCATTTTGCCTGCAGAAAGGCACAGAACTACTTTTATTCCTAACTCGAGGGAAGGAATGAGGCAAGTGGAACAGGCTGGGCTGGGAGCTTCTGGCTTTGCAGGCAGGGAAAGATGACTTGGGGCTGCATCTTTGTGAGGACTGAAGCTTCCCCATGGTCCAACTTGGCCAAAGACACACAGAGAGCAGCTCAAGGTCATCCCTTTGCTATGACACAGGTCCAGGTAAGGTCAACAGCCTGAGACTGAAAAAACCACAATCTGCAATCCTCTCAGCGTCTTAGGAGTCTGAGGATAAAGATCAAGGAGCCCAGACAGAGTGGGACAACCTTTTGCTCTGAGCCGGGCCCTGTAATGTAGCTGGCAGCCCACCTGCTAAGTGATGAGTAAAACCTCAGTGTTGAGGCACTCCAGCCACAGAGAGAGCCCCATGGGACAAGCACTATTGTGTAACTTCGGGGACTGTGACCTTCAGCTAGTGGGACTTTTCTCTCTTAATGACTTGGCACAGAGGTGCTGGCAGCAGCACTGCATGCCTGAGGGCACACCAGTTTCCCCTGTTAAGCTCTACCAGTTCAAGGAACTCCCCCTCACCTCTGTACTCAGTCCCCTGCTCCTTCCTCCCCTGTTCTGCAGGTGCCTGCAAAGCGTGGCATTATCTGGATTTTCCTTGGCTGGGTTATCTGCCAGGCACCTGCACTGGGAACTGCTTCCCTACTCGGCCACTGTTGAGTCCTTGATGACCACAATCCATCTTTTCTCCTCCGTGAAGGCAAAAGCCACTAGACACTTCCCAGAGCACCTCAGGTAACTCCATCACCTCCACCTCAGCAGCTCAATCAGCTGCTTTCTAGAGGTTCATCTCTCAGCTCTGCATATTCTTTCTTCCTTTCCCAGAACCACTCCCCACCTCTGAATTTCAGCTCTCTCTAACAAGTAGTAGTGGCTCCACTACATTTCCCAAGCTGCACAGCTTTATAGTCAGAGAAAGAAACAAGCTACAACAGTAAAGGAAACAGTCAGAGAGCCCGAGGTACCACTGAAAAAAACATTAAATGAAAACTGAAACAAGCATTTTGATTTCCTGAAGCTGGGCCATTTTTTACTCAGAACAGCCTAATTTGACTAACCACTGGCGGCTAGAAGGATGTGAAAGCCCTGTAGCACTGCAAGGGGCAGGTTCTGCCAGGCAAGAGGTCCCAGGAGATGTTACAGCAGGAATTTAACCTGTTCATCTTCACCCTCTGTTCTTTGTCGGATTACACTGCAGCCAAACCCCAAGCCTGAAATATCATGCAGCCCCCACAGGAATGGGGGTATATATTACAAAAAAAGCAGTTTTCTGCTTTGCTAACCCAAAATGCCTGCATGGGTGAGCTCAAGCCAACCACTCGCATCTCTGACGCAAAAAATGAGAATGAGATCATCCATTCTCTTCTGCTGGGTCGCTCCACCCGAGGCCAGGACGGCAAGAAACCCATTCCTTGTAGGGTGAGCCTCCCCCGGGTGCCTCAGGCTGCAGGACCCCCTGGTTCCTTGGATGTTTCAGGATTCCCTGATCTCCTATGTGTTTCCACATCACCTTTGTGTTCCCAGATCCCCTGAGCTCCTGTGTGCTCCCAAATCCCCTGGTCCCTGGGATGTTTCAGCATCCCTGGTCTCCTGTGTGTTCCCCGATCCCCTGGTCCCCTGTGTGTTCCCAGATCTCCTGGTTCCTTGGATGTTTCAGGACCCTTGATCCCCTGTGTGTTCCCAGATCCCCTGGTCCCTTGGATGTTTCAGGATCCCTGGTCCCCTGTGTGTTCCCAGATCCCCTGGTCTCCTGTGTGTTCCCAGATCCCCATGTCCCTTGGATGTTTCAGGACTCCCTGATCTCCTGGATGTTTCAGCACCTCTGGTCCCCTGTGTGTTCCCAGATCCCCTGGTCTCTTGGATATTTCAGATCCCCTGGTCCCCAGGATGTTCCCAGATCCCCTGGTCTCCTGTGTCTTCACAAATCCTTTGATCCCCTGTGTGTTCCCAGATCCCCTGGTCCCTTGGATGTTTCAGGACCCTTGATCCCCTGTGTGTTCCCAGATCCCCTGGGCCCTGGGATGTTCGCAGATCCCCTGATCTCCTGGATGTTTCAGCATCTCTGGTCCCCTGTGTGTTCACAAATCCTTTGATCCCCTGTGTGTTCCCAGATTCCCTGATCCCCTGTGTGTTCCCAGATCCCCTGGGCCCTGGGATGTTCGCAGATCCCCTGATCTCCTGGATGTTTCAGCACCTCTGTTCCCCTGTGCGTTCCCAGATCCCTTGATCCCAGGGATGTTTCAGTACGCCGGATCTCCCGGATGTTTCAGGACTCCCCGATCCCCCGCGTGTTTCAGGACCTCCTCTTACCTTCCCGGCGTCCGCGTAGATGGGGATATCGTGGAAGGGGGAGATGTAGCGCCCGGCGGCATCCTCTGCAAGGCAAGGGGAGGGAGCGTCAGGGGCCGCGGGGACACCCCGGCAGCTCGCACCTGGGCGGACTCGGGCGAGCGCTGGCGGGGTGCGGAGGGGCAGGAGGGGTTGCGGGGGGGTTGCGGGGCAGCACTCACTGAAGAAGAGCCGGTACTCGGGGCTGTGGGGCCCGGCGCGCTCCTCCACGCCGTACCGCGACATCGCCGCGCACGCGCCCGCGCTCGCCGCCGCCGCCGCCGCGTGGGGGGGTGGGGGGCACTGCGCAGGCGCCGCCCGCGCGCGCGCGCACCTGGACCGCCCCGCGCCACGCGGCGCGGCTGGGAATGGTCCGGCCCGGCTGGGAATGGCTCTGCCCGGCTGGGAATGGCTCTGCCCGGCTGGGAATGGCTCTGCCCGGCTCTGGGAATGGCTCTGCCCGGCTGGGAATGGCTCTGCCCGGCTCTGGGAATGGCTCTGCCCGGCTCTGGGAATGGCTCTGCCCGGCTGGGAATGGCTCTGCCCGGCTCTGGGAATGGCTCTGCCCGGCTCTGGGAATGGCTCTGCCCGGCTGGGAATGGCTCTGCCCGGCTCTGGGAATGGCTCTGCCCGGCTGGGAATGGCTCTGCCCGGCTCTGGGAATGGCTCTGCCCGGCTCTGGGAATGGCTCTGCCCGGCTGGGAATGGCTCTGCCCGGCTCTGGGAATGGCTCTGCCCGGCTCTGGGAATGGCTCTGCCCGGCTGGGAATGGCTCTGCCCGGCTCTGGGAATGGCTCTGCCCGGCTCTGGGAATGGCTCTGCCCGGCTGGGAATGGCTCTGCCCGGCTCTGGGAATGGCTCTGCCCGGCTGGGAATGGCTCTGCCCGGCTCTGGGAATGGTCCGGACCGGCTGGGAATGGCTCTGCCCGGCTGGGAATGGCTCTGCCCGGCTCTGGGAATGGCTCTGCCCGGCTGGGAATGGCTCTGCCCGGCCCTGGGAATGGCTCTGCCCGGCTCTGGGAATGGCTCTGCCCGGCTGAGAATGGTTCTGCCCGGCTGGGAATGGTCCGGCCCGGTTGGGAATGGCTCTACCTGGCTGGGAATGGTTCTTCGCGGCCGGGAATGCCTCTGCCCGGCTGAGAATGGTTCTGCCCAGCTGGGAATGGTTCTTCCCGGCTGGGAATGGCCTTGCCCAGCTTGGAATGGTCCTGCTCGCCATGGCCAGAACAGCCTGGGCTGTCATGGATCCGTACAGCGTGGTCCTAGCCCAGCACAGTTCATCATGGCCATGGTAGCAAGCGGTGTGTGGTCCAGCACGGCGTGATCCTGCCTGGCATGGCCACAGAAGGCTGGGCTGGCACAATCCAGCACGGCATGATTCGGCCCAGCATAGGTGTAACAGCCTGGGGTGGCATGGACTGGCCATGGCTTGGTCCTGCATGGCACGGCCACTGCAGTATAGTGGGATGTGGTCCAGAATGGCCACAAATGCAAGAAGTGGCATTGTCCTGCATGGCGTGCTTTGGTCTAGCAGGGTCACAATAGTATGGGATGGCGTGGTCCAGCCCAGCTTGGTCCAGCATGGCCACAGCACTATGGGATGCCTCGGTACACCACGGCCACAGCATCCATGCCCATCCATGGAATGGCCATGGAATGGTCCATTCCCCATGGCCATGACAGCGTGGGGTAGCATGGTCCAGCACAATACAGCTTGGTCATGCCTGGCACGGCCACGGCAGCGTGGTTTGGCACAGTGCCACATGGCATGGCCTGGTCCAGCACAGCATGGTGCTACATGCCTCTCCGTGGCATGGCCAAGCATGGACAGGACGGTCTGTTCTCCCGCACTTCTCCTCAGTCCCTGCATCCCCTGGCCCTGTGCCTGGACTGGGGTGGGTAAGGGGGGTTCTGGCAGGGCCCAGGGGGCTCAGCCAGGGGCCCTCTGGATGGTGCCCTGGGGGAAGTGGAGGAGCCAAGCCAGGAACAAGGCATCAGTAGGACACACCTTTATTTCCATGTCTTGTGGCCGTAACTTGGCAAATCCCCACTCCCCACCCCGCAAGCCCCCGCTCCAGAGGGGTTTGTTGGCCGCATCTCCTCAGCCGTCCCACGCAGGGACGCCAGCACGGCGCGGGGCCAGCGGCCCTGGCTCGGACACGGCTGGTGAGTCGCTGGTTCGCACCTGGGTGAAGATGCGGTTGCGGGTCCCGAAGAGGGTCCCACGGCCGTGGCTCCGGGGGGTGTAGGGCCTGCGCTGGCAGTGGAGTGAGCAGAGCGGGGCCCTGAAGACCTCCTGGAAGCCCCGGCGGAAGTTCTCATTGAAGTAGCCGTAGATGATGGGGTTGGCGCTGCTGTTGAAGAAGGCCAACCAGTGTGCGAACGGGTAGACGTAGACGGTGAGCAGGCGCAGCTGGGCCTCGCTCAGCCGCCCGTAGTCCGTCAGCAGCATCAGCGTCCAGAGGGGCAGCCAGGAGATGGTGAAGAAGAGGGCAACAATGATGAGCATGTTGATGACCTTGGCCTTCCTTTGGGAGATCCTCCTCCCCTCCATCTCCTCTCCGCCGTGGGCAGGCGCCACCGACTTGAAGAGCTTGAAGGCGATGCGGGCGTACATGATGACGATGAGGGCGAGGGGAGCCACGTAGATGTGGGAGAAGAGGACGGTGGTGTAGATCTTCCTCATCCCCGTCTCAGGCCAGGCCTCCCAACAGGAGTAGAGAGGGTAGGAGTTGTTGTAGGTGTCCACCATGAAGTGGTGCTCCTCCCTGGTGACAGTCAGGGTGATGGCAGCCGGGCACATGATGAGCAGGGCCAGCACCCAGATGATGGCGATGGTCAGCAGGGCTTTCCTCAGCGTCAGCTTCTGCCGGAAGGGGTGGACGATGCAGCGAAACCTGTGGGAGAACAGCTGGTGGTAGCTTTGGGCACCCGGTGGGGACATAACTGGGGAAGGAGGACAGCCAGGACGCAAGGGTGGGAATAGAGGGCGAGGTAGGTTGCTTTTTACACGTGTCTTTTGGTGGCAGAGATAAGTTGGTGTTTTCAGCCCAGTGTGGGGAAGGACACCTTGCTGGAATGCCCCATGGACAGCTTTGTGGTCCTCCTGGAGGGCTGTGACAGGCTCCTGACATTCCCAGGAGCTTTCCCGCAATGGGAACCGCACGGGGCATCTGGACCTGCTGGAGATTGCTTGGTCCCCACGTCCCCATGTCTCCATGCCAACATACCTCTCCACAGCGATGGCGACCAGCGTGAAAACAGAGGCGGAGACGGACATGCCCTGCACCAGGCCACTCATTTTGCACATGGTGTTGTCAAAGGGCCAACCTGTGAGGGGACACCATGGAGGCTGTAAGTGCCTCTGGCTCACCCAGCTCCCTTTAGGTGTCCCCATCCACTGTGTTGTTGCTGGGGGATGCTAAGTCCTGCTCCTAACAGGGGCCTTGTGTGGAGATAGCCTTTAGCGGCATGGATCCCTGAAGAAGAGCCCCAAAACTGGTAAAAAGGAAGGATGCATGTTACACTTATAAACTCAAGGAACATGGTGGCTGTCATTTTTCCTACCGACTTTGGGACCCTCAATCAGAAGGACTTTCATCTTGTTTCTTGACCCCAATACCAAGGCCATAAATAAATTACACCCCATAATCAATAAATACAAACCCTGCCCTATGGCCTGGCTGCTGCTGCAGCTGAACCCTCCCAACTGCCTTATCTTTGGAAAGGTCAACAGGCAGAGCTGAGCCAGCACAGGAGAAGGTGAATGCAGAAAGGAGTTTTTTTCAGTGTTGCTTGGTGAAGAATGGCTGAACTTCAAACAAATATGCAAATGCAGCATTAGGGCCAGACTTATTTTACCACAAACGGCCAGAACCTCCAAAAAAAAAAAAAAAAAAAAAAAAAAAAAAAAAAAAAAGTCTTTTCCCTTCCTCTGCCCTGCTCACCTGTGATGAGGTTGTCCACCAGGGTGGTGGGCATGCAGAAGATGCCCACCAGCAGGTCACTGATGGCCAAGTTGAGGAGGAACATGTTGGTGACCGTGCGCATCTGGCGGTTCTTCACCACCACAAAGCACACCAGGACGTTGCCGATCATGCACATGAGGAAGATGAAGGTGTAGGCCAGGATGAACATGAGGGCCACGGGGGAGGAATGCTGGTAGTACGCCAGGAAGGTGTAGTTCTCCCCCGGGAGGTCACTGGCGCTGGAGTTGGGCCACCAGGTGCCATTGGAAGGGCCTGGGGAAGGGAAAGCAGGAAAATGAAGCCAGGAGAGAATAAAGCAATTATTCCCTTCATTTCTTAATGCCTCCAGAGGTGGGTTTTCATATTTATTCCCGTGCCCAGACTGGCTGGGACGTGTCCTGCTGCACTCATCTTCGTGCCCCAACAAGTCTCCTCCTCCTTGGATTACACAGCTCAAGGTTTTGCAGCACCTCGGCTGAATTATTATTTTAAATCATTATTGTTTGATACCATCGATATCATTATTATTTTATACAACTGTTGTTTGATATCGTTATTACTTGATATCATTATTATTTGCATCATTCTTTTGATGAGGAATTAGAGTGGCCCAGAAGACCTCCTGATCTCGTGGGCCTTGTTTTAAGGGATGATGCAAGGAAGACAAATCCACATCCCGACACTCCAGTGCTCTGGCATTATGGGAGCTATATCCGTGTGGTCCCAGCCAGGGCTGGCCTGGGAGCATCCCTGCCCGCAGGCGGCTGCCGCTGCTTCTCCTTGTGCTTCCAAGGTTTTCAATTCGATATTCCGCAAAATCTTATTCTCCCCGGCAAAGCCGCAAGAACCAGAGGAAAGGGGCCGAGGACACCCTCCCCTCCCCTCCCCTCTAAAGCGATAATTGTCATTTTGATCATTATCTGGGAGCTCCTGGTGGAGGCGCGGGGGTGGCATTTTGTCACCAGGGATTGAACGGGGAGCGGGGCTCGGCAGCTCCCACCCTCGGGCTTCCCCAGCCACACGCAGGCAGGGATGCGGGAGGATGCCGGGCGTGGGCAGGAGCTGCCTGCAGCGGTGACGGGACTGACTCTGGGAGAATCCAGGCTGCAGTGGTGAGGCGAGGAAAGGCACATTTTTAGCTTTAAGGCTCAGCCTAAGCGCCTGCGGGTCAGCCCTGCGCTGACAGCCCTCCAAAGCCGCTGTGTGCTGGGCAGCTGGAGCATGCCCCCATCCCTGTGCCGATGCAGGTGCTCAGCTCGCCAGCCGAGATGCTTTTCCCAGCCACCGGGACCACCGGCTTCCTCAAGGTTCCAGCAGGCAGGAGGGCCCTATCCAGCCCCTTAATACCCCAGTCCTGAGTGCAGGATTTGGGCAACACATTTCCAGTGGGGATTCAGAAAGGCGCTGGGGGGGAGGTTTGCAGCCGACACAGGAGAAGGAGCCTCTTGGAGAGGCAAGGGAGTAGCGGGATCGAGGGGGCAAGATTCTCCAGATAGTCAGTATCAGATGCTAAACCAGCTCTGTAAGCAGGAGCAGTAACAAACAATGTAACAAGATTGCCCAAAACCTGTGATATTAAGCCTAAAACTTTGCTGGACTTCATCTTTTGGGGCTGCAGTGCAGCACGAGCAGGAGGTTGGTGTCCTATGGAATTGGAGGTGGTTTTAAAGCGAGGTGAAAGATGGGGAAAGGAAAATAAGGGGCTGCTGAGCACCCGGGTGGGTGCTGGATGGATGAGTGAGTGGATAGATGGATGAATGGGTGGAGGAATGGATGGATGGATGCGGGCGTCCTCAGCTCAGCACTGACTGACACCTGGGACGTGGTGACAAGGGGATAGGGGGACTGCACGGGGGACGATGGACCACCTGTCTCCCTGCCCGGCTGTGGGAAACCACCGCAGGGAAAGGCTGGTCTGATGGAATAGGGGGCTGGGATGAGGGGTGGATAGCTTTTTTGGGGAGAGAAAATCAATCAGATCTTAGCACTCACCTCCGCCGGCCCGACCCGGCTCCGGGGGCTGCATCGCTGCCGTGCAGGAGGCGATCTGCTGCCCGGGGAGGGGGCGCAGTTCGCCCCGTCCCTCGCTCCGTCCCTCCTGCCCGGTCTGGAGCCCCGGAGCCGCCGCCGCGGTGCCGCCGCGCCGGTTGCGGCTGCTCGCCGGCTGCAGCGGAGAAGGGGAGGGGGCGCGGGGGGAAGCAGCCTCCTATCGCCATGGATACCCGGGGACCCGCACGCTGCCCCCCGCGGATGAGGCAGCGCGGGGGCGGGCAGCCCACGCGGGCAAGGAGAGGGAGGGAGCAGGTTCGCTCCCTAGGGAGGGTCCGGGTCTGTGTCCCCTCGCTGCCGCCGAGGTCCCCACAGTGACGCTGGCAGCTGATGGCCGGTGTCCCCAGCAGCGCTCCTGTCCATCCCGGGAGGAAAATATGCCAGGAGCCTCAAGACGAGTGGGGAGATCCCTCACCCATCAATCCACACAGAGGGAAAAGCAGCACGATGTTTAGAGATGCTGGTCCTGGCTTCAGGCTGCTCCACTCAACCCCAGCTCCTCCAGCATGCCCAACATCTCTTACCATAATCTTTTACCAAAGTTTGGCAAGTCTAGAAGTCAAATATTTACAGGATTTACCATTCCTGGCTGTCCCCAGCCCACAGACAGCATTGGGAAGTGTTTGTCCCTTAAATACCCAAAGGAACAAACAAGGGAGATGTTTAAACAAGGCGTTCTGAGAGATAACACCTAGAGTTTCTCCCAGGAGTTTGTTTTTTTTTTTTTTGCAGGCAGCCAGCTGCTAAGGGACATGGGTGTGCTTGGCAGTGGCCTGCCTGCCGCCAAGAAGCCACTCTCTCCAGGGCATTTCTTCCTGGGAAGGGAATCAACACAACCTGAGGACCCACAGCACCCAAGAGGTGGGCACACACTTCTGGGGACAGCCACGGGGGTGAGCAGCGTGTGGGGACCCACTGGCATTGGGTCACTTTGGCTTCCACAGTGAAAAAACAGAAGGGAAGAAAAATTCCTTGGAAAACAAGGATTTTTCCAGGGAATTACAGCTTGGGTCTGGGAGAATCCAGCTGGAGGCTGCAGTGAGCAACTGAGCGAAGGGAGTTCTCTAAGGACAAGACTGGTAATTCGAATTTAATCAGATACAAAGCCCCCGATGTAACAGGAAAGCATTTAATCAGGCACTTGGCACACCACCACTTTGTCAGCAATTCCAGGGAGAACCTTTACAGCTGCAGGGATGTCCTCCACCATCCCACTGCTCCCCGTCACTGCCCGGGTGGGAGGCTGAACATCCCGATTCCCCCCAGCTCCACCCAAACCTCCCACCACATGTGTTGCAGCTCCTCTGCACCCCCAAAACGCATAAGCAGAAGATTGCCTGGCTTGGGATTTGGCAGAGCCATCTCTTCACGGGGGAGCCCCCTGCTTGCTTCTAATTTAGGGAAAACGAGGCACTCGCTCGGCTTTGGGACCCTCTGGCTTGCAGCTTTGGGGCAGAAACGGGGGCGTGGCAGGGACTGACCTAAGGCAAACCACTCTGGTGGGCAGTCACCCCTCGGGACAGCTCGGGCACCCCGGGATCCTGTCAGGCTTTAGGGATGGGCTCCTCTGGAGACAGCAGCAGGTCGAAGGGAACCAGGGGCCGGACCAGCAGCCGCACCTCGGGGCCGACGGGGTTCGCCCGCAGGTTGAGGCTGCGCAGCAATGCCATGGACGCCAATTTATCCGTCGGCACCTCTGGAAAGAGAGCACGGAGGTGAGAATCCGTCCTGGAGGGGTGGAGGGGATGAAAACTCCTCTTGATGGACAGCCTGCAGCAAACCCGGCTCCTGCCTGTCTGCAGGCTTTGAGCAAAACAGAAAGACAGTGAAATACTAATTTATCCAACTGCTCAGGCAAATGGTTAGGGGTTGGACTTGATGGTCTTAGAGGTCTTTTCCAACATAAAAGATCCTGTGATTCTAAGGAATGTGTCAGCAAGGTGCAAACACCAAGATATCCAGTGTGGGCACTACCCTCCACTTCTCCCAGAGCTAATAAGACCCCTGCTGGGGCACTAAATTGGGTTTCAAAGACTTATTCCCTGATTTTATCCCCGGTGTTGCAATGCCCAGGAGCCCTCTCCAAGCTAACAGGAAGGCACGTGGTCTTTGCCCTTGTTGGACAGGCTGCAAAATGGCTCTCAGCCATCAAGAGGCACCCTTCTATTTTGCAATTTCCACGAATTTGGGTGTTGTCCTTCAGAAAACATGACATTTACAAAAAAAAAAAAAAAAAAAAAAAAAAAAAAAAAAAAAAAAAAAAAAAAAAAAAAAAAAAGTGCAGCTCAGCTGGATGGTCCCAATGTGAATCCACTGAGAGCAGAGGAATGAGACCGATATGAAAACCTAAACCTAATTAGGCTCATTAAAAGGTGATAGATTTTGCTACAATTCACAATATTTTGGGCTAGCAAAGCCCACTTGTCTGATTTGCCTTGACCAATTTCTTTATAATTTGCCCACCAAAATGACAAGAGCCTTTTCTATCCCAGCTCCTGTTTCCTCTGCCAGCACCTGGAGCAGAATTGTGATGTTGTAATTATATCTGGTAGATGATTATGTGATTTTTAAACCATAAAACTTATTTTATGCTGGAAAAATACTCAATCACTTCAATGCCTTTGTTTTTTCCCTCTTTCTCCTCCAGAAAACAATGTTATTTTCCATACACAAATTCCCTAGGAGCGCATAGCTCATCAGGCAGAGCTTCACATGAATTTTTTTAATAACTCTTCTTCGTGGTGGATTTGTTCACTGCCATTCCCCTGTATCATTTTGCTTGGTTTTTTCTTTTCCCTTGAAGCACAAAAGTAATATATTTTTTTCATACATCTTCCTATTTAATCATCATCTAAAGCAGTGGAGAATAAGAAGTTTAATCATCCTCTTACTCAGCATGATAAAGTTAAAAGTGCTTTCAGCCATTTTGCTTCAATTAGGGAGTTTAGTAAAGTATTCTGGGGACCAAAATCTTCCCAGGCTGGGAATAGCTCAGCTCTGCACCTTAATTCCAGGTGAGGAGCAGTGACTCAACCCTGGCATGAAGGGACAGGCAGGGCACATGGTGCAGCCTGTAGCTGTAGGGTTGTGCCCTGAGAGCCACAAATTCCTCTAAAAACAACCCAAAGCATTCCTTGCTGCCTTCCCAATGGATGAGGGATTGATCCTTCCCAATGGATCACTTGCATTGGAGCCCGAATTATTCATGCTGGCTTCACCAAATGAGCAAAAAGCAGGGAGGGAAAAAGCTTTTTTACGTAATTAAAGCAGAATGTGACAATAAGTGAGTGGAATGGTCTGGGCTGGAAGGGACCTTAAAGCTCATCCAGTCCACCCCCTGGATGGAGGCAGGGACACCTTCCACTGTCCCAGGTTGCTGTAAGCCCCATCCAACCTGGCCTTGGACACTGCCAGGAATGCACAGCATCTCTGTGTCAGTGTCTCATCACCCTCACAAGGAAGAATTTCTTCCCAATATTCCATCTAGCCCTACTCTGAGTTTGAACCCTTTCTCCCATCTCGACATTCTCAGAAGGACAAAATTAACCACAGGTGCCCCCAGCAGTGACCTCCCCAGCCTTGGCAGCAGTCTCAACATCATCCCTGTTAAACCACTAATCAAGGAATAAGGGAAAGAGAAGCTGAAGCTCCTGGCACCAAAACATCCCCATGGATTTGGGAGCTTAAAACGCTGATTTGATATAACTCTAATTACCAGGGAAAGAGTTAAAAGCACTGACAGTAATATACACATAATTACAGTCCAGGGTTAAGAGTTTATTTAGATGAAAAGGATGGCTTGTGCCACTAAATGTCTCCTTCACAGAGCCCACAGGCTCCAGGCAGGCATTAATTAATCTCCTTTGACTCCTGTTTCCCTTTGGAAAACATCACCTACCACCTCCAGCTCGATGTCTTAGCAAGTCACTCAGCTGTTTGAGCAGGAGCTTTTAAATTGGGTTTGCAGCCCTGGCAGGAGCTCTCCAGCATCCCTGGGATGGCACAGGAGGACAGGCAGGACCAGCACTGGCACAGCACCACAAACCAGGGCATCTGCAACGCTACAAACACCAGCTCACTGGTAGGGGAACCTATTTGGGAAGGGCTGGTGGTGGCAGTGTGACTGCCCAGGTTTTTGTTTCCTTGGAAAAAAAAATGGGCTGAAACCCTCTGGCTTTCCGGTCTCTACCTCTTCCCTTTCCAGAAAATGTGTAAAATAAGCTCACATCACCTATTTCTGCAGCCAGACAGTGTCCTGTGCACTACTCAGACATATCCCTACAACATTTTGACTCGAAATTGTCAAATTTTACTCTGTTTTTATTTTCCCCACATCTGGAGGACACCTCCCAGCTGAGGGGAGCCTGGTGGGAGGTGACCCAGCCTGGGTTCTCAAGCCACCCCCTCCCCCAGGATCAGTCCAGCTTGGGTGCAGCCCTGGATGCAGCCTTTCCTCCCTGCATTTTAGCAGGGAAAAAGGCATCAAAAAGCTGCATTCCCTTCTTGCAGCATCCTGCTTCCACACAACAAGTGGGGAAAATGCTGTTTGGAGACCAGCTCGGATGGAAATCAGCCAATTGAACTCAAAAAGCGATGGAGGGAACTAAAAGTGAGACAGCTCTCTCCAGGAGGCAGGAGAGAAAAAGAGGGTGAGGAAAAGTCGTGTCTTTCTCTGGCTCCTGTGGAAGCAGTTTTTAATTACAGTGTTTCTACAGGCACAGCTGGGGAGCAGCTGATGTGAGGCTGTTTACAAACCTCGTGTTGCAGGGAGCAGCTTTCCCAGCAGCAGCTGAAGCAATCCCAGATAAAACAGCAAAACTGAGTGGACTCCGATATTCGACTCCCTGGGGGTCCGTGGGGGCTGTGGGATGCTCTAGCCTGGGCTCTTTGAAAGCTGCCTGCTAAATAAATTCACTTTTATCTGTGTACAACAGCTGCCCCTTTTGCCCAGCTCTCACAGACTCCAAAGCCTTCAGCTTTTTGCACATGAAAAATTTTCCTGCCGCTGCAGGGCTGAGGGATGAGCGGCTCATACCATTCCTTTAATTTAGTTTTTAGGGGATTTTGTAGCGATAAACAGCTGCTGTTTGTTCTGGGAAGTGTTCAGGTGGGCTCATGTCCTTGCTTAGCCTGGCAGCAAACATCCCAGCCCAGCATTCCTGGGGCCGGGTTCTGCAATCAGCTCTGGTTTTTTAATGGAATCTGGGGATTTTGGGTCACCCCAGCTGGAGGTGCCTTTAAGAGCTACATGCCATCGTGGTGAATCGGGCAGCTTGAATGGGGCTTGGTTCCCACTGTGCCAGCAGCAGCTTTTTTCCCTGGGAGACAAATTTCCTTTCCCGGGAAAGGCAAAAGGCTAAGCAGGCTCTGATGATTTACCAACACCCCCCGGGTGATGCTAAATCACATTTTTCCAGTGGGAAAAGTCCTCCTCACCTGCGATCTCGTTCTCTTCCAGGTCGATGGTCTCCAGGGCGGGGACGGTGGCCAGGGGCTCCGGGAAGCGCCGGAACCTGTTGCGGGAGAGGTCGATGGCCCGGAGGTGCAGCAGGGAGGTGATTTCCTCGGGCAGGCGGTGCAGGTAATTGCCTGCCAGGTTGAGCTCTGCGAAGAGAGAAGGGAGCTGGTGGGATGCAGGGGAAAAAAGATGGGAAAATAACTAATGCACGGCTTGCTTTACAGCCTCTGGCCCCCTCGTGGACTGCCAGGTCCATCAGTGGGATTCCAGCTCCAAAATTTGGGCTTTTTTTTTTTTTTTTTTTGCTATTTTCCATGGTTGCCATTGTAGATTTGTCTGCTGGGAATACCTCAGGCTTTTCTCAGGCTTTCCTAATGAAATTGGGCAGCCTTTTGCAAGCAGGGTCAGTAAAAAATATGGAATATTTCCTCATAAAATCAGTGCAATTACCTCCCCAATGGACATTTGTCATGGCTTAAGGCTAGCTCTCTATATTCATGTACTTGGACTCCTTCTGAGGAATAAACAGAACGATGGAAGAAAGGTCTTTAGATGCGAAAAATATCTATTTTTCACAGTTTACCTGAAAATGCTTTGCTTTTTCTGCCATGCTTTCCCGCCCCAGAAATGAGCTTCTGTGTGATCAGGAGCAGCACTCCTGAGAACAGAACCCAAACCCTGCTGTCCCAGTGCCCTTCTCCAGTGACACAGGGCTTTCTGCACTATAAATACCCACACAAGCTGCCCTGCCCCTGCTAATACCTGGTATTTATAGGTCCTGCCTTATTCAGTCTGTCCCCAGCCCTGGGGCATCTGTTCCTGCTCAGACCCAGCACAGTTCATCTCCCGAGCAATTGGTTCACTGGTGGAGCAAAGCCCTTGCTGGGAAACAAAGTCTTTTTTCCCCTTCAGGGCTTGTTGTGCTGTCTAGAAAATGAGAATTGATTTCCTTTGCTGGATGTGTTTCCTTTCCCCAGCCTGGGGGTGTTCTCACAGATGATGCTGCAGCTCCAGAACAAGGGAAGCCTTCCCAGGCATTTGTGTGGTATGTTGTAGGAACAAAATTGATTTTAGAAGCTGCCAGAGCATCCCCAGCGCCCGTCCTCTGTGCTCAATACCGTGGTGCTGGATGCTCTGGATGCTTGCATGGCTATTTTTTAGTGGATTAGCCTCGGGCTGCCCTCTCTGGGCTCCGCAGGGAGGTGTCCCCGCGGTGCTGATGATCGCTCCCATCTCCTGCAGTGATTAACTCTCATTGATGTCTCCCGACGAGGACTAATTAGTCGGCAGAGCCTGGATTGCCATGCCCCCGTTGTTATCCCCAAGCTGCTTTTCCTGTCCTCCTCCATCCTCAGCCCCATCCTTGGAGGGAGCTGGGGGGTGATCAGTGACCCCGCAGCAGCCTGATGCCACTTTGGAAGGGTGGGTGAGAGCAGAACCTTCAAGGGGCAGAAGGTATAAGGAAAAATGGATTTTTTTGGGGTCTGAAGCTTGCAATGAGGTGTGAGCTCAGGGGAGGCTCTTGGGTGCTTTGCCCCCACTGCAGCAACCTGGGGGCTCCTGGAGTGTCCCAGAGGGTTGGAAGTGGCAGTCCCTTACCTCTCAGCTGGCTGAAGGTGGTGACGAATCGGCTGGTGATGGACTTGAGCTCATTGTTGGCCAGGGAGATGCGATGGATCCCCTCGGTGACGCTCCTCACGGCTTTGTAGATTCCAACAGGGAAGGTCATCAGTTTGCAGTTGGCCAGATCTGCGCACAGAGGAACCCGGGCAAGGGTCTTAACAACTTCAGTCCTCCTGCTCCCTTATGTGTCCGTAATTCCCTGGGGGTAGCTGAGCAGCCCAGGGATGCTTATTCCACCGCTGATGGGGATGGAGCAGGGATTTCCCTGGGCACGGGTGGTTGTCCCATGGCAAGCGGTGGGGAGGGGAAAAAAGATTTGGTTGTGCTTCTCACCTCGTGGCCTTCTTGTTTTGTCCTGAGTTGTTTCTGTTTCCCCTCCCAGGAGATTCCAGGGCTAGAAGCCCTGTATCCCAGCCCCAGGATGGGCTCTGCTTCCTGCCCCCTTCCCAAAGCCACTGCGGGGGCTGATGGAGCAAGTTCCATCCTCCCGCATTTCTCTCAGGAGGATGTGGAGAGCCTGAGCGATGAAGCTCCAGCTCCCGGCATATGCTGGTTTATATCCCAGGGCTGGGAATCCAGTGGGAATAAAAATGAGTGGCTTTCATCTCTCTCCTGTGATGAAGTGCACCCTGCTCTTGGGTATTAGCTGGAAATGGGAAAATTGCAGGAAAACAAATCTGACAAGGCCACATGGGGAAAAATCTGCTCCTGCCACTGCTCGCAAGGAGGGGCAACACCCCATGGGATTTTGTGAACCTGCTCTAACTTTGTGGGGCCGAGGGCCCTTTGGGGGAGCCTTTCTCTTCTCCAGAGCCACGGGGAGGGAACGCCGACAGCTTTTTTTAGACTGTGGCAGTGAAAAATAGAGCCCTGCTCCCGGATACCCGATCCTCGTCCGGGGCCCAAGCGGGAGCCGGGACGGAGCGCCGGGCTTACCCAGGGAATCCGTTTTGTTCTCCACCGTCTCGTTCACCTTCCTGGCCACCCGGGCAACCGCCTCGCCCATCCTCTTGTGCAGGCGGGCGGCCGGTCCCGCCGGGAATGCGCTTCGGACTGGGGGATCCAGGGCTGGAGGGAGAAACCAGCCACTCCGGCCTCTGGGAGAGGGATACTAAAAATAACCGACAGGATCAGTGTTCCTGGGGAGGGAGGGAGGCTGTGCTGGGGCTGGCATGTCCCTCAGGGTGAGATTCCCAGCTTTCCAGGACGGTGCTTTTGGGGTATGTAGATGCATCCTATTCCTTGGCTTGGCATATGGGGATGTATCCCCTTTCCTGGTATGGGATATGGGGATTCATCTCCTTTCTTGGTTTGGGAAATGAGGATGCATCCCTTTTCCTGGTCTGAGATATTTGGATACATCCTCCTTCCTGGTATTGGATATGCCATTTTCCTGGTTTGGGATGTGGGGTTGAATCCTCTTCCCTGGTTTGGGACTTGGGCATGGGTGTCTTTTCCTTGTGTGGGATATGGGGATGCATGCCCTTTCCTGGTTTGGCATAAGAGGATGCAACCCATTTCCTTATTTGGGATATAGAGATCCATGCCCTTTTCCTGGTTTGGGATATGGAGATGAATGCTATTCCCTAGTATGGAATACGGGGATACAACCCCTTTCCTGGTTTGGGATATGGAGCTAGAACCCCTTTCCTAGTTTGGGATGTGGGGCTACAACCCCTTTCTTGGTTTGGGATGTGGGGCTACAACCCCTTTCCTGATCCAGGATATGGGGCTACAACCTCTTTCTTGGTTTGGGATATGGGGCTACAACCCCTTTCCTGATTTGGGATATGTGGATGCATTCCTTTTCCCGGTGACTTCATTCAGCTCGGTCTAGCCAAAACATTCTGGCCGAAGGCATCCCGGACAGGACGGAATGGCAGGACCACCACCACCACCCTTCCTTCCCGCCCTCCCAAAAAAACGAAAAAAAAAAAAGAAACAAAAAACAACCAAAAAAACAACAAACAAACAAAAAACACAACAAAACAAAAAACCAAAAATCCATCTTCCCACGCCGGGAGTCGAACCCGGGCCGCCTGGGTGAAAACCAGGAATCCTCACCGCTAGACCACGTGGGAAGCGCGGGTAGGGTGGCGCGGCGCCGCGCCTGCCCCCTGGCGGCGGCGGGGCCGGGGCGGGGCGGGGCCGGGGCGGGGCCGCTCCGCCCGCGCCGCTCGGCGGGGACAAAGCGCGGCGCCGAGCGGGGGCCATGTCGTCCGCAGGCGGCCGCCAGCCCAGCCAGAGCCGGGCCATCCCCACCCGCACCGTCACGCTCAGCGACGCCGCGCAACTCCCCGCCGACTACTGCACCACCCCCGGCGGGACGCTCTTCTCCACCACGCCGGGAGGTAAAAGCGCCGCGCCCGCCGGGGCCTCCGGGGGAGCGCGCCCGGGCCAGCCCGCCGCCCCGAGCGCCGCGTGTCGCGGGCGGACCGTGCCTACCGCGCCTATATCCCGTCTGTATGTCGGTGATGCGTAGCGCCTGCCGCCCGCTCTCCTCGACGCACACGCGTGGAGATGGGTTTGTTATTTTTCCGGGACGTACCGGGAGCGCGGAGGGTCCCGGCGGGGCGGCAGCTGGATCCCGGGACGGGTTGGCAGGAAGCTCCCGATGGGACGCGGGCACCGGGGGCTCGGTCCCTCGGCCCTACCCCGCCCCGGCAGCGCGGGGTGGTGACATGCCTCGTCCCTGTGCAGCGGAGAGGGACACGTGGTATTTCGGGGTGCCGCTTCCATCGGCATCCCCGGGACGCGTTCCCACCCCTGCCATGTGTGTGCCAGGTCGGTGCGCCGGGACAGCGTTGAGCGCCCCGGGGCAGCCGGGACCCAGTTGCCGCCGGGGTGTTTGGCCAGCGCCGAATTATCGCCTGTTGTGCCCAGATAAGAGCGGGCAGAGCGGCGGCGCGCACCCCCCAGCCCTCCCCGCCGATCTGTGGCGGAGAACCTTGGCCGGGGCGCCCGTTCCGCCGGGAAACTCCTTCGGCAAACAAGCGCTGCCGAACCGGATTCCCCCACTCTGCTCCCGTCCTCCCCCCCAGGCACCCGGATCATCTACGACCGCAAGTTCCTGCTGGACCGCCGCAACTCCCCCATGGCCAAGACCCCGCCTTGTCACCTCCCCAATATTCCTGGCGTCACCAGCCCCGGCGAGGCCGGCGAGGAGCCCAAAGCAGATTCCAACAGCTTGAACCACCAGGAGGGCAAGCCATCCATGGGTAAGGGATGCCCGGGGTGGGACAGGAGGGATTGGGGGTGGAGGATGATGCCCCTAACACTGCTTCCATGGGCAAGGGACGCCCGGGGTGGGACAGGAGGGATTTGGGGTGGAGGATGATGTCCCTAACACTGCTTCCATGGGTAAGGGATCCCCGGGGCGGGACAGGAGGGATTTGGGGTGGAGGATGATGCCCCTAACACTGCTTCCATGGGTAAGGGATCCCCCGGGTGGGACAGGAGGGATTTGGGGTGGAGGATGACGCCCCTAACGCTGCTCTCCTTGCCTCTTGCCAGGGGACGATGCTCAGTTTGAGATGGATATCTGAGCAGGAACCACGGAGAGGCAGCGACTCCCCAGACCTGTGCATCCCCCATTCGGCTTAGCAGGATCCGTCCCGGCGAGGTGGAGGTGGCAGTGGTCCCCACCAGCGTCCCCTCCCCGCCCTCCCCCTCCCCCTCTTTTTTGGGGGGAGTGCAGCTCTGTCTTCTCGCCCTTTGCGGGTGACCGGTCCCAGCATGTGCCAGATGGAGCATCCCTTCTGGATCCGGCCCTATTCCTCCTCTTCCACCTGCCAGCAGCCTGATTTCTACCAGGCTTCTTTTTAAAACATCCCTTTGCCTCTTCTGCTGCCTCGTGCCCCCACAAAATTCCCCTCTTGTTACCCAAACCTCCCATTGCCAGCAGCTTGGTGTTCTGGAGCTGTGTCACCCCCTTTTCCCCCTTCCCCTGGAAAATTTGGGCAGCCTGTCGGGAGGAGGGGGAAACATCACTCCTGAAATCATGCACCTGCTTGCACCCTGGGGAGGGTGTTTTTTGAGTTTCCCTGGGATTTGTTGGCATTCAGCGAAGGACAACGTTGGGAGCCCGTTCCCTTCGGTGGTCCAGGGGTCTGATGTAGTCCCTGATGGAATCAGCCAGCGTGTCCACATCTCTCCTATGTGGATTTCCTCCATCTTGGCCCTCCAGCCAGGGGCTGTGTCCCCTACCCACCAGCCAGGACTCACAGCAATGTAGCCATATATTATAAAACACCCTTGCTTTTATTTTTGGTACTAAAAAGGGGCACTTTACCCCCAACAACTTTTTCTGGGCTTGGGCCGAATGCCTCTGGGAAAGTGCTTTCTTTGTACTGCTTGGGTTTTTTTTTTTCCCCTTACCCCCCAGCCCTTTAAAATGTGAATCCTACAGGGGGGAGATCCCTCTGGCACCGTTGGATGTCTCAGGAATCACTGGGTGTCCCTGGGGGCTGTGGGGGCTCGCCAGACACCGCAGGGACGGGGTGCTCTCCTCGCAGGGTGCTGCCATCGATGCCATCCTCTGCTCAGTTTTCAGGATGACATTTCTCCCAGCTGGATCGTGCTGTTGTGGATAAAGCATTTCCATGTGAACCTCCCCTTTGCCAGCCTGGCATGGCGTGGCCATCCTGAGCCTCCCCTGGAGATGGGGTTTCTTTTTCCCCCTGTCTCCATGCAACTCTTGCCCTGACGAGTAGTGCTGGGCAAGGCTGCGCCCCCCCAATCCCACCAGCCCCCCAGTTCAGATTTTTTACTGCCTGTTGGGAGCCATCACCAGCTCCACAACCTTCTCAAGTGCCATTTTATCAGCCCCCACCTGAGTGCCTGCTCCATCCATCTTCCCTCCCTCGCTGGGGTCGCCCTCCACCTTGGTACCCAGCCTGGGGGACCCGTGCTGGGGAGGGGGACATCCCACAGGCTTTGTGCACTTTCCATCCCGTAATTTATTTCTCTAGGTGTGTTTGGCATGGGGCGGTGCTGGTGGCGAGCTCCCATCTTCCAGCTGCTTTTCTCACAAGGGGGTGGGGGGGGGCTGCCCCTGGTTTTGGGGGTGGGGGAGGAAGAAGCAAAAGCACAACCCCAGGGAATGAATGGGTTGTCTTTCCCATCCTTTCCCTCACGTGGGAGGTGAGGTGAGCGCGGCAGCCCGGCCACCGTGGGCGCACGAGTGAGTGAGTGCGAGTAGCAATATGTATATGCGTGTGGGTGGGTGGGTGGTGATAAGACACACACAAATATATATATTATATATAAATAAATATATTTTCCTTGAAGCGAAGATCCTAGGAGGTCGGTTAGGCCCTCGGATCGAGGGAGGGGCAGGGGCGGGGGGCGAGGACATCCTTGGCAGAGCGGGGACGGCCACCGCGGATGCAGGGACCAGGCGCCCTCAGCACAGCTGCTCGTTTTGGGAAACCTGCTCTGCTAGCCAAAAACAATTAGACCACATCCAAGGACAATGTGACTTAATGGACAGGAGCTGGAGGGAAACCTTTTTTGTTGTTTATTTTTTTTTTCTCTAAATGCCCCCTTTCCCAACCTCCCTGTGTCTCCGTTCCCCATCCCAGGAACTTTTCTCCCCAAAGGTTCTCTTTTGTAAGCGGGCTTGGGGCTGAGCAGGGAGGGAGTGCCTGGCCTCGCCGGGGCGTTCCTCTGCTAGTCAGGGGATCCGTTTGGGATTTCTCTTGTTTTGTACCGTCTCTTCAAGCAGGTGTTTGGGAGGAGAAAAGCTCTCGCCAGTGGTTGCTGTTACAGTGAGATCAATAAAGATTTTGGTTCTACTAAATCAAGGTGATTTGGTCTGTGATTCAGGGGGTGGGGAGGATTTTCCCTTCCCTTTGGAGCAAACTCCCCTCATGGGCTCTCTTCCAATCATGCCCAGAGAGCAGGGAAGGTTCAAACCCAGAACCAGAAGCAGAGGGTTAAATCGCAAAATGTCCCATACAGAGAAGCCTGATTTTCCCATAAGTCTCCAACGTGCAAAACTGCCTCAAACTGATCATTTGTCCTGATCTCATTCCTGGAAGTCTTCAAGGACTGGTTGGATGGGACTTGGAGCAACCTGGTCTGGTGGAAGGTGTCCATCAAAGTTGGCCTCGGAGTCTTCAGGGATAGGACACCATTAATATATGTTAATAAATTCCATTGTAATATATTATAAATTTTTTTAAACCAGGTCAATCTCTTTAATACCATCCACTGTAACTGGGGAGGGGTCTGAGCAGCAAATGCCTTTTCCTCCACTAGGGTGCTAGGGGAGGGGCAGCAACGGGATGTCTGTCCACTCCCTCTGGCTACAGAGGGTGCCCCCAAATTTTTGTGGGTGCCTCAGCAAACCACCAGCATCACTTGGGGATGCGTCCCTTGAGGACACCTCAGCTCTGTGTGTGAAATACCACAGTGGCACATCACATTCCCAAAGCATTCAGACCCCAGGGGTGAAGCTGGGGGCTCTTTCCAAGGGTTTGGGGGGGGCCTCTTGCAGCACCCTGGTTTGGCTGCACTCGGAGTGGTCCTGCCGTGACCTCCCGTGGATTCTGCTCATATTGCAGCAGTTTAATTCTGCAGCGTCAGGGAAATTCTGAGCGTGCGTATGGGGAGGAACACGGCAAGAAAAATTGCTGACGAGGCATTTGGGAGCTGCTTTTCCCTGAATCTGGTTTAGGCTGTGCAATGCCAGTGACAACTGGTTCCCTCTCAAATTTTGGGGTGTTTTTTATGTGTTAATCCCAGCTACTGAAGCCCCTGTAGAGAGGGGAGTGTATGTGAATCCCTGGGTTTTGGTGTGCTCCTCCCTAAGGAGCCTCTAGATACTGATTTGGGATCTTAAAATGGAGAATTAAAAAACCAATTTTAAAAGTTATAAAATTGCAATCTAGGACTGAAAATGCAGCAGAGCAGCTGAGGGCAGGGTATTTTGGCTGGGCTGGATGCTGGGAGCCTGGCTAGGATCTCAAATCCCGACGAACAAACTTTCCAGCCCTCCTTTCCAGCTGTTACCATTTTCGGACTAGCTCTGGGCTGCGTTTACATTCCTGGCCCTCCTTCCCAGTGCCAGTGAACGTGTTAATGCCATTTTTCTCCTTTTCCTTCGCCCTGCTGGTGTCCTACAAACACTGATTTGTAGCAGCACGGCAGCCGTGGATGGTGCTGGGTGTGGGCAAGGCTGTAACGCTGGGGTGGCTCAGGGGGAAGTGGGGTTGGGGTCCTACCTGGGGGGCTCTGAGAGCCACTGTTTTAACCCAAATGGAATGTGGGAAGGCAGGTAGGAGCTGAAAGGATTGGGGTTTTATGGATTGGCTGAAATAGCATCTTCGTGTGGCAGTGAGGGGAGCCTGAAGTCACCTGATGGATTCACTCTCTGCCATGGTGGACTCCGGGCAGGAGATGAGCAGAGCTGGGTGCTGGACCTGCTGCTACTGGTGAAGCCATGGCAAGAACCCACCACGGTGCACCCTGTAGGGTGCTGGGAAGCAGCCAGATGGGCGGGCAGCAGCCTTATTTCCCAGGAGTCTGAGTGGCCTGAGCAAGGAAGGATGACCCTGAGACCTGGGAGTGCCCTGATGTTTCCTATGGAGCCAGGCTGGGAGAGCAGGTTGTGCTCATGTGGAGAAGAGAAGGCTCCAGGGAGACCTTAGAGCCCCTTTCAGTGTCCAAAGGGGCTCCAAGAGAGCTGGAGAGGGATTTTGGACAAGGCCATGGAGTGCCGGGACGAGGGGGGAATGGTTTTGAACTGCCAGAGTACAGGGTTGGGCGGGATATTGGGCTTCCATCACACACATCCCTGTCTCCCACGTCTGGGAAGGAAAAGCACTTTTTGGTTTTGAGAGGTGCCAGCAGTGCCTTGATGCCCCCAGAACTGCAAACCTGGCTGGGGTGGTGGCCTCTGACAGGCCCCTCTCTGTCCCAGCCCCTCTTTAGTTTGTCACCAGGAGATGGTGGAAGGATCAGCGTGCTGGGACGTGCTGCGTGTCCCCGAGACGATGGGGGCTGGGTGTCAGGGGTCCCTCAGGGGGCAGTGGCCGTGTTTGGGGGATGCTGCGGGTGGGGGCTGCTGCGTGCCGGGTGTCCCCGAGGCGCCGGTGCCGTGGCCCGGGGGTGTCCCGGCGCTGCTGGGGGCGCAGGGGGCGGAGCAGGGGGCGTGTCCCGGGAGCGGGGGCGGTCCCGAACGCCCCTCGGCCCCGTCCCCGTGCCCGCCCCGGTCCCTCCCCCGCCGAGGCGCCGGCGGTCGGCGCGGCCGCGGGGCTGCGCTCCCGCCACCGCTCCCGCCGCCCCCATGGGGCGCCCGACGGCGCGGCCGGCCCGGCGCGGGAGCTGAGCCCGGAGCCCCCCAGGTACCGTATCCCCGCCGAGACCGGGCATCCCCCCCTCTCCCAGCCGGGCATTCTCCCCCCCCGACCCCCGGGACTGGGTGCTCTCCCCGCTCCAAACCCCCGGTACCGGGCATCCTGCCCCGCTCCGCGCCCCGTCCCCGATCCCGGGCAGCCTCCCGCCACCCCGGGGCCGAGCATTACCGACCCCCGGGACCGGCTACCCCTCTCATCCCCTCCCCGGGGTGCTGGGGATGCGTTTCCCGGCCCGGCGCGGTGGGAAGGGGATGGAGGGGGCAGGAGCAGCCCTCGAGGGTGCCCCCCCCCCCACCCTCCAGGGGGGTTTGTGATGGGCACTCGGGGGGCTTCTTGGGCACGGGGTGCCCCCCAAGCCAAGGCAGGCGGGACAATGGGGGGAAGGTTTGTTTTGCCCCTGGAGCACAGACCCCACAGCGTGGCCATGAGGTGCCCCAGCCGCGGCGAGGAGGGTTTATCCAGAGCCAAGGCTTGGCTTCAAACCTCTGGAAAATAGATGGGGCACTGGTTCTGAGGCCCAGCATGCGCCCCGCGGATGGCATCCTCCCACCTCTCCTGCCTTTGCAGTTGCGTTTCCTATTTAAAAGGGGCTTTTCTCTCCCTCTTTTGGCCTGGAAGCCAGCCCCACCGGGCTGGGAGCCCAGCACGGCTGTCTGCCGGTGCCGGCTGTGCCTGCCGCGGCTCCGGAGTGACTTTTGGGATTTGCATCTCTTGGCTGTGCCTCCCTTGCACCCCCAAAAGCCGCCTGGGGAGCAGGCTCTGGAAGCGGGGAGGATGAAGGCGGAGGAGGAAGAGGAGCAGATGTAGCCGAGGTCTGGGGTTTGGCTCGGCAGCCTCCCGTTTCGGGAGCACGAGGGGAGCGGGAAGGTTGGGATGGGCTTCCCGCTGGCACGTGCGGGGGATGGCGCAGAGCCCGGTGGGCTCCCACCCCCCCGTGGCACCGAGTCACCCTCGCTGCCGGAGAGGCTGTCCCGGGAGCAGGGCTGCCGACTCCCTCTGAGCTCCTGCCCAGCTCCTCGGGGCTGAAAACTTCCAGAAACCTCATCCAGGCTGCGTTTCCGATGGCTGCCGGACTTTTCCGGACCTGCTTCCCTGCCCTTTCCCCGGTGCATCCTATTAGTGCTGGGGGAGTCGACACCCCCTCGTCTTCCCGCAGCGCTTCTGGCCGTGGCACCCCTCACATGCCGAGCTTGTTTTTCTCCCCTGGATGGGAGAAAAGAGCGGATTTTGGGGTGGCTGGGCTGGGAGCAGGCAGGCATTGCCTGAGGAGGAGGAGGCAGCCAGGCAGCGGTGGTGGGACATTTCCTTCCTGGAAGGCAGGAAGTGATTATGTCTTTGCACGGAGTCTAAAAATAACGGGCAGGTCTCCGTTGTGAGCAAAACTCCCCTGGGATTTGCTTGATTTTTGCTTTATTTATTAAGAGAGCGGGGCGGGGGAGAGGAGATCTGTGAGCTCCGAGTCCTCCTGCATCCCAAGCCACGCTGCTGGCGTGCATAAGGTGCTGCTTGTCCTGGGAAAGGTGTGGTCTGCAGCGCTTCCCGGCGTGGAAAAGCGGCCCCGTGTAAAAGGAGCCGTCCCGTTGCTCCGGCAGCCTTCCCCCGTTGGGAGGGGAGCCGTGGTTAGCTATGAATAGCACAAAATCACAGCCCTCGCCTTCCCAAAACACCCCGGCCGGCTCCGCGTGGCGCTGGCCATGCCGGGCTTGCGAGCAGGGGGTTGTGCTGGGGGGGACAGGCTGAGCTCCCCACCCTTGGGGACACCCTACTCCCCCCCCGCCAGCCGCAGCGGGGTCACAGCGCAGAACCTCCGGCGGGGAAAAGCTTGGCAGGTCTGGTTTGGGTGTGGGGCTCTGATGCTTCCTGGCAAGCCGGGGACTGTTTGGTATTGGACAAAAGCTTTGCCCACAGGTCGCCGGTCTCTTTGGAGATGCCCTCAGCCTTTATCTTCATCTTTTATGGCTTTTTGTTTTGTTTTTCCTTTGTGCTACTGAAAGGAAACCCTTCAGGCGAGCGTGCTCACAGACCTTGAAACCACTGGCAGCGAGCTGACGGCACAAGTGGCAACACTGGTGCTTCCGAGTGAGGGCTTTGTTCCTCTTTCCATTGCTGCTCGCTGATGAAACCCCTCACCTCAACAGCAAGCAGCCCAAGCATCTCCTGCCTGCCCAAAAAGCAGCACCCCAGAGACGGGTGGGATGCATGAAGGAACCTGCCAGCAGGCCTTCAAAGTTGGGGGGTGTGAGGCAGCAGTCACAGGTGGGCTCTTTGCAAAATCCTGGAGTCACTGAATGGTTTGGAAGGGACCTTAAAGGTCATCCCATTCCACCCCCTGCTGTGGGCAGGGACACCTTCCACCAGACCAGGTTGCTCCAAGCCCCATCCAACACTCCCAGGAACATAATTCCTCCCGGGCTGTGCTTAGCAAGGCAGGTTAATTATGCTGATTAATAATGCAAACGAGGTTCGTGAAGAAGGGCTGCAGCCTGGATGCCATTCCCAATGGATACTAGTATCCTCCTCGTGGTGGGAGCAGACTGGCATCCCCATTTTTGGGGTGACTTTCTTTCTCCTCCATTCCCTGTCTCTAACAGCTTTCCCTGGCTTCAGGGTGAGGAGTTTTGAATCAAGTAACTAAAGGCAAGTTGGTCCCATGGAGGATGGGGATGTGGCACTCGCTTTTCTGCCAAAAAACAGGAGCATGCTGGGGAGGGAGTGTGAAATGCCTGATCCTCGTTATTCTGGATGCTCCTGCTTGGATCTGGGGGCAGGCATCCCACTGATGCTTTCCTGTGGTGCTCAGCAGGTGCTGGTGGGGGGATTGGCAGCACTGATCCCGGCCTGATTGGGAAATACCTCTGGACTTTCTAGGAAAATGCTGCTTCTTTAGTTATATTTTTGGCTGTTGCCACCGGCTCTCCAAGGAGCTCATGAGGATGAAGGGCGGTCGCTTTTGCTCCTTTAAAGATATTAATAAATCAGTCAAGGCTTGTAAAAACAGAGCTGTCTGCTGCAAAGTTGCCTTTCCATGGCCTTTTCCTGCTTGTGGCAAAGTGCTTTTAGGTTGATTTGAGGCATTTTGGTTCTTTGCCTTATTTTACCCTCACAGCTCAGTGGGTGGACAACACATTCCAAATCATCTGCAGCTTAATGTGTTACTTCTCACCTTTATTTTTTGTTTTATTATGTGCTTTTAAGAAGGCAGGCTGCTTCCTTCCGGCATCACCTGGAACAACAGGAGCCTGGTTCCCATGCAGCCTTTGCTCTGGGATATCTCCTGGCACAGGCAGGCTGTCCCAGAGAAGCCGTTTGTGTGTGATTTAATGTTCACTGTTTTTTTGAAGAAGAGGGTTAAAGAGCACGCTGGGGCGGGGGGCTCAGCTCCAGCGCTTCCTCCGGGCTCCGGTGATGCCCCTCCGGCTGCACCGGAGCTTCCTGCTGGCCTGAGGTGTTTCCTGCCTCCCTGCTTGGCTCAGCAGTGCTCCAGGGGTGCCCCTGGGTCCCTCGGGGATGCGTCCATGCCAACTCCATGCTGAAAAGCCGCAGGGGCTGCCCCACACCGAGGAAGGATGGACGCATTAGGAGGATGCTGCCATTGCTGCTGCTTCTTCCCAAAGGGCTTTGCTTTTCATTTAGAGGAGCTTTAAAAGCTATAAAATGTCTCGAGGATGCACGGAAGGGGATTTATTTGATTTATTTCCTGCTGACAATGAGGCGGCCAGGCAAGTGCACGCTTCCTCCTCGGCGCGGTGGCCGGGGCAGATGCATCCTGCAGCTGCAGCCTGACCACCTCCCACTATATTTAGTCCATTGTTTGCTCCAGCTTTGAGTCCTCTCCAGGTCCCCGGGTGTGGGAATAACCCCTGGGCTGGGCAGAGGGTGGGGGAGGTGGGAAGATGGAGGGCAGAGCACTGTTACAGTGTCGTGACTTCTGTGGGAGAGGCTGCGGCATCCGCACGCACAGGATCCATTGGCACGCTCAAGTGGAATTCTTGGGATGCTCCCGGTGGCTCCTCTGGCATTCCCTGTCCAGGCTTGGCAGAGCTGGGTGTTTTGAAACAGGGTCTGGAGGGGAAGGAAAGCACTTCTGCCCTGCCCACCTGGAGGCTCTGCTTTCTCATTAGGCAGCAAGAATAATTAATCGGCAGTGCTTTGAATTTAGGCAGAACACCCGGGGAGGAGCACTGCTGGTTTGTTTGGTGGGATGCCCTCGTGCAGGGTGTTGGTTCTTTTGGCAGCTGGGGAGAAAATGGGCTCTTTGTTCAGGAACCTTGGCCACGACTGATCTCAGGCTTGGCTTTGGGGTCTGTGAAGGGATGAGCTGCTGGCTGGGGGAATATTTCTGGAGTTTGTCCCCGAAAAGAAGGGCAAGGTGCAGACAGGAGGCCAGGATGCTGTGCAGGGAGATGTTGTCTCTACATCCTCTCTCTCCTAGGAAGGAAACCCCCAAATACGGTGTGGTGAAAGGGAAGGGATGCTCAAAACCAACCCATGCCATCTGATGGCTAATGCCATTGTAAAATCCATGTGGCTTGCTTCCCAGCCTCCTAACCTGGAATCGTGGAATCCCAGAATGGTTTGGGGTGGGAAGGACATTAAGAGATCATCTCGCTCCAACCCTCTGCCATGAGCAGGGACACCTTCCACTTTACCAGGTTGCTCCAAGCTCCATCCAGCCTTGAACACTTTGAGAAGCATCGACATCTTCTCTGGGCGTCCTGTTCCAGTGCAGGAACGTCTCGTGGTGTTTGCCAGCTGTGGCCAGCAATGGGGAAAATAATAATATTTGGGCTGATCCAGAGCCCTTTGGTGGGCTGGTCCTGGCCAGGCTGGGCCCTGGGCTCCTGCTTCCTTCGGCTGGCCTGTGATGGTGGCTTCATTGCATCTCTTCCCATTGCAGCCACCAGCAATATTTGGTAAAGTTTTCAGCCAAGATAATTTTGTGTGTTTTCCTGGGGTAGGGTTTTGCTTCCCTACCCATCCCAGTTTGTGTCCCAGCTTGCAGAGTGGGCACTGGGGGGTGTAAATCCTCCTGCTCCCATCAGATGCAGCAATACCAGTAAATAGCTGCTTCCATTTGGATAACACCAGCACTTCCCTCTTCCCGTGGCTTTTTAGAGCAGTTCCCTTGCTTTCCCTCAGCTGCCACTTTGGGTAATTTCGGTACTTTTCTTGCTTAGTTTTGCCTGCCCAACCTAAGCAGGGAGTAAGGGAAGAAGCTGAGATGTGATTTCCTCTCTCTGTTCATTTTGTGGTTTGAAATCCGCCCGGCGTCTTTTATGCCTGTTATTTCTTGGTGTGGTTTGTCGGGAAAAGCAAATATCCCTGGGGGTTTTAGGGTAGAAGTGGGTGTCTGTGGGGAGGGGAGAAAGACAAAGCAAATACAGGAACTGCCTGCCTTGAAAGTGGGGGGTGGAATCTCCATCCTGCAACATGGGGATGGCTGGAGCAAACCCAGAGGGATCGATCCAGCCCACTGTTGAAAAGATGCACCCATTCTGAGCAAGATTAGGGAAAAAAAGCATCCTGGCTGGATGCCCCATTCCTGCTTGCTGCCTGAGCTATCCAAAGCCACGAGTGCTTGCTCTGAAACACTCAAAACCTCCCTATATATATATATATATTTTTTTTTCCCTTTAGTTTTGCCCTCACAGAGTTTATGTGAAAGAAACACTCACGAGGACTTTGGAGAAACGGCACTGGTCTGAAACAGCTGTTTTTGTTTTCCCCCCCTCCCTCTGCTCTTGTGTGTAAAAGAAATCGGGCTGCCTAATGGTGCAGAAAATTCACAGTAGAGCAACAAGTTTTCCATGGAGCAAGGAAGGAAGATGGGGAGGAGGGGAAAATGTGTGCCTGGGCACAGTGGTCTAGAAATAGCACATTTTCTGCAGGCTTTCCCCCCCGGCTTGAAGCATCTGCAGCTGCTGGGGGCATCACATTCGCTGGGATTGCAGTAAGGGATTGATCCTGTGCTGCCTGTAAGGCAGGAGGAGCAGCTGCAGAAGGATTTGTAGGGCTGGGTTAAAGCCATTCCCGGAATTCCCGGTGCTGAGCATCGCCTCGGAGCAGGTACCGTCCCCCTTCGGGTGCTGCCAGGGTTATTCCCGTGCAGCACAAAGGAGCTTTTACTGGGGACCGTCTCGTTAGGAGTGGGCAGAGTTTTTGTCTTTTCCAGGCTACCCCTTTGCCATCTCTGGCTTTGTTGGGAAGCGGGGATCCGGCCCTGGCTGGTGCAGACAGTGGCTCATTGTCCCAGCCCGCTCGAGTGTGGCGGGATGCTCCTGGCCGCCGCCAGGCCTGGCCCTTTTCATTCCATCCTTGTTCAGGGATGAGCTCCCTGGGGACGAAGCGGGGGCTGCTTTCGGGGTCCCCGCCCGCCCTGGGTGCTCCCCTGGGATGGGGACAACCGGCTGCTGTACAGGCAGCTTGCAGACTGGCACACACCCGAAATGACCAAGCATCCAGGAACACGTGCTCTCCGTTCGAGAGTTTTCCGTGCGGGGAGTGGTTTGTGGGTGCTGGGAGAGCAGGGGACAAGGCTCAGGCTGTGCAGAGCCCATGTGCTGACTCAGCAGATTTTAGGGAGCGGATCCAGCATTCCGCCCTTTATTTCCCCCCTCCCTCCTCAGCCCTACTTTCACCTCCCCATTGGAGCAAGCTGCATGGCAGGCAGGAAGAAAGCCTTTTGTGGGAGCAGGAGGGAAAGGGCTGGCTGAGCGTTCCTTCCCTGGCCGGCTGTCAGCAGGGGGTTGCCCTGTGCCTGCCTGGGATTTTCCCAACCTAAATCAGGAGCGGCTGAAAACTAAATTTCTTCTCCCTTTTATTTCTTCCCCTACCTCCTTGTTTTGTTGGCTTTTTTTTTTCCCCCCTTTCACTCCCTGCTGCTCTCTGCCCACCCCAGCACAGCTGCCCACGGATGATGGGTACGACGGCCAGCGCGGCACAGCAGGCGGTCTCGGCATCCCCCCTGGAGAGCCGGGCGCCAGGAGACGGCAGCATGGAGGACCAGCACTCCCTCAGCATCCACTCCTTCCAGACCCTGGGGCTCCACAACAGCAAGGCCAAGTCCATCATCACCAACAAAGTGGCGCCCGTGGTCATCACGTAAGTCCTCGGCAGCCTCCAAAATTCTGGCTTTCTCCACCTTCTTCTCTAAATATTGGGGTTTGTTTTGACCTTGACCTATGCTATTAATTTTTTCCTTTACCCTTTCCTTTGCGTGCATGTGGCTCTTGAAGGTACAACTGCAGGGAGGAGTTCCAGATCCACGATGACCTGCTGAAGGCCAACTACACGGTGGGACGCATTTCTGAGGCCACGCTGGAGCACTACCTGGTGCAGGTGAGCATTTCTACCACCAATTTCATCACCCAGCTCGTTACTGGGCTTTGAGGACCTCAGGAGTTTTTTAGGGGGGGCTCATTTTGAAGATCACATAGAAAAAGGCACTTTTGCACTCAGCTGTGTTCAAGTCCCACCTTGCTCAAATCCACTGATGTCCCACCTTCTCTCTTCTGATATTTTGCAGGGGAAATACTTCATGGTCAGGGATGTATATGGAAAATTAGATGTTTTGAACACTACTGGCAGCTGCGGCGCTCCCAACTTCCGGCAGGCCAAAGGAGGTTACGCCGTGTTCGGGATGGGGCAGCCCAGCCTCAACGGCTTCAAGCTCGTGCTGCAGAAGCTGCAGAGAGAAGGCCACAAGGTTGGTGGGAGGGTGGGAATTGGGGTGGAAAAAAGCCAGGAGAGCTTTTAGACAGCTTCTCCCCTGCTATTTGCAGGAATGTGTCTTCTTCTGTGTCCGTGAGGAGCCCGTGGTGTTCCTGCGGCTAGAGGGGGACTTTGTGTCCTACACCCCCCGGGGCAAGGAGAACCTGCACGAGAACCTGCAGCGCCTGCAGCGGGGCGCGCGGGCGGAGAGCCTGGAGCTGGCCATCCGCAAGGAGGTGAGCTGGGACGGGAAAAGGGTGCACGTCCCACGGGTTCAGAGGCCAGCGGAGGGCTTGTGACGGGGCTTTTCCCGTCTCCCGTAGATCCGCGACTTCGCGCAGCTGAGCGAGAGCATCTACTACGTGTACAACGACATCGAGCGGCTGCGGGACGAGCCCCACGCCGTGCGCGTGCAGTGTGACGAGGACATCCAGGTCACCGACGAGGTCTATCGCAGACCTGTCTTCCTCCAGCCCTCCTACAGGTCCTTCTTCCTCCTCCTCCTCCTGCTGCTCAGGGCTCTTGGCACCCCTTGAGCCACGTATCCCCCGTGGTGCTGGGGATGAAGCCCCTCCGTGGTCCCATCCTAACGAGGGCTGTCCCCATCCCGGCAGGTACCACCGGCTGCCCCTGCCCGCCGAGGGAGCCCCTTTGGAGGAGCAGTTTGATGCTTTCATCCGCTGCCTCAGGGTGAGCAAAGGGAAAGCACCTGGTCTGTGGGGCCTCCCTGGGGTGGGATTTGCTCCTGTGCTGTGTCAGAGACCACGACTGCCTGAGAGCATCTTATGGCTTTCCTTAACTCTGCCTCTTAGAGGATGCCTGTGCCTGCAGATCCCACTCCCCTTGCTGTAGGATCCTGCTGGAGAAGTCCATGTTGTCCAGCAGTTCATCCCTACCCCTGGCTAGAAATGACCATCCCTGGCCATCTCCAGGCAGCTGTTCCCTAAGTGGCTTTGGCAGGAATGATCTGCCTTCTTTGGTGCAAAGGTTTCCCACGTCAGAGCTGCATTTTTTTTTTTTTTTTAATTTAACATTCTGGAGGATGAAATCTCAATGGGCTGGGGATGAGTTGTGGGAACACCTCCAGTGGGGTGGACAGGCTGGTGGATGGAGAGGGCACTGGGCAGGGGAATGCAGTGGGTGGGCCACCCATTGTCCTGTCCTGCTCCATCCACCCCATCCCCTGAGCAAAAGGGAGATGCCACCCACCGCTCCATGCCTGGGCATGGCCTCCATCACAGCCACTGATGGGGCAGACCTGACTCTCCTGGAAGCCACTGGGGTCTCCATCCATCCATCCATCCATCCATCCATCCATCCATCCATCCATCCATCCATCCATCTCTCCATCCCTCCCTCCATCCCTGTGTCCCTCCCTCCTAGGAGAGCCCCAGCCTGCTGCTGCGGGACCCCGGCAGACCCCCGCCCGCGCTGCTCTTTGGCTGCCAGACTGGCGTGGGCAGGACCAACCTGGCCATGGCCATGGGCACCTTGGTCCTCCACCACCACCGAGGAGCTGCCCAGAAGCCTGAGTAAGCGGAGCAGCCCCCAGGGTGGGACTGGGGGGATGCCCATTCCCCCTGGGGCTGGTTTGACTTCCTCCTTCTCCCACCGCAGCTTCCCCCCCTTGCCTAAGACATCTCCTAGGGACAGGCTCCGGGTCATCCAGACCTTCATGGAGATGGTCCCCAAAGGCCAGCAGATGGTAGAGGAGGTAAGAGAGTGCTGGTGAACCCTCCAGCTGGGGGGGGGTGCTTGGGAGGGAGGGAAGGATGGAATTTCCCCCCAGATCGGAGGCTTATGGAGCAATTTCCTGCTTGCTCCTCCCGAGGTGGATGGTGCCATCGCCTCCTGCTCGGAGATGCACAACATGAAGGAAGCCATCTACGAGTACAAGAAGAAGCTGGAAGGGATTGGGGAGGACTATCAGATCCAGGTAATTAGAGGAGTGCTTGGATGCGAGCCATCGGCACAGCGAAATTTATTGAGCTGTTTTTGTGCCGGGATGAGAAGAATGTAAATTCTGGAAATCCAAAGCTTCCTGTGAGCTGGAGATTTCCCAGCGATATGAAACCTGGAAAGTTGTGGAGCGTCTCTTTTTTTTTTTTTTTTTTTTTTTTTTTTCCCCAGTTGTTTTAAAAGCCATAAAATGGAGCAGACTGGGATTGGGGGGAAACAAACTGGTTTGGGCTTTGCTACTACTTCTGGTAGATGACCTTGGGGGCAAATAATATCCTGTGCCCTGATTTCATCAGCTCTAAAATTGGAAAATCGATATCAGCCTGGATGGTAAAAGTCCTTGGGAGCTGGGAGAAATCATTGCAAATACAGTCACCCAAGGTCAGGCTTTTCTAGTTGTAGATTTATGTTTTTTCCTGTTGTTTTGAAGAGCCATCAGGCTGGCTTTCCATGCTGGGAAGCTGCGGTCTTCCCTGCCCAGCCAGGGGGCTCCTCACCAGGTGATGGAAGGAGGTTAGATGCTCAGGTGGAAGTGCTGCCCTGATCCCAGTTTCTTTGGAGATTAATTTTCCCATTTAAATGTTGAACGTGGAGTGGAAGTGCCGGAGCTGGTTGTAAAGAGCAATCTCAAACCAGGTGCCCTGTGGCAAAAAAAAAAAAAAACATGAAAATGATTAAGCAACAGGAAAAGAAGGATTTACTGTCACTTTTTTGTTGCTTAGTGGCAAATCCCAAATTTTATACTCCCCTGTTCCCTTTTAGGGTGGATTTGGTGCTGCTCGAGTGCTGTCAGGTTCTCTAGTACAGCAGGGGAAGGTTTGGCATGGGACGGGGGATTTTCCCATTGCCTTGAAGCCTTTCCCTGACTTTTCCCTGCTGGGGAAAGCTGGTCCGTGTCATCCTGGACTCCTGGAAAACAAATGGCTGGGGGACTGCCGTAAATAAGCCTCAAGGAGTGTTTATTTGAAGTTTTTGTGGAGCAAGAGCAGGTTTAAACAGTGGCAAGAGGCCAGGAAAATATGCTGGGGGCACATGGAGGGTGAGGAGGGGAGAGGGGATAATGCTCAATCATCGCAAAACCAGCCTGGGCTTCTTTGTGTTGAAGTGGTACTGGGTGAGCTGGTTGGTTTTGGGGGGAGGAAGGGCATTTCTGGGCACATAAGAAATGATGTCTGTGTGTTTCTGCCTGGGTTTGGGGGGCAGAAGTGGAGATTGAAGCCCTCAAGTGATGGAGGTGCAGGTGAATCCTGGTGTGGGATGCTGAGCAGCCAGACTCCCACAATAGCTGGCTTTCCACGGCTGAAACACGAGCGGATCATTCCCCTTTCCAGCCACAGGGTACTCAAGGGGAATGTTAAGAGGTTTGCCTTGGGTGAGGGCACTGGGGTGGATTTTATTGCAGGAATCCAAGTGCTTGGGAAGCAGCACCGCTCTGCTGTCCGTGCTGCCAGCAAACTTGGCACGGCTCCATCCCCACAGGCTTTGTTTTGAGTTTCCAGAGCAAATCCCACTGCCTTTCCTCTTGATAAATGACTGCAGGCCGGATTTCTCTTGTGGAGAACAAGTAAATATTCACGAGTCAGCCACGTAATGTCAGGGATGAGCAAGCCCCGCTGACCCCAGACACAGCCCCATCTTAAAGGGTTTTCCATCCTAGCCTGGGGAGTGGGTTCCAACAGGCTCTCTGGGGATCTTTGTGGATGCTATGCTGGTGCCAGGTTAATTTGTTGGATGGGATGCTCAGAGGTACAAACACTCCCCCCACAAAATTTCTGAATTATGGAAAATCCCGAGGGTTTGAGTTTCCTCCCGGAGAGGGGATAGCTGTGGTGGAGAATATGCCTGGGTTGTGGAGGTGATGATAAAGAGGAGGAGGAGGAGGAGAGTTTGCTGGAGACACAGGCATCAGGATGCTTCTGGACGTGGAAAAGGGAGGCACTTGGAAATGAAGGATATTGCAGGGTGTGGCTGGCATGGGGCCCTCTCTCCCCAGGGATGCCACTGCCTGAGCATGGAGGTGGCTGGAATGGGGGCAGGACCTTGCATTTTTCCAGACCCATCCCCTTGGGTTTGAATGTCCCAGCTGGACAGTGTGTCCATGTGACAGCATGGACTGGTTGGAACTGCTCCAAGTGTGTCCTTGTGCTAAGGGGAAGCTTTTGTTTTGAGCTGAAATGTGAATTTATGCCTTTGAGCATCATTTAATATGGGAAACTTGGAATGTGTCATTTAGAAAATAAAACAATTCATCTAAAGTGTCTGTAGGGCTTTTTCCCAGCCTCCTGGTCTGCTGGGGGCTGCAGGACCGGTCAGCACTGAGCATCACAGATTCCCTGTCCTTTGCTTCCAGGGGAGCAGCACCAAAGAGTATTTCCTCCAGAGGACTCTGCAGAGCCTCGAACGCTACTTCTACTTGATTGCCTTCAACTACTACCTTCACGAGCAGGTAAAAACCACCAGAACAACCACCCAAAACCACCTTCCTTGCCCTCTTCTTTTTTGGCTCCGTTGTGCGGCGGGAGGGCGGGGGCTTCCCCCTTTGGGTTTTCCAAGCAGGTTTTCTCAGTGGGGCGGCGGGCAGGGGGATCAGAGCCCAGGCTGATGGTGCATCCCCCGCCGGCAGTACCCCCTGGGCTTTGCCCTCAGCTTCAGCAGGTGGATGTGCCGGCACCCGGAGCTGTACCGGCTGCAGGCGGACATGAACTGCTCGGAGCTCACCGTCACCGCCGAGCTCGTCACCAAGGGCGCCCGAGTGCTGGTGAGTGAGCCCTGCAGAGGTGGCAGCGGCACCTGCCCGGGCTGCTCGCCCTCACAGAGGCGTGGAGGGGTGGGAGAAAACCTTTAAAGCCCCGCTAAGCCTGTGATGTGCTAGCCTAAGTTGTTCTCCTAGAGGTGAAAGCTGCAGCTCCAGTGATACGTGGGCTCATGCGGATTAAACCTGTGCTGTCATCTGTCACCCAGTTTGCAAAGGGCCCTTGCATGGGAATAAATCACACAGACTCCATTTTCTTCATGTGGAAAAAAGCCCCTTCTTTAGTCACATAAATCCTTTTTTTACAATTTTACAGACCTCGTGTGTGACTCCAATTGGTCAGTAGCTTTCTTGCCAATTACTTTTATTGGTAATTAACAAGTTGTTACCCTCACTCAAACCCCTGGTGTGTATGTACAGGAAAAGCTGTTTGTGAGAGCTAGTTTTCATTTTTTCTACCTAACTGTGTAAAACCAGTTTAGACAGGTGCTGGTTGTTTTTACCCAGGAATAGATTGTTATGTTAAGGTACTGATCACACCAGAATTGCTTTCACATGGGAATTTGCAAAGGCCTAGCTACCCTTAGAGGAAATGACAGGCTAGCCAGAGCAGGCCTGATTTTTGAGGCCTTTTTCTTATAATTTTTCCACTTTACTGCAACACCCTTGCAGATGGATGACAGAAAGCAGGTTGCAATTTTAATAAAGGAAAAAAGGAGGAGATGTTGCCACATGATACCACAGTACAAGCTGGCTTGTACTGGGCAAATTAATTCAACTCAGTCAGCTCCATAAGCTAGGCCCTGGGTTGACTGACAGGAACTTCAACCAATTACAATCCTTCCTAAGCTGGAAGCATATCACTGGTCCAGGATTTGGGGAGAGTAAAAGATAAGAACTATGAGCTACCCAGACTGGGTTTTTCAAATGTCCTTTATAAAGAAGGGCTTGAGAATGAACTCTCTCTGTTGCTCCATGACCATCGGGTGAGTGGTTCTCTTTGTCTCCAGCCCACTCCCCCTGCTGCATTCACAAAGGGTTTCCCTGTTGCAGGGCAGGTGTCTTGGGCTCTTGGGTCCAGGTCCTGCTGGCACCCTCAGCAGGGATGGAACTAGGTGGTTTTAAAGTCCCTTCCAGCCCGAGCTGCATGAGGATAAACATGTGGCCAGAGATCCCTGTGCACGTGGATGTGTCTGGAGCATCCTGTGATGTGAGCCGGGCAGCAGCTCCGTGGTTTCTGGGTGGGGTGGAGGAGGCCGGGGCCATTGGTGCCTTGTGCTGCAAGAAGAGCCTGTCCCGCCTTGGAAACGCAGCCAAGGGGCTTTGGGCCCTGGATGCTGCTGTTGGAAAGGTCTGGGGGCTGGTCCTGAGCAGGGTCCATGGGCTGTGGTGTGCTGCAGAGCTGAGCGTGGGAAGGGGCAGCCCTTGCCTGGACGTTGCTCTGTTCCAGGTGGCGGATGAGCGCTTCTGCCCGGATGTGCTGAGCACTGCCAAGGAGATGAGCGTGGCCAACTTCCGCAGGGTGCCCAAAATGCCCGTCTATGGGACGGCACAGCCCAGCTCCAAGGTGAGGGACACGATCCCACGTCGGGCAGGGACCCCACGTTGGCTCCCAGCCCTCCCATCACCCTTGGGCACCCTTTCCTTAGACCCTGGGCAGCGTCCTGCGGTACCTGACGGATGCCAAGAGGAAGCATTCCCGCATTGTCTGGATCAACCTCCGGGAGGAAGCGGTCCTGGAGGGGAACGAGCAGATCTACACGCTGCGGGAGCCTGGGCTCCTGGAGGAGCTGATCCCTGTGCCTGCTGCCTCACCCCAGCAGCTGGAGGTGAGCTCTGGGAGATGTTGGATGCTGTGGAGGTTCCCAGGAACCCTCATGGGTGATTTCCACAGGCTTTCGTAGTTCCTCGCCCTCTGGAGCTGCTGGTTTTGTTTTCCTTTGGGAACAAGAGAGCAAAGCAGAGATCTATCCTGGAAGAATTTATAGCATGACTTGAGAGCAAGGGTAAAAGGCATGTGGGGAAAGGGGAGTGGATGTTCCCAGCTGGATTTCCAGGGGAGGCAGGCATTGGAGGAGCTTGGCTGCCAGCAGCAGCGTGGCTGCAAGGAGGAGCTGCCTGGCGTGGTGGGAAATGATGCTCCCGGGGCTCCCACGAAGCACAGAGGGACCTGGGCAGAACTGGTGGCCAGGAGCTGTTGTGGGGTTTGGGGTGTTCACCTGCATCAAAAAACATCGATTAAAATCCTGCAAAAATGAGGAGGGGCGGGTGTTAGAGAGAGGGTTTCTCCATCCTCTGCAGAAACTGGAGGTTGCCCTGAAGGGGGACCTGCTGAAGTGCCAGAAGTGGCTGGAGGTGTACCTGGAGGCAGAGAAGCAGATGAAGATGTTCAAGAGCTGCCTGACCACGCAGGAGATATTCAGCCAGCAGAAGAATTCCTGCCAGGGACTCACCTACCGCCGCATCCCCATCCCTGACTTCTGTGCTCCCAAGGAGCAGGTACCCAGGGAGGGGATGGTGCTGCTGCCTCTGTCCCAAGCCAGCCCTGATGCTGTGCAGGAATGTCCCTTGGGTGCTCAGTGCTGGTGGGGTGCTTGCCAGGGAAGGGGGGGATCCCCAGGAGATGCTGTGTGCCTTCAGGTGGGCAAGGATGGATCTGGAAACGGGGAATTCAACCTGGAGGCTGTCAGACAAAGGGAACCCCAAGGTGAGGAAGCCCTGCATCCCTAAAAACCCACTGGCTTCATCCTGGCAGGACTTTGACAGGCTGCTGGAGGCCATGAAGAGCGCCCTGGCCGAGGACTCACGGGCAGCCTTCGTGTTCAACTGCTCCAGTGGCCGGGGCAGGACCACCACGGCCATGGTCATCGCTGTCCTCACCCTGTGGCACTTCAATGTGAGTATGAGGGGCTGCAACAACCCCTGGTGGGGTTCCTGGGGTGCCTCTGGAGAGCCCACGGCAGCTGTGTCACAGCCAGAGGGTTGAAAGCAGTGTGGGCAGGGCCAGGGTGGACTGGGAGGGTGGACATCTGTATGTTGTCATTTGCTGTGCCTAACGCCCAGTGAGCTCCAGAAGTCTGGGTGAAACCCTGGTGAGCCTTTACCCTCTTCCTGAGAGCTCCTTCCCCAGGATGAAGGGTTAAGGGCAGGGGAGATCATGGAATCGTGGAATGGTTTGGGTTGGAAGGAACCTTAAAGCTCATCTCGCTCCATCCTTTGCTGTGGGCAGGGACACCTTTCACTATCCCAGGTGCCTCCAATCCTGTCCAACCTGGCCTTGGGCAATTCCAGGGATCCAGGAGCAGCCACAGCTTCTCTGGGCACCCTGTGCCAGTGCCTGGAACGGCCCTCTGTCTATCCAGGCATGTGGCTCCCTCCTCGGGCCGGGGTAAAATTTTCATGTTCTGCGCCTGGCAGAGGCAAGGTGGGGGATGCTGGGGGTCCTGCTGGGCTGGGCACAGGCTCTGCATTTTTGTGCAGCCCATAATGACCCGGTCCCCTCTGGCCACCCCAGGGCATCCCTGAGATGAGTGAGGAGGAAATCGTGAGTGTGCCCGATGCCAAGTACACCAAGGGGGAGTTCGAGGTGAGTCCTGGGGCTCTCCCTCTGCTCCCTCAAGCCACAGCTGCTTGTTTGGAGGGGCAGTGGGACAAGGCAGGGAGGCTCCTGGTGAAGCCCTGCTGCTCCTGCCCGTGCTGCAGGTGGTGATGAAAGTGGTCCAGCTCCTTCCTGACGGTCACCGGATGAAGAAGGAGGTGGACATGGCCCTGGACACGGTCAGTGAGACCATGACCCCCATGCACTACCACCTGCGGGAGATCATCATCTGCACCTACCGCCAGGTGAGGCCCCTCTGCCCCTGGGCAATTCCAGAGGGTGCAGCCGGGCTCTGGGACAGCCCTGCCAAAGCTGGGTGGTTTCTCAGGCTGAAGCTCTCCGGTGTGTCACCAGAGAGGCTCTTGTGGTCACGGTCACCCTCGGATCCTGTGCTGTCCCTTGCTGTCCTGCATCCCACATCCCAGCCAGCATTGCTCTCTGCCAGCATCCCATCCCATCCCATCCCATCCCATCCCATCCCATCCCATCCCATCCCATCCCATCCCGCACAGCCGGCAGAGGGCAGGACTGCTCTGTCCCACTCCACTCCCAGCCCCCAAGGCTCCTCTGGCTCCTCAGAGCTTGGGAAGGAATTCAGCTTTGGGCAGGGGAGCTGCCCCTGGGAATGGACTCCATGGCCAGCTGAGCCTGTGCTCCACAGCCCTGTTTTACTTGGGAGCCTCTGTGGAGCTGATGAAGAAGCAAAAAGGATTATTTTAACCAGAATTGGGATATTTCAAACCTGTGCAGCTGTATCACCTGGGAAGGGCAGAGCCCAGGGCCTGGTGTTATTCCTGGTTTGTGCTACATCTCACTGGCAATTTCTCACTGCAGCTCTTGCTCCAGCTGCCAGTGTATTTTCAATTATCAGCTGCTAATGATTAATGGAGGGAAAAAAACCCCAAATGTTCAATCACCCAGGAACATCTGTAGCTTTCTGGGGAATTTGCCTTCTGTTTCCTGAGATCCTCTGCACTTTTTGGGGGAGCTGGGGGAGAAAACCTCTGGACATCTAACTATTTGCAGATGTAGCAATTATTAATTATTTATAGTCACATTTGTTTGTATTGATTTATTTTTATTCAGGATAAGCACTTTAATTTAATTTTGGCTTTCCCTCCTTTACTATGGGGATGTGGCCACGTGGGGTGTTTCACCTGCTTGGCTGTCAGGACTAGCACAGGGGTGATCCTGGGCTGTATCGCATTTCCAGGCTGGCATCCTCGTGGGAAGGCAAGATAAGGAGGGATTCATCCATCCCATTTGATTTGGCTTGGCCCTGAGCAAATGCTTTGATTTTAATTTATCTTTTGGTTTTTTCCTCAGTGATGGGCAGATTGGAGAAGAGAATGATGAGAATTGTTGGGGTTTTGGGAGCCTGCTGGGAGATGCTTTTCAGGGTTAAGGCAAACAGAAGGGAAAGGTGTTTTGAAGGCTTGGTTTGGTTTGTTCCGACCTCTTCCCACCCCTAACTGGGAGGAAAAAATAGGAAAACGTAGGAAAATATAAATAATGGGAAAAAAGATAAATGATAGGATAATAAGATGGTAAATGGTAAGATAATAGAAGAAAAATAAATAGGGTAATAGAATAAAATGAGAAGTAGTAGAGTAATAGAAGAAAATTAAATAAGAGAATAAAATGAGAAGTAATAGGGTAACAGAAGAAAATTGGATAATAGGAGAAAATTAAATAGGATAATAGAATAAAACGATAAGTAACAGAAGAAAAATAAATAACATAATAGACTAAAACAATATATAATAGGATAAAAAATAAGTAGGCTAATATAACAACATAGTAAACAATAGGATAATAGAATGAAAAATAAATAGGGTAATACAGTACCAGGATAAATAACAGGATTATAGGATTTCCTTTCTACAAATACTGGCACACACGGGTAGAGGAGACACCTTTTCCCAAGGGCAGAGCTGGAGTGAGGAATTGCTGCTTTTTGGGGTGGCCTGTGGGATCAGAGCTCTGATTTATTAGTAGTTACTAATTCCTAGAGAGGGCAGCATGCAGGGCTTAAGATAATGGCAATAATAATACTAATAAAAATTACTGTATAATTACATACAATATCTAATAAAGCAATAAATAGAAATATTGAATGCATGAACACTATAATATGTATAAAACATATATTTATAATTTATATATATAAAATAGTACTGGGACATGTGATGGACATCAACTCTCCTCTCCTCTCCTCTCCTCTCCTCTCCTCTCCTCTCCTCTCCTCTCCTCTCCTCTCCTCTCCTCTCCTCTCCTCTCCTCTCCTCTCCTCTCCTCTCCTCTCCTCTCCTCTCCTCTCCTCTCCTCTCCTCTCCTCTCCTCTCCTCTCCTCTCCTCTCCTCTCCTCTCCTCTCCTCTCCTCTCCTCTCCTCTCCTCTCCTCTCCTCTCCTCTCCTCTCCTCTCCTCTCCTCTCCTCTCCTCTCCTCTCCTCTCCTCTCCTCTCCTCTCCTCTCCTCTCCTCTCCTCTCCTCTCCTCTCCTCTCCTCTCCTCTCCTCTCCTCTCCTCTCCTCTCCTCTCCTCTCCTCTCCTCTCCTCTCCTCTCCTCTCCTCTCCTCTCCTCTCCTCTCCTCTCCTCTCCTCTCCTCTCCTCTCCTCTCCTCTCCTCTCCTCTCCTCTCCTCTCCTCTCCTCTCCTCTCCTCTCCTCTCCTCTCCTCTTGATGTTTTTTCCCTGGGGAAGTGCTTTATAGCCCAAAAACTCATGCTTTGGGGTACAGTTCACCCTTGGCTGCCTGTTCCTGCTCCTGTTCCCCATGTTTAGCCATCCCTCACCTATTTTTGGGCTCTGGGAATGTTGTTACCCTCTGGAAACCACAAGGAAATGAGAGCCTGGAGCGCCAACCCCGGCAGGAGCGGGCTGGACGGATGCACTCATTTTTGCCCCCAGAGTGTTCCTCCCTCTTCCCGTGCCCTTCCCCGGCTTCTCCCAGGGCTGTGGGTGAGGGTGGGATGCAGGAGCTCCCCTGGGGGTGCCACAGATGCCTCAGCCAGGCTGTTGTTCCTTCCAGGGAAAGTCGGGCAAGGATGAGCGGGAGGCGCGGACGCTGCAGCTGAGGAGCCTGCAGTACCTGGAGCGCTACATCTTCCTCATCCTCTTCAACACCTACCTGCACCTGGAGAAGAAGGACTCCTGGCAGAGGCCCTTCAGCCTCTGGATGCGTGAGGTGAGGCTTCCCCAGGCTGCCACCTCGTGTTTACGTGGGAATGCAGGAGTTTACTGGGAAGCAGGCACCCATCCTTAACTTACATCTGGTTTCTGGGCTTGTTGGGGCGTCGTCTGTGCTCCCTTTGCTCCCTGCGTTGTGGCTCTCATGGAAAGCCACTGGAGATGGATGGCATCCCACCACATGGAGGGGCAGCTCTCCCATCCCAAACCTGCTCTTTTCCTCTGGTTTGAGTTTCCCAGGGGTTTAGTTGTGATTGCAGCATCTGGAGCTGGGGGGGCCACCAGCCAAACCTGCCTGGGCAGGACAGGTGGCACAGGGGATGGGGAGGGTGGGATATCCCCTTGGATATCCAAGGGGATTGGGAACCAGCTGGAAAAATGGAATGGGGGGCAAGTGAGAGACCCTAAATGAGCTTTATGGAAAGGGGGAAGGCTGGGTAAGAGACCCTAAATTACCCATTTTTCCTGCTTGGGGGGGATGTAGTTGCTGGATTTATTTGGGATACATTGATTTGAATGGGAATGTTGGGGGGGGTGCATAAATTTTCCTGGAAAAGGGACTTTGGAGGTGGTACAAGTGGTGTGGGGATCATAGGGGTGTGTGTGCTGGTGCCGGGGGGGTTCTTCTGCATGAAAGGAGAGTGAGGGGGGAGAAGGGGAAGATGGGGACATGACAATTTTAATAATGCCATTATTATTATGATGATGACATTTTAATTATTTGTATTTATTTAAACTTTATTATTGCACGACTGAATCTTTACTACTTTCAATCTTAATTTTTGTTATTTTGTTGTATTACTTCTATCGATGTACCCTACAATTTCAGTTGTTTTTTAATTTATTTTGTCATTTCCACCTCTTCCTTCTATTACGGTGCAGAGAGTTTTTCTCCCCGTTCCCGGCCGGCGTTGCTAATTCCTATTGGCATCTTTGATCCGCGGCGCGGCCGGGCGGGAGATGAAAGGGCGGAGCTGGGGCTGGAGCCGGAGGGGGGCGGCCGGTGCCCGCCCCGCCCTGGCATCCCGGTTATGCCGGTGTTTGCATTGCCCGGCGGCCGCCGCTGGCTGGAGCAGCTTTTGTGCAGATTTGGGATGTTTGCTGTTGGCTGGATGTGGGAGGCCTGCGGCTGAACGCAGCAGTTTTTAACGCGGCACTTTTTGGGGCTGCATCCTTTAGTGCTGCGGCTTTTTTGGGCTGCACCTTTAGTGCTGCATCTTTTGGGGCTCCATCCTTTAGTGCACCCTTTAGTGCCACACCTTTTGGGGCTGCACTTTTAGTGCATCCTTTATTGCATCCTTTAGTGCTGCACCTTTTGGAACTGCACCTTTTGCGGCTTCATCTTTTGGGGCTGCATCCTTTAGTGCTGCACCTTTTAAAGCAGCACCTTTTGAGGCTGCATCCTTTAGTGCCACATGTTTTGGGGCTGCAGCTTTAATGCCGCATTTTTTGGGGCTGCACCTTTAATGCTGTATTTTTTAAAGCAGCACCTTTTGGGGCTGCATCCTTTAGTGCCACACTTTTTGGGGCTGCATCCTTTAGTGCCACACTTTTTGGGGCTGCACCTTTAATGCTGCATTTTTAAAAGCAGCAGCTTTTGGGGCTGCATCCTTTGGTGCTGCACCTTTTGGGGCTGCATTTCCAGCACGTGGATTTACGTCCGCCCTCTGTGCCCCCGTTTGCTGGAGCATCTTTGAGTGCCGCATCTTTCTTTTGGCGCTGCATCTTCTTTGAGTGCAGCCCCAAAAGGTGCTGCCCCTTTTAATGCCACATCCCCCATACGTGGGGTTTCCATCCCCCCCTCCCCACTCCCCTGGCTGCTGGAGGGGAGGGAAAAACACCCAACCTGCGGATACAAGGAGCCTTTGACCCCCGGGGCACCCCTTCCCGCTGCATAATCCCCGCGTTTTTAGCGAAAACAAGGCGCCATTGTAGCTTTTTGGCAGGAGGGTGCCAAAGCCAACAAACCCTGTGATGGCTGACCCCAGCAGCAAGGAAGAGGCTTGGAAAATGGATAAACTGGGGCTGGAAAGAAGCTGGGGGAGGTGAAGGGGGTGCTACCGGCACGGGGGGGATGCCGGGGATCTTCACCCCGGAGGTGGCAAAAGCATCCCTGGGGTGGGAGGGGGATCCAATCTCCCCTGTCCCTCTGTTTCCAGGTGGCAGCAGTGGCTGGGGTCTACGAGGTGCTGAACCAGCTGGGATTCCCGGAGCTGGAGAGCCTGGAGGGCAAAGCCCTGTGCACGCTGCGGGGCCGCTGGCAGGCACAGGGGGCCACGTCCCGTCCCTTCCGCGGGGACTTCGTGTAGGGCAGCGCCCGGGGGGAGCCCTGCTGCTTTCTCTGGGGTGGGGAAGAGCAAAAAAAAAAAAAAAAAAAAAAAAAAAAAAGACTGTTTTCCCCAAATCCGAGGGTGTGGGGAGGGAGGGACGAGCCTCGAAGCTGCCTTAGAATGGGAGGATTTCTGGGGTTCTTTTGGAATGCAATAAAAATATTGTAAATTAAAAATCGAGACCTTCCTCACTTTCTCCCTGAGGCAGTGCAGCATTTACACAAATGTATACATTTATATACACAGGGGTGTATTTATGTGAATAAACACACAAATGTACATGTCTCTATACACATAAATATATATATAGTTATATTTTTATGGCTCCACGTATATATGGAGCCATAAACACTAGCAGCCAGAATTAGGACTCACAGAAATCCCAGTCACTTCAAACCTGGGTATTTTTAGGGCTTGGTCATATTTGTTGATTCTTCCCACCTCTTTTTAGTCGTGGGTGCAGCTGGGGGAATGGCAGCTGTGGTACCCAGTTTTGGGGTCCCACTCCCCAGGTTGAGTGCCAGGGTGGTGCTGAGGGGACTGAGCTGCTCAGCAAAGGCGTAAAAGCAAAATTAATGCCAGCGGGCTTCCTTTGTTTTTTCAGGAAAGAGTGAAAAATGGAGTTAATCCAAAGGAGATGATATTAATGAGGGGTCCCAGTGCCCTGCTGGCCTCACAGTGGGGTGAGAGGAGCTTGGGGGGGGGGTCAGGGGGAAGTCTCTTGGAGGGAGGAGAGACTAGGATGGGAAGCACAAAAGCAGGAGCACACGCTCCGTCTGTCCCAGCAGCCGCTTTCATCCGCTGCCAGTGGCGGGAGGTGGCAGAAATTCAAAGGTGGAGGCTGGAAAGAAAAACAACATTTTAAAATAGCAAAGTGCTGCTTTTTCTTCAGCCTTGGCTGTGACGGACCCAGGTCCCAAGGGGTCCCTCATTTTCTTTTTTTTGGCTTAGTCACACATTTGGGGGTGTGCTTTTAATTTTTTTTTTTCTTTCTTCAGGCAGAAATACCTGCCTGAATGTTTGGCCCCTCGCTGAGTGTTGCAGTGTTTGGATAACTTGCTGCTGATGCAGTCAGACAGTTGATTGAGTAATTTCAAGAGGCTGTTGAGGCTATTTTCCCTCTTTTTTTTCCCCTCTTTTTTTCCCTCTTATTTTAGTTTTTAACAGAGCACATCCTCTCTATCCTCACATCCCCCTTTTTTCTGCCTTACTAAAGCAATTACCTGCAGGCTCTTTTGCTGCAAATCCTTCTCCTGCCCCAGCAGCAGCCCTTGGAAGCGACCCTGCCTATTAGGCCTATCTTAATTAGGCAGAGTTTTTAATTGCTTAGGAAATCCCAGCCTCTTTTAATCTTGGTAATGAAGGCTGGAGCTTTGCATCACCTGGTCTGAGGGGCTCAAAGGCTCCTTTCTGTTTCCCACCATCCTAACAAGTGATTTCCAAAGCAGGGCTACAGCAATTGCCTGGGAAAAAAATATCCTGGGAGATGGGAATGTGTTTGAATGTGAAAAATCAACCGTGCTGTGTTTATTCCTTCTTTTCCCCAGGCTGGGGAGGCAGAAACCCAGATCCCTCTCCTAGATGAGAAGTTAAAACCTGGCTGTGAATGGCCTGGATTTTCTGCTCCAAGGGAAAAGGATTGGCAATTCTGAAAGGATTCAGCCAGAGACAAAGCAAACAAGGGGTTATGTATCATATATTGTATATCATATATCTAAAATATAAGATAATTATTGAGTGTATATTATATATTTTAAATGCTATATGTCTATAGCATACATTTTATTGTATATACTGTGTATATATTATATATCATGATAGAAAATACACATTCTAGAATTATTCTGTACAATGTTAATTCTAGAAATATTACATACATAAAATATTGCAAATTCTATGTAATAACAACCAGGAACAACCTGGGCTAGTGGAAGGTGTCCCATGGCAGGAGGGTAAAAAGCAGCTATTAATTGGATGGGGTTAATGAGCTGACCTCCAGCCTCACTGGGGTATATTCCCTGCAGGAGCAGCAGTTCTTCCCAGGGAAGCACCAGCAAGAGGGTGTGTGGACTAAAATATCTACAAAAAAAAGAAACTCAAAGTCTGTTTTTACATTAAAACGGCAAGAGCTCGCTGATCAATTTTATTGATTTTCATGGAAACTGGTTTTCTGCAGGTTTCTGACCCTCACTTAACTCCTAATTCTCCACTCTCCTCACCTTGTTCGGGGCTTGGAGTGTGGGAGTACAGCCAAGGGGGTCTGAGGTTATTTTGGGGTAGGGAATTAAATATTAAATCCCAGCCAGCAGTCCTAAGGGATTGATTTCAGGGCAGGAAACACGGGTCTGTGGCTGGTTGTCTGCTCTGTTGGTGTTGATCCCAGATCTGTGTCTCATTTCCATGGGGACACAGGGTATCCCTACAGCTCTGGGTGCCATGGCCCATTTCTGGGGCTTGGTTTTGTCTCCAAACCCCTTTTCCCAAACCTGCAGGCTCACAGGGAAATGGGAAAGAGTCAGGCTCCGTGTTGCAGCTAAAGGGAAGTCCCAGCACTGCCCAAAATCACCCCACTGCTCTCTTGGTTGTACACACAGGCTGGGGTGGGTCATGGAAACTCTAAATATCCCTTAAAAAACCCAATCTACCCCTTATTCCACCTGTGGAAAAAGTTATTAGTGGCATTGGTGCTGCTGGAGCTTAGAAGAGGTGACATGTGGAGCTGGAGAACATTGAAAGGGGGAATAAATGGTGCAAGTGGCTCTGCTACCTGTGCCAGAGAGCAGGAGAGAGACTTTAGTTAAATATTTGTGTATATTGCCAGAGGAGCCTTGCCCAGCTGCTCCAAGCTGCACCACATCAGCTGCCCAGAAAACCCAGGATGCTGCAGCCTTGAGGGGAGCAAGGACAAATTGTCCTGAGGTGGGGGCTGCCCTGAGCCCCTCCCTGGGAGCTCAAACCCGAGCCAGGGGCACCTGTACCCTCCTCCCAGTTTCCCCTTGAGCTTCCCCCTTTCTGCCCAGGAAGCTTTGAGCACGGAGCAAAGGAGGGATGCTCCTTCCTCCACTCCAAAATACCCTGGATCATCATCAAAGAGGATTTTTTGGCCAGTTTGGGAGCCTGGCTCCATTGTCATGAAAGCAGTGAGTGTTTTAATGACTTTTTTCCCTTTTTCTTTCTGGGGGTGATGTGGCAATGGGGCTGTTTGTAGCTGTGCTGCTGCCTAACAAGATTATATTTGACATGGATAATTAATTAATGGATAATTAATGCTTCTACTTGCCTTCCCCATCCCTGAGGGTTTGGGGTATGCTGATGTGTCCTTTCCAGCTTTTTCTCTGCAGCAGATGTTCTGCACTCCTGTTCTTGTCTCTTAGCAAAGGTCATGTTTAAGGGTGTAATTAAAACATGTTATAAATTGAGGCACGATTAACCTGCAACCACTGCCTGAATGGTATTTGCTATTCATACAGGGACAAAACCTCTCTTTTAAATCCCTATTAAGACATATTTTAATACAAAACACTTCCTAAAAAATAGAAGAAAAGCCTTTTGGAACAGAATAAAACCCCTGTGACTCAATCCATGGGGAGTTCCAGGTCAAAATGTGCCTTGGAAGTGGAGGTATCCCCGTATTTCTTCCCCTGTGAGGAGGTGGGTACAGAGCTGCTTTCTCACTGCTCAGCCTTTGCCTTTGGGTGGAGCTTGTTTGGTGTGAGGAATATTTCAGTGGAGCTTTGCACCACGTGTACCCTTGGCTGGAAGGCTGCCTCCTTCCAGAGAAAGCAAAGCTTTCTGCCAGAAACCTTTTTTTTTTTTTTTTTTTTTTTTTTCTCCCTGGTAGAACAATAATATAGATAAGAAATAAAGATATAAATCCGCTGCGTGGGTGGTGACAAAGTGGCAAGAAACTTTATCCCAACCCCACCATCTCTCTGTGAAACTCTCCCCAGACAAATGGGCCTGGGACATCCCCTTTCTTTCAAGATTAGAATTTTTTTAATGTTAATTTCTCAAAAATTTATTAATTTTTATTATTTATTTATATTAATGTTTATGCATTTTATTTATTTTATTTTAAAATTTTGATTGATTTTACTTTAAATTTTTAGTTTTATTTTTTATTTAGAATTTTTTATTTTATTATGATTTTTATTCATACTTTTAATATGAATATTTAGTATTTATTTAATATTTATAATATTTATATATAATATTTATATAATATTTAGATAATATTTAGATAATATAATATTGTATTTGATTTTATTTTAATTTTTTTAATTTATAATTTTTTATTTTATTATGATTTTTATTCATACTTTTAATAAAAGTAGATTTTTGTATTTGTATGAAAATAATATTATATTTTAATATTATATTTTAATATTATTTTGTATTATATTATATTATATATGTTATATATTATATATTCTATTTATATAATATAATACTGAATTTGTATTAAAATAATATTATATTTTAAATATTTGTATATTTAAAATACAGCTGGTCTTGGCCAGCTTTTCCCTTCCTGCATCTTTGCATCAGACAGGGGCCCTGGGCTCCTTGGGCTTCACAGAGGTAAAAGGAAAGGGCTGCTCTGACCTCAGCCAGGGATTTTATTCCTCCTCCTCTTGCGGGCGAGTAGAAATCCTTGGAAGCTGAACTTCACGTGTTTTTCTGGTTTTTATCCATCCAGAAGGGAAAATGTGCCGAGGAGCCAATATTCCACTGGCACGTGGCGCTGCAAGGGGAAACCTGCAGCTATCAGAGGCTTCAGGGCTGTGCTTTTCCCCAAAAAATCCCCCTTTCCCCTGTTTTTCTGCCCAGCTGTGGCAGCTCTGCCAACTGTACCCAAGCCCCACAGCCATCAGCTTTTCAAGGCCCAGCTCAGGAGTGTTCCCCTTTAATTTTGGTGAAAATTGAGGGTGTTTGGGGCTGGGGGTGATATAATTTCTATTTACAGCAGCAGGGAACAGGCATGTGCTGGCTCGGGGCCACCACAAATAGCTCTGGACATGAGAGCTCTTAAAATAATATTAATAATAATAATAATTTCCATATTTTCCTTGCTGGGATGTCCCCCTCCGGCAGAACCCCCCGATGAAACCTCTGCAAAGGGAGCACATCTGGGTTTCATTTTTACAGCTGAAGAATAGTAATTAAGATGCTTTTGCAGAGCCAGGGCTTGAAAAACTAAAAATAAAAGCCATATAGGCACAATACCAGACCTCCAAGCACCAGAAAATCCCCTTTTCCCCCCGTTTTCACCCTCCCAGCTCCACTGGACCCCTGGGCACGGCCAAGCCCCTGCTCTGGGGAGCAGGGTGAGGAATAAATCATGGGCTGAAAGGGGATGGTGCAGAGAAGTGAGATTTTTGGCTAAACCCAGAAGAGCAATGGAAATGCTAACCTGTGTAAAGGGTGGCAGCAAGGGGAGGATTTCCAAAGCTCCAAAATCTACAGACATCATGCAAAGAAATCAGGCTTGGCTTTTTTTATTGCAGCAAAACGTGCATAAACCATGGACCTCAGGCTTGGAATGACTCTCTCCCTCTATTTTTCACTTTTCTTACATGAATATTGCAGGGAAGGGGAAAAAAAAAGCAGTTGTTCTCCAGCCCTCCACCACCTCAGGGTGCTTCTGGCCCCAAGCAAATGAAAAATTAATTTTCCCCAGCTCGAGCTAAAAGAGGAGATGGGGCTCAATGAAAGCACTCGCTGGCTGGTGGGGGTCATGCTGGAAAAATATCTGTGGGTTGAGGGGATGAGCAGGGCCCTGGGGACTGGGAAATGCTCAGAAGTTCCATTTAAGAGGTCAAAAAGGAAAAAGAAAAAAAAAAAGTATTTGGGATTTACATGGCAGCAAGATTAATTTTAGCAGGAAGATGATAAAAAATAAGGTGGTCAATGTGTGGAGAGGGAAAGGCTCGTTCTGGGGGGGGATGCTGGGCAAGGTTAACCTAGTTTGTATTGTGCATCAGCAGGGAAAACAGAAAGGGAAGGGCTGGGAATGCCAAGGCAGCAGGGATGGATGTCTCCCAGCAGCCAGGCCTGTGGCCAGGCTGTGCCAAGCCCCAGGGCTCAGGTGATGCTGGTGGGATTTTGGTCCTAAAGCTGTGGCACAGAGAGGCTTTGACACCACGCTGGATCCCACGGGATCCCACAGACAGGGTGCACACGTCTCCCTTGGATGCCACGGCCACCGGGGAGCTTGAAGGCTCTGTGGTTTGGGGAAGGAGGGTTCTGTGAGTTCCCACCCATGGCAGCAGGAGCCCCTCGCCCCAGGGACCACCTCAGACCCACCGAGGTGCTGCTGACCTGCAGTTCAGCATCTGCTGCAGCTGTGCTTGGAAAAACAGGGATTGTGGGGCTCTTTTCTGCTTCCCCATCGCCGGGACGCGGCCACGCCGGCGGAGCTCTCTCTGCGGCGCGGTTCCTAGAAGGAGAGCAAGATTTTCCCTCCTCTTTTCCAAGCCTCTGCCGCTGACAGTAGGGGCTGGAAGCCATCCAAGGCTGTCGGTATAAATCTCGCTGACCTTGTTTCACCATCCCTTAACTCGCAGCTCAGCCGGGACCGGCATCGGCTTCCACTTTCTGGCTCATTTATCCCTTTTCCAGCTTTACAGTTTGGGTTCCTGAGCTTGTCTGCTCATCCCTGGGTGGGCAAAGCAATGAGGGGGGACTCCCAGCCCCTAGAAAACCTCCCAGCAAGGCTGCCAAGGCAAACATCTTGCAGGAATTTGCAGATGCAGCTGTAGCTGAGGAGAAACGATGCTCGGAGGTGCGGCGCGATGCAGTTTGGTGGGATGAGGGAAAGATGCTTCTCTTTGGATTGGGCTGAACACAGGGCTCTGATCCCAAAAACACTGCCTAGGTGCCATCAGCAGATGAGCCTTGGTAAGATTCGAGCTCTGTTCCTGCCATGATGTGCCTAAACAGGAGTCTGTTCCTCTCCAGAGGTTTCTTGCTGTCACCCTTGCAACATCCTGTGGTAACTCGGTGTCATCTTTGCTGTCCCGTTGCTTCCAGGGGTCTGGCTGCAGGGGAATGGCCTCATGTCTCAGCCTGTGGGATGCTGGGCTCACTGAGGAAGCAGGGAGGATGGCAGCCTTTGGAGATGTGGGATGCAGAGCAGCTGGCCATGGGGAGAAGGCAGAAAGAGGTGTTTTTCCACCCTGGTTGGATCAGCTGCTTTGCACACCCAGCTCTCTCTTCTAGGTCCTGGAAAAAGGCATTGGGAACTTGGGTCCGCAGAAATCCACAGCATTGTGTGCTAAATTCATACAAACCCCTTCCTTTTCCAGCTCCAGTGAAGCCTCACCTTTAAAACGTTGTGCTGATTCCAGTGTGTTTGGGGCCTCGTGGAAGAGCTTTGCCAGCAGCTGCCATCGTCACTTGGTTTTGTGACAGTGTCCAGAATCTTTGGCATGCTGGCAGGAAGAGTTTGGTGGTAGGATATACCAGGATTAGTGTTTTACTTGGGCCAAACTTGCAGATATACAGATTAACCAGGAGGGAAAACTTTCCAGGATAAGAAAAGCAAGACATGCCCCCCCCCCCCAAAAAAAAAAAAAAAAAAAAAAAAAAAAAAAAAGAGAGAAATGTTCGCTTGTGGAGGCTCCCTCCATCTTTGGAGGTCTTAAAGTAGGGATTAGGGAGAGATCTGCCAGGAATGATCGTGCCTCGGGGCAGCTGGAGACCAGATGATGTGTCTGTCAGCTCCCTCCCTCCCTGCCTCCAAAATCCAGGCTCGTGCTTCTCCTGCTCCTCTCCTGGATGAGCACAACATCTTCGTGACTCCCCTTCGTGCTCTTCCAGCAGGACTCCTTAACGTCCCCCCGACAAGAGCTGAAATCCTGGAAAAGCGGTGGTTTTCTGCCAAGAGCTGCTGTGGAGAGGGAGGGGAAGATGCTCAGGGGGGTTTTCCCTCCCCTCCTGCCCCGGTGCTCCAGCAGCGGCTGCTCCCTGGTCTAATCCCGGGGCAGCTCGGCATGTCTGAGGGATGAGGTCATGCTCGCTCACCCACAGCGCGCCGTGCTTCTGCTTCCATCCCTCCCTCCCTTCGGAGAGCAGAGTGCGATTGGAGCCTGCTGAGGCTCCAGGTCCCCGCACGGTGCGTTTGGGGTACTTCCCCCACCAAGCTTTGCCTTGCTCTGAGCATGGATGCGTGTGGGAATTGGAGAAACAGAAACTTCCATGGACACGGAAGGGTTTGATCTGCAGCCTTGGGAGAAGCTTGCATTGATGTAAAAATAAAATACACAGATATTTAGCAGAAAAACCATAAACTTATGTTTCTATAGTTGTAAGTAAGAATATGCCTTAAGTTAAGTGAGAAGCTGCATTGATAAAATAGTGAAGGGTTTAAATGTAGGGGTGTGGTTGTATGGAATAAACTGAGAGTTTAGAAGTTATAATAGAAGCATTTGTGTATAAGTGTGACAGAAGCCTATTGGGCAAAAGTACCCACAGTGCAGCAGAAGTGAGTAAAGGTGACAGGTTAGAAAAGCAAAATAAACCTTGTGGCATCCATCTATTGTGTTAGAAAGTTCTGTATTGCCTCGTAACGAAGAATTTGTGACTGCTTTGAGCTATGGCCAACTGCCTGCTCCTCTAAAATCTCACAGCCTGTGAGATTGATGTTTATCTGAGCAATAAGTTGTTCTTAGCCCAAAAATAGTTCCAACCCTTCATTTCTAGCAGTGACAACGATCGATACGTTGCACCTGGATGGGGATAAGCATCAGGTAAAATCCCTGGCTGTGCCCCCTGCCCATCTTACCTGTGCCTAGGATGCTGAGCCATCCCCCCCAGTGCTTCTTCCTTCTTCCAGCTAATTTTAAAACCTCAGACTAACCCAAACAGCTGCAAAACACTTTTTACCCCTTCTTCTCCTTTTTTTTTTTTTTTTAATTGATTTTGACCACTTCTTGCCAGAAATCAGCCCGTGGCAAGGAGATGGTTGCGCAACCAGAGTGCAGGGGCAGCTGTTCCAGAGCCTTTTGGATTAACAAAGAGAAGGTTTAAATCTCTGGGAAAAAGACATGTGGCGAGCTAGGGCTGGAAATACAGCCCTGTCTTCTCAGTCTGGTAGACCCTGAGCTCCTGGCTCCCAAACTCACGATATTATGGGCAGAAAAGCCAATTTAGGTAATTGGTGGAGATTGCTACAATTTTATTAGCCCCAATGCCCTTCCCTCCAGGAGGTTTGCACAGCTGAGCAAAACAACCAGTGCCCATAAAGGCAGCAAAATAGACCAAATTAAGTGGGTTTGTTGTTGTTTTTTTTTTGTTGTTGTTTTTTTTTTTTTCTTCTTGTAAGAAATACTTCCAGCCTTTTGTGAAGGTTTTTCCAGCCCTCAAAATCAAGATTAATTGTATCTGGGGGCCAATAGCTGCATTGACTGCTGGTGGAGGGGATTTGGAACATGTCACCTGAGCTCTGGCTCCAAATGGTGCCTGGTGGGACAGGCAGGGCTTGGACACTGCAGCACTCCAGGATGGCCAGAAATTGGCACTGCCAGATGAAAATCAGGCTTTGGGAATACTGGCTGGAGCCTCCTGCAGGAAAAGGAGGCTGATTTAGGGTTTGAGAAACAGCAGCTGTTGTCAGCTTTCTTCTCTGGAAGCTGGAAGGAAAAGCTGCTCCTCCCCAGGCCTAGAGGTCACCTAAATAACGGGAAAGTCCCCAAACCCACGTCACTGGTAAATCTCCAGGCTGCAGAGGGAAGCCTTGAATCATAAAGAATTCCAGAGTGCATTATCCATGGAGGAAATGGGGGCACAAGATAAAATAGCACCCAAGGAGGGGAAAAACAGGAAAAGGAGCCATTTGGACTCCAAAATGGAAAGGAAAAGGTTAAGCCTAAAGTCAAGGAGAAGGGTGGGACAGAGTTAAAGGCTGGGAAAAGCAAAGCCAGGAGACAAAGAGGAGAATGGAGAATGGGCCAAAGCAGAGGGGAAGGACAGGAGGGAAAGGATGAAGAGAAGTTGCCTTGCTGCTTCTCGTTCCATCCTCTATGACAAGAACTGGGAAGAAAAAAGCTAGAATAAACAGATTTTTCTGACTTAAATGATGGTGTATTGATAGAGATAACACCAAAATCCACACTAATATTATTATATGAATATTTCAGGCAGATAAGACCAACACTTAGTGTCACTGTGTGGGTGACAAAGGAACATCTTCTGGGAGCCCAAGAGATCCCCTTGGAAGTTGTCTTTTCACCAGGTCCAGCATATCATAGGACCCAAACAAGTTTAATTATTACCTTTAGAAGGTAATAGATGAGGCAAGTTGTGTGTCAGGTCATTGCCATTGTCATTCAGCCAAGTTTATGCTGCCAAAGCCAGAGATTTGGTAACATCAGGGGAGGCACAAAGGTCCAGAGGGACTGGATGAATTCACAGATCTTGTGGATGAAGAAATAGTTTTTGCCTCTGAAAAACAATAATTAAATGATGTTTTCCAGAGCTGTTCTTCACAAGTAAAGTATGCCCTTTATTACATGTTTCCTCATAAATCTATTCAGCCAAAATAAGGGCTTGTTCCAGCTTTGATGCTCCAGCGGGTGCATATCTTCCGAAATAATCCAAAATGCTCGGAGCAGAAATTCTTTTTCTATCTTTTCTGCAAAGAATCTCTTGCAGATCATTTCTCCTCTTTAATTATAGATTGCACGAAGCAACAGAAGCATGAAAAGACTTAAATTGGGAATTAAGATCTGTTTTTCTTCCAGCTTGAAATTCTCTACTTGAAGTAAGTGTATTCCTCTCTCCTTTTGGAGGCATCCTGTGGCTTTAGCTACAGGGAATTTTGGATTGGATTTTGATCACTGCAGCCTCAGCTTCTCCTCTTTGCCCCAAAACCCAACCCAGTCACCCAGCTGGAAGGCAAGGCTCTCCACCCTCCTCTGGAGGGATGCTCTGGCAGCAGAGCACAGGAGAGTGGTGCCTCACCAGAAATGGCTGCGGCAGGACCATCTCCAAGGGGTTCCCCATCTCCCCCTCTGGATCCTCCTCCTGGCACCCAGCAGCCCCACCATCCTCCCACCCTGCAGTGGAGGTAAGCAGGGCATTTTCCCAAATGGTGATCCTTTCCTACCGTTCTGGGCATTGCTGTGCTGATGGGTTGGGAACAAAGCTCCAACTGAGGTCCTCCCAAGAAATCCAAAACCAGAATCCTAACCCCGACAGGAAGCTTGCAGGCTGGCACCTTGTTTTCCCTGCTTGTCTTTTCCCTCGTGCTCTGGCCTGTGTGGCAGCTTGAATGACAAGTTCCTCAAGGCAGGAATTACCTCTTGGGAAAGGTTTTGGGCTGCTCAGCATAACCCGAAGAGCCACTGGGCCCCACGGCAGTAAAACCCCAGCACAACCAGCACAGCTGGTGTTACTGGTGGTCAGCACAGCCCCCTCCCTGGAGCTGGCCTTGGAGTCCCGTCCAGAAGAAAAAATTAGCTGGACACAGCAAATGGAAAGAAACAGGAGGTTTGTTCCTCTGTGGTGATGGATGCCCCATCTCTGGAAGTGTCCAGGGCCAGGTTGGATGGGGCTTGGAGCAACCTGGGACAGTGGAAAGTGTCCCTGCCCGTGGCAAAGGGGTGGAGCAAGATGATCTTGAAAGTAACTTCCAACCCAAACCATTCCATGGTTCTGTGATGTGGGTTTGTTGAGTTCTGATGAGGTTTTTAGAGGAATACTGGATTTATTTGCCCCTTGTCAGGGTGGTGAGGAGGAGGAGCCCGAGGAAGCACAGCATGTATTGTACTGTGGGGTTCCAGCTCTGGAGCTGTGGTGATGCCTCTTGGAAAACCCAAGGAGTGTGGGTTTTCTTTGGAGAGCCAGCAAGACGGCATCCAGGAGCAAGGCCAGCACCTCCTTCCGACTGTTTCCCCCTAAAAACAGGAGGAGAGGGAAGAAAGAAAAATTAAATGGGATCCTGGAATGGTTTAGGTTGGAAGGGACATTAAAACTCATTTTGTTTTCAACCTCCTGCCATGGCCAGGGACACCTTCCACTATCCCAGGTTCCTCCAAGCCCCATCCAACCTGGCCTTGGACCTGCCAGGGATGGGGCATCTTCAGTTTCTCCGTTAGGGATGTTTCCACATCTGGAAAACATCCCAGATGTTTCCAAACGGGATGTTTGCCTCCAGCTCACGCGGAGGCAGCGCCCTAAGCTGGGAGACGATTTGGCTCTCCCTGTGGAGCATCTCCCTCCGCGCGGGGTCCCGCTGCAGCGAGGGGCCGGGAGGTGGGACTGGGGGAGAGGGGCAGAGCTGGGGGCGCTCCCCGGCTCCCGGCGCGTCTCGCCTTTGTTCGGGCAGCGCTGGGGCCGGGCGGCCGCGGGGCGGGGAGGGATGGGGAGGAGGGATGGTGGGAGGGAGGAAAGGAAGGAGGGAGGGCTGCCCGAAAAGGCTTTTTTTTTTTTTTTTTTTTTTTTTTTTAAATCTCCAAGAAAAGAACGATCCACAGGCAACGCGAGAACTTTCCCCCCCCCCCCCCCCGCGTCTTTAATAAGAAAACTATGTTTAAAATTTTAAAAAAAAGATTTTAAGAAATTCAAGAAAGAAATTAAATTAAAACGAGCCCGACCTCCCACCCCCTGGCCCAGACCCGGCCCCCGGCCCGCCCCACGCCGCTCGGGAGGCGGCAGAAGCGGCGGCGGCGGCGGCGGGAGCGCCGGCGGCCCCGGCGGCGGCGGGGGGAGGCGGTCGCCGGGCGCCGCCCGCCCCGCATCCCGCATCCCGCCGGCCCCGCATCCCGCCGCCGGCTCCAAATGGATTATCTGCGGCTGGTGCTCTCCTGCCTCGTCCCCCTGCACGGCTGCCTGGCCGCCGGCAGCGCCCCAGGTACGGTCGCTGCCCCGCGGACGGGGGGGCCCGGGGTGGAGGGGGTGGGGGGGCTGACAGGTGGCTGCGCCCCGGAGGATGGGGAGAAGGGAGAGGGAATCCGCTGGTGGGGGTTAGGTTTCAGTGGGAATTGGGGGAGATGGAGGCTGGGCGAGAAATAGTTGGCGTGTTTGGCGTGCGAGGGGACGTCAGCCCCAGTTCCTTCTGCTACGTTGGACGCACCCGCTTAAAACTACAAAGCGGAGCTGGGTCGGGACGGAAAAGCAGCTGTCGGGGTTTATCGAGCTCCGGCGGTGCTCGCCAAACGCTCCCCCGGTTGCGTTGGCCCCCGCGATGCCGGCGCCCGGGCGGGATGCTCCGTGCCCACGGCCCTTTCCCTCGCGGCTGTCTCCGCAGAGCTCCTCCTGTCCGGCAAACTCAGCGAGTATGGAGTGATCGTCCCCTTCAGCACCGACTGCCGGGGTCGCTTCCTGTCGCACGTGGTGTCCGGCGACGCGGCGGCGGGGCTCGGCCAGCCCGCCTGTCCCTCGGAGCCGTCCCCGTCCCCGTCCCCGTCCCCGTCCCCGTCCCCGTCCCCGTCCCCGTCCCCGTCCCCGTCCCGCCGCCGCGTCCCCCGCAGCCCCCCGGATGAGTCCCCGCAGCGCCGCTTGCTCTACTTCAACGTCACGGTTTTTGGGAAGGAGCTGCACCTCCGGCTGAGGCCCAACCGCCGGCTGGTGCCACCGGGAGCCGTGGCAGAGTGGCAGGAGGATTTTGAGGTGCTTTTCCGGGAACCCCTCCAGCAGCGGTGCCTTTTCACCGGTGACATCTCCGGGATGCCTGGAGCTGCCGTGGCCATCAGCAACTGCGATGGACTGGTAAGCTGGAGGCTGGTGGGATGCTGTGGTGGTGGTTTTGGTTTGTTAATTTGAGATTTTTGTTAATTTTGAGATTTTTCTGGTTAGTGTGCTAGTGGGTGTGGTGGGTTTTAGTGTTGGATAATCACTAGTGTGCTTACCTTTTTGCTGTGAGGTAGGATTAGGAGAAAGGTAAAGTAGGCTCAAAACTTTAAAAGGGTATAAAGAAAAGTTTATTAACAGTAACTGAAAGAAAGAGTAATAAAAATCCGAACAAAACCTTCAGAATACTTCTCTTCTTCTCACAGCGTTTTCTTCTCACTGACAATGTAAAGAAAAAAATGTAAAATTATCACTTCCCTAAATGCCTGGCACGCAAAACCACCATAGGTGCTTTGAGTGTGCTGCCTGTGTTTTGGTGTGGTTTCCTCTTGAGAGATTAATCCTGGTGCCCTGAAACCCGATTTTTTGGTGATGCTTTAGGTGTCTGTGCCATAAGTTGCCCTTTGACAGCAGCAGGTCCCCTTTCCCCATGTGGCCCTGGGTGTTACCCACCTGCTCCATCAGGGTGGTCTGTGCACCAGTGTTTATTTAAAAGGCTTGGAAAAATTGCCAGTCCTGTGCCTGAACTGCCTCCTGCCCAGATGCTGTTACTCCATGGGCTGTGCCCAGCCTCTGGGACAGGCACACACACTCATGGTGATGCTGTTCCATCCTTGCCCACCCGTGTTTTACCGTGAGACTCCTCCAGGAACTCAGGAACTTTTCCTCTGCATTTCCCACCTCTTAAGTGATGCTGTGTGAGCTCGAGCACCTCCTGAAATCACTGTTAGCTGTGGTCTGGCTCCCACCAAGCATCTTTTTGTAGGAGGACGTTTTTTTTTCTTTTTTTTTTTTTTTTTTTTTCCCTAATCACTCAGGGGCTCAGAGGCTCTTGGCTTTCTGAGCACAGTTCAGCATCAGTAGCTTGCTGCCACAGCGCTTTAATTCCTTTAAATGGCTCTGTTACCTCATTATCCCCAGCATCTGCTCTGCCTGTGGGTTCCCTACCTTTGATACGCTTGGGGAAGCGCTTATTTTTTAATACCCTTGGCCCGTTGCCCTTCAGATTTCCTTTGAGCCAATTTAAATCTTGTTTTAGGTGCCCGAGTTTGCTGTTTTCTCCTGGTACCACTTAAACTTACTGCCGAGTTGGAAGAAATGCCTTATTTTGTGTCTCAAAAAAAAAAAAAAATTTATATATTTCTTTTTTAGTTGCTTTATTCTGGGAGCTCCTTAAGCCAATTTTGGCCACCAGCACAAACAATTTGGCATTCCTTTCTTTTTATACTGTGCCTGATGCTACTGTACAAGCAGAAATGATAGAGCAGCACAGCTAGAAATATGTATTTCGCCTACATATAGGAACTAAATTTTTTTAGCACGTAATCCACACCTTTTGAAGCATCCTTTCGGGAATGGGCTGAGGCTGTGGACTTGCAGACATTTCTCCGGGACGTGGATTGCTCTGGGGCTGGCCAGTGTGGGCAGGCTTGGAAGCTTTAAAGGCATTTCCTACAGACCCAGCAAATAGTGCTGAGTCTGGAACAGAGAGCAGGGCTTGGAGCGTGCAGGTTCCGTGGCAGATCTCATTCCCTTTGGCATCACGAGCAAGAGGATGCTGGAGGCGCTCAGCAGCTGATCCATGTCCTGCTGTGGCACAGGTTTGGGGATTTTCTTCCCCAGAGCCCATTCTATTGTTAGTGTCAATCCCAAGCAGGCTTTAATTTAACTTTTCCAGCTTTCCTAGGCTTTAGCCACAAGTTTTCCCGTCGCAGCCCCTTGCACACCTTGTTGGTTGTCATTCTTTTTGCCCTTGTTCCACCTGGGTTAGGATATAGTGCGTGCCCCAGGATGCTTTTCCATGTGGATTTATGCAGTCATATCCTGCCACCCGTGGATAAGCCCACTCTTTTAAGCCCATATAAAGGAAGAAGTGGCTTTTCCCCCAGGATATGGATATTTTTTTTTTTTCTATTTCCTGCAATAAATTTATTGCTTGGTGGCCAACAAATCAATATCCTGGCTTGCACCAGGAATTTCCAGAGCTGGTCTGGTGAAGGACACGAGGCTGAGGGGATAAGAAGGTGCTTGGCTCCCTTGCCCTTGTGATACAGTTGGTTTCTTTTTTCCATGGGTTTTCTGGCTGTAAGGCCCTTGGGCTTAAGTAAGTCTGACATCTTCAGTCTGCTCAGGATCCACCTGCTTTGGAGGAGTGGGGAGATCAAGAGGATTCCCAAAAAGCAGTGAAAAGAGCTTGATTTAGGAAACAGAGCAAGAAATGGAACCAAAACCTGGTTCTAGGTGTGGGTGGGATGGGAGGATGATGTTTATGACCTGAGAAGCAGCAGAGCATCTGGGAGGGATGTACGTGGTCAGGAATGTTGCTGATGGGCTGGAGGAAACTCTTCCATAAGCAAGGACCCTGGAATTCCTGTGGACTTCTGCTGGAAGCTGCCCACGAGCTCCGGAAGGGGATTATGGCTTTTGCATCCCGGTATAGCGCGCGTGGGAGACGCGGGGCCGCGCTTGGCCGCCGCTTCCTGGCCAGAGGAAGCGCTCCGGGATGCTGCGGATGAGGGCTGTGTACACAAAGAGATTAGGCTGCGTATAAACAGAGACTGAGATTATAAATAACAGGGGGGGGAGTGGAGGAGAGGAAGAAAAAAAACCCAAAACCCGAACCCAGCTCTTGAAAAAGAGAGTCCACCCAAAGTCTTTCCTAAATCCATATTTAGCCATGTAGGCGAGCCGATACTTTTCCCAGATGCCAAAGCCGTGGCACCTTCCACGGCTGTCATTCGCTGCGGGCGTCCACGCGTGAGAATCTGGCCTTTCACTTTTTGCAAGGGTGTCTCATACCAGGGTGGGAAGGTGCTGTCGCCCATAACGTAATTTCAAAGCTGATCTAAGCCACCAAATTCCTGACTGGTAAAGTAGCGTTAGGCAGAAATCTCCGCCGGCGGACACGTCTTGCTGCAGTGGAGGCATCCCAGATTTTTCCCCGCTGGCTTTAGCAGCGTGTGGTCGACCTTGCTTCCTTCCTGCTTTGCTGGTTGCAGGGATGGGTGAAGGATTATCATCCACAGACACCATATTCGTGTGCCTGGCTTTTCCCTGGGGTGATTTGCCGTAGTGGTGCAAACTGTAGAGCCAGCATTTTCCGTCCCCCTGGCGCTGGCTTGCTTCAGATGGGTGGCAGCTGATAAGCAGAACACAAAAGCCCTCAGAAACAGTAATTGATAGGGAACAGAGGAAGAAACAGCCCCCCAGAATGATGCCCCACTGAAAAAAGGGTGACTTGGTCTTCCTGGATTTTCCTTGCAGTTCCTGAGCTGTAGGGTTAATTCTGGGGAGAAAAAGGGTGCAAGATATCCCTTTGGTCACATAGATCCCACTGGCCTCAGCTGGTGTGGGTGTTATATGGATATGAGGGCTTTTCTCCCAGGTGATAATCCCAAGTTTTGGCAGTGAGATGCAAACCAGGCCCTGTTTGGGCTGAAAACCCAATTAATTAATTAGTGCTGAGCGTGTCTTCATGTCCTCACTCCACCAGGAGCTACATTTGAGGCCTGGCTCGGGTCACCTGGCAAAGCCTGATCTGTAGGCACCCCAAAAACCTCTCATCTTGGCACGAAGAGCAGGGAAAAGGAGTCAAGGAAGGCAAAGTGTTGTGTTTGGGCTGCAAAGCCTGTGCTGCAGAGAGGCATGAAAACAGTGATGGAGCACCTCTGGACCATGCCTGATGCCCTCTGGATGGAGAGGGAGCGCTGTTATCCGTGGTGTCTGTGTTCACACTGCCTGGTTTTCCTAGGACTTTTTGTCCAAATTATGTGTGAATCTTACAGGAAAAATACATACTATGCACGCAGCTGGATTTCCCCCTCCTGTTAGCTTCCCTGGTCGAGTGCAGCAGCTTTGTTAATTTTTCCACATGTCAGCTGTATGAAGTGTCAGAATTTCCTGAACTCCCGTGGGAGTTGGAGCTTTCTACCCAGCAGTGGAGGGGGACCCATCAGGGTCCTGGAGAGTCTGCCTTAGTGAGGCAGGAGTTCATCTCTCCCTTAGCCTGGGGAAGCACAGGAGAGCTGGGGAAGACACTTCACCCTCCGTGAGCTGGCAGGAGTGAGTTTGGTGTATGTTTTCCCTCTTTCCAGTGGAATTGTCTTTAAAGGGCCGTTTTCTAGCTGGGGAGTACCTTCACTGAGAGCTGCAGACAGCATCTCGTGTTAGGAAAAACAGTGGTAATAGTCCCGCCAATTGATTTAATTCGATTTGGTATTATTAAACCAAATTAAAATCAAGGGTGGGAAGCATATGGCTAATTGATCCCTGAGGATGGGATTGAACTCTTGGAAAAAGCCCAAGAAAAGCTGAGTGGAACTTTTTGGGTGGCATCTGACCTTTTCTGCTGCCTCTCTACTCTTACAACCCTCCCAAAATGTTGAAATACAACCTCTTTGTGAGCAGGCAGGTTGGTGCATGCCTCTTGCAATGGTGGTTTTTTGGGTTGTTTTGGTTTTTTAAATTTATTTTTGTGAATGCTAGGGTGACCGCTGCAGCTTCTGTTTCATTTCTTGGGCTGCTCTGATCAGGTGGACACAAAAATCCCTGCGTTATCCCCTTTGCCGTTGGTCATCCCCAGAGTCGGCGGCGCGTTGCATCCCGCCTTTGGGAGAAAGTCTGGGCTGCTTTATTCCTTGAGCCAGATATAATTAGTCACGAGCTGCAGAGCAGCTCAAACCCAAGTGGGCTGTGGCTTGGGACCAGGCTCTTTCACGTTTTAATCCAGCCTTGCCCCGGCGCGGCGGCACGGCTTTCCTCCGGCCGCCTGACTCAGCAAGTCCCGGCTTTGGCCCTAAGCCCATAAACCGGCTTTGGGGTGCCTGGTCCTGAATGAAACGCCCCGTGGCAGGGCTGGGAGGGGGTAGTGGTGTCCCAGAAGTGCTCCTCCTGGGGCAGGGACTGCTTCTGCTCCTTCTCTTATTATCTCGTATAATAAAGAGCAATGTTTCAGAGCTGGAAATTAGGAGAATTTCTTCATCAAAGGGGCTGTCAGGCCCTGGTACAGGCTTGTATTCCCCATCCCTGGAGGGATTGAAAAGATGTATAAATGTGGCACTTGGGGATGTGGTTTAGCGGTGGCCTTGGCAGTGCTGGGTCAATGGTTGAACTTGATGATTTTGGAGAGCTTTTCCAGCCTAAAGGATTCCGTGATTCTGTGCCCTGCCCCATCACCATGGCCTCACCCGACCATCACTGAACCTGACTGGTGGTTTGACTCCCTGGCTTGTTCTCTGCCTCATCACCACCACCCTGCCTGGTGCCCCTGGTTAAACCTGGCTGTGTTCTTCATCTCCTTGGCTGAGGGTGGGGGCACAATCCCTGGCTGCCCTGGTTTGACCTGGATGTCTCCTGTGGGAAGAACCTGAGATACGTGTGTCAGGCAAGGACTTGGATTCCTCAGGAAGGGGGTAAAACAAAACCAGCCAAAGCCCCGCTTTGCAGTGGAGTTAAGCAGTTAATAACACCCAAGTGGAGCAGGAAATTTGGTGGAATCCAACAGAACCAGGTTGGCCATTGCCTGATGAATCCAATGGGAAGTGAACATGAAGGGGACCCAAAGAGCCAGGCGGGTTTGGAAGAGCCCCAGCCTCTGTCCAAAAGACATGTCTGTATATATTTTACTTCCGTTTTATTTTATTTGATGAGAACCATTCCAACACTCCAACACCCTTACGAGGACTCCAGTAGATCCACGCTGCTGAAGGCTTTGCTCCAAGAACAGATCCATATGTTCTGCTGGTGCTTTCCAGGCAGCTCTTCAACAGCGGGCAGAGCTGGAGGAAGGAACGCACGCGTGCGCCGTGGAGGGAGCTGGGAAAAATGCTGAGCTGGGGGGGCTGCCTGTGGGAGAGAAGCCAAATCCTGGTGATCCTTTTCCTTGCCCGAGGTCTGAGCCGGCCGGCGCTGCGGGGTGTGAGCGCTCAGGCTGATGTAAGGGGGATTTGATGGGAGCTTGGTATTAATTAGGAGAAGGTCGGTAGCCAGGACAACATTTCCAGCGATGTTTGCCCTGTCATTCATCTTCCCTGTGTTTGGGAGGTGGAGTTGTAATGCTTTCCAGCTTCTGCTCCAACAGGATTCCCCTGTGTTAATTCCCAAGTACTTCAGGGGGCAGAGAGAATGGTTTCTTTCTTTCTTCTTGTTGCAGCTCGTAGTGTCAGTGAAGTGGCAGATATCCTAAAAGCACTGCAGGAATGGAATGGGGAGGGTTCAGGGAGGATCAGGAGTGTCTTGGGAGCCCCTTCAGCCTTGTATCCCTGAGTTCAGGGTCCAGGACAACTCATGGATGAGACAGAAGGGAGTTTCATAGCCATATAAAGACACAAATTGAATTGCAGCCAGGTTGGTTTTTTTTTTTTTTTTTTTTTTTTTCCTTTGTTGGTTGGTTTTTCCCTACTTTTTTTCCCCATCTACAGGAAAAATTAAGGGTTGTCATAGATGAACATGGTATTAGAACCATCCTGGTGTCATGGAGTAGGATCAAAACAAGATTATTTGGGATGCCTTTCCCCTTTGTGCATGCTCTGCATCAATCTTTAACGAGTATACTGAGTGTGTATGACCCCTACACATATATAAAACCACACCGTTTTTCCCCCCTTTTCCTTGTTTCTTTGTGGAGTCCAGGCTGGCCTGATTCGGACAGACAGCAACGAGTTTTTCATCGAGCCCCTGGAGAGGGGCCAGCAGGACACAGAGGAGCACGGGAGGGCCCACGTGGTCTATCGGCGCTCAGCCATCCGGCAGGATGGCGCCCAGCCGCGCCACGACCTCCATCCTGAAGGTAGGGGCTGCTGGAATCCAGTCTTTCCCAGCAACTGGTAATAAATATTTCACGTGGGGAGAGGATTTCTCCTTCCACGAGCCCTTGTACATCTCAGTTTAACTGCTAAAGTCAAGAAGAAGGAAAGGAAATGCTGAGCTGGAGGTGCTGCAGCCTTGCTTTGATCACCTGTGTTGTGTGAGTGTTGAGGCACTGGAAGTTGTCCAGAGAAGCTGCGGCTGCCCCATCCCTGAAAGTGTCCAAGGCCAGGCTGGATGGGGCTTGGAGCAACCTGGGCTAGTGGAAGGTGTCCCTGCCCATGGTAGGGTCCAGAACAGGATGAGCTCTAAGGCCCCTTCCAACCCAAACCATTCTCTGATGATTCTACGAAATGTGGCCTTGATTTGACTTTTTCACAGATCATAGAATCATTTAGTAAGGAAAAAACCTTTAAGGCTCTCGAGTCCAATCATTAACGTCTTTTAGTGGTGGTCTTCACAATTCAGAGCCATTTCCCTGCCACAGAGCGAGCTGGGCCAGCAACCAGCTGGAGCTCAATATCCCGTTAGAGTTAAATCTCGTATCTATTTTCCCTACGGAATTTCTACTTCTGTGGAGCGTCACCGTGGTGTCAGATCACCTCAAAGGCTCTTTCTTTTCCTGCCCAGTGCCCGGCGTGCAGGTGGGTGAGCTCCCGAATTCCCTGGAGCTGATGACGGAGCGGCTGGGGGACGCGGAGCGCAAGCGGCGCCACGCCAGGAAGGATGACTACAACATCGAGGTGCTGCTGGCCGTGGATGACTCCGTCGTGCGCTTCCATGGCAAGGAGCATGTCCAGAACTACGTCCTCACCCTCATGAACATAGTAAGGCTCGGCTCTGGGGCACGTGGATCCCATCCTTCCCTGGGTTTAGTGCTCTTCTGATGCTGCAAATCTGTTGTCCTGAGAAAATAAATGGGTTTGGGAGGGGGAGCAGTGCTGCAGGAAGGGCTGTGCCTTCACACAGCTGGCTCTGGTGTTTAATAGCTGTGGGAATTGGAGGGGTGGAAAGCAGAGCCCTTTGATGTTCATCTCCATCACCTTCCCCTTGCCAATGGCAGGGTCTGGCATGTTGGTGCTGTCACTGTCTGTCACCTGAGTCCAAGAGTTTCTCCTGGCTGAGACCATTTCCTCCTCATCACTGAAGTCTCAGCAAATGTTAGAGAAGAGAATGGTCATGGCTTGCTTAGTTAGAAATGACGATAGCTGTAATTTGTTTTGCAGTGATGATGTTCATGATTTATTCTGAATACTATTTGTTGGTAGAGAAAATATTTTTATAGCTTTTTAGAAGCTTTTTGGAAACCTATGCACCTGGATAACCATTCAGGATATGTTTGAAAAGGAGTTTAGAGCAGCTTTACAGTTCCTGCACCCTTCCTCTCTCTGAGGCAACCTGTGCTGGTTCCCTACACTCCTTTTCATTCCTTTCTAAGATAAAAACATCCATATTCCCCAAGTCCTGAGAGATGTGGAAGGATTAATATTTATTCATCCAGTCATCTTGAGGGAGATTTGCTCCTCCAGCACCTGAATGTCTGCAAATAAGGTCTAGGCTCAAGGATCTCTTTCTCTCTCCCAGTTTTGTTTTGTTTTCCATGCTTTATCCTTGCCTCTATTTATTTATTTTTCTTTAAGTGTTCTTTGACACAGTGGTGGAAAATGTTCAAAAGGCTCAACCAGCTCTGGAATGGCCAAGTTATAAAGATGCTTTTGGGTGCTTGGTTGTTGGTTTGGGCATTATTTCTGCCATATGGCTGGCAACGAAGGGGAAATTATAAACACTGGGGGGGAGGGTTTGTGGGATTGGAGGGTGATGGGGTGAAGGATGAGTGAAGTGGCTGGTCCCAAATAGGGAAAATGCTGAAGAAGCAAACACCTTCATCACAATGTTTTATTCTCTGGCATGTTATCCCGATGCCCGTTGTCCGATGCTCTCAGCATCGCTTAAATTCACTTTCTGAACATTTCTCCCCTTGGCATATTAAGTCCTCCTGCCAGGGGAAGCCACAGGCTTCCCTGCTCTGCCCTCTGGCTCTTCCCACGTTAGGGGGGTCGGAGATGATGTCATTTTTCCTTTCCGATCCCGGGGTGGGGGGGAAGAGGGGGCCGGGATGGCCAGTTTGAGCGCCCGGAGGTTGTCAGCTCTAATCAAAAGGTCGGTTTTCAGGCGCATTTCATGGTTCCTACCCCGCGGGCAGGACTTTTCAGGGAGTGAATGCGCGGGATGCTGCGCTGGGAGAAGGGAGGACCCGCTGCCTATTCAATTAAAGGCGGCGCTGGAGACTTTAATGATGGGGGGGAAAACCCCAGGATAATACAGGCAACAAATACTTCCCCCCAGGTATAATTTCCTTCTATATATTCTCCCCCCCACCCCCTTCCCCTTCTTTCTTTCTGGCTTTTAGTGCGTTTTCTTTCCAGCTCTGCCGTGACCTCCGTCCGCCTCCTCTTCCCTTGGCGCCGCCTCGTTTCCTTACCGGCTCAGATTGCCTTAAAACACCCGATTCAGCAGAAAAAAAGAGAGTCCTGCTTTCTGGCCTGGGTGGCAGAGGGAGGGAGGAGGATGCCGGGGGGGCTGGCGGGGAGGAGCCTGCTGGGACCACACAGCTGAACATTAATCCCATTAGTAGGAGGCAAAGGGAAGGATAAGAGGCTTGGCCAGGAAAGGACTTAATGAGCTGGGCTGGAGTACGTCAGGGAGCCAACTGGGAGAGTTTTCCTGTCTAGGAGCTCTCCTATCAAGATATATCCTAAGGAAAGGGGGCAACGAGTTTGGAAGCAATGATAAACTTTCCTGGCTTTTCCTGAGGTCTCCACTGAGTGCCGAGGGAGCAGTGGGACACGTATCCCTTCCCAGCGCTGCTGTAGGTAGGGTTCCGGGGCTCTTCCCAAGACACAAAACCCTTTATTAGGAGCTCTGTGTCGGCTGAAGCTTGGTGATAAATGATTTGTCACGGAGGAGGTTTTTTATGAAAAGAAACAAACCCCACAGCCCTCATTTCATTGCCAGAAATGTGGATGCTTTTCAGTGAAGGGCTCTGTGTCCATCCCAGGAAGCTGACATGAGGATGACTGCTCCTTTTGTGCACCTAAGAGCTTCTCTGCAGGCAGGCTGCCTTCCCTGCTAGCTCCCAGCCTGCATTCCCAGCCTGCCCTTCCCTTCTTGGCCCAGATGCTGCCCAGGAATTTGGGGTCAGGTTGGAGTGAGTGGGAAAGGCACAACTGCCCCTCTGACACCAGTTGCTGAGCGTATCTCTGCTCTGAGCTGGGCATTGCTGTGTCCACCTAACCAAAACTGGTCTGTTGGGCTCTTGGGATGAATGTTTGGTGACGTGGTGGCTCTGGAAAGCCATTCCCCTCTCTTGCTTGCTGCCTGTGGCAGGGATTGTGATGTTACAGAAGGAAAATTGGGATCCCCCAGCCATGGTGGCTGCTGAGATCAAGGGCTGGGAACAAGGACCCTGGAAAAGGAAGAGGAGAGGAAATATTCAGTGTTTGGCTCTGCTTTCCAGTCTCTTGCCTTCAGGGAGTTGGGCTTCTTGGTTTTCTCCACAAGACTTTCCGCCGCTCATCCCTGATCCTTTCAAATCTGGGGGTGGCTCCACTTGGAGGGGAGAGGCCAAGCTATGGCTGTGTTAAACCTGGCCCTGGCCTCAACTGGGTTCCTGGGCTTTTGTCCGATATTGCCCATGATTTGGTTAAGGATGCAAAGGTTCTTGGTGTTTTCCCATTGTTTCGGGTTACTAGGGAAACCCCATGAGTCAGAGCCCTCTCCAGGCTGGGACTTGCCTGGCTCCAGCTGAAATTATTGTTCCCAAGGGCAGAGCAACAAAGAGTGCTGCTGAGACCCCACAGAAGAGAAGGTTTGGGAACAAAAATTAAACCTTCAGCTTTAATCTTAACCAGTGTGTGGTTTTTTCTTAGGTGAGGGGTTTATGAGCCACTTTCTTGCTAACTGATAATAACAAAAACATGTCTCTCATGTGTCCATGCACTTTTCCCTACCCTCTGTATAGGGTTACATGTTTGTTGCTATTCTTTTGGGGCAGCATGCCTTGTTCTGTAGAGAGCTCTGATCAAATGTAGCCTTGCCCTGCAGAACAATTCTCCCCTTCCTCTGTTCCTCCCCACAGATAATGTGGATCAACCCTCACAGAGGTGACATTACTCATTATGCAAGCCCAAAAATGTGGTAAGGGGGGGCTTTCCCCTCCCTTCCTAACCCCCCAGCCCCAGCAAAGAGGCTCAGGGTGAATCCACCGGCATGAAAACCGAGCGAGGGAATAAAAGAAAGGAGTTTAAAGATGACTTGGCTGTTCCGAGTAAGCGATCCCGGCGTTTTGAAATGTCAGCTATTCTGCTGGTTTGGCAAATTCTTCTCGTGTCTCTCCCTTTGTTTTCCTTCCCTGAAGAACAGCGAGGTCTAGCCCTCGTTGCCAGTGCGGTTTTGCTGTCGGGATCTCGCGTCTGGGGCTGCAGACTCGGGGCTGGCGAGAGGCTTGCAGGGATTTAGGGAGGCAGCCTGCCCTGCTCCCAGGTTGTAACGTTCCTTTCACTGTAAAGCAATGCCACTGCCTCCTTGGTGTTGCAGGGTCTGGGGGGAGTCCTATGGGGTGGTTGTTCCTGCTGGTTTGCCCTTAACTCACAGCGAGCCTTAAGGGCTGGGCTGTTTATAGGTGGGAAAATTCCATTTTAAATGGAAGAGGAGAGCATTTCTTGCCAGGTGACAGTGTGAAACAGGCTGAACATGGATGAGATGGATAAGAAGATCTTTATCCCATGGCTTCAGGGATATTTTTTTCGTATAAAAATCGGTATTTTTTACTGGAGCCCTTTGCTGAACAGGTATTTTTGGGGGAAGGGGTTTCTCTGAAGACACTCGCTTAATGGCATGTGCAGAGGGCAGGGGGAGTTGTGCCGAGCCTGCAAACTGCTCTCCAGGTGAATTTCCATTTCCAAGGTGATGCTTGGCCCCTCCAGCTCCATCCCCACTTCTTCCACAGGCACTGGAGCACTTGGGGCCCTGCTGATGTTCCCCCCTGCCCCAAAATTTGGGGCCTGCAGGGACACAGCCCTTGCAGCAGCCAGCACCAAGCCCTTTTGATATGATTATTTTTCCCCCCTCGATCAATTATTTATATCTGGCTGTGAAGGGAAGTCTGTAGCCTTGGGCAGTGTGGTTCCACATCTGCTTTCTGAATTAACCCTAAAGGTCGCTGCTGAGCTGGTACCGGTTAGGTGCAGATCCCTGCCTAAACCCTGGACTAAACAGGGGCTGGGCTTTAGGTTAACGCTTCGTTTCAGAGGCTGAAATGGAGTCCCAGGGAGGGCTGAGATGAAGTACCATACTGAGGGAGTACCAGGCCCCTGCGAGCTGGAGGAGAGTGGGATTTAGCACTGCTTTATAAGGAAGATGTATGGAATTAAATCCCATCTTGGAATAATACAGCAGGGTCTACTGAGCATCCTGCCAAAATATCCTGTGCAGCTGGGAAGGGAGAGGTCTGTGCTGCTCCACGTGATGCTCCCAGTCACAGCAAGGTCAGGTGGTGGCTGGTAGAGAGGTCCCTAAGGCAGGAACGTGGATTGAGGGGTCCTCAGGAGCAGGCAGCAAGCAGCAGAGTGCTGGTGGATGACCATAAAATCCTAAAATCATGGAATGGTTTGGAAGGGAGATGAAAGCTCATCCCATTCCTACCCTCTACCATGAGGCAGGGACACCTTCCACCATCCCAGGTTGGTCCAAGCCAAATCAAACCTGACCTTGGACACTTCCAGGGATGGGGCAGCCACAGATTCTCTGGGCAGCCTGTGCCAGTTCCCTCAGTCACTTCCCTCAGTTCCTTCCCAGTATCCCATCTAACCCTACCCTCTCTCAGTCTGGAGCTCCAGCTCCTGACACGTGCTGGGGGTGAAGGAAAATGCGTGAAGATTTGGTAAAGTGAAGGAAATGGTTGTGTTTCCTGTCCTGTTCCTCACACCACCCCGCAGGTCCAGCTCTGCATTTCTTCAAGCATGGTTTTAATTTCTCCCTCTCTCCCTGCTTTCCCACCCTGCCATATTACCAATATTTTTGTAAGGGATCAAACTTATGGCGTGGGATTTTTCTGGGATGCCAAAGCCTCCTACATCCTAAAACCCAGCCTGACATCCCTGGGGAGTTGCAGCTCCTTGCTGGGCTGGATCCTTCATACCTCAGTGGATCTGGAGGCCTGAGTAATGTTTGCAGCTGCAACACTGCGTGACCTTCCACCCTTCTGTGCACATCCCCCCAAAAATAGGGTTGGGATGAAAAAAAAATCCGTCATATTCTCATTATTCTTACAAAAGGGGGAGGGTGAAGGAGCATCCCACCCACAGAAAGTAGGGATGAGCTGAGGGTGGGTTGACCAGTGAGTTATCTTTCCACACTGATGGATAAAATACCCTGCGGCTCTTGCAGCTTCTGCATCCAAAGGGATGCATTAATGGGGAGGGACTGGCAGTGAATTGATTAATTTTAATTTTTTTATCAATTTTGCTTCATTCAAGGCTCAGGATCTGCATTACCCCTCTGCGTGGCTCGCAGGCAGCCCATGGGAGTATTGGTTGTCATGGGGAAAAGGTTAACATTGGGTTTTTGGGTTTAAAGCTGGCCTGAGTGGGTATTTCAAATGGAATCCCAGGCTGGAAAATAGGGGGCTTATAAAATACTGGGGAGTGGCTGACATGCACTTGGGCAGCAGTAAAAGGGCAGTTGTCACCCAGCCCTTGGTACAAATGTCATTGACTCATGAGCACTCCCTGTTCTCTTCATTGTGTTGCCTTCTCCTGGGATTTCTGGAGCCATAGGTCAGGTTTGACTCACTGATGCGACTGAGGAAAGCCCTGGCTTTGGGGAGAGGCAAAGGATTGTATCAAAAAGCTGTTTTTCCTTTGGATGCTGGAGTCTGGAGCATTTCCATCCCTCTGTAGGGTTCATATTCCAAAGAGGCAATGGCTCATTGAGAAATGAGGTGGAGGAAACACAGCCCTTGATGGAAATGGGTGATGTCATTGACCATCTGAGCCATTCCTGGGGAAATTTTGGCTTATTCCAGCTTGGCTTGTTGGCTTTGTGCTTGTTACACGTAGGAAAATGGGGAAAAAAACCCTCCCCACAGTGGGAGGAGAGGAATGAGATCTTTGCACCTGGTCTTGGAAAAGCCTGGAAGGGTGTGGAACGTGGGAGCGTGGAGGACAGGAGGCGTTTGGGAGCTGGGATGGCCTTAACTTCTTCCCTGTTGGATTTCCCTCCCTTCCTCAGGTGGATGAAATTTATCACGACGAGTCGCTGGGCGTCCACATCAACATCGTGCTGGTCAGGATGATCATGGTGGGATATCGTCAGGTAAATCCAGCGCTCGAGCTGGCGAGCAGGAGATGCTCTAATGTTGATTTAGCACTTAGGTAAGCCCGGCCTTGGGAAAGCGTGGCAGTTGTCGGAGCCCAAATGACAACTGTGCTGAGCAGGGGTGAATTTGAGCCTTCCTTAGCCTAGTTTTTGGGGGCTGAGGGCCTGGATAGCCCCATGACCTACGAGGCCCTCAGGGAGGTGGTGGGTGGGTGGCTGCGATCTTCTGTTATGTGCTTGCTGTGGGATGTGGGGAAAACCACAGAGGCTTCTTCGGAGCTCTGTAGATGATGGAGTAAAGGTGGCTTCCCACACTGAGAGAATCTGGACGTTAGTGAGGAGAAACCAAGGCTGGGATCTCCTTGACTGTCTCCCTGGCAGTCCTGTAGCTCTCATGTGGCTTAGGCATGGCTAGGAAAAGTGTGGGAAGGTTTCCTGAGAAGTTTTCGTGTGGTTTCTCAGGCTGCACTTATTTTTTAAGGCTTGTTCGAGCACAGCAGTCAGATTTTTCTTTAAACAATGTGATTTTCTGTACTTTTTTGGGGCAAGCCCCTGTCCCACAGGAAGTGTTCCAGCAAGGGTGTTAATGACTCAACACAGTGATGTCTCTGTGTGTGTGTGATCCACAAATAAGACCGGTTAGGTCTTGGAAAAAAAAAAACTTCCTTATTATGGAAATATGCTTGGCTGGCAGAAACCCAACACATCCTGGAAATCCAGGGGTGGTTCTGAGGAGCAGGGGTAAGGCCCATTTTTGGAGGCTTCCATGGGACCAGGAACATCATCTCTAGCTGAGAAAGCCAACAATCCATTTGGCTTCATCCCAGTAACGTTTGTGCTCTGGGCTGGAGGTTGGTCTGAGGAGGGGAAGGGATTTGGAGCTGTGGTGATATGGCAGGGTGGGAACTGCCAGGCTCTGTTAGGGATGATTTATCCTCCCCAAAGCCGGTGCTGGAGGCAGCTGCTTTGTCCAGCTGCGTCACTTCTCAGGTTCAGGGGACGATAATGAGGAGCAGATATTTGAATCCAGGAGAGATCTGAGCTCACTGTTTAGATCTGATGCTTCCCGAGCGAGTCCTCCTGCAGCTTCTTACCTCCCACTTGGGATAACAGCTCCTTGGCTCCCAGGGGAAGGGCAGCAGCCGTTCCTGCTCTCCCCAGCAGTGGATTTCCGTTCTCTCCGCAGTCAGTGAGCCTGATCGAGCGGGGCAATCCGTCGCGGAGCCTGGAGCAGGTGTGCCGCTGGGCGCACTCGCAGCAGCGCTCCGACCCGGAGCACGCCGAGTACCACGACCACGCCGTCTTCCTCACCAGGCAAGATTTTGGGCCCGCAGGTATGCAAGGTACTGTATTTGTCTCGATCAGGTATGTGCAGTTTGCCGGGGGGAAAAGCCAGCGAGGGGTGAGAGGATTTTCTTGCAAGCACAGTCTGTTTCTTGGCCAGCAAGGTCCAGAAAAAGGTTATAAAAATCGGTATTTTTTTCCTTCACATGATGAAGAAGAGAGAGACAGAGAATTAATCCAGAGCATCAGCCTGAATAGATAAAATATCTTTATTTATTTATTGTCTTGCTCTTTGATTTCATTTATCGGTCCTCCCCATGGCCCAAAACACCTTAAAAATACAAAAGTAAGATAAAAAAGATGAAATACCACAGGAAGCCCCATGGAGTCAATCAACTTATTCTGTCCTCTGGAAGACTTTAAAACCTATTTTTATATGGATTTATTTCTTGGACATGGGAGCATCAATAAACCCTGGGCCAAAGAGGAGATTTTACTACAGGAATGTCTCGCCCTCTTGGTGCGGAGATTGTGCTGGTGTGGTCTGAGAAGTTGGAGGCCTTGCTAATAAAAATTTTCAGGAAAATCTTCGGTGTTTCATGGCTCCATTAGGAAAACAGGTGCTTTGGTGTTACCAGGAGAGGTGACAACTTTTCCCAGTTCTGAGCCTGCTGCTTCCAAATTCCCATCTCCTCCTTTCCACGCTGCTGGCCAGGTCTGGATTTCCGTCAGGAGGCTCCGTTCGATGCCGTGAATGGGGTGGGTATTGTCACCCTGATCTGTAGCACAAATCCTCCTGGTGTGCACAGGAGGAAGGAAAGGGGGAGAAGGAAACCTGTCCTAACTTGGATTACCTCCCTGAGAAGCATCCCCCTCAGCAGGAGATGAACCTCGGGAGAAATCCAGCTGGAAACCCTCCTGAGTGTGCCAGTGGTCCCGTGGCCACCAAGCAGCAGACCTTGGCTTGTGCCAAGCTGCTGACCTGCCCTGGTCTCCTTATCCAGAGTCACACGGGTGAAATACCAGCTTTTGTTTCGTTTTTCTAGATCCTTCCTGGCAAAGTGACTGTTTCCAAAGGCATTGGTGAGAGGACCTTTTTTGGCAGAAGGGGGAGACTCCCTAGGCTGCCCCTTGGTGGGAAGGAGTCGTGAGATCGATGGAGTAGCCCTGCTCTAGGGGTGCTCCTTCCAGCAGCTCCTTCCCTTTTTCCCCATGGGTCTGGCTCTCTGCTTGTCACACATCTCCAGGACTTTCTGTGGAAGTCCCCGTGTCCTTGCCTGGCTGTGCTGCATGGCACAAGGAGCTCCTCATCCACTGGAAATTTCCTTCTGAATTGGGCTGCTGGAATAGTAACACTGTGCTTGCTCTTGCTTCTTTTCCCCAAAACAAAATCCTTGTGGATCCCCAACACCCCATTAAGTTTGGGGATGCATGGAATGAAGAACCAGAGTGTGGCACCAAATTGCCCCAAATATACCCTCTGAAGAGAAAAGCAGTGGACAGATGGGTTGTAAATTATTAATTGCTTCTGTAGAAGTCTTGTCCCTCTGCAGGGGGTGGCATAGAGGGGTTTTGTGGCCTGGGCTGAAGGATGCTTGTGCTCAGAATTAAATATTTTCCAGGTAGTTGCTTCTCCCGTGAAGAACCTTTTGTACTCCTTCCAATTCTTACTAGGGTCTTCCTTACAAAAAACTGCCTTTGTGAGCATCCACCTTTTCATATTCCTTTGTCCCATCTCCCAACCACAGCGTCTTTGGTTGGGAATTTATCCAATTTTCATCCTAGACAAAATAAATTTGCCCTCCCCTTGTAGAGGAAGCTTCCCACAACTTTATTCTTTCTTGTGGAAAGTTTCATGGGGGCAAAAAAAAAAAAATCTTTTCAAATGATTTATCCAGGGCTTGATTTATTACTCTATGGTTAAACCCCATTATGGGAGTGACTTGGTGTGGATCAAGAATCCCACAAGAATGGGGGCTCTGTGGAGCCTGTGGTTTGGCCAGGCTGGGTGTAGGGTCAGCTCATCAGCATCCCTCTCCTGCTGCTGCCTACTCCTGGCTTGCTGAGTTCTCCTCTTCCAGCATGCCAATCCCCAGGGCACAGTTATCCAGCATGGTCCTGCCCTGCTTTTGCCTCTCTGACCTTTAAGTCCTTCCTTCACTAACTCCCTTGATGCCAAAAAGGGTCAGCCTTAAAAAAAACCCCAACACATGTAAAAAAGCTTTGGGGAGTAAATTCTGGAGTGTGCCAGCAAGTTAATTGAATTGGGCAGAAATAAGGTGAAAAAGAAAGGAAAAGTGACCAAAATGGAGGTGATGTGTTGCTGCCTGGGCGGGGGAAGATTCCTCTGCCCACAGCTGCCCCACTGCACTGCACTTGATCGAGGGCTGGGGTGCTGGGGCAGGGGCGGGTGCATGTGCGGGTGCGCCCCGTGGGGAGCAGGGCTGTGGTTTTGGCAGGGCTCTGGGGAGCGCCTCATGCCTTTTCTTCTCTCTCTTTTCCCTTCTTTATTTGTTTTAAATGAAGAAGAATGCGGGGGATGCCATTCCTGGGTTGGGAGGCGACGGCCACCCACGCTGACAGGGTGTTGTGGGTGCTGTTTCTGCCCTCCTGCCTGCCCAGGTGTGTTGGCACAAGGACACAGTGGTGCCAGCGAGCCCCACGGCAACCTCTGCTGCCTTTTGGCACACACTGCTGAGCCAGTCCTTGGGCTGTCATCCAAGTGACCTGGGCAGCCCCTCCTCTTCAGCGCCCTCCCCTCTGTTTTCTCTTCTGTTGCAGTGAAGCCAGATTATGTATTCGTAGTTTGTTTTTTTTTTTTTTTCTCCTTAATTTTTCATTATTTCCCCTCCTCTCTCAAAGGTTTTCTCTCTCCTCTCCTCCTCTGTCCTTCCCTCCTGTCTTTGCCCCAGGCTACGCTCCGGTGACGGGGATGTGCCACCCTCTCCGCAGCTGCACCCTCAACCACGAGGACGGCTTCTCCTCGGCCTTCGTCGTCGCCCACGAGACCGGGCACGTGTAAGTCGTGGGGGCAGAGCTGGCAGTGGTGGTGCCCCTCTCTTTGCAAAGGGGGCTTTCTGCTGCTGCAGCTGTGAATCCCTTGGGATTTTCCCGCCAGGTTGGGCATGGAGCACGACGGCCAGGGCAACCGCTGCGCCGACGAGACCAGCATGGGGAGCATCATGGCGCCGCTGGTCCAGGCCGCCTTCCACCGCTACCACTGGTCCCGCTGCAGCAAACAGGAGCTCAACCGCTACATCCAGTACGCGCCTTCCAGCCGGGAGGGGATGGTCTCCCTTCAGACCCCGACTGATGGCTTTTGCTACCCAAAGGTGCTCCCAGGGCTGGAGCGCCTCTGGAGACAGGCTGGAAGAGCTGGGGGTGTTCGGCCTGGAGAACAGAAGGCTCCAGGGAGACCTTGGAGCCACTTCCAGTGCCTGAAGGGGTTCTGAGAGAGCTGGAGAGGGACTTTGGACAAGGGGAAATGGCTTCCCACTGACAGAGAATAGCATCAGATGGGATATTAGGAAAAAGTTCTCTCCTGTGAAGGAGGTGAGGCCCTTGCACAGGTTGCCCAGAGCAGCTGTGGCTGCCCCTGGATCCCTGGAAGTATCCGAGGCCAGGTTGGACGGGGCTAGGAGCAGCCTGGTCTAATGGAAGGTGTCCCTGCACATGGCAGGGGGGTGGAACTCTATGGCCTTGAAGGACCATTCCAACCCAAACCATTCTGGCATTCCATGATAATTCAAATTTCTCAGTAGCTGAATTTGGAGAGTGGCCTGGAGCTGGGGGATGGGTTGATGGAAGGAAATCCTCTCTCTGATTCCGCAGCTCCTACGACTGCCTCCTGGATGACCCCTTTGAGCACCAGTGGCCCACGTTGCCTGAGCTGCCGGGAATTAATTATTCCATGGACGAGCAGTGCCGCTTCGACTTCGGCGTGGGGTACAAGACGTGCACGGCGGTGAGTACGGGGCTGTGTGGCCACGCTGTCCCCCCTCCCTGGGGTCCCCAGCCAGCCTGGCTGCCACCAGCCTGCTGGTCCTCGCCGCTGCTGTCCCAGCCCAGCTCCTCTGTGCTCCCCAGTTCCGCACCTTCGACCCCTGCAAGCAGCTGTGGTGCAGCCACCCGGACAACCCCTACTTCTGCAAGACCAAGAAGGGACCGCCCTTGGATGGGACCGAGTGCTCTCCTGGCAAGGTAGGGGCTGGTCCTGCTTCCTGTGGGCGGGATGTGCCCGAGGGCACGATGAAGAGCACCTTCCTCCTGTGCTTTACCCTTTCTGTAGTGCTGTGAGTGCAGGAGGGCTCTCCACGGGTGCTGAGCGCTTTGGAAGAGGTCTGGAACTCATTCCTTCTCCTCCCTTCCAGTGGTGCTTCAAGGGCCACTGCATCTGGAAGACGTCGGAGCAGCCTTACAGCCAGGATGGCAGCTGGAGCTCCTGGTCCAAGTTCGGCTCGTGCTCCAGGACCTGCGGGGGAGGCGTGCGATCCCGCAGCCGGAGCTGCGACAACCCGCCGTACGTCTGGGTTTTGCCTCCCTCCCTTTTCCCAACTGGAAGTGGCTGCGAGCCAGAGGTTTCTGGCTCTTCCCCTTGCTGGTAGGGATGGGGCCATCAGTTCCTGCGGGAGCTGTGCCGTGTATTCGGGCACTGAGCTGTGCTGGGGTTGAACACCATCCCCTCTCCAGCACCCTTACAAGCCACTGGGTTTATTTTCCAGCCCAGCATATGGAGGGCACCAGTGCCCGGGAGCCACCTACGAGTACCAGGTGTGTAATGCCGAGGAGTGCCCGGGGCCCTACCAGGATTTCCGTGCCCAGCAGTGCTCCAAGCGCAACTCCTACTACACCCATCAGAACAGCAAACATTCCTGGCTTCCCTACGAGCACCATGACGGTGAGTGGTGGCGCGTCCTAGCAAAGGAGCAGTAGCCAAATTCCTCCAGAGGACCCTGCCCTGGTGGCCATCAGTTTGGGATGGAGACTGTGCCAGCTGCACAGATGTTGGGCGGTGGGAAGCTCCTGAGCTGGAAACTGTTGTGCAATAAGCTGACAGCAAGCAGCCAGCTTTTTAAAACCATGGAATCACAGAATGGTTTGGGTTGGAAGTGACCTTAATGATGATCTCATTCCAGCCCTGCAGCCGTGGGCAGGGACACCTTCCACTAGACCAGCTTACTCACAGTTGGAAGAACACTTCCCGGGATCCGGAGGCAGCCACGGCTTCTCTGGGCAACTTGTGTGCCAGGGCCTCCCCACCCTCACAATATAGAATTTCTTCCCAATACCCCATCTAACCCTGCCTTCTGTCAGTTTGAAGCCATTCCCCCTTGTCCTGTCACGCCTTCCTCCTTGTCCAAAGTCCCTCTCCAGCTTTCTTCGAGCCCCTTCAGGCACTGGAAAGGGCTCTTAGTTCTCCCTGGAGCCTTCTGTTCTCCGGGCTGAACACCCCCAGCTCTCCCAGCCTCTCTCTCTGCTCTGTTTCCGGAGCAGAGCTGCTTACTTGCATTGCAGCCTTGATGTAGCGTGTCCTGTCCTTCCCTTAATTTCCTGAGTGTAACGGGCAAAAGTGCAGGCTTCTGAGCTGCAAATGGCCTTGGGAGACCAGCCACGTGAATATCCTGGGCTTTGGAATTGTGGCTGTGCTCAGGGGTACAAGCTGAGATGAGTTTCTGTCTTCACTCACCCTAATGAATACCCACAACTCCTTTTTCCCCCACCTCTCTTTTTCTCCCCTTTCCCTTCCCCTTTGCCACAGATGCTCAGAAGTGTGAGCTGATCTGCCAGTCTGAGGGCACGGGAGATGTGGTGTTCATGAACCAGGTTGTTCACGACGGGACCCGCTGCAGCTACCGAGACCCCTACAGCGTCTGCGTCCGGGGCGAGTGCGTGGTGAGGAGCTCTTGTGGGGCTGTCCCTGTCCTTCCCCTGGCCAGGAGAGAGCTCAGCCCCTTGGGGGCATGGGTTTTTGCCCTGGGGACCAAGCCTTTGTGCAGCAAAGGGGGATGGTGGAGTGATGGGCTGGGCCGTGGGGCTGTAATCCTGTGCTGGGCTGCAGGGCTGTAAGCCTGGGCTGGGCTGCAGGGCTGTAACCCCAGGCTGGACCTCAGGCACGTAACCCCAGGCTTGTCCTTTCCTCCCCTGGGTGCCAGCACGTCGGCTGTGACAAGGAGGTTGGCTCCCTGAAGCAGGATGACAAGTGTGGGGTCTGCGGTGGGGACAATTCCCACTGCCGGACGGTGAAGGGCACGTTGGCCAAGACCCCCAAGCAGCCAGGTGAGAGGGCTGGGGGGGTTTGGAAGCAGATTCACGACCTGGATTCATGTGTCCAGTTGGAGGAAACTTGCTCTGTCTTTCTTTCTCTTCTCTCCATCCTTCTTCCCACCCTTTCAGGTGTTTTGAAGATGTTTGAGATCCCAGCTGGAGCAAGGCACCTTCAGATAGAAGAGATGGAGCCAGCATCCCACAGCATCGGTGAGCATGCCCTAATCCACCTCTCCCTTCACCCTTTCTCAACCCCTTTCTCATAATTCCCACCAAAGAGGGTCTTGTGTAGGTCATTCCCATCCTCCAAAGTGAGTGGCCAGAGGGAATGATATTGAAAAGATCTCCTTTCTCCTCCAGCTGTTAAGAATCAAGCCACGGGGAACTTCATCCTGAATGCCAAGGGCCACGAAGCCAAAAGCCAGGTGTTCATTGAGATGGGCTTGGAGTGGGAATACACTGTGGAACAAGGCAAGGAGAGCCTGAAAACCAGCGGTCCCCTGCACGAGGCCATCAGTGTTTTGGTAAGCCTGGCTGGCACATGCTCTTGGGGGCTTGGGGACGAGTGTCAGAGACAGGGAGGTGGTCTGAGGTGTGATGTGGCAGGTGATGGAAGGATGTGGGTAGAGGAAGAGGGCATGTCATTAAATCCAGGGAATGAGCCAGCCAGAAGCACCAAGGGGTGACCAGCTGCGTGAGGGAATGGCACAAGGATGCGTTGCTGCATTTTGCTCTGCAGCAATTGTTTTATGACTCCAAATCCCATTTTAGTTATGCTGGTATGTGGGGAATTAGAGGTTGGGTTCCCTGACATGCGGGGAATGGCAGGTCTGTGCTCCCATCCATCTGTGTCCCAGTTTTGGGCGTAGACCACCTTGCCATGCGGTCCCTTTCCCATGGCATCATTCCTCCCCCTCTCCGCTCCCTCTGTGCCTGCAGGTCATCCCTCAGGAGGAGGAGGTGAGGAGCAGCCTCGTGTACCGGTACATCATCCATGAAGACCTGCTGCCCATGATTGGAAATAACAATGTCCTGCTGGAGGAGATGGATTCCTACGAGTGGGCCCTCAAGAGCTGGTCCCAGTGCTCCAAGGCGTGTGGAGGAGGTAAATTCCTCTTCATAACAGCCTACAGGGCATGCTTGGGGGGGTGCTTGGATATGGTAGAGGGTGTGTGAGCCCCTTGGGGCATCTCTGGCAAGGAGAAATTATTGCAAAGCAGTTCAAGTGAGCATTTTAGCCGGATTTCATACAGAAACAGGCTTGCGTGATTGCGTGTGTGTAACTTTGTCTCTCCATGGACCTGCTAGGATTTTTGAATTCCTTGGCTGTTTTTAACTGGATTTGAGCCAAGAAATGGTGATTTTGAAGATGACCACTACTAAAGTTTGCGCAGAAGTAGGCGTGAGGTTAGCTGGTGAAAACCTCTGTGTCAAACGAAAAGGGAAAGGGGAGAAAAAGAGAGGTGGGGGGAAAAGGGCATTGTGGAAATTCATTAGGGTGAGTGAAGACTCATCTCAGCTTGTACCCCTGAGCACAGCCACAATTCCAAAGCCCAGGATATTCATGTGGCTGATCTCCCAAGGCCTTGTTTCCATATGGCCACTGGGATCTGACCCTCAGATTGTGGGGAGCACCTTGTGCTTTGGGAATCAGAGTGGTTTGGGTTGGAAGGAGCCTTTAAAGGACACCTGGTCCAAACCCCTGCCATGGGCTGGGACATTTTCCATGAGCTGTCTGCACTCCACAGCAGCCTGGGGAACCCCGGCGGTGGGTTCAGCAGCCACACGAGCATCCTCAGCAAACCCTGAGTCCCACCTGAGTGGTGACATCTGGGGGTGCATATCCCAGCAGGGATGCAGGAGAAGGACCAGGAGGAACCTGCAGGGATTCCCACACCCATCACCTCACTGCCCACGCTCTGCCCCCTCAGGCATCCAGTACACCAAGTACGGCTGCCGTCGCAAGAGCGACAGCCGGATGGTGCATAGGAACTTCTGTGACAACGGCAAGAAGCCAAAGCCAATCCGGAGGCGCTGTAACCTCCAGGAGTGCTCCCAGCCCATGTAAGTCCTCTCTGTGTGGTGCTCCCATTCCTCATGGGGGCGGTTTGGGGTCGCGTTGGGAGCGTTTCCAGCCGCTTCCCAGCATAAGCATCGCCTCAAATGCCTTCTCCTTGTCCGTCTTCCCACCCTGGCAGGTGGGTGGCTGAGGAGTGGGGCGCCTGCAGCCGCTCCTGCGGGAAGCTGGGGGTGCAGGCGCGGGCGGTGCAGTGCGTGCAGCGCCTGCAGGACGGCACCAACCGCACCCTGCACACCAAATACTGCCCCGGGCAGCGCCCCGAGACGCGCCGGCCCTGCGGCCGCCTGCCCTGCCCCGCACAGTGGAGGACAGGAGCCTGGTCCGAGGTGAGGAAGCCCCTGGAAGGAGGGGTGGGTGTGAAGGTCAGGTGCTTACAGGGGTCATGGAGTAGAATCCTAGAATGGTTTGGTTCAAAGGGAGCTGTAAAGGTCATCTAGTCCAAGCCCCCTGCCATGGACAGGGACACTTTCCCTTAGAACAGGTTGCTCAGAGTCCCATCCGGCCTGGCCTTGGTGGAGATAAGGGTACAAGAGACAGTGATGTTTTCACAGAATCCTGCAATGGTTTGGGTTGGAAGGGACCTTAAAACTGGTCTCATTCCAACCCCTTGTCTTGGTCACGTCACCTTCCGCTAGACCAGGTTGCTCCAAGCCCGGCTTTGAAAACTTCTGGGGATAAGGATACAAGGAAAAATGACAGAGGAGAGAGCATCCCTGTGCAGAGAGCGTGGAGGTTTGGGAGACAAGGGAGGGAAACCCCACATCAGAAAGCAAAATCCACCTGAGGAACATCACCAGCACATCCTGGGGGGATGTGGGGGCTGTCCCCATGCCGTCGCTGACTGCCTGTCTGTCTGTCTGGGCGCAGTGCTCAGTGACCTGCGGGGAAGGCGTCCAGCAGCGGCAGGTGGTGTGTAAGGGCAGTGACAGCGGCGCACGCTGCGAGGGTGACAAGCCAGAGGCCATCCAGGGCTGCCACGTGGCCCTCTGCCCAGGTGAGAGGAGAGAGGAGGAGGAGGAGGAGGTGGCACTGGGATGGGGCATGTGCTGGTGGGGACCAGCTCCCACAAATGCCTCCAGCCCGTTGTGGCTTCAGGGGATGCCAGCGGACAAGGTTGGCTTGAACGTCCCTGTTGCGGCTGACAGTAAAACAAACTTAAAAGCCAGCCAAAATATTTCCCTTCTCTGCTCTTAGCCCTGGCATTGGCTGGTTTTGGGTTTTCTTACAGTTTGAACTCGTGATGAGCTGGTGGAGATGGGCACCCTAGAGTTTATCTTGGGTGGGGTTTGAGTGGCTTAAATGCTGGGTGCTTAAGGGATTTAGCTTTTAAGGAGATCCCATAAAACCAACCAAACACCTTCCCGAGATATTTTGAGTGCCCTCAGCCTCCCGTGGCTGCTGGGCATCGTGGTGCTCTCTCTGCAGGGAAACTCTCCGGCATCACCGCCAGTGCCGATGCCGGTGACCACGGCACGACCAAAGGGCAGCGGGTGCCCCAGGACGGAGCCAAAAACCCCGTGAGCAAGATCTCCTCCAGTAAGTGCTCGTGTAAGGGCGGTCAGGATAACCCTTCCGAGGACTTCTGCAGCTCCCTGCGGGAGGTGCAGAGGTGGGAGAGCACCCAGCAGTGCTCCTGGGGAGTTTCAGCCTCCGCTGCTGCATCCCCGAGGCCTCTGCTCCAAAGTACGTTGCTCCATTGCCATCTTGTGGTGTACGAGGTCCTGCAGTTTCCGTGTTGAGCTCCTTTTGCCTCCCGGTCTTTATGCCCTTTCCTTTTTACCTTGGAATTTTTTTAAGCAGGGAGATGGCTTCTGGTTTTTCCCCCTTTGGAGTCCTTCGTAGCTGGGGCTCAGTGCATTTTGGTTCGGAGCATCTCTTGCTCTCTGTGTTTTTTCTGCATGCACAGAATCCTTCAGTGCTTCGGCTTCATTTTCCAGGTCCCTCTTGCCTGCTTCCTGTGTGGATAGGCAGCACCCTGAAAGGGTACCTTGTTCCCTTTGGGAATCCCATTGGAGAGGTGCAGGGCTGGGAGCCTAATGCCACCTTATTTTGTGCTGCTCTGTCCCTCTCCAGGGGAGCCTTGCCTCGGGGACAAGTCCATCTTCTGCCAGATGGAGGTCCTGGCTCGTTACTGCTCCATCCCTGGGTACAACAAGCTCTGCTGCGAATCCTGTGGGAAGAAAGCCTCCTCCACCACTGGCTCACCCCCTGTCACCAGCATTCCCCCGGGAACCACCACTCCCAGCCCCGCTCTGGCACTCTTCCCCTACCCCACGACCCCAGCTCGGGGGGAGCCTGGTGGGGACCCCACTCTGGCACCTGGGGTATCCATCAGTGGTGCTTCTCCAGGGGAGCTGCCAGCCCCGAGGGAGCCAGGAAGGGGCCAGGGGGGCAGGTAACCTTCTCGGGACCACCTCACTGTGAGGCAGGGAAAGCCCTTCTCCCTCTTCCCTCCCGTTCCCTCCATCTTTTTCCTCTCCCGCAACTTCCAGCGATGGTTTTCATGGGTGACGCTGCCAGGTTTGGGAGTGACCTGGCTCCACATCCAGAAATTCCTGGGAAAACCACTCATTTCCCATGGTCCTGCTTGCCCTCCCAGCCGTGCCATGGTGGTTTTTGACATGGTGGTTTTTGGGAAAAAAGGTGGAAAAGAGCAAAAAAAGCTGCGGGTACACAGGCTGCTTCCTCCCAAGGTGCTAAAAAGATGTGGGAGGGGGGTGGCTTTAATGTTGCATTTTCCTTCCCCCTGCTCCAAGCAGCAACACAGGATGTGCTGGACAGGAGGGTCCCGGCTTGGTGGTTCAGCCCTGGAGCTTAGGGATAGCAATGGGAGGATCCTGGGAATCTGGGCAGGGAAACTGGAGGGGAGGTGGTGAGGTGAGGAGAGGGGAAATGTGGGGAAATCCCAAACTGCTGCTTTGGCTGTCCTTGCTGGGGTAGGGAGTTTGGGAAACATGTCTGGGGGAAGGTGGAGCGTGACAAGCATAGAGTCCTGGAGGAAGGAGATGGTCCAGGAGATTCCAAAGTGAGCAATAAGAACCACAGGTCAAAGACCAAAAATTGATGTCCGAAATGCCTGTCACCTGGGGGCGACTGTTTTTTTAGCCAGTACTGCCCTTGGCCAGCCTCGAGCTGATACCGATGCCCAGGCTCCCCAGGATCACCAGCCTCATCCCTCACCCTTGGACCCAGTGCCTCTGGGGCAGCAACAGCTTCCCCAGAAGGGAAATGGGAGTGACTGGGAAGCCAGGAGTGGGTTTTAGGGACAGTTACAAGGAGAGGAGAGAGACAAGGATTCATCTGCATCTCTCATTGCTTGGGGAGAGGTGGAAAGGGGTGATTAATGCTGTTACAAATTATTGTGCCAAGTACTAAACATTTGCACAGCACTTTAGGAGCCTTGGGCTGCCCTCTCCTTGCTGGGTGTTGGGCCAGCTCTGGGCACAGGGTTTGCCTTGATAAGTTTCAGTCCTCAAAAACCTGAAAATGGTGTCCCTGAGGGGGCTTCCATGGTTTTGGTACTTAGGGCACCTCTGGGTGCAGTGGCAGGGGAAGGTGGGCATCTGTGGAGGAGGAAGTTGTGGGAATGGGGAGGTGGAGTCCCGGGAAGGCAAGGCTTGGCAGACAGGCCAGTGGGTGCATCCGCTGGCCCTGAGGCTCCTGCTTCCCTGGTATCCAAGGAATAGGATGTGGCATCCCTAGGGACAGTGTTTGTGAGCTCTGCAGGTAGCCAGGGCTTGCTGCTGAGGTGGCTGGGGTGATTTTCCCAGTCTGGCATGGACTGTGACAGGCTTGAGGTGCTTGCTTTGACTGAAATGACCCCTCTGCATTCTGGATGTTTCAAGCATTGGACTCTGCATTGCTCCCCCAGAGCTTCCCAACACCCTCCTGCTGCCGAGGCACAGCTGGACGAGCGTTTTTCCACCTCCTCTTAAAGCACCTGAGGCTGGAGGTCACCGGCCTCCTGGGTGCTGCCCTTTGGCCTTAGGTGGGCAACCCAAGACATGGAACAAAGCCCCCCCATCTGTCTGAGCCACACAGCTGGCACACCTTGTGTGAGTGGGCACATGGAGGGGCCTGTGGAGTGCCCAGACCCAGGACATGCAGGTACTGGTACCCACAGGGGCTCCTGTGGGGATACCAGGGTGGGGTTCATCCCTTGGAATGTCTCTACCACTGCCGTGACCCTTGCCAGCCCCTCCACGGGAGCGCCAGCATTTATTTATTGTGCCAAAGATAACGCTTTGTTTGCTCTCTGAGGAGCATAACAAAAAGACCTCCTTTCCCCTCCAAAATGGGCTGTGATGTCCTTCCTCCAGAATTCCCAGCTGCTCCCCTTCCTTCCGTGCTGGCCTAGGCTTTGGTGCTTTCTTGCTTAAGGAATATTTGCAGTGGTCCCTCGCTACACCTGAGGGGAGCGCTGGGGCTGGGGACTGACCCAGCTCCTTGCACCCACAGTCCCTGGGGTGGACTGGTTTGGGCAGGGAGCTGCACTGCGGGTGCTAATCCTGACCTCAGGATCTCCTGAGAGGTGGGGGAGATCTAAAGCAGGCTGTGATAACCTCCCCCCACCAGCTGTGGCTGCTCTGGGGTGGTGATGCTGCAGGGCTGGCACCCAGCGCTGCGTGTTCCATGGAATCCTGGAATGCTTTGGGCTGGAAGGAGCTGTAAAGCTCATCTAGTTCCAGCCCTCCTGCCATGGGCAGGGACACCTTCCACTAGACCAGGTTGCTGCAAGCCCCATCCTAGCCTTGAACACTTGCAGGGATGGGGAATTTATTCCAGCTGAAGGCAGGCTGAGCTTGGGTGGCTTTGTCCTGTCTCTGGTCCTGTCTCCAGGAGGAGAGGATGACTCTGAACCCCTGCACCCTCCTAAGCCAGGTGGGTGCATGGAGTCGTCCCTGTGCTGTAACCTTGTCCAGTGTTACCATGATGTATAAAGTTTTGTACATACGAGATTCAGAGCTTTTTAACTTTTAATATTTATTAATTTTGTTGGGTTCTTTTTTTTTTTTTTTTTGAACTCTAACATAATGTAAAAAAAAAAATAAATCCACATAAAAATCTCTTGCTGTTGATCTGTTTTGGGGATGAGTGTGTGGAGGGGAAAATAAGAGCGTGACCCACGTGTGCTTGTTGAAATGGATTTACTTTGTGTTACTCAAACCCAGTCCCTCCTCTTTATCAGCCAGAGTTTCACATTGCTGTTTTGAGAAGGAGGAAAACCTCTAGAGATACACACACATCAACAGTTAAGCCAGTGCAAAAATAAATATTGCTGGATTAATGGTTCAGGCCAAAAAGAGCCCCAGATGCCATGGCCAGGTAAAAAATGTAGAGAGGTGAAACCAGGGATGGGATGAGGCCAGAGAGGAAGTGTCAGGGTGTGTGTTGGCAGCCCCCTTTTTCCTGTTTGATGCCAAAACCCAGTTCCTGTTGCCGGGGTTTTTAGGGAAACTCTCTTACAAGGTTTGGTGCTGCCTGGGTTGTCCCAGCTTATGGATGCTCCACTCCATCCTCAAAGCAGCAGCTTCCCTCTCTAGGAGCACTCCCTGCCTTGCTTCCAGCCCTTTGCACCGCAGGGCACGGCTGGGAGGGGACACTTGAGTGGTCCCCAGTGCCACTTTTTATCAAGGACCATGGCAGCAATGGCCAGCTGGTGGCACTCGCATGGGAGGGAGGTGAGAAGTGGCTTTGCCCTCAGGGGGTGTGGGAGCTGCTCTAAAACTCACACAAAATGGTGCTTCCTGTGGAAACTTCATAGATGTTGGTGATTGATTTCATTGGTTGTCATTGATGCTGCTGTAATCCCTCAAAAAAGGGCTTAATTTTTCTCTTTCCTGCTTTACACCCTTTTAAATGTCTCCTTTTAATAGTCTCTCTGGTTCTCAGACTGATGGTGGAACCACGAAGCCTTTTGGGGTAATGAAGTCGCTCAGTCCTTCCCCTTGTGTTTTTAATGGCCCTTCCTAAAAGGTTAAACCCAAGCCCTACCAGGTCATTCCTTAAAACCCAGCCATACTGGATTCCTCTGGATCTTTGCAGTGCCTGCTTTTACAAGTGGTTTAAAAGCCCTACCTGGATTTTACCATGGAAAAAACTCTTCCACCTGTCTGTTGGGTGCTTCCCTTCCACACAGCATCACTACAGCTCATCACACCTTCAGGTCTTTAGGCTGCAGCAGCCACAATATTTGGGCAAGGAGGGATTTTTGGGTTTGTAGGGGATAGGAGAGACTTCAAGGCTTGCAGCTGGCATGGTTGTGGCTTTTCTTGCTGGGATGGCCAGGCCAGGCCAGGTTGGACGGGTCTTGGAGCAACTTGGTCTGGTGGAGGATGCCCTGCCCATGGCAGGAGGTGGAATGAAATGAGATTTAAAGTCCCTTCCAACCCAAACCAGTCAGGAATTTGGGTTCTGTGAGATGGGGCAGAGCAGGTGCTTGTCCCCATGGGAACTGGAATTATGGCTGTGTCTCCAAGCACTTCTTCACTTCTACTTTTCCTACAGCATCTATTGCATCCCTTCCATACTCACACTCCTGGCCAGGATGGAGTGGGTGGAGCAGTTTTCTAGGAAAGCTTCAGCTTTCTTTCCCGTGGCTTTTGCCAAAGGGTTTTATCTCAGCCCTGGAGCCTTGTTGGCTCAGCTCAGCCACTTCCAGTCTCCCTGCCTGACTCACCACCCCTGGCCCTGAGCTTTCCCCCCCAGCTTTTCCTGCAGGGATCTACTCATGGCACAGCTACTGTGGTTTGCCCAGCTGTGTCCCGTTGCAGCTTCCCAGCTTTCTCCCTGCATTCCTGATTGCTAGGCAGGTTATAACAGCAACCCTGGCAGTTGCTGCCCCTTGGATGCTCCAGACTGTGGAGCCACTGTGGCTGTCAGATAAGCATGTGCATGTCCCAGGAAAGCCCTGCAGGGATCCTGGAGTGACGTGCATGTCCCAAGGCAGATGCCAGCTCTGCAGTGGAGGTTTGGCAGCTGCAGCTTCAAGTGAGGTTTGCTGTTGCTACAGTTCAGTGCTGGGATTTTCACCGCTGCTTTGGTGAGTTATAAACTGAGGGCTTTTTTTGATTTTTCATGGAGTCTGGGGAGTCTCTGGGGCCCAGCAATCAGGAAATACAATTGTTTGTATTGCCTAGGAAGGAGAGAGCAGTGGCTGATCAGAGAGAGCTCTGTCCCAGCACTGCAGAGCTGCCTCTCCACTAAATTCCCAAGGAGAGACGATCCTTGCCGTTCTTCAGATGCATTCCCTCACTCTTTCTCGTGGTAGCTTTGTCTCTGCAGGCAGCTGGAACAGACAGGCAGATAATGTTTTATTGCCCTGTTTGGTGAGTGGTGTCCATGTGCTCTCCTGAGGGCTGGATGGGATGTCCTGGCAATACGAGTGGCTTGCAGGGGGAAAGAAAACGTGGAAAACTGCTCGTGCTGGCAAGCCTGGAGGTCAGGAGGGGCCGGCATCGCCACCCAAAACCCGGTCAGAAGGGTGAGGGGCTGCCGAGGGCCAGTCCTGGTCCATCGCAGAGGTCCCTCGACCTCGTGTGCCGCTTGTGGGACATTCCTGGGGAGCCGGGGTTTGGTCCTGAGATCTCCATGGGGTCCGGCTGCAGCCGCTGGAGGTCACTGCTGATCGGCAGCTCCACACGGAAAGCGGCTCCCGGAGAGGCGGCAGGAGCGCTGCTCCCCTGGCGACATTCCTGGGAGATGGATGGACAGTGGCTGTCCTGCGGGGTCTTCACCAGGAGTCACATCTGGCACTCCAACGCTGCCCGATTGTCCCTTTCCCTCGCTGCTGGGTGGAATGACTCTTTGGGAGGCTGAGGGAGCTGGGAAGGGGCTCAGCCTGGAGAAAAGGAGGCTCAGGGGGGACTTTCTGGCTCTGCACAACTCCTGACAGGAGGGGACAGCCAGAGGGGATAGGACAAGGGGAAACGGCCTCAAGCTGTGCCGGGGGAGGTTGGAAATGAGGAAAAATTTCTGCACGGAGAGGCCTGTCAAGCACTGGAACAGGCTGGATAAAATACACCCAGGTCCAGGTCCCTTTCTGCCCACTTAAGCTGAGGTGACTCCATTCCAGCTCTGCGGGCACAATGTCACCTTTTCTGGGGACCTGGGGCTGAAAGGTCCCTTCTGGGAGGGTTTGGAGCCACTGCCAAGGAAATGGGTGACTTTACCAAAAAGCCCATGTTCCTTCATTGCTGTTTTAACATCTAACCAGGACTGGGGGGAAAAAAAAAATCATTGGAAGGGCTTGGAAAACTTCAGGATTCAGTGGCTCAGCAGGACAGCAAAGCTTCCAGCAGCAATGCAGACTGGTGAAATCCATATTCAGATGTCCTCACCCCTTCCAAAGGGTCTGGAAACACATTCCCAACTCCAATCCCAGCTACAGGACCTGGTCCCTCTGGCAGGACAAGTATCTCTTGGGACTAGGAGTTCAGCTGATTTGGGGTAAATATCAGCTGGATGACAAATAAATGCCTTTGTCAATCTCTAAAGGAGGAGAAAGAGGAAAGGGAGCGCCCTAAATACAGACCTACAAAGCAGGTTCTTGCTGGAAGTGCCTCTCCCTTCTTCCCTTCCATGTGTCCAGGAAAGTTAAGTCAGAGACAATATAAAAATACAGGGCATTTATTTCTGTACATAACCAAAGCACTTGTAATTGGTGTCTCCAGATGGAAAACCCAGGCAAGTGTCCTCCACTGAACCAGGAGACTCAGTGCTAATGTTTCAGGCTCATAATTAAAAACAGAAGATACTCCATATCCCTCTTTTCTTTCCTAAAAAGCTTGGTTTGTACCACAAACACACGAAAAAAGGGCTAAAAATACTTCTAAGGCACATTATTATCAGGAAGGAATGAAGAAATGCTGCTTTTTCCTCACGGGCCTCCCACCGGTGCTGGAGGTGTTGGGTGGTGGTGGATGATAACAATTCAGCTTGGGAGGCCAACCTCCCAACCAAGGAAAGTAATTTATTCCCCCCACTGGGGACTTGCAGCTGGCTGCAGATGTGTCCCCCTCCTGACAGCTTTGATAAATAGGGAGAAAACACAGCATTTTGGACACCCAGCCCTCCAGGAGGGTTTCTTGGGCTCTCAGAAAGTCATTCACTTGCCAAACAAGGCTGTTTATCACCGGGAAAAGCTTGGCTTCCAGCCAGGCTCTTCCCCATGGAGGGGAGGAATCCAGGAGGGGGAAATCTCAGCCTCCGGGGGGTGAGGGCAGGTTTGGAGGCAAGGGGTGTGTCTGTTCTTCAGCAGCTCCTCCTGTGGTCCCTTCTGATGTCCTTATTGCAGCATTTTTCCCATTCAAAGGTGGCTGTGGAGGAGAATCCCAAAGTGCTCTGACTCCTTATTGTTTCTCTGCAGTCAGCAGGAGGTTGCAGACCTTGGAATTGGTTTGGTGCAAGGCAAATTCCCTCCCGGGCACGGTGCCACGCCGGCCTTTCCGAGAGGTGCTGCTCTGGCTCCTGGCAGTCTGGGAAACTGTGAGGACTTCTCTGTGGGACAGAGTGACAGCAGGATGGTCAGGAGCCTGTGCTGGGGGTGGATCGTGTCCTTCTCCTCCCAGACCAGCCCAGTCACCATCTCCTGGTGGTCATATGGATGGTGCTTCCACCCATATCGGGAACTTGTGGTGCCCTTCCCTCATCCCTACCAATTCCCACCCAGTAAGTGCAACCATTAATTCTCTCCTCTTCCCAAGAAGGTCCTCCTGTATCTCAAGCCCAGCAGGATGTTTCTACAGGATCTGGTGCTACCTGTATGGGACCTGTTCCTCTCTCAGCTGCAGGCACATGAGCACAGGGCTGCTGGAAAACCTCAGCTTGGTGTCGAAGTGCATCGAGGTCTCCACCTCTGTCTGGCTCCTCAGGGTGGCTTGGAGGAAAGGGGAATCTAGTTCTGCCTGGAAATCCATGGCAAGGCTTCCCCTGGGAGAGAGAAGCACGTAGGGTCTGGTCACAGAGCAATGGCCTGTGCCGGGCACCAAACTCCATAAACACCTCAGTTAGAGGTCTGGCCATGGAAAATGTGTGTGTGAGCACCAGGAAAGGCTGGACCCACCAGGAGAAGAGCAGGGAGCTGTGGGAATCCACCCTTTCCCCCGCCCCGGTACTCCCATTCCCAGAGCCAGGCTGACCTCGCATTGACGCAGGTTTTCAGTTCCTGCTCCCAAATGCTCATGTCCATGTCAGCTGAAATGTCCAGCCCCAGCCCACCCTGGAGTTTGACGGTCACTTGGAGGCCAGACTGCAGAGGAATGACCTGGAAGATGGAAAAGGCAGAGCTTCCTGTGACCAGGCACTGCTCTTGCATGAGTGGCTGACACTGGCAGGGCCTTGTGGCTGCTGGCAATGTCCATCCCAGCCCTGCAGCTGGGCCTGCAAGGGGGCAGCTCCAGCCACGGGTCTCCCATGGCAGGGCAAGCCATCCCGCTGCTTTGCCAACCCCAAGACACGTCTGGCGGTGCCACCTCGCTCTCAGATCTGTGTCTGGGGTGTGTGACGTCCACAGGCTCGTTTCACTGGATTCACTGGGACGTGGTATGGAGACAGGCCCCCATCCAGTACCTGGTGATGGTCCATCAGCAGGAGGTTCCCTCTGAACACACTGGTGGGCTCTCCACTGCTCAGCAGGACCTTGGCCATGAGGTCTGTGTATCCCTGGAAGAAGATGATTGGCCGCAACTGGACGTCAAAGAAGGTGGCCGACATCCCAGCCATGAGCTCTGGCTCCTCTTCCCCTTCCGAGAGGTTTTCTCCCATCATCGACTCCATCCCTTGCGCTTCAAAGATGACCTGCAAGACAGAGGTGGACAGGAGCAGGATATCAGCGATGGAGTGACTTGGATGAGGCATCCAAGCCATCCCTGAGCACCCTGAGGTAGCAGAGTTGCATCCTCTGTTTTTTCCCATCCACTCCACTTCTCCGGAGCAGGAGTGTCTGGTTTCACACCGGCGATTTGGGAATTTGCCTTTTTCTGATACAGGACATGCTGAAGCACCACAGGGAGGTTAAGAGGGGACACAGGGACAGCAGTGGCACCACAGGGTTGGTGTTGTCACCCCCCTCCAGCCCCTCTCCCGCCGGCACCTGAGCTGCACGGAGCCGCTGGCCGTGGCTGAGCAGGGAGAAGTCGGAGACGCTCTTCCTCAGGAATCCACCCTCCAAAAACAGCAGGTCCAGCCCAAAAGTGGAAGTCAGGTCCTGGGTGACTGACAGGCAAAGAGATGCCCATGAGCACCCCCGGGTGTCTGGTGGAAGGGGGTGGTAACAGGATGATCTTTAAGGTCCCTTCCAACCCAAATCTGTGCTACCATTCTGCATCTTCTCCTTTCATTCTTGCAACACTCAAATGATGCAGCATTGCAAGGCTGGTTTAATTTTTTTCTCCCTGGCTATTCCACCTTCACTGACCCTCTGCAAGGCCAGACTGAGCTAATTTGAAGAGGGACAGAAATGAGGGATGAAGAATTCAGCAGATATTTAGCAAGACTGCTTTTTGCAGTCTCTGAAGTTTGATTCTTTCTTTTGAATCTCAGCACGATAATCTTCCTCTTTGAAGATCTTATTAAAAATACTAAAGGAATGGAGGAATGGAGTGAAATATCTTGACTTGTCAGGGAAAGCACAGAAACTCCCACCAGCAGTCTGCTGTTGGTTTCATCTCCAGCTGAAGCTCCTCTTTCAAACCAGCAGGATTTGGGAAACGTTTGTGTTAGAGAAGGCCATGTTCATATCTCAGGTGGTGGCAGCCAGCTGGTGCTGGGGGACGCTCTCAGAAACCTCCCTGAGATTTTGGGGCATTCTATAGACCTGAATCCTCCTCTGGAAGCTGCCGTTTCCCACCAACCCCTCCTTTAACCCTCTGAGGGGACTGTGGGATCAGTGTCCTCTGTGCTGTCACCTGTCAGAGGTCCTGAGAAAGAAGAGGAGATGCCGACTTTAGAGAAGAAGTTGTAGTTATTTATTCGTGGGTCTCCCATGATGTCTTTCATTATCTTCCTGGAAAAGAGAGGGAAAGGATATGTCAGCACTGGGAGGGAGGGAAGGCAAAAGGTCAGTGGTCACTACAGAAGGAAATACAATTTGCCAAAGTGTTTCTCATGGTTGGTGGCTGCCCAGAGCAGTGTGAGTAAAAAATGAAAGCATTAGATGTGGCCTACCCTGGAATTTTCTTTTTCTCTGGCTTATTAGGCTAAACCAGGCAGATATTTTTGTGCAGCTTTTGCTTAGCTCTGAAAAACACGAGTGCTTGGTTTGTTCTGTGCAGACAGGAAGATTAATGCAGGTACAAATTGTGCACTGCCCTGGGAGCCAGAACTTCAGCCTCCAAGGACCCTGCCAAAACTACAAGCCTAGGTCCTGCTGCCATGGGGCAGAATGATAAGGAATGTCAGGTTCCACCTGGCTGTGTGGCATTTGCATCCCCTTTGTTACTCCAGGAATGTGCAGGCAGCCCCCACAAAGTGATGCTAGCACATTTTAAAGATATGTTGGTCCAAAACCCACAGCTGGATTGTGGAGGAAGAGGAGAAAAAGGTGATGTAGAGCAGAGGGAAAAATGCACCCAGTCCCCTCAAGCCCCACCTTGCCAGGTGGTGGTGGTCATGCAGGCTGTTCTGGACCTTCAGCAGCAGGAACGTGGCCATCTCTGTCTCCATCTCGCTGGTGGCCAGCAGGATGTTGATGACATCCATGGGCAGGGCGTGGTTATCCAGGAGGATTTCTGCAGCGGCCAGGCGACAGATTTTGTCATAACTCTTCCTCTTCTGGTGGAAAATCCTCCTCATCACGCGCTTCACCTGATGAGAAGGGGGCAATTGAGAGAGTGAAGTGCACCCCAGCAGCTTGGCTTTGAGTGGGGAGGGGAGCACCAAGCCTCACAACTTCCTCTCCTACCTTGCTGGAGATGTGGGGAGCGGGGAATCGCTGCAGGGCAGAGGTGGCTGCAGTGGTGACAGCCGTGGGACCGTCCTCGGCGAGCTCCAGGAGGGTGGGGATGGTCTCGGGGAGCCTCGCGTTCCCCAGAGCCAGCAGGTAAATGACCACTTCGGGCTCCTCCTCGGCACCTCTGAGCCCCCTGAGGAGGGTTTCCATCCCACGCTCCACCACCTGCTCAAGATTTGCAGGAGGTGAGGGAGGTGAAGGACAGGAGATATTCTGGGCACCCCTGGAACTGGGGGGGGTGTCCCAAAAAGCTAAATGTGAGGGATTGTAGAGGACTCACCTGCAGCCCACAGAGCTTCTGCTGGCACAGCTTGCCCACCAGAGAGCCCACAGCAACTACTCCTGTTTCCCAGATCTCAGGTGCCAGCTGCTTCCTATCCAGCTTGTCCTGGGCATCAGGAAAGGGGTAACAGGAAGCAGGAAAAAGGAAATGAGGAAAAGAAAAAAAAAAAAGAGAAGGAGTATGCTTTACTGCTTATCTCAAGCAAGTAAGGGAAAACTAGCTCTTACTTGCCTTGGAGGAGGCCATGCATGAGTTAATTGGATAAAATGCTGTGCCACTAAATTAAGATTTTATTATCTCTAATGCACTGACACAAAGCATCTTCTGCTGGATTCTTTCCCTCTGAGGAGCATCTACTCCCATCACCAGTGTCCCGTGTTACAATCCCATGAGCAGGAAAATACAGTTCTCCAGAAACATTTTCCTTGTGCCATGGTGTGTGGATCCATCCCGGATGCAGGACCCTCGGGGAAGAGAGACAGGTGTCTCTACTCACTAGGACGAGGTGGAGAAGCTCTCCTGAAGGCCGGGGGGAGAAAGCTGCTGTGTAAAGAAACTTCTCCAGGAGGGACTTGGGCTCCTTGCTGAAATCCAGGAAGTCTGAGAGCGCTGCCAAGGAAGCCACCGACTGCGTGGCCACCGCTGCCTCCACGAGGAAGGGGCTGGAGCAGGAAGAGGGAAGTCATCAGTGGCATGGCCCACAAAAACCAACAGTGCTTGGACAGGACAGGCCTTAGGAGAAGCCAGAGAACACTGCCACAAGTCAGGATGGCTGCCTGGAGCAGGGATGGTGCATGGAGCAGCACCAGCTGGCCCTGGAGGTCTTGTCCAGTGCTCAGAATTTTGGAGAGATAGCTCCAGGGGTTCTCACCGTGTCTCCTCGGGCGCTCTCCTCAGCAGCTGCAGGACATCCCTCTTCTTGGCGCTGCGCAGCATCTGGATGAACCTCTGGAACTGCCAGGCTGTCGCCACCTTCGAGGTGTCTGTTTTGACTCTCTGCCTGTCAAAAGCCTTCAGGAAGGCTCTCAGCTGCAAAGGTGAGGTTTGTTAGGGGGGATTTAGCCTTTTCTCCCGTGTTATCACCGGATAATGTTTACATCAAAGCAGACCCTCCAAAAGCACCACTGGGGTTTAACCCCAAGCCCCACAAGTGCCCAGCTTGAGGCAGAGCCCCTGGTGAGTTCTGGGGGTCGGTAGCATCACTGACCGATGGGCAGTGGGTGCAGACCCTCCTGAAGGGCAGGCTGGCCATGCCCAGGGGCTGGGGCTGTGCCCCTGTGCCAGCCAGCACATCCTTAAGGCTTTGTCCAGACACCTCTGCTGGCCCAGGCACTGCAGGAGACACCAGCTGGAGCTGCTGCCTGTGAAGGGAGAAACAATCAATGGAAAGTTTTGTGATTTCCACCCTCCATGGCCACTGGTTGGGATTATCGCTCGCCTTGAACTGATTTTGATGCCGGAGTGGGATCTCAGGGCTGGAGCCACCACGTGGCTTTCCTCTGCCAGGACTGACTGGAGCAGGCTGTCTTTCACCACGTACTGGCTTCTGCTGGAGGGCTGCCACTCGATTCCAAAAATCTTGGAAAAGGAAAAGCAAGGAGAAAAAAAAAAATGCAACCTTTTTCCCCCTTGCCTTCTCCCCAGGAGATTTCTCTCTTTACATTAGCAGAAAAAGAACATTCCAGCCCACAAAGTCACCTACTTCACTTGTAAAATGTAGGAAGGGAAAATCCATAAGAGCCCGCCTTCTTCCCAGATGTGGGAGAAGGCAACACCAGGTGAGGACCAGCAGGGGGATGCTCCCACCCACGGCTGATGCAGGTGGACAGAATGGTGACACCACAGGGACTTGCACAACAAGGTGGTGTTGAGACCCCTGCCAGGGCCCGTGGGGTCTCTGTGGCAATGTCCATTTTTATACTGAATTCAGTAGAATTTGTATATTTTAAAAAAACACTTAAATTTTGTTTATGGCAGGTGTAACTGCATTAAGACCCACGGGATTTCATGGGTTTGTGTCAGGCCTGAACACAGCCTACTGCTTTAAGCAAAACAGACCTGTCAAACTAATCCACCCTGCAATGAGTCTGAGACCCAGGAAACATCCCTGTATCTCCACCTTCCCAAGCAGGATCAGCTGACTGCTCAGAACTGATAACAAGAGTGGGGATGAGGGGACCCAGAGCACCTTTACTGCTCCTTCCCACCTCGACACCTCAGGATCCTCCTAAGGGATGTTGGTGCATCCCACTTTGAGGATGAGTCTGAGTCCCATCCCAAGCTGGTGCAGAAGGCTGAAGCCAGCTGGGAATGGGAATCCAAGGCCAGCTGTGAAAGGATTTTAGGGGTGGCCCTGCTGTACTCAGTGCGAGCTGAGCCCACAGTGAGAGCAATGGACTTGCTTTGTTTATGGAGGTGAATCCAGACTTTGGCTTTGAGCAGCTGAGGAGATCTTTGGTCTTGGTGATGGAATGGTTGGACACAGTGTAGGTGACTTGGCAGCTTCCAGAGGCATCTTCCTGAAACACAAATGGGAGTGACCACGAGTATTAAACAGTCTGTGGAGAGGACAGACACAAAGGCCAACCTAATAGAGAGAACAGCATCTAAAATCTAGAACGTGGGACAAATCAGGGGCGGCTGGATAGCTCCAAGTCCATCTGGGCATCTTTGTAAATTAGATTTAATTAAGCATCTCTGTGACTGCATTTGGGGTTCTGAGGCTATTTCATGTTGTTCACAGGTCATTCCAGCTGGCTGCTGGCAAAGCAAATCCTGCTTGGCAGGAATGCTTGTGGAGTTTTTTCTCTGCTGTTCCTACTGTCCAGGGAAAGACTATGATTTTGTAAGGGTGCCTATTGCTGAAAATTAGGTTATTTTATTTTAAATCTTCTGCCTTTCCAAGAGTAATCCTTGCTCACAGCCTGGTTGGAGCAGCAGACCCGATGTTGTTTATCCTGAATTTTGTCCCCCCTGCTGAAGTTCCTGGGCTGGCTAGGCTCCAGGGCCAGCTCTCCTGGTGCATTCCTGGATTTTTGGTCCCAGCTCTGGACCTACCTCCACTGTGCTGCCGGCATGGGGCTGAAGCTGGAACAGACTGATGATGCCTCGTTTCAGGTTGGAGATCAGGATGTTTTCCGCTTCATTCCCATAGAAGGCTTTGACCTGGGAGGGCAGGAGGTGGTGCCTGGCTGAGGGGACATCTCTGGGGACCCTGCAGGCTCTCTGCTGCCTTCCCTGACAGAAGGGAACCTGAGAGCACCCTATAGACACCTGAGGAATTTTCTCGAGGAGGCCCTCATCCCTCAATAGCATGAGGACTGTGAATGCAAGAACACAAAATTTCCCTTTCCTTCCCACCCTGGGGTTCCATAGCCTTAGAGGAGAAGGCCAGAAAGGAGCTTGTATCCCATGGTTAGGACTGAAGAGCTTTAACATGGGATTCTGCAGCTCCAGCTGAGTCTTTCTGGAGCACAGGACTCCATGTAGGGTCCGACACTGGCCACTCTGTCCCGTTCCTTCTGCTCTGAAATCAGAGGTGGAGCAGGAGCTCCTATGGGCTTCATAGCCCAGAAAATTTAGGATGAGGACAGGAATGCCTTGCAGAGGGCATGAGCAAGCCCAGGAGGTGACGAGCTGACCTTCCCACTGGTCCAAGAGATGAACACTGGCTGCTGGAGCTCTGCCTGTGCCTCTGGGCTGAGTGCAATCTCTACAGGGGAATCTCCGGTGCTGTCCTGGCTCTTCTCCTCTTCTGGCTGTTGTTGGGCCTTCAGGTCATGGATCTATGACAGCAGAAGATGGCAGAAAGCAGTGACCAAGTGTCTGCCCTAAAGCTGGAGTGTATTTTACCTGCAGGCAATGGATTTGGTCAGAGAGGTCATTTTTCAGCTGGTGTGGGCTAGAAATGGAAGGGGTTGCAGCTCCTGGGGCGTTCCCAGCAGGAACACCTGGCTGTAATGGCTGTACCACCCCTGGACACACCTGGAGCAGCTGTGATGGCTGTACCTCCTCTGTACACACCTGGAGCAGCTGTGATGCCTGTACCACCCCTGTACACACCTGGAGCAGCTGTGATGCCTGTACCACCCCTGTACACACCTGGAGCAGCTGTGATGCCTGTACCTCCCCTGTACACACCTGGAGCAGCTGTGATGCCTGTACCACCCCTGTACACACCTGGAGCAGCTGTGGTGGCTGTACCACCCCTGTACACACCTGGAGCAGCTGTGATGCCTGTACCACCCCTGTACACACCTGCACCTGGAGCAGCTCCTGCCCACCCTGGTCCCTCCAGAGCTGGTGCAGCCGGATCAATGCCTCAGCCTGCAGCCGGGCTCCCCATGGGGATGGTGTGGACGTGTGCTGCAGCTGGACATCCAGGGTGTACCGGTACTGGTACAGGCTCCTGGGCTGGAAAGAAAGTGGCAAATTCCCTGTGGAAAGATGGAAATGTTGAAGGTAAGAGGTCATGGATCACCTCCACTTTCCATACCCAGAAACCTTCATCCCAGAGGGCACCCGGACTTGCAGGGGTGCTGATGACTTGGATCACTCCACGTCCTGGCAGGGGAAGTCCAGCTGATGGGAAGGTTTTCATGGGCAATTATTTGTGCCTGTGGTTTGGATATTTGGGTGTTCTCTGGGCTGGTGTTTCCAGCCCTGCCTTAAAAAGGATGGCCGGAGCAGTGGCTCTGCTTGGGCACTTCAGGACTTCTAGAAATGCCAAAGAAACACACTTTAATCCTGAAGGGAAGTTTCCTGAGCATGCCCATGGACAGGAGGGATATCTCCAGTGCCTTTTCAGCACTGGGCATTAACTGGGGCACAATCAACATCTTTAGGTGAGAAAAGAAGCTGAATCCTTCACATTATGAGTTTTCCATCAGAACTTCTGACTCCTAATTAAATCACTGTCTTTATGCTAAGACAAAATGAAGTTGATGGGACAGCTTTAGATCAAAACTCTCTGCTTTAATCTTATTTCTCTTGACTTATTTGAAGTCCCTTCTCTTGCTCATATACCAGTGAGATTGAAGGGGGGGAGGGTTGCCCTTGCCATGACAAAACCAGTCAAATCTGTTTTCTGAAGTCACTTAAAATTCTCTTGCAAATTTGATGCACTTGCTGGACTTCTGAAATGTTTTATAGCTTTGCTGCTTTTAACAACAAATGAATTGATGGAAGTCCAGCTCAGTCCCTGGGGCTTTCCTCTGCGAGACAGACTGAGGAGTTTTTACAGTTCTGCACTGTGTGCAGTTTAAAAAGCTCCAGCTCTCTGGCTTTCCTCACCCCTCCAGAAAGGACTTCCACAATCCCCAAAATTTCCTGGCCTCAGGAGATGCTCATGCCGTCTGCAGTTTGCCAGTCGCTGTTCCCTGCTTGGCTGCAGGCCGGGAATGTAAGTGCTGGGATGAAGCTCTCACCTCTCCGGATATCCAGACTCCGTCGAGTCCCTGGAGTTAAACCAGCCCAAAGTCCCTCTTACCTTTTGCTGCTCTCAGGAGGGAAAAGCAAAGCAGGCAAAAGCATCCCCAGACCGCCTGCGGATCCATGGTGGGCTCCGGGAGGCAGGGAAGGGAGGGGGGTGGGAGAGAGGGACCGCACAACAAAAGTGGGCAAGATCAGCAGTGTCAGGCGATGGGGCCCGACCTGCTCCCTGTCCCCGCCTTACCCAAGGAAAGGCAAATAATTAAACCTTTGTACCAACCCCCAGCAGCCGCGGAGCGTTTGGAAATCAGCTGAGGTTTGCCGAAGGCCGGCGGGAGGGGAGGAAAGCGGGAAGAAAAAGAGCCTCCAGAAGCATTGAGGGGTGGAGGAATTGCCCGTTTGTCCTGACGCGGGAGGGGGATGCTCAGAAAGCTGCTCTGTCTTTTGGTGAGCGCTCTCTTCCCATCACGGGAGAAAAGGCAGTTCCTTTCAAAAGAAAAGACCCAGAAGGGGAAAGGGGGAAACAGCTTTTCCATCCTTTTAGCTGGAGACTGGGATTTTCAGCCTGGAGGCTCAAGTTACTTAAAGGGCCAGGCTGGAGGGGACGGGGAGCACTGAAAGAAACGGGAAAGGGTTTAGGAAATCCATCTCTAAATCCTTTGGCCCACTAACCATACAGTATTTTTTTTTAATGCATGAGTTTTCTGATTGCTGAGTTTAATTGTTTTCTAAAGACACCAAAGTAAGAAGTGGTGACACAGCTCAGGGTCCTGGGAAGGCTTTTTGCTAAAAAGAACGGGGAGGTGGAAAAGGGAGGCACTTCATGTGTCATTCTCGAAGTGATCTGCATATTGCAGTGGGATCAAAACATCAGGACTTTGGTGTTTTGGCATTTTCAAGGGTACATCTCCCAGCTCTGCATCACCACTGGGCTTTGGGGCCACTACTGTGATCAGAAAATCAGGGCAGATCCAGCTGAGAGAAACCTGGGGAAACTCCAGTTATGGGTTTCCCATATGTGGAGTCTTCACTTGGTCTTCCGGTGGTCTTTATGGACAAATGCCCCATATTTAGCTTGAAAAACATCCTTCTCTTTAGTATTTTCATTTAGCTTTTATAGAATCATAGAATGGTTTGAGGTGAAAGGGACCTTAAAGACCATTCTCTCTCAACCCCCTGGCATGGGCAGAGAAGCCCATGGCCCAGAGAAGCTGTGGCTGTCCCTGCATCCCTGGAAGTGTCCAAGGCCAGGCTGAGTGGGGCTTGGAGCACCCTGAGATAGAGGAAAGTGTCCCTGCCCATGGCAGGGGGCTGGAACTGGATGATTTTTAAGGTTCCTTCCAACACACACCATGTTATGGCTCTGGGGGATTTGTGCTCTGCAGTGCAATCTGAGAGCAAAGAACACTTTTCAGAGGATGAAACTCCTGCTGAACACAGGAAGTTTCAGTTCTTTATCCAGTGTGGGGGAAAAGGAAGTGTTTCAGAGTGAGATGGTTGTGGAGGGTCTAAGCCCTGAAGGTAAGGTCCCAGAATGTTTGCTGGCTGCAGCTCAATACAATACCTGGAGAGGAAAGGCAAACAGAAATAGTCTGTGAAAAAAAAAGCTGCTGATAAGGAGGCCTCAAAGTGGAACTGAACTTTGGCAGGTTGGTTGTTTAGGCTTGGCTGCCAAGACTTTCCAGGATTAGGATGTGGAAAACTGGGAGCAAACCTGGTTCTTCTTTCTCCAAACCTGCTTCTTCCTTCTGTTACTGAGAGAATCTGTGAAAAAGAATAAAGCAGAAGAACCCAAAGAGAGTTCTAAAACTTTGTGAAACATTCTTCTCAAATCCATCTGGGGTTGCCATGCTCTTGGAAAGGTGCCTTGTGGAACTTTGGACATGTGTAGACAGATGGTCCCAAAACCAGTGCTGCTGGAATCCTGGGTGCTCCGCCAGCCCCTCGTGTATCACCCAAGGGAAATGTGATCTCCCACTTCTGTCCAGTGAAGGGACCTGGCTGCTGGATCACCATGGGGGATCCTGGCTGCAGAACCTGGTGTGGCAGCTCTGAAAACCACGGGCAGAGCAGGGGCAGTCAGTGTGACCAGGTCACCATGCCCAGGTCAGAGAGGCACGCAGGGACCTTGCCACCAAGCTGTGACATCAGGGTGGACTTTGGCAAAGGGTGGCCAGGCTGCACTCGCCTGGGGCTGCTGCATCAAAGCCCGCAAACCTCCATTTCCTTCTCTTCTAAATGACCTTCAGCTCCAAAAGTCCCCCCCTACCCCCAGCATCTTTTCCTGCCTTGTCACCTCCCTTTTTGCCATTGCAGTGGTAGGGAAAGCCCTGACTCTACCAACAAGTTCCATCACTCCTTCTCTCTAAGAGAAAAACTGAAGGGAAGTGAGCAGTTCCCACATGATTGTACTGGCGGCACTCAAAAGTCTCCAAAATTCCTGACCAGAGAGATTTCCTGGGGCTGTGTGCTTCAAGAGGCCTCAGGTGTGTCCAATGAGCACCTGAGGGCCCTAATGAGCTTTAATGACCCTAATGAGCCCCACCTGCGGTCTCCACCCATGCCCATGGGCTGGGAGCCTATTTAAGCTCAGCCTTGGGGTTGGATGGGTTTTTTAGGTTCTGTTACAGTCTTGGTTTCTGCTCTGTTTCTGCTGGTTCTGGATGGACCCTTCTCTGTGCCCTTGCTGCCCTGGAGAGTGTTGATGGAGATTTTTGTGTGTACCCAGCCTCAAATCCTTCTGGAGAGACCCTTCTGGTGAGGGCACTGCCAGTACTGCACCATCCCAGCTCATCTGCCTGCGCTGTGTGCCACTGTGGATCATCCAAGGAGCTGTTACTATTCCCAAAACATCTGCCTCTTCCTCCTGCTTCTCCTTGGCACACGGCTCTGAGGTGGGTGGGATGGGTTCTGTGACTCTCCACTGTGCAATAGTTTTTGCTGGGGAGTATTTTGAGCACTTGAGGTCTGCCCTTAGAACTCATCACATAAATGTTGTGAGACAAGGGGAGCAAGGCTGTGCAGATATCCTGGTTTTCCTACAAGACCAGCACCATAGGAGATGACTTCTATTCCTGCAAAGCAGCCAATCACCTGCCCTATGAGCAAGGGAAGTGTATGACTGGTGCTCGTGTTAACTGGCTAAAAACCAGACAATTCTAAGAAAAAAGAAGATCAATTCCGCTCAGTTAATTTTGAGGTTTGAATGGTTTGGAGCTATATAAATATATATTTATAGGCCTGGTTTTGGACCAGACATACATATGTGTATGTGTGTGTACATATATATATATACATACATATATGTATGTATTTTTTAAGCCAGCTCACCTGAGCTGGGTCTGTAAGGCAGAAATGCCCCCTTTCCCACCTGTGTTTTTTTTGGCAGTTGTTTAGCAATTTCCTATGCAAGCACATACCTGTGGATTTTGTGGAGGAAAACAGCCCACACTGGGGATGAGGCTGTGGTGAGATGTATATAAAAAGAGCTGCTCCCCACCAGCCCCGTGGAGAGGCTTGTGAGCCCCCCACTTGCAAGGAGCTGTCTGTGTGCTTTGTCTTTTATTGTCTGGAGGTTGCCAGGCTGCACTTTCCAGGACAGCCTTCTTTTTGTCCTCCTTTTCCTTTATTTTTTCGCCTTCCCTCTGCCTGAAACAAGCTCTGGAAAAGCCCCTGGCTTGGCTGGCTCCCTACAAGCTGTTGGTTACTCAAGAGATTGGGTTGGGGAAAGGGAGAAAGTCTGAGCAGAGCAAAGTGGTAGGGGCTGGGTTTGCATCTCAATCTGAGGCATCTCAAAGCCTGATAAGTGAAAAAAGACTTTGCTGTGTTAATGCACAATTATATTTTTGAGCAATTTTTGGAAAATAGGGCTGGAATCAACCTGGGGATGTTGTCTGGCCCAGTTGCTGGTGCCTGGCTTTGCCATGAGGAATGGAAGCCTGACCTCTTTGCAGAGAGCTGCTGTTGACAGAGATTTCTCAGATTCTATAGTGAATTTATCCCAGTAGTTTGCTGCTATAAAGAAGTCTCCTCTTTCTACAGTTTCCCTCTATTACCTTTAAACTCAGCCCCAGCTGTATTAGAATTTAGTCCCAGCCTTTTCTTTCCTCCTCCCTTCTCCTCCCTTCTTTTCTCGTTTCTGTTTGAATTTGAAGAGGCCTCAGCTGCATCTGTATTTCCTTCCTCTCTCACCTTCCAGGTCCTGTTTCCCAGACCTTGTTCTTTCCTTAGAAAACCTTTGATAACCCGTTCCCCACCTAAGGCTTTCTTGTATCCTTGTTTTTCTACCCTCTGGCTGCTGTGGGTGAAGGTCTGCCTTTGAGGAGCACACGCTGCTCCCTCTGCTCCAGAAACCAGCCTTGCAGTTCTCCCAGTCTCCTGCTGCTGAGGGCTTCCTTAGGCTCTTGCTGGGATGAAAAATATCCTGGAAGCTTTTCCTTTCTTGAGATTAGAACGGTTTCTACAAGTCCTTGAGATGTGACCATGATGGTTAAACACCCACTGTGCAAAGGAAGGTTTTCCCCTTCTTTCCCCCACTCCATGCTCCGTCCTCTCCCTTACTTTGTCATCTCAATAACTGCTAAGGAAACCTTTCTAATCTTGTCAATTGGCAATGCAACTGCTCTTTAATTCAGTTTTAAAACAGGTTTTAAAGTCAGGCTCTGCCCAGGCTATTGATTTGCATTTTTGATGAAGCTGTTGGCTGCTTTAAAGCCTTTCTCCAAGGCTCAAAGAACAACCCTGGCAGGGAGGGAAGGAGCGCTGTGCACTCCTTGTTTAGAAACCGAGTGCATTAAACCAGGTTCCTTTAAAAGCCATCTTCACTAAGTGAAATTGAGGCACTGGAATCACTTTGGGAAATGGTCCATTTAGAACAGACCCACACTGCCAGAAGCTGTTTGTCTGATGGTCAATGCATGCTCTGATCTGAGGGCAGGGCCAGCCCCTCCAGAAATGCATGAGCCAAACGCAGCAAGGAGAGGAAAAGACACGAGTTGAGTTTAGAGAGCTGGACAGAGAAATCCCACAGATGTGCCTGGAGCATGGCCCTCCCCCGCAGCTTTTCTTACAGTTAAATGTTAAAAAAGCTAAAAGCTGATGCTCAGTACTTTGGGATCTGCCTTGTAACTGCAGAGGGGATGAGCTCCCTTACTGGACCTCAGGCAGTGGAGTGCCACAAGCCTGCAGCCAGATTGCTTCTCCTTCAGCTTAAATTCAATGGAATTTTACTTGTGGTTTTTTTTTTTTCTTTTTTTTTCCTTTTTTTTTTCTTTTTTTTTTTTCCTTTTTTTTTAGTATTTTAGAGACGCTACAGTTGAAAGAAGAGAACAGAAATAGGCAGGAGCACCACTGGCACAGTAACGGATATTTTACTCTTCCTCTTTTCCTTTTAAAAGTATATGTAGATAACATGAACTTTTAAACTCTGTGGTTTGGGGCAAACACCCTTTTTTCCCTTTCTTTGGAAGAGATATGCCAGTCCTGAGACCCTGGGCCAATGCTCACTGCGTTTTATTTATGTTTTTACAATTAAACAAGGGGCTGATAAGATTGACAAGGAAGATACAACTCAGGAGCTCACCAGGCAGCAGCCTCCAAACTCTTTGGGTGATGCAAAGAGCAGTAGGGTGTGAAGACTGAAGATTGCTTTCCTGTGCAGGATTAATCCATGCTAACATGCTCACTGACACAGAAGTCACTTCTTAGAAGCCACTTGTTATTTCCCGAAGTGCAGGAGCTGGAGTGTTTGACAAAAGCTGGGCAGAACGATGAAGAATATTCCTGTCAGATTTCTCCTTCTCCTCTTGTGCCAGCAGGAGAAACCTGTCCTCTTCAAGGGTTTTGTTCCTCTGTGACAGTGTGTCGTTCAGAGATAAAGCAGTACCAGGAGCATTAATTCTTTAATCGGCACTGCCCCCTCAGGTGTGTGAGCTCTCAGCAGTGTGCTGGGAAGTGGGGCCGGTCCAGTTTCGGGCAGGACTCGGAGCTTGAACGTTTTGGAGTTAACACCGGAGACTCAGCTCCCTCTGTGGTCAAAGAGGGGAGACACCTTCCTCTCCAGGGAATGCTTTTCCCAGTCGGGATTTCTCTCCCAACAGCTCAAGTCTCGCCGCTTCAAGAGCAGACCACGCAGTGCCCCCAGTGCTTTGCCACTGGGAGCACTGGAAGAGATCCTGGGAACACTGGGAGGGAACTGGGAGCACAGGGAATGCCAGGAGGGAACTGGGAAGGAGAGTGGAAGCACCGGGAGTGAACAAGAAGGAGCACTGGCAGGGATATCAGGAGCTCTGGGAAGGAATAGTGCTCCCAGTTCCTGCCCAGTGCTCTCACCATCCCTCCCGCTGCTTGCCAGGAAGAGGGAGCTGGCAGGGAACTGGGAGGGAACTCCTCAGTGCTCTGCAACGTGCAGCAGCCCCAGGTGTGACCAGTGAGGAGGGGGAGGTGCCCCCAGTCCCTCCCCAGTGGCCCCAAAAAAGGGGGTTACAAGAAGGAAAGGGATTTAAATTGAGGAGGGGAAACATTTCTGTAATTGTGTTTGAACTGGGGAGGATCCCCATTCACCTATGATTTGAAGGGTCTCAGTTGAAGGAAAACACGCCTTTTCCATGATTTTTGGTGTCTTACAAGGCAGGCAATCACGGTTTTCCATGATTTTCATGTTGGAATGGAAGGAGAATACCTTTATGGTGCTGTTCCACGGGTTTGAATTGAGGGTAAAGAGCCCCATTTTCATCATCTTAAGATTCCAACTGAGGGCAAACACGGCTGTCTCTGGTCTTAAAGGGCTTCCCTTGAGAGGAGCCTCTTTATGTGCCATTGTAAGAGTTCCATCGAGGGGGACCCTCCATTTGAAGGGACTTACATAGAGGAAAAAGATGTCTAAAAGCCCCAGAATGGTCTTTGTTGAGGGAAATTGAATAGGGAAACTGCATTTCCCTGCATTTTAGGAGGCTAAATTGAGGAGAAATCCCCCTTGAGTCACTTTTCATTCGGGATTATATTGGGGGGAGGCCCTCCTTATGCATCGTTTAGGGATCTAAATCGAGAGGGAACCTCCGTTCTCCCCTTGCTTCGAGGCTTTGAAATGGCCACAAGAGGCACTTTACCCTTGGCTTAAGCCATTACTAAACTGAACTAGAAGGGTAGCGGTGGGCTGGCGCTGCCGGTCGGACTCAGTCCATCCCTCGGCACTGCAAACGCCGCCAGGCACCGAGCGATGCCGCCGGACGCCCGGCACTGCCTGCGCCGCGCCCGCCGCATCCAGCGGGGCTGGAAGCTCCACGGAGCAGCTCAGCGCCTGCTCCGCGCTCGGCCCTCCGAGCCCGGCACGGAGCGTGGGCTCGGGACACATGCCCATGGTGGGGGCAGAGCCGCTGCTCGGGGCCCGGGGGATCCTTCATCCCCCGAGGGCAGCTGCGAGAGGCCGAGGGCAAAGTCCTGCTTCCGAGGCTGGAACCCCTGCTGCTTCACCTCTCGTTCTCTTGCGATGATCTGTTCGAGAATAAATTCCAAGAACTGCCCCCAGCGGTGTCTCTTATCCCGGTGACCGGTGACTGATCTCCCCCTGGCCTTTTCCCGATCCTCGAGCCTTTCCTGCTGGGTTCTGTGGCCTGCCCAGGGGCAGAAGGAGAGGCACAGAGCGCTTTTGCTGGCCCCGGCACCCGGCCCGGCCCAGCCCAACCCAGGAATCCCTGAGGTAATTCACTGTGGAGAGCCCCAGAAGCGACTTCCCCGGGGCTGCGGTTCTCCACCAGCTTTTCCGGCGCGCCGCCCTTTCCCATAGCGCGGCTTTCCCGGCGCAGGAGCGTTCGCGTCGGAAGTCGCGGGGCTCGCGCGAGCGCCTGGCCTCGCCTCACCGCTCTCTCCTCCCCATGCTCGCCGCCACAGGCGGCGCTCCCGCCGCCTGACGGGTGAAAACGCCCAGAACCCCTGCCACGCCTCCGTCGGCTTTAAAGTGCGTCAGCAGCGGCCGTGCCAGCTGAGTCTGGCCGGGATCGGAGCGGCGGCGGCGTCCGGAGCCCGGCGAGGCGGCGGCGGAGGTCGGAGGCGGCTCCAGCCCAGGTGCGACCCGCGGTCGGTTGTGCCCCAGCTCGGGGCTCGCTGCGGGCGGAGGGGCCGCGCTGAGGGGCAGGGGGGTTCTGGCGAGTTCCCGGTGCCGGGTTCCCCCGTTCGCAGGCAGGGAGCCGAAGCGGCTGTGCCGGCGCTCGGTGTCCCCGGGCTCCGAGCCGCCGGGGCAGGGAATGCGGGGGACAATCGTGAGCCCCCGGGGCTGCTGGTTCTTGCCCCTCGGCAGGCGGACTCCGAGCCGCAGCTGCCAGGCGCTCTCAGCGCCTGTCCCGGCACGGAGCTGGGCTGCAGCGGCTGCAGAGCCACAGGGGCCGGGGCTGCGGCGACCGCAGAGCTCCCGGAGGCTGCGCTTGTCTCCGCAGCTGCTGCCGCACCTCTGGGCAGCGGGGACAGCGCAGCCAGAGCTGGCACCGCCCTGCTGAGCCTCGGTGTCCCGCAGGGCCGGGACCAGCAGTGACCTCTCATCGTGTCCCTTTCAGGGTGCCATCACCGCGGGTGTAAAGCTGCTCCCGAAGCGATCTCCGAGAGGCTTTGTCAGCACTCCTGATGGGTCGGGAGGAAGGTGCTGTTTGTTCCCATCAGAGAGATTCCAGCTGTGACCTGGAGGAGAGTGAATTCTGCTCGACTCATGGAGTTGTGAAGGAGCGCCTGCATCCCCAGGAGGAACTAGCAGCCAAGATTACACACTTGCCTGGAGCACAAGAAGCCACTTGGTATAAGCACAGGAATGCTACTTGTGAGTGTGCAGGGAGTGAAGATGTGGAAAATGGATTCTGCACCAGTGGGGGGAGTGTGAGGGTGCCCCTGGATCCCCAGGGCACATCAGCAACCGGCAATGAACACAAAAGGAAAATATTCAGAAGATTCCAGGGTGAGTGCAGGGCCACCCCTGTGGCCTCTAGGGAGGGGACAGTGTCACCTCCCAGGGACAGGGCTGGCAGGTGTGTGGTGTTTCCCGATGTCTGGAAGAGGCCTGGTGCTCTGCTGGGCTCCATCAGTGGCTGGAAGCAAGAGCCCCAGCTGCCCCCAAGCCTGTGCAGTTCTGCTGCTGCAGCCTGTCCCCACAGCTGTGTCCCTGGCTGTCCCCACAGCTGTGTCCATGCCGGTGCCCAGGCTCTTGGCTCTCTGACTGCCAGCTGAGTGAGGGGCACACTGGCTGAGGGGTCCCTCCTGTGCTCCCTGGGCATGGGGTGAGCAGATTCCAGGGCCAGGTCTGGTTCTCGCAGCCAGCAGCTCTTTCCTGTTCCAGGTAAATGGTTCAGCTCCCATCCCGTGCTCGTGGCGCTGCTGATTCTGCTGCTCCTGGTGCTGGTGCTGGCTTTGGGGGTGGCCTTGGCTGTGCAGTCAGGTAAGGGAGGGGCAGCAGGCTGGGCCCAGCCCCTCGGGGCAGAGCGGGGTCCCTGCTCCCTGCAGAGGGGAATCCTCAGACCTTCTCCTCTTCCCCCTCCAGCACCACAGGTTCCAGTTACGCCTGCGACTCCGCAGTGCTGTCCTCATGGCTGGGTTGGGTACAATGGGGTCTGCTACTACTTGTCAAGTGATTACAGCACCTGGGAGCAGGGTCAGGAACGGTGCTCCGAGCTCGGGGCCTCCCTGGCCATTCTCAAGGATGAGGCCATGGTGAGTGAGGGGCTGCGGGTGGTGAGGTTTGGCTGAGGGGAGCCTGGGGGTGCTCCTGGGCCGGGCTGGGTGCTGGTAGGGCTGGGGGTGCAGCCCTGTGCCGGGGCCTTGCAGGGAAGGAGCCCCGGCGTGCGGGGGCAGCCCCGGGCCCGTGTCCCCCCGAGGGGCCGGGGCAGCTCCCACTCCTCTCTCCTTGGCAGGATTTGCTCTTCCGCCTCCGCGGGAACGTCGATTACTGGCTCGGGCTGCGCAGACGGGGCGAGCGCCTGCACTGGGGGGACGGCAGCAGCTACAGCTCCTGGTGAGTGCCGGGGAGCCGGGCAGGGCCTGGGGGGACAGGGGCACAAGGTGTTCCCCTGGGAACCAGCGCTGTCTCTGCTCCTCCCTGCAGGGTTCCTGTCCTGGGCAATTCCGAGTGTGTGTACCTGGCTGACGATAAATTCAGGAGTGAGATGTGCTCAAATGAGCGGCCGTATGTCTGCAGCAAGGCCCAAGCTGCCCTGTAACAGGGACTGGAGAAAGGACCTTGTCCACACTGGGCAGTGCCAGCGTCGTCTGTAAGCCCGGCACAGGGCTGTCCTTTCTCAGCTGTACCTGTGTTCATACCGAAATGCAAAAGCCATTAACAGTATAAGTTATTTATAACATTATGTATCGAGCTCCTTTGGGAAATCCAAATCGTCCTGGGCTCTGGAATTCATCACAAACTGGTCTGCACATGACACATCTGGACTGCCTTTGGAAGAGGAAGAAAAGCAGCTGACACGTGCTGAGGAGGAATCCCACTTGTGGCATCAGGCTTTGAAGAAGCCAGACTGTGAAGAAGGATCTGTCAGCTGCTGGCTCTCTCTCTCTGCTTTGGAGGAGGATGGTCAGAGCTGCTGCTTGGGGAAGGAATTTGCTGCCACAGCCATAACCAAGCCAAGAGCTGCTTCCTCTGCTGTGGAATGAGCCGCTGTGCCCGGAACTGCATGCGAGGGGAAAGTGCCCGTGGCTGAGCGGGACCGGGGCTGGGTTTGTGTCTGCTCGGGGCAGGGCTGCGCTGCAGGGGTTTGTGTGCCTGGGACAGAGCAGTAAAGAGCTGCTGTTCTATTCTCATAGCTGTGTCTGAGAGACCCTTCACTTCTAAATTATAATAATTCTGAGCACGGGGGTTTACATTTTCCACTGCAAGGGAGGCTCCTGCCTTTCTAACCAAAACACTCCCATGCCCCTGTGCCACTGTGTTGGGAGGAGGGAAGGAGGGAATCGGGGCTAAAGAGAAGCCCAGGAAGGAGAGTTCAGAAGGTGCATTTTTAGGATTTTGGGTACTTCTCATTCCCTTGCTCAGATTTGTTTGATAATAAATTCAATTAATTTCCCCAGTTCAGGCCTCATTCCCCAGTTACGCCCATGCTGGGTGAGAGATCTCTTGCTGCCTTTATTGAGACCTTCGAGCCTTTCCTGCTGTGTTCTGTAGCCTGTCCAGGGGCAGGAGGAGAGGCACAGAGCGCTTTTGCTGTCCCTGGGCACCTGGCCTGGCCCAGCCCAGCCCAAGAGTCCCTGCCAGAATTCACTGCACCATTTCCCAGCCCCACGGTGGCTCTGGCTCCATGGGCAGGTGGCTCTAGATGGGACGGAGGGAGAGGAGGCAGCTGGAGCCAGTGGGGGAAATGTCTTTGCTGTGAGCTGGCAGGGAGAGGAGGAGGAGGAGGGAGAAAGTGGTGCAAAGTAAAGGCGAGAGAAAGAGGGACAAGGCTGGAGCGGTGGAAGGCAGCGGGGATGGCCATGGGGCAGGTGGGCATTTTGCTTTCCAGCTCTGTGGGAGGAAACCGAGAGCTGTCAAATCCATGCAGGAAAAGAGGGGAGCAATAGCAGGTGGTGGAAATGGCTGGCAATTGGGATTCATTTTATCTGCCTGAACTGCAGAGGCTGACATACCCCAAGCACCGGCAGTGTTGTGATGTGTCCTGCCCTGCCCCTGGCCTGGCTGCAGCCGCCTGCTGAGACAGGCCCTTGTCTCTAAAGGAGCTGCACCGAGGGATGGTGAGGTGCTGCTGGAATAAGATTGAGAGAATAAAATAAACAGAATAAAAAGCTGCACTACTTGGTCTCCCCTGCCTGCTAACATTAAAAGAGCTGTGCCAAGGCAACGTCATGGCAGGGGTGCTGGTTAAAAGAGTCATGGGAAAGGCTGGGATATGCGAAGGGAATAATATTCAGAGAATGGTATAAAATATTCTAAAAATGCTGCACCAGTAGTGGCCCCTGCCAAAGTGTCACAAAAATACCTGTACCAAGGGACTGTGTGTCACGCAGGACGTGGATGGGGCCTCCTCCGCTCGCTGAGTTGCTGATAGTGGGAACGCTCAGTAAATGCATTCCTTGTGTTTGTGAGCCACACAGAACTGGGGTGGGTCTTCCTCCTTCGCTGGAAGGGCTGATTGTGGAAACGCTGAGCAGGCGTTCCTTGCGTTTGTGAGACCCGCAGGAGCAGGGTGGGGCTTTCTCCTTCACTGAGTAGCCGATTGTGGGAACGCAGGTGCGTTCCTTGCGTTTGTGAGTCATGCAGGACCGGGGTAGGGCTTTCTCCTTAGCTGAGTAGCTGATTCTTGGAGCGGAGGTGTGTTCCTTGCATTTGAGTCACGCAGGACTGGGGTGGGGCTTTCTCCTTTGCTGAGTAGCTGATTGTGGGAACGCAGGTGCGTTCCATGCGTTTATGAGACCCACAGGAGCAGGGTGGGGCTTTCTCCTTAGCTGAGTAGCTGATTGTGGGAACGCAGGTGCGTTCCTTGCGTTTGAGTCACGCAGGACCAGGGTAGGGCTTTCTCCCTTGCTGAGTAGCACGCTCATTAAAAGAGGCCTCTAGGGAGTGTGCCGAACAGGAACGGGCAAACAGGAACGGACTGTGGCATGTCTCTGAGGGCATGGCGTGGCAGTTTGCACGGGCAGGGCAAGCAGGCAGGGTTGCAGGTTTTCTTGCTAGTAAGGGTTGTTGTGTGTTGTATTGGCGATACCAATATTTCCTGCGGGAACACGCCCGCGCCTGCCCCGTTGCTGAGCTCAATGGCGGCAGCTGGGGTGGTTTAATCCCAGAGACACCCTTTGGCTCACCCAGAGGCTGCAGGCGGCTGCAAGCATGCCAGAAACCCCAGCGAATGGTATTCCTCAGTGGAGAGACTTTGGGCTATGGTGAAGGATGGAGTCACTTCTGCCAGAGGGTTAAATCCAGCGTGTTTATTCCAGCTACGAGCTTCTGAATCCAGCAACAGCTCCAACAGAAGTCCCGATCTCATGGCCGGTGCCCGGTTTTATCCTGGGAGCAGGGGGGGAGGGCAGGGGCAGGGGATTAATCAAGCAGGTGAGGGGAGATGGGTCCCAGGGAGAAAAAGGCACCTAGATTGCCCTATACTCCCTGGGGGGCAGGGGGAATCTTTTGAATCTGCCAATCACTCGAGGCCCTGTCTGGACTTCTTCCAAGATTGACAAGTAGGGCTCACAGCAGGGGTTGGAGTGGGGGAAAGGGGAAGGGCTTATACATCTAGGAGGGAGAAGACACACCGCAACAGTGTTGTTTGCGGTGTTTTGTTTGATTGGTTTGGGGTTTCTGTTAGTAATGGTTTTTACGCAATTGAAAACTGTAGTTAGTACAAGTGCGTGTAACCAGATGAAACCCTCCAAAAAGGACGTGCCTGTCCAGACCCATTCCTGTGCGGACTCTTTGAGCTTATCAGTGGTTTCAGGGGCGTTGTGGAGGAAAGAGACTTTTGGGTACTGGGTCAAGTGGTTGATAGGACAGGGGCACAGGTAGTCTTCTCCTCGGTCCCTCTGGTGGCCGAGAAAAATGGTGAAAGGAATAGGAGAGCTAACATTAGCAAGAAGTGGCTCAAGAGTTGGTGCCATCGGCAGAATTTTGGATTCTTTGGTCATGGGGCAACTTTTAGGGCACCTGGCCTGCTGGAAGCAGGTGGGCTCCCTCTCTCTGTTAAGGCCAGGAGGTTTTTAGCTCATGAATTGGCAGAACCCGTTGAGAGGGCTTTGAACAAGGTTTGAAGGGGGAAGGGGATACAGCTGGGCTGTCTGGAAGCAGGCCCAAGGGTGGTAAGCCTGAGTTAGGTGTGAAATCAGCAGCCCAGCTGAGGTGCATGTATACCAGTGCGCGCAGCATGGGCAACAAACAAGAAGAGCTGGAGGCCGTGGTGCAGCAGCAGAGCTATGATGTAATTGCCATCACAGAAACGTGGTGGGATGACTCACATGGCTGGAGTGCTGCACTGGATGGCTACAAGCTCTTCAGGAGAGATGGGAAAGGGAGAAGAGGTGGAGGGGTGGCCCTTTATATTAGGGAGGCTTTTGATGCCATGGGTATTGAAACTAATGACGATGAAGCTGAATGGGTAAGAATTAAGGGGAAGGCCAACAAGGCTGACATCCTACCAGGAGTCTGTTATCGTCCAACCAACCAGGAAGATGAGGTGGAGAACTCATTCTATAAGCAGCTAGAGAATGTTTCAGGATCATCAGCCCTTGTTCTTGTAGGTGATTAGAACCTGCCAGACATCTGCTGGGAACTTAACACGCTGAAAAAAGGCAGTCATTTTTAGAGAGTGTGAAGGTCAACTTTTTGTCGCAGCAGGGTGAGCCCACCAGGAAAGGGACTATGTTAGATGTGTTGTTTGCAGATGGAGGTAGGCTGGTGGGACATGTGGTGGTTGGAGGCTGCTTAGAGCACAGTGGTCATGATTATAGAAGTCTCGCTATTTGGTGAAACCAGGAGGAACATCAATAAGACTTTTACAATGGGCTTTCTGAGGGCAGACTTGGGCCTATTTAGGAGACTTATTTGAGAGTTCCTTGGGAAGCAGCCCTTGAAAAGAAAGGAATGCAGGAAAGGTGGGCTTGTGTCCTAGACTGCAAGGCAAGATGTATTCTATTTGCCATCTGTTGGAGGTGTGGCAGTTATCTTCTCTTAATTGGGCAGTTTTCTTTATCTCCCCAACAAACCAATCCTCCCTCCGAGGAGACATCGGCTGTTAATGGGCTATTGAATGTCACTGCATGGCTGATAAAAGTTACAGCATCCCATTGAGAGATGCTCTGCCCTGAGGGAGGAGCCAAGCATTCCTAACTGGATATAATCTGAGTATTTGGGACATTAGATTCAGCCTTTCCACTGAATTCCCAGTGGAACAGCTGGGTCTTTTGACTGGACCTTCAGAGGAAGACTACACCCTTCTACAGGATCAGTGCTCCAAGAGAACCACATCTGCCACTCCAGGAGGACTGCAGCCATTCCCATTTAGACTGCTACCAACACGCTGAGCAGGAGTGTCAGGTTGTATTGTGACTCTGTCCGTAGTGTTTCTTTTGAATTATTACATGTATTTTGCTTTTTTTGTCTTTTCCTCAGAAAATGTAAAGAGCCCCAGCTGCCCCCAAGGCTGTGCAGTTCTGCTGCAGCCTGTCCCCACAGCTGTGTCCCTGCCAGTGCCCACAGCTGTGTCCCTGGCTGTCCCCACAGCTGTGTCCCTGCCTGTGCCCAGGCTCTTGGCTCTCTGACTGCCAGCTGAGTGAGGGGCACACTGGCTGCGGGGTCCCTCCTGTGCTCCCTGGGCATGGGGTGAGCAGATTCCAGTGCCGGGTCTGGTTCTCGCAGCCAGCAGCTCTTTCCTGTTCCAGGTAAATGGTTCAGCTCCCATCCCGTGCTCGTGGTGCTGCTGATTCTGCTGCTCCTGGTGCTGGTGCTGGCTTTGGGGGTGGCCTTGGCTGTGCAGTCAGGTAAGGGAGGGGCAGCAGGCTGGGCCCAGCCCCTCGGGGCAGAGCGGGGTCCCTGCTCCGTGCAGAGGGGAATCCTCAGACCTTCTCCTCTTCCCCCTCCAGCAGCACAGCTTCCACTTACACCTGCGACTCCGCAGTGCTGTCCCCATGGCTGGGTTAGCTACAATGGAGTCTGCTACTACTTGTCAAGGGATTACGGCACCTGGGAGCAGGGTCAGGAATGGTGCTCCGAGCTCGGGGCCTCCCTGGCCATTCTCAAGGATGAGGAAATGGTGAGTGAGGGGCTGTGGGTGGTGTGGGATGGCTGAGGGGAGCCTGGGGGTGCTCCTGGGCCGGGCTGGGTGCTGGTAGGGCTGGGGGTGCAGCCCTGTGCTGGGGCCTTGCAGGGAAGGAGCCCCGGCGTGCGGGGGCAGCCCCGGGCCCGTGTCCCCCCGAGGGGCCGGGGCAGCTCCCACTCCTCTCTCCTTGGCAGGATTTGCTCTTCCACCTCCGCGGGAACGTCGATTACTGGCTCGGGCTGCGCAGACGGGGCGAGCGCCTGCACTGGGGGGACGGCAGCAGCTACAGCTCCTGGTGAGTGCCGGGGAGCCGGGCAGGGCCTGGGGGGACAGCAGGGGCACAAGGTGTTCCCCTGGGAACCAGCGCTGTCTCTGCTCCTCCCTACAGGGTTCCTGTCCTGGGCAATTCCGAGTGTGTGTACCTGGCTGACCATAAATTCAGGAGTGAGATGTGCTCAAATGAGCGGCCGTATGTCTGCAGCAAGGCCCAAGCTCCCCTGTAACAGGGGCTGGAGAAAGGACCTTGTCCACACTGGGCAGTGCCAGCGTCGTCTGTAAGCCCGGCACAGGGCTGTCCTTCCTCAGGTGTACCTGTGTTTATACCGAAATGCGAAAGCCATTAACAGTATAAGTTATTTATAACATTATGTATCGAGCTCCTTTGGGTAATCTGAATCTGCCTGCGCTCTTGGTGTTCATTACAAGCTAGCAGTCACATGAGAGTTCTGGACTGCCTTTGGCAGAGGAAGAAGAGCAGCAGACACGTGCTGAGCAGGGATCCCACTTTTGGCGTCCGGCTTTGAAGAAGCCAGACTGTGAAGAAGGATCTGTCAGCTGCTGGCTCTCTCTCTCTGCTTTGGAGGAGGATGGTCAGAGCTGCTGCTTGGGGAAGGAATTTGCTGCCACGGCCATAACCGAGCTGAGAGCTGCTTCCTCTGCTGTGGAATGAGCCGCTGTGCCCGGAACTGCACGTGAGGGGAAAGTGCCCGTGGCTGAGCGGGGCCGGGGCTGGGTTTGTGTCTGCTCGGGGCAGGGCTGCGCTGCAGGGGTTTGTGTGCCTGGGACAGAGCAGTAAAGAGCTGCTGTTCTATTCTCATAGCTGTGTCTGAGAGACCCTTCACTTCTAAATTATAATAATTCTGAGCATGGGGGTTTACATTTTCCACTGCAAGGGAGGCTCCTGCCTTAGGAGACCCCTGCCTTTCAAAGCAAAACACCCCCATCCCTCTGTGCTACTGTGTGGGGAAAAGGGAGGGAGGGAATCAGGGATAAAGAGAAGCCCAGGAAGGAGAGTTCAGAAGGTGCATTTTTAGGATTTTGGGTACTTCTCATTCCCTTGCTCAGATTTGTTTGATAATAAATTCAATTAATTTCCCCAGTCCAGGCCTCATTCCCCAGTTACGCCCATGATGGGTGAGAGATCTCTCGCTGCCTTTACTGAGACCCTCGAGCCTTTCCTGCTGTGTTCTGTGGCCTGCCCAGGGGCAGGAGGAGAGGCACAGAGCGCTTTTGCTGGCCCTGGGCACCTGACCTGCCCCAGCCCAGCCCAAGAATCCCTGCCAGAATTCACTGCACCATTTCCCGGCCCCACGGTGGCTCTGGCTCCACGGGCAGGCGGCTCCAGGAGTTCAGAGGGGGCAAAATGGGACCGAGGGAGAGGAGGCAGCTGGAGCCAGTGGGGGAAATGTCTTTGCTGTGAGCTGGCAGGGAGAGGAGGAGGGAGAAAGTGGTGCAAAGTAAAGGCGAGAGAAAGAGGGACAAGGCTGGAGCGGTGGAAGGCAGCGGGGATGGCCATGGGGCAGGCGGGCACTTTGCTTTCCAGCTCTGTGGGAGGAAACCGAGAGCTGTCAAATCCATGCAGGAAAAGAGGGGAGCAATAGCAGGTGGTGGAAATGGCTGGCAATTGGGATTCATTTTATCTGCCTGAACTGCAAAGGCTGACAGACCCCGAGCACCGCCAGTGTTGTGATGTGTCCTGCCCTGCCCCTGGCCTGGCTGCAGCCGCCTGCTGAGACGGGCCCTTGTCTCTAAAGGAGCTGCACCGAGGGATGGTGAGGTGCTGCTGCAATAGGATCAAGAGAATAAAATAAACAGAATCTAAGCTGCTTGGCTCTTCATAAATCTATGGGCCCAGATGGGAACAGAGCTGGTCCAGCACACAGCCCTGGGGGACACTGCTGGTGACTGTCCCCAGCTGGATGCAGCACCGCTCACCACCACTCTCTGGGCCGGCCATGCAGCCAGTTCTGAGCCCAGCACAGAGTGCTCCTAGCCCAGCCGTGGGCTGCAGCTTTTCCAGGAGCGTGCTGTGGGAGACAGTGCCAAAGGCCTTGCTGGAGTCCAAACATACACAGCACAGCCTTTCCTGCATCCACCAGGAGGGTCACCTGGTCATGAAAGGAGACCAGGTTGGTCAAACACGACCTGCCCCTCCTAAAGCCCTGCTGGCTGGGTCTGACACCCTGGCCATGCTGTAAGTGCTGCCTGATGAAATCAATATGAACTGCTCCATGACCTTACTGGGTACTGAGGTCAGGCTGACTGGCCTGTAATTACCAGGATCCTCCTTCCCACCCTTGTTGTGGTCACTTGATGTCACACTGGGCAGCTTCCAGCCATCTGGAACCTCACCTGTGAGCCAGGGCTGCTGGTAAATGATGGAGAGCGGCTTCCCAAGCTCATCTGCCAGCTCCCTCATCCCCCTGGGGTGGATCCCTTCTGGGCACATAGATTTATGATCAGCAAAGCAGCTCAGCAGTTCTCTGACTGCCTCCTCCTGGAGAACAGGGGCCCATTCTGCTCCCTGACACCATCTACCAGCCCAGGAGGACACTGTTCCTGAGGACAAGCCATCCTCTCACTAAAGGCTGAGGCAAAGAAGGCGTTGAGCACCTCTGCCTTCTCCTCATCTGCACTTACTAAGTTCCCTCCTGCATCCAACAGTGAATAAAACTGACCTTACCCTTCCTTTTATCTTTAATATATTAGTAAAAACATTTTTTTATTATCCTTTACAAAAGTTGCCAATTTAAATTCAAACTGAGCTTTGGCCTCCCTAATTTTTTTCCTACATACCCTAGCAGCCCCCTTTAATACTTCCTGAGTGACCTGACCCTCCTTCCAAAGCTGATACGTCCTCCTTTTATTCCTAAGTTCCTTCAAAACCTCAATGCCCATCCAGGCTGGACGTTTGCCTGATTGACTCGTCTTTGGGCACACAGGGACAGTCTGTTCCTGTGCCCTCAAGATCTCTGGTTTGAAGCATGCCACCTTTCCTGCACTCCTTTGCTTTTAAGGACTGCTTCCCAAAGAACTTCCTGACTAAGTCTCCGAAACAGGCCAAAGTCTGCCCTCCGGAGGTCTAATATAAAAATTTTATTGATGTTCCTCCTGATATCACCAAATATCGAGAACACTGCAATTTCATGATCACCACGGCCCAGGAGGCCTCCAACCAGCACATCTCCCTCCAGCGCACCTCAATTCACAAATCCCAGATCTAACAAAGTTGCCTCCCGGCAGGCTGACTCACCAGTTGCTATTTTTGAGGCCGGGCAGCACACCTCGCGGTGCCAGGGCTCCCGGCCAGGCTCCCGCCGCCGCCTCGGGCTCGCTGTCAGCGGCCATCCGGGCCGGGAGCCCACAGGGGGCTTCCCCGCGCGCCTGCTGCGCGCTCTGCCATTGGCTGCTTCCCCGGGCGCTGATTGGCCCAGACGGAAAAAGCCCTCCCCCATCGGCTCAAAAAGGCGGCGGCAGCGGCGCCTCAGGTCAGTGTGAGCGGCGGGGCAGGCGTGCTGGTAGCGGAGCGGGATGGCGGCGCTGGAGCTCGGAGGCGGCTCCCGCCCAGGAGCGACCCGCGGTCGGTTGTGCCCCAGCTCGGGGTTCGCTGCGGGAGGAGGGGCCGCGCTGAGGGGCAGGGGGGTTCTGGCGAGTTCCTTGTGCCGGGTTCCCCTGTGTCCCCCCTGCGCTGGGATCATGGAGGGAGCGGCTGCCCACGCTCTGCTCCTTGCCCGGATCGCTGGGGTCGAGCCGGTGCCGCAGCAGCGATGGCACCGGGCTTGGGGCCGCTGCTCGGGCGGGAGGTATCCGTGCCCGGCTCGGGGCTGCCACGGGATGAACTTGAACGTGCCTCAGAGCCCAGAGCGCTGCACGTGCCGGGCGGGGCAGAAAGCGCCGCATCCCGCCTCGCGCGGGGCGGAGCCGCCTTGGCTTCTTGCTCTGGTGGGTCCCACCAGCGGCTGGAAGCAAGAGCCCCAGCTGCCCCCAAGGCTTGCAGTTCTGCTGCTGCAGCCTGTCCCCACAGCTGTGTCCCTGGCTGTCCCCACAGCTGTGTCCCTGGCTGTCCCCACAGCTGTGTCCATGCCTGTGCCCAGGCTCTTGGCTCTCTGGCTGCCAGCTGAGTGAGGGGCACACTGGCTGCGGGGTCCCTCCTGTGCTCCCTGGGCACGGGGTGAGCAGATTCCAGGGCCGGGTCTGGTTCTCGCAGCCAGCAGCTCTTTCCTGTTCCAGGTAAATGGTTCAGCTCCCATCCCGTGCTCGTGGCGCTGCTGATTCTGCTGCTCCTGGTGCTGGTGCTGGCTTTGGGGGTGGCCTTGGCTGTGCAGTCAGGTAAGGGAGGGGCAGCAGGCTGGGCCCAGCCCCTCGGGGCAGAGCGGGGTCCCTGCACCCTGCAGAGGGGAATCCTCAGACCTTCTCCTCTTCCCCCTCCAGCACCACAGGTTCCACTTACACCTGCGACTCCGCTGTTGGTTCTGGGCTGTCCCCGTGGCTGGGTTGGGTACAATGGAGTCTGCTACTACTTGTCAAAGGATTACGGCACCTGGGAGCAGGGTCAGGAACGGTGCTCCGAGCTCGGGGCCTCCCTGGCCATTCTCAAGGATGAGGAAATGGTGAGTGAGGGGCTGTGGGCAGTGAGGTCTGGCTGAGGGGAGCCTGGGGGTGCTCCTGGGCCAGGCTGGGTGCTGGTAGGGCTGGGGGTGCAGCCCTGTGCCGGGGCCTTGCAGGGAAGGAGCCCTGGCGTGCAGGGTCAGCCCCAGGCCTGTGTCCCCCCGAGGGGCCGGGGCAGCTCCCACTCCTCTCTCCTTGGCAGGATTTGCTCTTCCGCCTCCGCGGGAACGTCGATTACTGGCTCGGGCTGCGCAGACGGGGCGAGCGCCTGCACTGGGGGGACGGCAGCAGCTACAGCTCCTCGTGAGTGCCGGGGAGCCGGGCAGGGCCTGGGGGGACAGGGGCACAAGGTGTTCCCCTGGGAACCAGCGCTGTCTCTGCTTCTCCCTGCAGGGTTCCTGTCCTGGGCAATTCCGAGTGTGTGTACCTGGCTGACCGTAAATTCAGGAGTGAGATGTGCTCAAATGAGCGGCCGTATGTCTGCAGCAAGGCCCAAGCTCCCCTGTAACAGGGGCTGGAGAAAGGACCTTGTCCACACTGGGCAGTGCCAGCGTCGTCTGTTAGCCCGGCACAGGGCTGTCCTTCCTCAGGTGTACCTGTGTTAATACCTAAAAGCGAAAGCCATTAACAGTATAAGTGATTTATAACATTATGTATCGAGCTCCTTTGGGTAATCTGAATCTGCCTGCGCTCTTGGTGTTCATTACAAGCTAGCAGTCACATGAGAGTTCTGGACTGCCTTTGGCAGAGGAAGAAGAGCAGCAGACACGTGCTGAGCAGGGATCCCACTTTTGGCGTCCGGCTTTGAAGAAGCCAGACTGTGAAGAAGGATCTGTCAGCTGCTGGCTTGCTCTCTCTGCTTTGGAGGAGGATGGTCAGAGCTGCTGCTTGGGGAAGGGAATTTGATGCCACGGCCATAACCGAGCTGAGAGCTGCTTCCTCTGCTGTGGAATGAGCCGCTGTGCCCGGAACTGCACGCGAGGGGAAAGTGCCCGTGGCCGAGCGGGACCGGGGCTGGGTTTGTGTCTGCTCGGGGCAGGGCTGCGCTGCAGGGGTTTGTGTGCCTGGGACAGAGCAGTAAAGAGCTGCTGTTCTATTCTCATAGCTGTGTCTGAGAGACCCTTCACTTCTAAATTAAAATAATTCTGAGCACGGGGGTTTTCATTTTCCACTGCAAGGGAGGCTCCTGCCTTAGGAGACCCCTGCCTTTCAAAGCAAAACACCCCCATCCCTCTGTGCTACTGTGTGGGGAAAAGGGAGGGAGGGAATCGGGGATAAAGAGAAGCCCAGGAAGGAGAGTTCAGAAGGTGCATTTTTAGGATTTTGGGTACTTCTCATTCCCTTGCTCAGATTTGTTTGATAATAAATTCAATTAACTTCCCCAGTCCAGGCCTCATTCCCCAGTTACGCCCATGCTGGGTGAGAGATCTCTCGCTGCCTTTACTGAGACCCTCGAGCCTTTCCTGCTGTGTTCTGTGGCCTGCCCAGGGGCAGGAGGAGAGGCACAGAGCGCTTTTGCTGTCCCTGGGCACCTGGCCTGGCCCAGCCCAGCCCAAGAATCCCTGCCAGAATTCACTGCACCATTTCCCGGCCCCACGGTGGCTCTGGCTCCATGGGCAGGCGGCTCCAGGAGTTCAGAGGGGGCAAAATGGGACCGAGGGAGAGGAGGCAGCTGGAGCCAGTGGGGGAAATGTCTTTGCTGTGTGCTGGCAGGGAGAGGAGGAGGGAGAAAGTGGTGCAAAGTGAAGGCGAGAGAAAGAGGGACAAGGCTGGAGCGGTGGAAGGCAGCGGGGATGGCCATGGGGCAGGTGGGCATTTTGCTTTTCAGCTCTGTGGGAGGAAACCGAGAGCTGTCAAATCCATGCAGGAAAAGAGGGGAGTATCTCTCCATGCAGGTGGTGGAAATGGCTGGCAATTGGGATTCATTTTATCTGCCTGAACTGCAGAGGCTGACATACCCCAAGCACCGCCAGTGTTGTGATGTGTCCTGCCCTGCCCCTGGCCTGGCTGCAGCCGCCTGCTGAGACGGGCCCTTGTCTCTAAAGGAGCTGCACCCAGGGACACTGAGGTGCTGCTGGAATAAGTTTGAGAGAATAAAATAAACAGAATAAAAAGCTGCACTACTTGGTCTCCCCTGCCTGCTAACATTAAAAGAGCTGTGCCAAGGCAACGTCATGGCAGGGGTGCTGGTTAAAAGAGTCATGGGAAAGGCTGGGATATGCGAAGGGAATAATATTCAGAGAATGGTATAAAATATTCTAAAAATGCTGCACCAGTAGTGGCCCCTGCCAAAGTGTCACAAAAATACCTGTACCAAGGGACTGTGTGTCACGCAGGACGTGGATGGGGCCTCCTCCGCTCGCTGAGTAGCTGATTGTGGGAACGCTCAATAGGTGTGTCCTTGTGTTTGTGAGTCACACAGAACGGGGGTGGGTCTTCCTCCTTCGCCGAAGGGCTGATTGTGGAAACGCTGAGCAGGCGTTCCTTGTATGTTTGTGAGACCCGCAGGAGCAGGGTGGGGCTTTCTCCTTCGCTGAGTAGCTGATTCTTGGAACGGAGGTGCGTTCCTTGCGTTTGTGAGACCCGCAGGAGCAGGGTGGGGCTTTCTCCTTTGCTGAGTAGCTGATTGTGGGAACGCAGGTGCGTTCCTTGCGTTTATGAGACCCACAGGAGCAGGGTGGGGCTTTCTCCTTAGCTGAGTAGCTGATTGTGGGAACGCAGGTGCGTTCCTTGCGTTTGAGTCACGCAGGACCAGGGTAGGGCTTTCTCCCTTGCTGAGTAGCACGCTCATTAAAAGAGGCCTCTAGGGAGTGTGCCAAACAGGAATGGGCAAACAGGAACGCACCGTGGCATGTCTCTGAGGGCATGGCGTGGCAGTTTGCACGGGCAGGGCAAGCAGGCAGGGTTGCAGGTTTTCTTGCTAGTAAGGGTTGTTGTGTGTTGTATTGGCGATACCAATATTTCCTGCGGGAACACGCCCGCGCCTGCCCCGTTGCTGAGCTCAATGGCGGCAGCTGGGGTGGTTTAATCCCAGAGACACCCTTTGGCTCACCCAGAGGCTGCAGGCGGCTGCAAGCATGCCAGAAACCCCAGCGGACGGTATTCCTCAGTGGCGAGACTTTGGGCTATGGTGAAGGAAGGAGTCACTTCTACCAGAGGGTTAAATCCAGAATGTTTATTCCAGCTACGAGCTTCTGAATCCAGCAACAGCTCCAACAGAAGTCCCGATCTCATGGCCGGTGCCCGGTTTTATCCTGGGAACAGGGGGGGAGGGCAGGGGCAGGGGATTAACCAAGCAGGTGAGGGGAGATGGGTCCCAGGGAGAAAAAGGCACCTAGATTGCCCTATACTCCCTGGGGGGCAGGGGGAATCTTTTGAATCTGCCAATCACTCGAGGCCCTGTCTGGACTTCTTCCAAGATTGACAAGTAGGGCTCACAGCAGGGGTTGGAGTGGGGGAAAGGGGAAGGGCTTATACATCTAGGAGGGAGAAGACACACCGCAACAGTGTTGTTTGCGGTGTTTTGTTTGATTGGTTTGGGGTTTCTGTTAGTAATGGTTTTTACGCAATTGAAAACTGTAGTTAGTACAAGTGCGTGTAACCAGATGAAACCCTCCAAAAAGGACGTGCCTGTCCAGACCCATTCCTGTGCGGACTCTTTGAGCTTATCAGTGGTTTCAGGGGCGTTGTGGAGGAAAGAGACTTTTGGGTACTGGGTCAAGTGGTTGATAGGACAGGGGCACAGGTAGTCTTTTCCTCGGTCCCTCTGGTGGCTGAGAAAAACGGTGAAAGGAATAGGAGAGCTAACATTAGCAAGAAGTGGCTCAAGAGTTGGTGCCATCGGCAGAATTTTGGATTCTTTGGTCATGGGGCAACTTTTAGGGCACCTGGCCTGCTGGAAGCAGATGGGCTCCCTCTCTCTGTTAAGGCCAGGAGGTTTTTAGCTCATGAATTGGCAGAACCTGTTGAGAGGGCTTTGAACAAGGTTTGAAGGGGGAAGGGGATACAGCTGGGCTGTCTGGAAGCAGGCCCAAGGGTGGTAAGCCTGAGTTAGGTGTGAAATCAGCAGCCCAGCTGAGGTGCATGTATACCAGTGCGCGCAGCATGGGCAACAAACAAGAAGAGCTGGAGGCCGTGGTGCAGCAGCAGAGCTATGATGTAATTGCCATCACAGAAACATGGTGGGATGACTCACATGGCTGGAGTGCTGCACTGGATGGCTACAAGCTCTTCAGGAGAGATGGGAAAGGGAGAAGAGGTGGAGGGGTGGCCCTTTATATTAGGGAGGCTTTTGATGCCATGGGTATTGAAACTAATGACGATGAAGCTGAATGGGTAAGAATTAAGGGGAAGGCCAACAAGGCTGACATCCTACCAGGAGTCTGTTATTGTCCAACCAACCAGGAAGATGAGGTGGAGAACTCATTCTATAAGCAGCTAGAGAATGTTTCAGGATCATCAGCCCTTGTTCTTGTAGGTGATTAGAACCTGCCAGACATCTGCTGGGAACTTAACACGCTGAAAAAAGGCAGTCATTTTTAGAGAGTGTGAAGGTCAACTTTTTGTCGCAGCAGGGTGAGCCCACCAGGAAAGGGACTATGTTAGATGTGTTGTTTGCAGATGGAGGTGGGCTGGTGGGACATGTGGTGGTTGGAGGCTGCTTAGAGCACAGTGGTGATGATTATAGAAGTCTCGCTATTTGGTGAAACCAGGAGGAACATCAATAAGACTTTTACAATGGGCTTTCTGAGGGCAGACTTGGGCCTATTTAGGAGACTTATTTGAGAGTTCCTTGGGAAGCAGCCCTTGAAAAGAAAGGAATGCAGGAAAGGTGGGCTTGTGTCCTAGCTTGCAAGGCAAGATGTATTCTATTTGCCATCTGTTGGAGGTGTGGCAGTTATCTTCTCTTAATTGGGCAGTTTTCTTTATCTCCCCAACAAACCAATCCTCCCTCCGAGGAGACATCGGCTGTTAATGGGCTATTGAATGTCACTGCATGGCTGATAAAAGTTACAGCATCCCATTGAGAGATGCTCTGCCCTGAGGGAGGAGCCAAGCATTCCTAACTGGATATAATCTGAGTATTTGGGACATTAGATTCAGCCTTTCCACTGAATTCCCAGTGGAACAGCTGGATCTTTTGACTGGACCTTCAGAGGAAGACTACACCCTTCTACAGGATCAGTGCTCCAAGAGAACCACATCTGCCACTCCAGGAGGACTGCAGCCATTCCCATATAGACTGCTACCAACACCCTGAGCAGGAGTGTCAGGTTGTATTGTGACTCTGTCCGTAGTGTTTCTTTTGAATTATTACATGTATTTTGCTTTTTTTGTCCTTTCCTCAGAAAATGTAAAGAGCCCCAGCTGCCCCCAAGGCTGTGCAGTTCTGCTGCTGCAGCCTGTCCCCACAGCTGTGTCCCTGGCTGTCCCCACAGCTGTGTCCCTGCCTGTGCCCAGGCTCTTGGCTCTCTGGCTGCCAGCTGAGTGAGGGGCACACTGGCTGAGGGGTCCCTCCTGTGCTCCCTGGGCATGGGGTGAGCAGATTCCAGGGCCAGGTCTGGTTCTCGCAGCCAGCAGCTCTTTCCTGTTCCAGGTAAATGGTTCAGCTCCCATCCCGTGCTCGTGGCGCTGCTGATTCTGCTGCTCCTGGTGCTGGTGCTGGCTTTGGGGGTGGCCTTGGCTGTGCGGTCAGGTAAGGGAGGGGCAGCAGGCTGGGCCCAGCCCCTCGGGGCAGAGCGGGGTCCCTGCTCCCTGCAGAGGGGAATCCTCAGACCTTCTCCTCTTCCCCCTCCAGCAGCACAGCTTCCACTTACACCTGCGACTCCGCTGTTGGTTCTGGGCTGTCCCCGTGGCTGGGTTAGCTACAATGGAGTCTGCTACTACTTGTCAAGGGATTACGGCACCTGGGAGCAGGGTCAGGAACGGTGCTCCGAGCTCGGGGCCTCCCTGGCCATTCTCAAAGATGAGGAAATGGTGAGTGAGGGGCTGTGGGCAGTGAGGTCTGGCTGAGGGGAGCCTGGGGGTGCTCCTGGGCCGGGCTGGGTGCTGGTAGGGCTGGGGGTGCAGCCCTGTGCCGGGGCCTTGCAGGGAAGGAGCCCCGGCGTGCGGGGGCAGCCCCGGGCCCGTGTCCCCCCGAGGGGCCGGGGCAGCTCCCACTCCTCTCTCCTTGGCAGGATTTGCTCTTCCACCTCCGCGGGAACGTCGATTACTGGCTCGGGCTGCGCAGACGGGGCGAGCGCCTGCACTGGGGGGACGGCAGCAGCTACAGCTCCTGGTGAGTGCCGGGGAGCCGGGCAGGGCCTGGGGGGACAGGGGCACAAGGTGTTCCCCTGGGAACCAGCGCTGTCTCTGCTCCTCCCTGCAGGGTTCCTGTCCTGGGCAATTCCGAGTGTGTGTACCTGGCTGACCATAAATTCAGGAGTGAGATGTGCCCAAATGAGCGGCCGTATGTCTGCAGCAAGGCCCAAGCTCCCCTGTAACAGGGGCTGGAGAAAGGACCTTGTCCACACTGGGCAGTGCCAGCTTTGTCTGTTAGCCCAGCACAGGGCTGTCCTTCCTCAGCTGCACCTGTGTTAATACCTAAAAGTGAAAACCATTAACAGTATAAGTTATTTATAACGTTATGTATCGAGCTTCTTTGGGAAATCCGAATCTGCCTGTGCTCTTGGTATTCATTACAAACTAGCAGTTGCATGACAGTTCTGGACTGCCTTTGGCAGAGGAAGAAGAGCAGCAGACACGTGCTGAGCAGGGATCCCACTTTTGGCATCCGGCTTTGAAGAAGCCAGACTGTGAAGAAGGATCTGTCAGCTGCTGGCTCTCTCTCTCTGCTTTGGAGGAGGATGGTCAGAGCTGCTGCTTGGGGAAGGGAATTTGATGCCACGGCCATAACTGAGCCGAGAGCTGCTTCCTCTGCTGTGGAATGAGCTGCTGTGCCTGTGTGGGAGGGGATCCTGGTCTCCCTTGGGAGGCAGCAACAGTTTAGAAAAAGGTTGCCAATCACCTGCTGCTCTCCACCCCAGAAGAGCTGTCTGTCAATGTTTAGCATACTCCCCAGTTCCAGAAAGTTCAGTTATTCTGTTACTCCCACTGGCTCCTGTTAGAATACCGTTCCTCCTCTGTACCCCGATTAGTTCTCTGTATGTCACCCCACTCTGTCTCCCCCCCTTTACCCGTTACCCATTGGCTGTTTTGTACCCTAACCACTCCTACTCCTTTGCCCTTAATACCCAGCCCCGCCTTCCCTCAGGGCTCCTGGGACTGGCTCCCTTCCAGAGAGCTTGTGTCCCTCGTCTTGTCTCCTGCTCCTGTTCCTGCGACTCTCCTACAATAAAGCCTCTAGGAATACAGCTACTCCCGAGCCCTCTCGTCCTTACGGTGGAGCTATCTGGGTCCCGCCACATCCTCCCCGTGGACCCGTCATCCGAGGGTTTTCCCCCGGACTGGCTGGGCACCCGGGTGAAGCCTGGCGGACTTGTAATTTAATACATGCCCGGAACTGCACGCGAGGGGAAAGTGCCCGCGGTTGACCTGGGCCGGGGCTGGATTTGTGTCTGCTCGGGGCAGGGCTGCGCTGCAGGGGTTTGTGTGCCTGGGACAGAGCAGTAAAGAGCTGCTGTTCTATTCTCATAGCTGTGCCTGAGAGACCCTTCACTTCTAAATTATAATAATTCTGAGCATGGGGGTTTACATTTTCCACTGCAAGGGAGGCTCCTGCCTTAGGAGACCCCTGCCTTTCAAAGCAAAACACCCCCATCCCTCTGTGCTACTGTGTGGGGAAAAGGGAGGGAGAGAATCGGGGATAAAGAGAAGCCCAGGAAGGAGAGTTCAGAAGGTGCATTTTTAGGATTTTGGGTACTTCTCATTCCCTTGCTCAGATTTGTTTGATAATAAATTGAATTAATTTCCCCAGTCCAGGCCTCATTCCCCAGTTACGCCCATGCTGGGTGAGAGATCTCTCACTGCCTTTAATGAGACCCTCGAGCCTTTCCTGCTGTGTTCTGTGGCCTGCCCAGGGGCAGGAGGAGAGGCACAGAGCGCTTTTGCTGGCTCTGGGCACCTGGCCTGGCCCAGCCCAGCCCAAGAATCCCTGCCAGAATTCACTGCACCATTTCCCGGCCCCACGGTGGCTCCGGCTCCACGGGCAGGCGGCTCCAGGAGTTCAGAGGGGGCAAAATGGGACCGAGGGAGAGGAGGCAGCTGGAGCCAGTGGGGGAAATGTCTTTGCTGTGAGCTGGCAGGGAGAGGAGGAGGAGGGAGAAAGTGGTGCAAAGTAAAGGCGAGAGAAAGAGGGACAAGGCTGGAGCGGTGGAAGGCAGCGGGGATGGCCATGGGGCAGGCGGGCACTTTGCTTTCCAGCTCTGTGGGAGGAAACCGAGAGCTGTCAAATCCATGCAGGAAAAGAGGGGAGAAAGAGCAGGTGGTGGTGTAGCGGTTTTGGTTTGCTAATTTGGAGATTTTTTGCTTAATGTACAAAAATAGTGTGGTGGGTTCAGTGTTGGCTAATTACTAACGTATTTACTTTTTGTTATGAGCTAGGATTAGGGGAAAGGTAAATAAGTTTAAAACTTAAAAAGGCTATGAAGAAAAATTTAAGAACGGTAATAAAAAGAAAAAGTAAAAAGAATTAGAATAAAACTTTTAGAACACTTTTTTTTCCTTATAGCTTTTTACTGGTAATGTAAAGGTACAAAACTTAAAATTTTAATTAGCTTCCTACTTTTAAAATAGGCTTTTTTCAGATTACTTAGGGAGAGAATTCTCTGTTGTTAATGTTATGGAGACTTCTCCACAAGGCAAAAAACACAGTTTTTTTATCGTTCTTAGTTTTTTTAGGAATAGTTACTGCTTGGGAAAACTTGTAATTGTGAAGTCTCTCTTACTTTTTACCAGCTTTTTTACAGTTTGTTTATGGGCTATGTTAATTTATGGGATACTGTTTTAAAGATTAATTGTTTAAAGGTAAAGGTTTTTATAATTTATTTTTGAAATTATTTTTATCTCTGGGAACAGAGTTTTTTTTTGTTGGAGGCAGAGGTTTTTATTACTCTTCTCTTTCTTTTTTTAAACTTTTTAGAGGATTACAGTATCTTTAATATTTGTTTACTTTGGTATGGAGGCTTTTGTTTGGTATGAATTTGAACTCTTTATCCCTCTATACTTTTAAGCGTTATACGGAAAAAATATCTTTTTCCCATAGTTTTATAAGAGGTTTTTAGCTTTAAGATTAAGTCATCTCTTTATCTCTCTTGTTTGGGACTTAATTTCTTCTTTACTGACTTTGAGGATTTCATGTTGTTATTTTACATGTTGGGTTGTTTTTTTTATGTTTGTTTGTTTTTTTCTTGAGGGAGGATTGAAGCACTGAACGAGTTAACATCGCGCCTGCGAGCCCGCAGATGGTCGCGGGGCGCTCTGGGGAGAGGGGCCCGGCCTGCCTGACACAGCGGCCAGGCCGGGCTCCTTGCTTGGTCTTCAGCCAGAGGGAAAAAACCAAAATAGTTCCCGACTTTCTTTCGTCTTTAACATGGGTGTTTCACAGAAGCGTGTACAACTTTTAATAGCTAATAGTTTTGCATCACTTTGAAAAACACCTCCCATGCAAAACCAAAGCAGGTGGAAATCGCCGACAACTGGGATTCATTTTCTCTGCCTGAGGCTCCGCAGCGGGGGAGGGCCGCCTGGGCTCCTGTCCCGAAAAACCCGCCCTGAGAAAAACGGACCGACGCCGGAGAACCTGGAGAAGAACCTCAGCCCCTGGGGAAGCTGCTTCGGAGGGTCTCCCCCACGTGGTACGCGGCCCTACGACCTCCCCGCTCCGGGGCGGGGTTCGGCTCGGCTCCACCCGGCTGCTCCATCTCCACCCCTCGCTGCTTTCTAGTTACTGGTTAACCAAAAGGGCCAAATTCCGCTCACACATTCATCGACTCCGAACGACAGCCGCTGCGCCGCTGCTCGCGGCCGGGATCGGAGGGGCTGCGGCGGGTGGCGAGGTCGTGACGGATCGGAGCGGCGGCGGCACGCGGAGCCCGGCAGAGCGGGATGGCGGCGCTGGAGCTCGGAGGCGGCTCCCGCCCAGGAGCGACCCGCGGTCGGTTGTGCCCCAGCTCGGGGTTCGCTGCGGGCGGAGGGGCCGCGCTGAGGGCAGGGGGGTTCTGGCGAGTTCCTTGTGCCGGGTTCCCCTGTGTCCCCCCTGCGCTGGGATCGCGGAGGGAGCGGCTGCCCGCGCTCTGCTCCTTACCCGGATCGCTGGGGACGAGCCGGTGCCGCAGCAGCGATGGCTCATCCCGGTTGCTCCGAGCCCGGGATAGTTGCCGGCCGTGCGGCACAGGGCTTGGGGCCGCTGTTCGGGCGGGAGGTGTCCGTGCCCGGCTCGGGGCTGGCACGGGATGAACTTGAACGTGCCTCAGAGCCCAAAGCGCTGCAGGCGCCGAGCGGGGGGAAAAGCGCCGCATCCCGCCTCGCGCGGGGCGGAGCCGCCTTGGCTTCTTGCTCTGGTGGGCCCCTCCAGTGGCTGGAAGCAAGAGCCCCAGCTGCCCCCAAGCCTGTGCAGTTCTGCTGCTGCAGCCTGTCCCCACAGCTGTGTCCCTGGCTGTCCCCACAGCTGTGTCCATGCCTGTGCCCAGGCTCTTGGCTCTCTGGCTGCCAGCTGAGTGAGGGGCACACTGGCTGCGGGGTCCCTCCTGTGCTCCCTGGGCACGGGGTGAGCAGATTCCAGGGCCGGGTCTGGTTCTCGCAGCCAGCAGCTCTTTCCTGTTCCAGGTAAATGGTTCAGCTCCCATTCCATGCTCGTGGTGCTGCTGATTCTGCTGCTCCTGGTGCTGGTGCTGGCTTTGGGGGTGGCCTTGGCTGTGCAGTCAGGTAAGGGAGGGGCAGCAGGCTGGGCCAGCCCCTCGGGGCAGAGCGGGGTCCCTGCTCTGTGCAGAGGGGAATCCTCAGACCTTCTCCTCTTCCCCCTCCAGCAGCACAGGTTCCACTTACACCTGCGACTCCACTGTTGATTCTGGGCTGTCCCCGTGGCTGGGTTGGGTACAATGGGGTCTGCTACTACTTGTCAAAGGATTACAGCACCTGGGAGCAGGGTCAGGAACGGTGCTCCGAGCTCGGGGCCTCCCTGGCCATTCTCAAGGATGAGGAAATGGTGAGTGAGGGGCTGTGGGTGGTGAGGTTTGGCTGAGGGGAGCCTGGTGGTGCTCCTGGGCCGGGCTGGGTGCTGGTAGGGCTGGGGGTGCAGCCCTGTGCCGGGGCCTTGCAGGGAAGGAGCCCCGGCGTGCGGGGGCAGCCCCCAGCCTGTGTCCCCCCGAGGGGCCGGGGCAGCTCCCACTCCTCTCTCCTTGGCAGGATTTGCTCTTCCGCCTCCGCGGGAACGTCGATTACTGGCTCGGGCTGCGCAGACGGGGCGAGCGCCTGCACTGGGGGGACGGCAGCAGCTACAGCTCCTCGTGAGTGCCGGGGAGCCGGGCAGGGCCTGGGGGGACAGGGGCACAAGGTGTTCCCCTGGGAACCAGCGCTGTCTCTGCTCCTCCCTGCAGGGTTCCTGTCCTGGGCAATTCCGAGTGTGTGTACCTGGCTGACGATAAATTCAGGAGTGAGATGTGCTCAAATGAGCGGCCGTATGTCTGCAGCAAGGCCCAAGCTCCCCTGTAACAGGGACTGGAGAAAGGACCTTGTCCACGCTGGGCAGTGCCAACTTCGTCTGTTAACCTGGCACAGGGCTGTCCTGCTTCAGCTGCACCCTGTGCCGTGCACTTTTTTTTGGTTTGAAAAGATAGGAGGCAGAGAAGGAGGGCAAGGGCCTCCTGTGAAATGGAAAAGGTAAAGCCCCGCCCTCCAAATTACCACAATTTCAAAATAAAAAGGCTCTCAGGCAAGGATATGGGAATGGGAATAACAGTTCTTTACTAGGAAAAAAACTAAATAAAAAAAACTAAATTTAAAAAAATGTAAATAGTACAAACAAAACTACTGATAGAGTCAGAAACCTGACACCCTGAGGAGTCAAGTTGTTGGTGATAGACCAGTTAAATGTTGGCTGCTCCTCTTGGTCCTGGATTGGCAGATGAAATGCTGCTGAAGCGATGATCCCGTAGAAGGGTGTAGTTTTCTCTGAAGGTCTGGTGCTAGAGTAGATGGGCCTGGTCTTCCTCTGGGAATCCAGTGAAGAGGCTGAGTTGCTCTCTCAAGAAATGCTGATTTTATGCAGGTAGGGATGCTTGGCTCCTCCCTCTGGGTGGAGCATCTCACAATGGGATGATGTAATTTCTCAGTCATGCAGTGAGCCATTCAATGGCCCATTAACAGCAGATATCTCCCCGGGGGGGCGGGGGGAGACATTGCTCTTGGAAGAGATAAGAAAACTGCCCAACAGAAGATACCTGCCCCACCTCCAACAGATGGCAAATAGAATATATGCTTATCTTACAAGCCAGGACATTATCCACCCCTTATTCTATTTCCATCTGCATCGCAAGTTCTCACTTAAGACTAGGTTTCCCTGTGGTACACAACGGGTTTCCCCATCTTTCTGCATTATCCACCAAGTGTAACCAGTCCTTGAGCAAAAACAATCCCACGGATGGGTTTGTCTTTGCCTGAGGTGGGATTAATCCAAACAGTTTTTCCTAAAATACCTTTCATGTGTACCTCAGGGATTTTATCTCCATCTACTGTATGCAAGGGTTCTGACTGGACAGGACCAGCTGGATTGATGGACCCTTGGGTGTTGACCATCCAGGTTGCTTTTGCCAGGTTCATTTCCCAGTTTCTAAATGTTCCCCCACCAAGTGCCTTAAGGAGTCCGTTGCACCATTCAACTTTGCCGGCAGCTGGAGCATGATAGGGAATATGATATTCAATACCATGTTCTCTGGCCCAGGTGTTGATAAGGCCGTTCTTGAAATGGGTGCCGTTGTCAGACTCAGTTCTCTCAGGTGTGCCATGTCTCCACAGGACTTGCTTTTCCGGGCAGTGGCATGAGGCACAGGGTAGGTCTCCAGCCATCCAATGGTGGCTTTCACCATGGTGAGCACGTAGCGCTTGCTTTGGCGTTACAGGGGCAGTGTGATGTAGTCAATCTGCCAGGCCTCCCCATACTTGTACTTGGACCACCGTCCACCATAGCACAGGGGCTTCACTTGCTTGGCCTGTTTGATGGCAGCACACGTCTCACAGTCATGGGCAACCTGAGAAATACTGTCCATGGATAAATCCACCCCTCGGTCTCGTGCCCACTTGTAGGTGGCATCTCTGCCCTGATGACCTGAGGCATGATGAGCCAATCAAGCGAGGAACAACTCCTCCTTATGGTGCCAATCTAAGTCTATCTTTGACACCTCTATTCTTGCTGCGTGATCTTCCTGCTCATTGTTTCAGTGCTCCTCATTAGCCCGACTTTTGGGGACATGGGCACCTACATGACGGACTTTCACTGTTAGTTTCTCCACCCGAGAGGCAATGTCTTTCCATATATCAGCACCCCAGATTGGTTTTCCTCTATGTTGCCAGTTGACCTTTCTCTACCTTCTCAGCTAGCCTCACAGAGCATTGGCTACCATGCACAAATCGGTATAAAAGTAGAACTTTGGCCACTTCTCCCTTTCAGCAATGTCCAGGGCCAGCTGAATGGCCTGAGTTCAGTGAGTTGGCTTGATCCACCTTCTCCTTCGGTAGCTTGTGCAACTTGTCGTATGGGGCTCCATACGGCTGCTTTCCACTTCCGGTTCATCTCTACAATGTGACAGGAACCGTCAGTGAAAAGAGCGTAGCGTGTTTCCTCTGCTGGTAGTTGGTTATAGGGTGGAGCTGCTTCAGCCCTTGTCACTTGTACCTGCTCCTTGTCGTCAGTGAGACCAAAGTTTTCACCTTCCGGCCAGTTCGTAATTATCTCTAAAATCCCAGGGCGATTCAGGTTTCCAATACAGGCACGCTGGGTGATGAGGGCAATCTATTTGCTCCATGTGGCGTCAGTGGCATGGTGGGTAGTAGGAACCTTTCCTTTGAACATCCACCCCAGCACCGGGAGTCGGGGTGCCAGGAGTTGTGCTTCCGTGCCAGTCACTTCCGAGGTGGCTTGAACTCTTTCGTAGGCAGCCAAGATTTCCTTCTCTGTTGGGGTGTAGTTGGCTTCGGACCCTCTGTAACTTCGGCTCCAGAATCCCAGTGGTCGGCCTCCAGTCTCACCAGGCACCTTCTGCCAAAGGCTCCAGGACAAACCATTGTTCCCGGCTGCAGAGTAGAGCATGTTCTTGACTTCTGGTCCCGTCCTGACTGGGCCAAGGGCTACAGCATGAGCAATCTCCTGCTTGATCTGGGGGAAGGCTTGTTGCTGCTCAGAGCCCCAGTGGAAATCGTTCTTCTTGTGGGTAACCAGGTACAGAGGGCTCACAATCTGGCTGTACTCGGGAATGTGCATTCTCCAAAAACCTATGGCACCTAGGAAAGCTTGTGTTTCCTTTTTGCTGGTTGGTGGAGACATTGCTGTGGTCTTGTTGATGACTTCAGTGGGAATCTGGTGTCGTCCGTCTTGCCATTTCACTCCCAGGAACTGGATCTCTCGGGCAGGTCCCTTGACTTTGCTCTTCTTGATGGCGAAGCCAGCTTCTAGCAATATCTGGATGATCCTCTCACCTCTCTCAAACACTTCTGCCGCTGTGCTCTCCCACACAATGATATCATCAATATATTTTAGGTGTTCTGGAGCCTCACCCTTTTCCAGTGCAGCCTGGATCAGTCCATGGCAGATGGTGGGACTGTGTTTCCACCCCTGGGGCAGTCGGTTCCAGGTGTACTGCACACCCCTCCAGGTGAAAGCAAACTGAGGCCTGCATTCTGCTCCAGAATGGAATGGAGAAAAATGTGTTAGCAATATCAATAGTAGCATACCACTTTGCTGCCTTGGACTCCAGCTCATACTGGAGTTCCAGCATATCCGGTACAGCAACGCTCAGCGGTGGAGTCACTTCATTTAAGCCACGATAGTCCACAGTCAATCTCCATTCTCTGTCAGATTTGCACACAGGCCAGATGGGGCTGTTGAAGGGTGAGTGGGTTTTGCTAACCACCCCTTGGCTCTCCAGCTCACAAATCATTCTGTGGATGGGGATCACAGCATCCCGACCCGTCCGATACTGCCGGTGATGCACTGTCAAGGTTGCAATTGGCACACGTTGCTCTTCCACCCTTAGGAGTCCTACTGCAGACAGGTTTTCTGACAGTCCAGGCAAGGTGTTTAATTGCTTAATGTCCTCCGCCTCTACAGCAGCTGTTCCAAAAGCCCACCTGAGTCCCTTTGGGTCTTTGTAATAGCCATTCCAGAGGAAGTCTATGCCTAGAATACACGGAGCGTTTGGGCCAGTCGCTATAGGATGTTTTTTCCACTTCTTCACAGTCAGGCTCACCTCGGCTTCCACCAGGGTCAATTGCTGCTATCCCCCTCTCACACCAGCAATGGAAACAGGCTCCACCCTCACATGTCTCAATGGTATCAGAGTACACTGCGCACCAGTATCAACTAAAGCATCATATTTTTGTGGCTCTGATGTGCCAGGCCATCGGATCCACACCGTCCAGAAGATCCGGTTTTCCCATGCCTCTCCCTGGCTAGAGGCAGGGCCCCTCTAACCCTGGTTATTATTCCTTTCCTGGGCATACATACTAGAGGTTCCTTCAAGGGGGTCGGACAGATCGTACCCGACAGCTTGGTCATGGGAGGTTGAGGCTACCTTCACCTTGGTGGAACTCCCCCGGTTAGAGATTCCCTCCTTGAGTTGACACACCCGTGCTGCCAGGACAGAAGTGGGTTTCCCATCCCACCTTCCCATGTCTTTCCCATGGTCACACAGGAAGAACCACAGATTAGCCCTTCGGATGTACCCTCTCTCTCTCTATCTGGGGAATGTTGGGCTCTGACTTTAGGGCCTGTGACTCGCACGAGTGCTGCATTAACCTTCCTCATCTCCTCTTTGAACTCCTTAATCACAGCTGAGATATGAGCCATCATTGGGCCATTAATCATATTCTTGTAATTCCTAAGTTTGTTGGCAACAGAACCCACCGTCTCTCGGTTAGTGTCAGCATCGATTGTTGCAATGAAAGTGGTGTACTGAGATGGCCCAAGATTTGCGGGACTCCACAGCATTTGCCCTGTGCACCTGACCTTGTCGGGGTCATTATCTTGCTGTCCATCCCTCCCAAAGAGTACCTCCAATACTGCCACTTCCCTCAGCTGTTGGATCCGTTCCTCAAGGATCTTCCAGCGCATTCTATGATGGTGCTCCTGCATTCTCTCCCTGTGGACAAACCTTTCTCTGACACTCATTAAAAGCCACTCCCAGAGAGAAAGGGACCCTGTCTCCCTTACAAAAATCTGATTCATACCTGAGTCCTGGGTCAAGGGTCCCAAGTTCCTTGCCTCACCACCATCCAGCTGGATGCCTGTACCCATAAAGTCCCAGACCCGGAGTAACCAGGTAGTACAAGCCTCACGCCCTCGTTGCACAATGTCTTTGTGCAGATTACGGAGACTTTCGTACGTCAGGGACTCGGTGATGATCGCAACCTCTGGCTCCCCCGTGGGTTGTGAGGTTCCTCCATTCCTATCCCTGTCTGGGTGCTCTGCTTTCATCTTAGACCTCCTTGTTTCTACTGGGGCAACTGCTGCTGGTTGGGACTGCCTTTGTGGTTCAGCTGGAACCTGGACAGTTGTAACATCTGTGGGTTCCACAGCTGTACTATTAGACTGTCCCTCTTCAAGGCAAAGGGAGGGTTTCTCACCAGCTGGGGAAATGCACTCCTTCAGCATCTCACGTATCTCCTTAACCAGAACCCTCACCCAATCTGGGTGGTTCATTTCTGAGGCGGGCTGCGGGGCAGGGTCAGGCTCTGGAGCAGCAGCATCTCTAGTCTCTGGGACAGTGTCAGGCTCTGCAGCAGTATCGCTAGTCTCTGATGTAGGTGTCAGGGTAGTTATCCAGGTTAATCTTTCCTGGTTTCTGAGTGCTAAATAGAACAGGCCTATCAGCAACACCACCCATTGTATGATGTCATTAGCATTTAGAGTGGATCTTAACCCTTTGAAAACTGGTGAAGCAGATCCAAAAAGATGGTAAAAGGTTAGGAGAAAGTTTCCCCCGGTGTCATTTCCTCACAGTGGGTACCATTATTAAAGTAACCCCAAAACCATACAGTTAGTGTGTGATAGCTCTGGATCCACGTACCTGCCTTCCAGAGGAAGTTAAAAATCCATGAATTCCTCATCTTATTAACTCATAAGCCAAACTGGATAACAGCCACAGCAGCCTTAGTTATAGGACCCATGTCTAGATAAGGGCCTACAAATGGGAGAAATACAGCCACGACCACGTGCCAGCCAAACCAGGGTAAACTAGACCACATGGTGACACTTGAAGATGTTTCTATATCAGCACAAAAAAAAAAAAAAAATTAGATTGCTTTAGAACTGTTAATCCTTTTTTCATCTCAATGCCCTCAAGCCCCATGTTGGGTGCCAAAATCTGTCTTCGTTTGAAAAGACAGGAGTGTGTGAAGAAAGGCAAGGGCCTCCCGTGAAATGGAAAAGGTAAACCCCCTCCCTCCAAATTACCACAGTTTCAAAATAAAAAGGCTCTCAGGCAAGGATATGGGAATGGGAATATCAGTTCTTTACTAGGAAAAAAACTAAATTAAAAAAAATGTAAATAGTACAAACAAAGCTACTGATCGAATCAGAAACCTGACACCCTGAGGAGTCAGGGTGTTGGTGATAGTCCAGTTAAATGTTGGCTGCTCCTCCTGGTCCTGGAGTGGCAGATGAAATGCTGCTGAAGCGATGATCCCATAGAAGGGTGTAGTTTTCTCTGAAGGTCTGGTGCTAGAGTAGATGGGCCTGGTCTTCCTCTGGGAATCCAGTGAAGAGGCTGAGCTGCTGTCTCAAGAAATGCTGATTTTATGCAGGTAGGGATGCTTGGCTCCTCCCTCTGGGTGGAGCATCTCACAATGGGATGATGTAATTTCTCAGTCATGCAGTGAGCCATTCAATGGCCCATTAACAGCAGATATCTCCCCGGGGGGGGGGAGACATTGCTCTTGGAAGAGATAAGAAAACTGCCCAACAGAAGATACCTGCCCCACCTCCAACAGATGGCAAATAGAATATATGCTTATTTTACAAGCCAGAACACACTTCCTCTCAGGGTCACCTCAGTGCCTGTTCATCCCCAGTGCCAGCGCTGGGCTGGGGGTTCAGAGGAAAAGTCTCTGCAAAACATCCTGCCACCCATGCTGCCTGCAGTGACTGGATTGCCCTCATTATATGTGAGAAACAGGCTCGGTATTTAAAATTTTTATAGAAGTCTATTAAGGGATAAAATCCTGTGCTGAGGTGCTTGGCTATTTTACATGGTTAACTTATTTTACATGGTTAACATGCTCTTATTGTACTGTAACTTCATAGGTCTATATGCATATTCATGAGTTTGTACATATTCAAACATTTGTTTGAGTTTACATGTTCTTTTGCTTGCTTTTAATCTTTGACTTGTCTTCATACTGTCTTGTAGATTAAACTATTTTTTTTTTCTTGTGGTTCGATCTTGTTGTATTTTCATGCTCTGATAGCCAGGGTCAATAAATTCTTCTTTTTTTGGATGCCCTGGTTTCTGTTTCCATTATCTTGTCTTCCAGATAAGATAGTCCCTGAATGTGGGGAATCAATTAATTATTTTACACCATTTTCTGAGTTAGTTACATGATAAAATGATTTGAACACTTCACAGTCTCTAGTGTGCTACAGTCTAAAATAATATTACACTACTATTTATAAATAAGCTATATGGTGCATACATAAACTGACAGGTTATACTATATCAAATGCAGTAATTACAAATTTTACTATATCAGGATTTTTATGATCAGTAATAGCTTGCAAAACAAAAGTTAATACATAAAAACAAAAGCAAATAACTGCGTTTGTTATTTATAACATTATACAACAAACTCAGTTGGGAAATCCAAATCACCCTGGGCTCTTGGAAATCATCGCAAACTGGCCTGAAGGTGAGACTTTTGGATTATCCTTGGAAGATGTGAGAAACTACCCTCACTTTTAAAATTTTACAGGTTTATTAAACCTTAACAAAAAAATACAACAAGTGGTGAATAAGGAAAAATTACAGCGCTGGGGTCTCTGGGACTATCAGCCCCGTGCCCTTTTACAAAATGGATGCTCTGCCTTCTATACCCTCAGCCCCTCCCAACCTTTGTCAGTGAACCCCTTCTCTGCCGTGCACTGGTGCAGATCACTTCCTTACATCTCGACTGGAGCTCAGGTGTTGTCCTCTCGCCTCTCCTGGTTATAAGCCAGCCCTCCCCAAATGCCGTCTGCAGTTTGTCAGTCGCTGTTCCCGGAATGTAAGTGCTGGGATGAAGCTCTCACCTCTCCGGACATCCAGACTCCGTCGAGTCCCTGGAGTTAAACCAGCCCAAAGTCCCTCTTACCTTTTGCTGCTCTCAGGAGGGAAAAGCAAAGCAGGCAAAAGCATCCCCAGACCGCCTGCGGATCCATGGTGGGCTCCGGGAGCCGGGCGGGAGGCAGGGAAGGGAGAGGGGTGGGAGAGAGGGACCGCACAACAAAAGTGGGCAAGATCAGCAGTGTCAGGCGATGGGGCCCGACCTGCTCCCTGTCCCCGCCTTACCCAAGGAAAGGCAAATAATTAAACCTTTGTACCAACCCCCAGCAGCCGCGGAGCGTTTGGAAATCAGCTGAGGTTTGCTGAAGGCCGGCGGGAGGGGAGGAAAGCGGGAAGAAAAAGAGCCTCCAGAAGCATTGAGGGGTGGAGGAATTGCCCGTTTGTCCTGACGCGGGAGGGGGATGCTCAGAAAGCTGCTCTGTCTTTTGGTGAGCTCTCTCTTCCCATCACGGGAGAAAAGGCAGTTCCTTTCAAAAGAAAAGACCCAGAAGGGGAAAGGGGGAAACAGCTTTTCCATCCTTTTAGCTGGAGACTGGGATTTTCAGCCTGGAGGCTCAAGTTACTTAAAGGGCCAGGCTGGAGGGGACGGGGAGCTTTTTGCTTTGCAGCTCTAACATTTAACTTACAATGCAGGTAGTTAAGAGATTCTTTTCTACTAATTCCCTACAGCCTGCTATTTACACAGCTCAGCAAAAGAGTAGCTCTATAGTATATGGTTGAGTGATTTACAGAGCAAAACTTTCACTTTGTTGGGTGTGATTTTTTGGACAAAAATGTCTTCGTGCTGACTCTGAGACATTTTGGTTTTTGCTTCAGCACTGGTGCTGAAATTTGTTTCCTGCAGGATATGAGTACACCTGTGTACTCCAGAGGCGAGGCAAATCTAGAATGAATTGGATATAAATATACTGCAGACCAATAATTGATATATTCATGCACACCCCCTATATATATATATGTACGTATATGGTTGTCTCTTCTCTGGATGCAGAATACTGAAGAAGAAAAAGGAAGACCTGTTTTTTTAACTGGAAAGGGAAGGGATATCAGTGCTAGCCCATTCCATCCTGTTTTTTGTGATACCTTTGTTACTGTTGAATCTACTTTTATAAGTAAATAACTGTCCTTCTGTCATTCAGCTGCTCTTACAAAGATCCTAGGCAAGGCTTGTGTACCCCCAGAAAGAAACGGGAGAGTGCTCAGGAAATCCATCTCTAAATCCTTTGGCCCACTAACCATACAGTATTTTTTTTAAATGCATGAACTTTCTGATTGCTGAGTTTAATTGTTTTCTAAAGACACCAAAGTAAGAAGTGGTGACCCAGCTCAGGGTCCTGGGAAGGCTTTTTGCTAAAAAGAATGGGGGGGTGGAAAAGGGAGGCACTTCATGTGTCGTTCTGGAAGTGATCTGCATATTGCAGTGGGATCTTACAATGGCACATAAAGAGAGGGGGAAGCCCTTTAAGGCCAGGGACAGCGATGTTTGCCCTCAATATTAACCTTGAGATGATGAAAATGGGGCTCTTTACCTCAATTCAAACCCGTAGAACAGCACCATAAAGGTATTGTCCTTCCATTTAAACATGAAAATCACGGATAACAGTGATTCCCAGTCAACTGAAACACTGAAAATCATGAAGAAGGTGTGTTTTCCTTCAACTGAGACCCTTCAAATCGTAGGTGAAGGGAGATTCTCCACAATTCAAACCCAGACATTTATGGAAAAGGGACTGTTTCTTTTAGTTTAATCCCCTTTTTTTCTCATAACCTCCTTTTCTGGGGGTACTGGGGAGGGACTGGGGGCACTTCCCTCTCCTCAGTGGTCACACCTGGGACTGCTTCACGTTAGAGGGTGAGGGGAAGCTAGTTTAGTGCCGGGAAGGAGTGGGAGAAGCTCTGGGCGGGGGCGAATCCCGTTGGGAAGACGGGGCTTGGGCCGGTTGCGTGTCCGATCTCCGGCTCCGACCTCCGCAGGGCAGCGAGGAGGCACCAGGGAGCTGGGGGAGCATGGCCCTGTGTGAGGAACTGACCAGCTGGGAACGAAATGAAATAGAACAGGATAAGGTGCGGTAGAAGAGCCGCGCCTGGGGAGGGTCTCCGCTGCGCCGTGTCACTGAAAGGGCCGCACCGAGGGACCGTCGTGGCGCTGAAAGAGCGGCACGGGGAAGGCTGGGAGGTGTGAAGGGAATAAAACACAGAGAATGTTGTAAAATGTCATAAAGGTACGGCACCGGCAGTGGCCGCTGCCCCGTGTCACCAGAGGAGCTGCAGCCGCTGGATGCGGCGGGCGCGGCGCAGGCAGTGCCGAGGGATGGACTGAGTCCGACCCGGCAGCGACTTCCGCAGTGGCCCAGGGGCGTGGGGGCTACGTCTGATCTCAGAGATCAGGACCAGCATCTTGGTCTTTTATTCCCACAATTTTCCGGGGATAAGGAGGGGTGTTCCTCTCGCAGTAGCTCGTGCTGCATCTCCCTGTCCTTTCCCCCGTGGGCAGCAGCCCCGTATGACGGTTTGCCTTCGTCTGGAGAAAAACCCCCAGTGCCCCCAGCCCCTCGGTCCCCTCCCCGGGCCGAGTGTCCCCAGTCGCTGTCGGGCTGTGGCGGGGGCAGGAAGCTCCGGCCCCGCCGCCTGCTCGCACCACACCGGGCCAGCGCCAGCAGGCAGAGATGCTTTGGCTTCCTGTCCCCTCCCCCGTGTCCCCAACCCAGTGCCACCACCCCCGAGTCCCCAGCCTGTGTCCCCCCGGCTCTGGTGACACATGGAGGACGAGAACGGCTACGTGATCTTAGAGCGCGGGGGCAAGCGGGGGTCTGCGGGGAGGTCCCCACCCCAGCAGGGTGCAGGTATTGGGGTCGTGTCTGCTGGGCCCCCTCCATCGTTGGGGGAGAGGAACTGGAGGGGGGCGGGTGCAGGCTGAAGCCACCCAGGAGTCGCCAAGAGCTGCCCAGGGTGGGGAAACTGAGGCACGGCTTGAGGAAGGCAGGTCTGGGGGGTTTTTCTTGATGCTGTGGTTGTCTGCTGTCTCACCCCCCCGAGCCGTGACCCCAAAAGATGGAGCAGAGGGGGTTTTTGGGGTCACCCAACTCCTCGTGCTCCTGTGCAGAGGGGGGGGGGGGGTCTCACTGAGTTGCTTTGCCCCAGGACTTTCTGCCTTGGGCTCTGGGGGTTCGGGAAGGCGACGGGTGCTCCCTAGCCCGCTCTTTTTTCCATATTCCTTTCCCAGTAGCAGGATATGGCTTTCAAGGATCCCAGAGGGTCCCCGCAGCATCCCCCCGCTGTTCCCGCCGTCTCCTCAAGGCCCTGACGGCCGCCCTGGCGCTGTCCCTCGTGCTCTGCCGTGAGTTTGCAGGGTGGCAGAGGGCTCCGGGCACCCCTTCCCACCCCACCCCCGATTTGCCTGACCGGGCTGGGCATCCCCCTCTCGCAGTCTCCTGGTGGGTGGCACAGCAGTGGCAGCCCAAGGGGACGGCAGGTTACGGGAACGCCTCGCTGGGAATCGCCCATTCGGACTGGGATGGAATCCTCAGGGAGATGCGGAGGATCCTGTGCCCGCCCCGAGGTAACGCACCCCCCAGGGGGCTCCTTAGAGCCTCCCCCCAATAAAGGGAGGCCGGAGATTCCCTCCGGTCCCGCAGCGCTGCCTCAGCCCCGTGTGCCCGCAGAGAGCGAGGGATGCCGGCTGTGCACCGTGGGCTGGATGCTGATCGGGGCCAAGTGCTACTGGATTTCCGACGGGATGAACCCTTGGAACAAGAGCCGGGAGGACTGCAGGGACCGGGGCTCCGCGCTGCTGGTGCCCTGGGATCAGGATGAGCTGGTGAAGGAAATGATGGCGCTGGGGATGTGGGATGCGGCTGCACCCGGGGAGCTGGTGCTGCCGGGGGGGCTGGAGGCACCCATGGAAGGGTGAGGGGCTTCCCAAAATCCTGGGTTCAGCCCCCCCGCTGTGTCCAAGCCCCCCAAGCTGTCCAAGCTGTGGCAGAGTGCGGGGGGCACGGGTGGGGCTCAGTTCTGGGATGAGGACAGAGCCAGTTTTGGGGTGACCGAAACAGCGTCATCACTTCTCCTTTCCCGGGCCAGGAATTCCTGAATGAAACCCTGCAGAAACCCACACGGCACTTCTGGATCGGCCTCTCGGTGCCTGCGGCCGGGACGGGCTGGACGTGGGAGAACGGCTCCGACCTCGACCAGGACCGGTGAGCGCTGGGGGGAGCGCTGGGGGTCGGGAGGGCACCCCATTGTCCCCCGGGGACCCCCGGGGTGACACGGGCTCCTTCCTGCCACCCGCAGGTTCCAACTGGACTTCGGGAAGCAACCCGGAGCCTGTGGAACGCTCAAGGGGAATGAGATCAGCCCTCAGAACTGCGACACAAGGCTGCAGTGGATCTGCCACAAAGAATCTGCCGAGATCTGAGCCTCCATTGCGCCCCAAAACCAGTGTTGATGCAGGAAAAATCCCAATTCCTGTGGATCCGGCAGTTCCCCTGGGATGGGCAGAGCCACAGCCTGTGAAAGTCTCTCCAAGGTGGGCAATGTAGGAGAGAAATCGACCTAAAAAAACGAATAAAACCTAAAAATAACTTGTGGAAATGTAATTTTGAGGCGAACATTGGGAAGAGGGATGGAGAAACGTGGCATTTTAAGGGGTGTTTTGGTGCTGGGATGATCTGAGATTCAGCCGGAGGGGTGGAACTTGAGACTGATGGTCCACAGTGTCCCTGTCCATGTCCCCTGTGCTCCCCCCACGTGTCCCCCGTGTCAGGGGGACCCGTGGGACCCCCCACGAGTCCAAGGCCAGCCACAGTCGCTGGTCCTGGCAGCTTTTGTCTGGGAGAAATCCTCAGATATTCCCAATTTTAGGAGCTGTTATCCCCCTTTGGCACCCGCAGCCTCTGAGCCCCTGCTGGCCTGTGCAGAGGCAGCTCAAGGACAACCAAACAGTGATTAATTAACTTAATATACGGCTCTTAATTAGGGGGTAGGAGAAGTGAGGCCCCAGGGCTTCTCTCTGAGGTGATGCCACTCCATGCACAGGGCCGGGAAAGCCGGGCTCTGAGCTCTGCAAAACCATGTGTCCATTTTCAAATACATCTGGAAATGTATCAATAGATTCATCCCATGGATCAATTCCCGACGTTTTAGGCCTCTTTCAGCGGCAACTTATTGACTCTCATCTCTCAGAGATCAAGACGAACATTCTGATCTTTTTTTTTTTTTTCCATTTTAAGGGGCTGAGGGTTTTTTTTTTTTTTTTTTTTCCACTCGCAGTAGCTCCCTGTCCTTTCCCCCGTGGGCAGCAGCCCCGTATGACAGTTTGCCTTCCTCTGGAGAAGAAACCAGACCGGAGGGAAAAAACACCCCATCGCCCCCAGCCCCTCGGTCCCCTCCCCGGGCCGAGTGTCCCCAGTCGCTGTCGGGCTGTGGCGGGGGCAGGAAGCACCACACCGGGCCAGCGCCAGCGGGTAGAGATGCTTTGGCTTCCTGTCCCCTCCCCCGTGTCCCCAGCCCAGTGCCACCACCCCCGAGTCCCCAGCCTGTGTCCCCCCGGCTCTGGTGACACATGGAGGACGAGAAGGTGATCTTAGAGCGAGGGGCAAGCGGGGGTCTGCGGGGAGGTCCCCGCCCCGGCAGGGTGCAGGTTTTGGGGTCGTGTCTGCCGGGCCCCCCCGATCGTTGGGGGTGCGGGCGTGGCCCGAGACTGGGTGGGGGTCGCAAAGGGGAGTGGTCCTGGAAGAGTCCGGCGGTGTCACTGTGGGGATTGAGGGTCCCAGAAGGATCTGGAGGGGGATGGGGACATGGCTGGGGACCCTGCGGGCAGGAAGCTGGGGGTGCAACCCCAGGGAGCCGAGGAGTTGTATCGGAGTTGTAGCGGAGTTGTATCGGCACCTGCACAGGAGCTACAACAGCTCGGGAAGGTTACAGCTGCACCTGGCAGTGGCTGCTCCCTGGGTGGATGCGGACACTTAGCACCTCTTGGAGCCCACCCCAGGGTGATTCCCGAGGGGGAAGGAGCACACGGTGGGGAGGCGAGCGTGGGAATCCAGGCAGGAGGGGAGAAGTCATGATGCCTTAAGTTTTAGCTTTCATATTTTCCAGATTCTGTACTGCATTAGTATTTAATTCTGAACTTCATGCAAAGTTCTCACCATTCAGTCAGACAAAACAAGCTTTTTCCAGCCCCAGAACCAAGGACACCGCTGCAGCTTCAGCCCAAAAAGTGCAAACAACAGCAAATTAAGGAGAGCAAACTGAGAGGATGGGACTGCATCACCCGGAGCTGGAATTGGACAATTAACTCCAATATGGAAATGGACCAAAACTTAAAAGAGTCTGAAAACTTGTGACACGCCATCCATCTTGGGAGCGGCCACGGCCAGGCTCCTGTATTGCCCAAGGTGTATCCTTTGAGGACTTTTAATAAACCTCTACTTTATTCCTTTAACACTGTCTGGCCTCTGCTCTAGGCAGCCTCTCAAGGCATCAGTCGCTGGTTTATTATTATTGTTGTTGTTATTATTATTATTATTATTATTATCAACAACAACAACCAACAACACCCTCTCTCCATCTCAAAGTCACCTCCTTCCATCCCAAAGTCACCCCCTCCAGGGCACGGCCCCCCTCCCTGCGCACTCCCAGACGGTCCTGGGGTGGTCTCTGGGTGGGTTCCATGGGGGTTCCACAGGGTGGATCCTGGAAGGTCCCCATGGGACCCTCTCTAGGACCCCCCAGGAAATTCCAGGAACCCCCCCCTTGGACCTCTCAGGACCTCTGAAACCCCTGGGACCCCCACGGTACCCCCCTCCCCAGACCCTCCAGGACATCCTGGGATGCCTTAGGACCTTCCAGGACCCTCCCAGGAAGCCCAGGAACATTGAAACATTGCTCCCAGACAAAAAGAGGGACAGCTCTGGCTGGCCTTGGCTTCTTGGGGCCACCTCAGGCTGCCCCCAAGGCATTTTGAGTGACACCCTTCCCACCCTCTGGAATAGAGCCATCCTTCACAGACAGGCACCCCCAGCTGAAAGTGGGATTTGGCTGAAGCAAGGCCGAGGAGGAAACAGGGGTTTGTTCCATCCAGAGAGTAGTTGTAATTCCCCCTTCCATTTCTTTGTGGAAAGAGGAAAAAGCCCTCCTTTATTTTAAATTTGACTGCTTTCAGACTCGACTTTTGCATCAGAACATGAATTGATTGGTCCTGCTGGATTGGTCTCCGTGACAGTTTTTCTCTCATAAATATATAACCAATGCCAGCCCCGCACAGGATCTTGGAGCACTGCAAAGCCATGAATGTGGATTTTTCTCTCTCCAGCCCCCTTGCAAGCCATCCTTTAAAGGAGCTGTGAGAGTTTTAGCACAGGCAGGTGATTCTTGGCCTCTCCTGGGAAAGGCAACTCCCTTCTCTGGGACAGCAGTCACTTTGGCACAGTCTCAGCATCAATCCTGCCACCTGTGAGGAGAAGCCAAGCTGTTCTGATATTTTTAAAATTCATCTGAATAGTGGGAAAAGCAATTTCTACCTGGGTTGTGTGATAGACCAAAGAAAAATGGAAACGGGTTCAGGGCCAACCTGCACCCATTTGCTCTTGTGCCACCACTCTCCCCTCACTCAAATGGCTCCTCTCCCTCCCTGGTGTGGCTTTTCCTCTCCACCCAGGTATTCATAGCAAGATATTCCCTTCTACCTGTGCTTTTAGCCATAATAAACACACCAAGCTCTTTGTTTCCTGGCGTTAAGTGAAGGTGTGTGTGAAGATTAGCAGTGATGAATCGAAAGAGACTCTTTTCAGGGCTGGAGGAACAAAAAAGATTTCCTCTCACCCCCTTGAGAGCAGGATGCTATTTAGAATGCATAAATGTGGGTTTTAAGGTGATTTTCTGGAAGGCTGGGGTCACGGGAGTTTGCAGAGGTTTTTACAGTGGGAAAGCACAGCTCCTCTGGGGTTCTCTTGAGCAGATGCTTTCTGTCTTGGCACGCACATGGGAAGAAGACCTACTTTGTGAGACTCGTATTGGGTTACTAACAGACCTGTTGGATCCTTTTTTTCTGCTGAAAAGAGCGCCTGCTGTCTAGGCACAGCTCTAAAAACCATCCCAGGTGACGCTGTTGAGCCAGGGATGGGCAAAATGACTCGTAGGATTTCAGAAGGCAAATGAGACTTTATTCAAAAGCACTTCTCTCTTTTGTAGAGAACATCATGAACATGAATTCCATTGGTCTTAAAGTGAGAATATTTCACCTGATTGGTACACCAGACTTAGGTCAGTGTGGTGGAACATATCTGTAAACAATGTGAACGGAAAGCAAGATAATAGATTGTTTACATTCCTGCCGGACTTTTTCCCAGGCAGAAATCTTTCTCTTTTTCTCTCTGACTGAACTGAGAATATCCACACCCAGGAGGGCAGTGTGCTTGAGATAAAAGCACTGTCTGCAGGTGTCACCTTCTGAGAGGTGACAGCTTGGGTGGCACGGTGGCAGCAGACAAACAGTGCCTGTGAGGCGGCAAACTACAAATGCCAGGAGCTGATCTGGTGTGTCTGCTTCAAAAGAGTGTAGGGACAAAAGCGAGGGAGGTTAAGGGCAAAAGTTTAAAATGCCGTGCCAGAATCTGTCTAAAAGGCCGCACAGATTTATAAATTCTAAAGGCAGGGTGTGTTCTGTGGAGTTTAACCAGAGATAGCTTAATGTAGGCATTTGCTCCTGCTGCCATCGCCCAGGAGAGGGGCAGTTTGTCCAGCTCTCCATGGCACAGTGTGCTGCAGCTGCTCCAGGAGCTCGTTTTTGGGAAATGACCAGATGCTGCTGTGGTACCTGTCCAGTTCACACCTACTGGCAACCAGAGCACCCACCTGTGTGCTTGCCCTCGGAACACAGCCCCAGCTGGAGCTCTGCTGTCACTGCACGGGCAATTACTGATGTGAAACGTTTCCCTTCCTTTTGTTGCTGCCTTTCCCCCCCCCCCCCCCCCGCAACTATTCTGCAACTTCAAAAAGTTCCTTTGCATAACCTAAATGCCTTGGGGCATTTGTCAGGTTTGCCCTGGATGTCTAAAAACCACTGAGCTGGTCCCAAACAGTATTCTGCTTACTGTATTCATTTCATGAAGTCAAAATTAATGCCAGGGGACACCGAAACCTTTAACCTCTTAAAACTCTCCTCAACACCTGGCTGTTGGCACTCTTCCCATGGTTAAGTTTTATGGAAAAGCCTCATGAGCCAGCAGCCCCCAAATCCTTCTCCTGCCAATAAACTGTTTTTGGGATCCTTGTGGTTGTCAATCACGGGTGTGGGCGGTGAGGGTGATGAGAGGTCCCACCTGATCCACCCAGAACAGAGCAGATTTTAATCCATGCCTCAGCAGAAGGAACAGACTGGATAATGCTGTAACAGCCAGTTACAGCATTATATATATATATATAAATATAATATATATAATATATTTTATATATATATATAAATATATAATATATAATATATTTTATATATATATATATATTATATATATATATATGTTCCTGCCTTATATATGGCACCAAACAAAACCTCTCCTCTAAAGATATCACAAAATTATTTGGGTTAGAATGGTCCTTAAGGGTTGCCTTGTCCCCACTGCCTGCCATGGGCAGGGACACCTTCCACTATCCCAGGTGGCTCCAAGCCCCATCCAGCCTGGCCTTGGGCACTTCCAGGGATCCAGGAGCAGCCACAGCTTCTCTGGGCAACCTGTGGCAGGACATCTCCAACCTCACAGGGAAGGATTTCTTCCTCAAATCCAATCTAACGCTGCCCTCTCTCAGTGTGAATCCATCCCCCCTTGTCCCAAGTCCCTCTGCAGCTCGCTGGAGCCCTTTTTGGGCGCTGGCAGGGGCTCTAAGGTCTCATCTCCCTGGGGAATTCTCTTCTCCAGGTGGACACCCTGGGCTGTCCCAGGCCGGATCCAAAGCAGAAGGGCTCCAGCCCCAGATTATTAATAGCCGGGGCGGGCTTACAAGCTGTTTGTCGTTGTTGTTTGTGGGTGGGTTTTTTTTGTCGTTGTTGGTTTTTTTTTTTTGTATTTTAACAAAAAAACCTCCTGTCTGTAAGGTTTTACCGCCTCCCTCCAGGTGAGGGCGCTGCTCTCCCGCCACCGCCCCGCCCTGAGGGGGCGTGGCCTCGACGCGATGGGGGCGTGACATCCCTGCTGGGGGCGTGGCATTTCCGCGCAGAGGGCGTGGCAACACACGCGTTGGGGGCGTGACCTTCCCGCGGTGGGGGCGTGGCCAGCGGGCGGGGCAGGGCCGCGCCGGGACCCCGCGGGGAGCGGGAGGAGGAGGAGGAGGAGGAGGAGGAGCGGGGAAGGAGAAAAGACGGGAGGAAGGAGCGAAAGAGCTGGCGGCGGCAGGAGCGATGGTGAGCGGCGGCTGCGGGGCCGGTGCGGTGTCCCAGAGCGGTGTCCCGGCGCGGCCTGTGAGGCAGCGAGGCCCGGGCCTCGAACGGCGGGGGCTGGGCGCGGGCTGGGGGGTCGCGGACGCGCCTCAGGGGGTGCCTGGCCGAGGGTGGGTGCGAGGTCAGGCCCTCCTTTCAGCCCCCAGCCGAGGCCCGTGCCCTTCCCCCTAAACGTAAACGTGTGTTTTTATTCACACACTGCTTTCCTCGTTCGCCGCAGTTACCTGGTTTCGGGGCAGAGAGGATCAGAAATGGTGTTTTCGCCCCTGTCTGGTTAATTTCACTTGGGTGGGGCACAACGATGTTTTCCTTGTGATTTTGGTGGAGGTGCTGATCTGGCTGAGAGAAGTCGCGTTTGCTGATTGATTGTTGTTTTTTTTTTTTAGAGACACGGTTTGCTAATTGGCTGTTATTTTTTTTAGCTGGGAGCAAACTTCGGGATTGCTTGGAATACAGCTGGCCCTAGCCCGCATTGGCACGGCATGAATCTTGCAATTCCTCAAACCTGGAAGGGGCAGTAGTGGGGTGTTTTTGGGTTTTTTTTTTTTTTTTTTTGGTTTCGTTGGGTGTTTTCCCCCTGTCATCAAGGGAAATGGAGATCACATCTGCTGAGTGATAAATGAAAGAGCGTTATCTTTGTCCCACTCCTTTGTCCCGCTTGGCTGTTGCATTCCCAAGCTCCCAAGTGCTGCTGCTCCTTCCAGCTTTGGCGTGGGACAGCACCAAGAGCCCGCACAGCTTGTGTTGGGGCTGCTTTCAGCTGCCAAAATTTGGCACTGGCTAAGTCCTTGGCTGGTTGAGCAGGGGGCGGTCCAGACTGGCCTGGGGCTGCTGGGGCCGTGCTGTGCGGTCAGGCTGTTCTCACCTCAGCCCCTTCTGTGCCAGAGCTTTGCGGAGGAAATTGCTGCTCATTGCACCTGAAAGACCTGCCCAGGTCTGCTCTTTTATTCACTAGGTTAGACAGTAGCTATTGCACAGGATCCCTGGCTACTGGAAAGCTTAGGAAGTCGGCTTTGTACTCGCGGAATGAGGCTTTCCTATGGAGAAACACTGACACACGGCATTTTCCCTAAGCTGTGGTTTCACTCTGGCATCCTTCCTGTGACCTCAGCAAAAGGCAGTGCGAAGCACTGGAGATTTTCTTACCTAGACGGGGTAAAATCTTTATTTTTCCGTGTTCTGCTCATGTCCACCCTACTCGGAGTTCCCCACCCTCTTCTTACCCTGAGAAGTTGCATCTGAGTCGCTGAGCAGGGGAGGGTTTGCTGAGGTGTTGCCTCATTTCCTGCCTGGGGTTTCTCCAGCAGTGCTTGGTGGTGTGGAGATAAAAAATCCCAGCATTTATTGAGTGTGGTGTGCCTGGTGTGGCAGCAATCACAGCATTGCTGTGGCTCCTGTGCTCAAAGGGGTTCCGTGGAGCCCCTTTCTGAGTGAGGATTTCGGGGTTCTGCTTGTCTCTTTTTCCAAATACACAACTTTGCCAATAAAAAGACGTCTCCATCTGATCTTCTCCTGCACCAGCTGCTTCCACCACAGAGCTGCTGAGAAGGACTTGGGGGTGCTGTGGGTGGCAGCTGGTCCTGCCCTGGGCTGAGCCCCAGCAGGGGAGGGGGGGATTCTGCCCCTGCTCAGGTGAGACCCCACCTGCAGAGCTGCCTCCAGCCTGGGGGACCCAGCACAGGCGGGACCTGGAGCTGCTGGAAGGAGTCGGGAGGAGGCAACGGGGTCATTAAAGGGATGGAGTAGCTCTGCTGGGAGAGATGGGATTGTTCAGCCTGGGGAAGAGAGGCTTTGGGGTGACCTCATTGTGGCCTTCCAGTGACAAGATGGGTGGAGAGAGACTCTCTACGAGAGACAGGGGGGAATGGCTCCACACTGACAGCATGTTAGGTTTAGGTTAGGTATGAGGAAATAGCTTCTCCCTGTGAGGGTGGTGGGAGCCTGGCACAGGGAACCCAGAGAAGCTGTGGCTGCTCCATCCCTGGCAGTGTCCCAGGCCAGGCTGGAGGGGCTTGGAGCCACCTGGGATAGTGGAAGGTGTCCCTGCCCATGGCAGGGGGTGGAATGAGATAACTTCAAGGTCTCTCCCAAACCAAATGGGTGTGTGATCCTACATTTCTATTGCTCCTATTCTTTGCATCCCAGGCAGTGAAAGTAATTTCTTTTCAAGTACTACCAGGCCTAGTACATTGTTTAGTCCTGCCTTTAAGCATGATCTGAGATTTAGGATTCTACCAACTGATGTAGCAGCAGGTGTCCTGGTCTATTTGCTGCGGTGATTGTGATACAGTTTTCTGTATTAGGAAAAATTTATATTTCCTAGAAATCTGCGTGTAGAAGTCACTCAGAATCCTTTGTGTTCTTTTACCTTTGCCTCTCTTTGCTCATCAAGATTTATCCATGCCGTATCAGGAAGGGCATGTGACTAGATATTGCAGGGGTTGAAGGGTTGTGCGCGTCGGTGTTGATAAGATAATTTTTGAGGATTCTGCCCTATGGTCAGACTTGCCCTAGAGCAGGGCCCGTAATGTAGAACAGCAGCATTCAGTTTGTGCTGATACTGGGGGCTTTGTCTGAGGCTTGCATAACCCTGCTGGGAAGCTGTGCCAGGGCTCCGTGCTGCCTTTGTTCACGGATGCCTGCTCCCAGAACAATTGCCATGCTGGGGTCTGCTTCCAGACTGCTCCTGCCAAGACTTCGTGTCTCAGTGCTGCAGGTACCTCTTGGTGGCACCCAGGTGCTCCCAAATATTTCAAAGGAATACCCATTTTATTCTCTGGAGGGTATGGAAGGATCTGAGGCGTGGAGGAATAAAATATGTCCAGAGGAGCCCCAGCATGCAGGGAGCTGGGCACTTCTTTTACCCTAATTATCGTGGGTGTCAGCAGAGGATGTTTCCTTGCACATTCCTGGAGCTGGTGACCCACAGAGATCCATGATGAGCACACCATTGGGTGAATCCTGCCTCTTGTGAGGTCTGTGTTGCCTGGAGCGTGCCTAGATGTGTGCAGAACCTTCTCTAAATTGGTTTGCCTAAGTGAGCAACGTGAACACGACACCTTGTGTGTATTTTGGGTTAAGCTAAATTTGAACTTGATTTTTTGGAGTCCTCTGGGCTCCTGTAAAATAGTACTTTTTCTGAGCTGCCAGTCAGTCTTTTCCCATTTTGTTTTGGTAGTTTTACATTCCGTCTCTGCAGTGGAAGCTAGAATGCTGCTGTACTTACTCTGACTTGCTGCCTTGTTTGTTTTTGTGCCCAGGCTATAATTAGCCATTGTTTAGCCACTCCTCTTGAGCTCTTAGGGCCGGTGGTATGGTATGTATACATTCATTTTGCAGACACTCTACGTGGCAAACCTCCCCTCCCCAACTGCTGTCATTCTAGGAAAAGAAAAAGGTTTCAGTGTGGCAGTGGTGGAAACAAATGCAGTGCAGGCGAAACTGGTGTGCTGGGGAGCTGTGGTAGGATGAGTGTGGCCTGAACGTGCTTTTAATTTCACTTACTTCAACCCTGTGAAGAACGCCAATCACTTGTTTTTAGAATTTTAAAAGTTTAATAATAATAAAATGGTTATAAAAATAGTAATACAATTACAGTAATAAAAATTTAGAGTTAGGACAATTACAAGACAATAAAAAGCAAAGAATTACGGACGTCCGGATGTTTTTGGACACTGAGCTTCCCAAAATCTGCCTTGTGAACAAAGGAATAGCCCTTAAAAGCCATAGCCTGTTGCATATTCATGTATCTCATACATGATGCAGAAATTCCTTGCAAATTAAAAATTTTTCTGGTTTTTGTCAGCTTCTTCCCCTTAATCCTGGTGGTTCCATCAAGACAGAGTGAAGGTGGAAGAATGTTTGTCTTTTCTGATAAGGAGGCTGCAACTCTTTGTGTCCTGTGGCTGTTAGCTCTGTGCGAAGAGTTTCTTGATTATCTTATCCCTTTTCTTGAGCTAGTAAAAAATATCTTGCATCACATAGTTTCTATTTTAACATTATATTTTAACCTGAAACTATATTTAACACACCACTCAAGAGAATTAATACAGCATAACTTTCTAACATTACGCATATAATATTAATTTTAATATTTGCGAAAAGCCAATCATAAAATATGCGTTTTTCACAACCCATACATCCCAAAGTTGAGGATTTTTCATTTCTGAGCGATCATGCATCCGGTGTCGCTCTGTCTGCCCACGTCCTTTGGTCCGGCTGGGCAGCACGTGGTCCAGACCTCAGGCTGTAATTAGGAGCTGACTAACAAATATTCCCTGCCTGGTGCTTATGCAAAGGTATTTGTCAGGCTGGGGCTGGCAGGGAGGGCGGGAGGAGCAGAGTCATTACTGGGGTGCAAACCAAAACACCACAGGCACAGGCAGCAGCAGCACTCTGAGGAGGCTGGGCTGGTGTTGCTCAATCCCATTGCGGGCTCTCTGGTGGCAGCTGGGCAGGCTGGTGGCTCTGAGTCCAGTCTCAGGCTGGTTACTCTGGTCAGATTTGTGGCCAGAGCACGTGCAGGCAATGAAGTGTCAGCAGAGGCAGGGCTAATTGAAACCTTCCTTCCACTTAGGAGCAGGATAAATAAGCGAGGCTGCCGTGTCCGTGCTGGCTTGGTGCGGTTTGTTTTCAGTCAGGAAGCTTCTCCTGGGAAGAACTTGTCGTGTTGGAGCAGAGGCCTTAATTACAGTGGCAGCACCGGTAATCCGAGCTGTTGGAGCCATGTCCCTTGGCCTGGATTTACTGTGTGACAGCCACCTCCTGCCTCAGCTCTGGGAATGTGAGGAAGCTGATGGCAGACACAGATGTTCAGGTTAGGGTGTGTGGAGAAGTGTAGTAATTACATATCCTCTGAACAGAGAGAGACATAGTTCTCTCAGGATTTTAGAAGCTGTGAGGAAACTTGGAGAAAGAATTCAAACAATTGTTAGCTCTCTTTCTGTAACCGTTGTTTATAGATATAGTTCTCCAGAGTATAGTGTTCATAGTTCACCAGTAATGTGATAGAAGATTCCTAAAGGCCAGTCAGGTCTTAAGTCCACCATTGTTTCTATAAGAACTGTAAATTTCTAATAATAAAATGTCTTTTCATGCCTTCTGATGATAGAGTCTCTATATCACCTTTACTTGTCCCTGATACACCTTCGGTGATGGAGAAGTGGTCAGAGGGTCCCTAGTTTGGGAATATGTGTGGATTCAGGTGAAAGCTGAGGGTGTGGTATAAACTGACAGAGAGTAGGCTTAGATTGGATATTAGGAAGAAGTTCTTCCCTGAGAGGGTGGAGACGCAGGGTGCCCAGAGAAGCTGCGGCTGCCCTTGGATCCCTGGAAGTGTCCAAGGCCGGGTTGGATGGGGCTTGGAGCCCCCTGGGATAGTGGAAGGTGTCCCTGGATCCCTGGAAGTGTCCAAGGCCAGGCTGGATGGGGCTTGGAGCCCCCTGGGATAGTGGAAGGTGTCCCTGGATCCCTGGAAGTGTCCAAGGCCGGGTTGGATGGGGCTTGGAGACCCCTGGGATAGTGGAAGGTGTCCCTGGATCCCTGGAAGTGTCCGAGGCCAGGCTGGATGGGGCTTGGAGCCCCCTGGGATAGTGGAAGGTGTCCCTGGAAGTGTCCAAGGCCAGGCTGGATGGGGCTTGGAGCCCCTTGGGATAGTGGAAGGTGTCCCTGGATCCCTGGAAGTGTCCGAGGCCAGGCTGGATGGGGCTTGGAGCCCCCTGGGATAGTGGAAGGTGTCCCTGGAAGTGTCCAAGGCCAGGCTGGATGGGGCTTGGAGCCCCTTGGGATAGTGGAAGGTGTCCCTGCCCATGGCAGGAGTTTGGAACAAGATGGTCTTTAAGGTCTTTTCCGGCCTAAGCCTTTCTGTGATTCTTTGATCTTAGCCCTTCCTCCTGGCACAGTCAGCCTCATGGTATTGCTTAACATAAGCTTGCCTTTACAAGCTGCTTCGATTCTGTGGCCCCATTTGAAACCCACTTTAAACGTTCTTTTGGAGGAAGGGAGGTTCAGCTGGTCAAATCTTTCTTCCCATTTTTCCCACAGGTAAACTCAGACAGTGTTTCAATTTGCACAGAAACAGAAGGCACTTGTAAAGAAAGTCTGAGGTTCTCCAGTTTATTGCCGTTCTGTTTATTTTTTTTATATTTTTTTTAAGCTTTTTTTCATCCTAAAACTCGCAGCTGAGGAAATGCTGTTCTGGCAAAAATGCAAAATGTGCTCTCATTAGCTTTGGCATTCCTCCCCCCTCCCTTTTCTGTCATCTGGGACAGAAGAGCATTACTGCAGATAATTTGTGCTCTTTTGTAGTGGCATAAGTGCTATCCCTGGAACCAGCTCAGCTAGCTAATGACTCTTAGAAATAAAGTACTAAGGATGTATTCCTAATCTGTGCAGCTAAAAATTCAATATGTAAACTGCTTAGGTAGCTGAGTGCATTAATATCAGTACAAATGAGCACTGCATGATAGCAATTAGTATTTTATCTGATACCTGTGTCTGTCTACTGCTCTGAGAATTAAAAACAAACCTTTCAGTGGAGATTTTTTTTCCTCCCTGCTTTTAGTGTGCTCATAAGTCAGGTTTTTAAATTGCTTCTGAAATAATCCTGTGGCCTGTGAAGTTTTTGTGTGGGGAAGGTTCTCTTACAGAAATAAAAGCAGCTTTTCTACTCTCTTCTAATGGGAAGGGAAACCTTTATTTTTTTATGCCTTCACAAATAAGCAGTTTATTGTCTTACATGAAATTCTGTCCTGTAGACAGGTTTAAAATCAGGTCAGCCTGCTGTCTTTAGCCCAGCTGGAGAAACAGGAAGAGTTTTTTCACTCTGAGCAGCACCTCCAGAGCTGCAGGACAAGGGATTCTGATGGCTGGGCTACCCAGAGGCTGTTTGTTCCCCCTGTAAAATGAGCAAGTGGTATGGGACTGCAATCGTAGAGAATTCCAGAATGGTTTGGGTTGGAAGGGACCTTAAAGATCATCCAATTCCAGCCACCTTCCACTCGACCAGGTTGCTCTGAGCCCAGTCCAGCCTGGGCTTGGACCCCTTCCAGGGATCCAGGGGCAGCCTCACCAGCCCACAGGGAAGGATTCCTTCCCGACATCCCATCCAACCCTGCCCTCTGTCAGTGGGATGCCACACGCCCTTGTCCTGTCATTCTGCTCATGTAAAAAGTCACTCTGTCTCTTTTTTTACAAGCTCCCTTTTAACCCAGCGTGTTCCTGGGTGTAGTAAAAACATTCGAGTGCCACCTTCTGAATGCCCTCTTGTTTCTGTGGGATTAAGTGAATAATTCAGAAAGTAAAGGTCTCTCATGTCTTGCTGGATACTTTCAGGGAAAGGAGCATTTGGGAAAAACTGAGCCAGGGAGCTGAGAAATTGTAATTCACTTCTAACTCATCTTCCATGCCAGTTTTCACTGGGTTTTTAAATCCCAGTTTTTATTATCCTCCTAAATGGATCAACCTCATCCTTCAAACTCATCTAAGTATGAAATGAGTGAAGAAGGAAAGTGAGAATGAAATACAGAGAAAACTTTACCTGGTCAAACCGTAACACTTGTGGATTGATTTCAGATTGAGTTTTTTTAAAGCAAGAAAGGAGAATAAATTCTTCAGTGTCTTACGAACATAGTGAAAATCTTCTCTCATTTGTTCAAAATTTGGATATGCCATTGAGTTCCTGTATGTCAGCTCTCAGGGGTTTCAGTGACAACAAAGTGTGCAGGCAGCTGGCATCTTCTGTCCAGAGCTTTCTCCAAGAGTGAAGTCAATCTCTTGCCAGATTTATTTATTTTGGCTTGGCCATTGACTGGAGTGACTTCTATCAAGAAGGTCATGTTCCATTTTGATTCAGGGCTTACACTGTCCTCCATCTTCAGGGAAAAAAAAAAAAAAAAAAAGAAAAAGCACAGCCACTTTATATTTGACGCTGCAGCATTTTCTTGCCATGAGTTGAGAGCAGCTATTGAGCCAGCAGCCCATTAGTGGCTCCATTTCCATCCTTTAAGTGCAGTTCCAAACCAGAATGATATCCTGGCATCTCATCCGAGGTAAAGAACTAAAGTCATTGTTGCTGCTTAAACGCTCATTTCCAGGGGTTTGCCAGTGAAGGTTGTGCAAACTCACTGAAACTTAAGTAGCACCTGTGGTTAGCTGGAAAAGGTGGCTCTTCCCTCAAATTCCGGGGTTAAATCGGCTTTGTGGTGAGCGGCTTGGAGGATGGGGCGTTCATTAGCTGGGACATCGCCTAATTGCAGCGGTTTGTGTGGCCGCCTTGTTTTGGAGGCTGAAGTGGCTCTGATGTATTTTTAAATTGCCCTTTGCCAAGTGAATGGGTGCTAATTTGCCTTCTCAGAGCTCAGTGCTGCCTGCTTTTGCCAAATTCAGTCCCTGTCCCTTCAGCCTGTGCTGGGACATGGGTGAAAACCCTTCTCTGTTCAGGGTAAACGCTGGAATTTATGCATTAATTCTGCTGGAATTTGTGTTTGGGTTGCTTAAATACTTTCCAACTCTGCCGTGTTATATGCATTTTACTGCTTTTCCAAAGTAGTGATTATTCATTAGTGCTGCTTTTTGGTAAGGAAACCTGCCTTCCTCCTTTGGTTATTAGGAAAAAGTTGGCTGTTTTTTTAGACTGTTAGTAGCCTCTCCAGTTGTATTGGAATGACACGTTACACCCTTAAAAAAAGTTAATTAAATGCTACTCCTGTTGTTGGCTTGACCCAGAAGTGAGACCTGTGAAGGGTCCTGAGAAGGGAAGTTTTAGCAGTTTTTAATTTAGTGCTTTGTTGAAAAACTGCTCTATTCTCACCCCAAGTCCAACACCACAGGAATCAAGAATTTATTCCTTCCAATTTGTTTAGTTACAAATTTGTTTAGTTACAAATCTTTTGTAACTGAAGTACTTTCCCTGTTGTTTGCTTGAAAAGCCCCCTGTACTTTCCCTGTTGCTTGGAGGGTGAAGCTCTCAAGTGCTGGAGATCTCCCCAGTTAAATTGGACTGGTCAAAAGGGAAGAGGGATTTGGGAGGGGGCTCTGTTCTTGCTTATTCTTCTTATCCCTAGAAACCTTTTGCCAGAGGATTGGATGGAAGATCCCTGTTCAGGGGGAAATGTCCTTTCTCTCCTGTGCACATCCAGTTTTCCTCACCCTCTTCTGAGCTCTTGAAGAGCATCTGGTTTGAAGCTATTGATTAGGAACTTGGGCTGTGTCCCGACAGTAATTCCTGCTTTGACATTGTAATTGTGCTTGCATCACCATTTTCGGGGGGTTATTTTGGCGGCAGCAGTGTTTTCCTCTCCCATCCCCCCTTGGTGTGTAACAAGCTAATTAGATCTTTAAATTAAGGACTTGCTGAGTGCTTCCATCTTCATTGAAAATCCAGCCCGAGGTACTTAATAGACCTGTTTTGGTGGTACCTTCACTCACCACCTGAGAATTCCTTGGAAAAAAATTAACACAGTTCCTTCTCTTGGGCACTGGTGGTGGTTCTTGGGCCTGTGCAGAGAACCTTACATTACTCATCTGCTCTCGGTGCTTCTCTCTCAGTATTTGAAGTCTCTAAAGGTGTGTGTTTTTATCTGTGACTCTTGAGTGGCAGTGAATAAAAACTATCTCCTACATCTCCTTTTTATGTCACAGATCCTTCAGTGAGGTCCACAGTGCACAGATGGCCTGAGACAGCTCAGATACCAAAATCCTCTGATTCCTAACAGAGTGGGACCCTTGCCTCTTCCTTTGCCATCTTCATCTCAGATCTCACATGGACAGACTGCTTGACATTATATATGTTCTCTAAATTTGTACTACAGTGATCCAAAATACAATTTCCAAAAAATGAAACCCTCGTGAACGAAATTTCAATTTTCAAAAATAAACAGCTAAAAACACACTTGCTTAAAATTATTTCTAGAAAGAACTAAACTGTGTATCTAGGATCCATAGCACTGATTTAGAAAGTTTAGTTCATCTACCACTCAAAAAATGGCTGGAATAATTTGATTTCTTTGAAAGGCAATTAGAATATTTCTTTACTTGAAGAAAAAGAAGATGCCCAGTTTAGTTGAAATGTATCTCTAGGACACACACTTCTAGAACTCAAACTAATTTTTGTAGGAATTAAGGAAAGCATGGGGTCTGCATACCAGAAAGCACCTTTTTAATCAACAGTTGGCTTTTTGATGCCCTACTTGTTTTCATTTGTGCTTTCCTCAATATCCTCCTGGTTTTCCTTTGCACAGGATGCCATTACTCCCTACAAGGAAATCCTGCAGATGTACTGGGAGAAAGTGACGGGCTTTGTGAACGCCCGCTGTGATGGACTGGAGCCCTGGCAGCTCATTGGGTTGACTTTTTCCTCCACTCTTGCAAGTGTGTGGCTGCATGGCTTCCTCTGCCAGCCTGAGAGTAAGTATTCGACATGGGGGGGGGTTTGTTACCTTTACCTGAGCTGTTCCTGGGCAGTGGAAGGAAGGAGGGTGGAACAAGGCCAAACACTTGTTAAAACAGACTTGCTGCTGTCACCTAATATTGACCAAATTCTTCTGAATTAAGGTCAAGGCCTGTCTGGTAAATGAAGCTCCCCTGTTCTGTCAGAGGGTGCATGGAATGTGCTTCTGTCTCCTTCCCTCCCTTCTTCCTTTGGCTAAACCATGTGCTTGTCATAATACTCTGTTCTTGCCCAAAGCCTGGGGAGATTTATGGAGAGCTGGGTTCCTGTGAACTTAGTCACTGCTGCACAGTGTCTGGATAACCCTTGGTTGTTTCCCTTCCTGCTGGGGGAGGAGATGTGGTCTTGATTCCATGCTGGGGGCACATTTCATCCTCAAAATGTTCAAGATATAATTGCATGTGATAGCGTGAGGAAATTTTCTTCTTGTAATTTTTTAAAATATATTTCCGGAGTATCTTCCTGTTTTGAGTGGTTTCTGGTACTGGCAGCTTTTCAGTGGAGCTGAGTTCTGCAGAACCTGCAGTTTTCTCTGGTCGTGTGATGGCCTGAGGTCATCACACGACCTCAGTACCTCTGCAGTGCCCTCAGCCAGCTCCTGGTGCTCCCAGGCAGGGAAGGAAGTATGGCACAGAGGGAAAGGCTGAGCTGCAGTCTGCCCCATGGCCCCTGGACAGAGGTGGGACAGCAGCTGTAGTGTTCATCCTGGCTTCTCCCATCGCTGTGCAGTGAACAGGCTTGGTGGTATCCACCTGCTCCCAGTGCTGAAGAGCTTCAGAGAAGCCAGAGGAGGTACAGAAGCATCCACTGAGGTCACTGCCATGCCCTCAGAGGTGCATTTCAGTTCCCACAGGCCCTGGGGTTACACTCTGGTGGCAGCTTGTTAAAAATAGCCAAGTTTTTAACTTGATTTCTCCTTCTGTGTCTGTTTCTGAAGCAGCCCTTTCTCTTTGTAGGCATGGGGGCAGCTGAACAGTGTAAGGAACAAATTGCTATGAAACTTCTGTTCAGGACAGTCATCTTCCTAGCTAGTATCTGTACTGTTGCCCAATGTATTTTGTTTAAGTATGGACTAGCTCTTAGGAGATTGTCAGAATTTTTCAGGAGTTGGCAGTCTTTTCTTGCTGTGAAAATGATTGATGAAACAGTGTGCACGCTGAGATGTGCAACAGAAATGTTATTAGCAGGGCACTAACAAGTATTTACTGCAGGATGTGCCAATTGGTGTCCTTGGCAGCTTTTGAAATTGTATATATGAAGTGAAATATATATGAAGTGTAGATAAAATTGCAAAGTCTTAAATTGGTTGGTTTTTAAACTTTATTTAGTTATTTTTTTGGCTTGTCCTGTAACTGCTGCTGTGTAGGTAGGACTGGGAAGGTATTTTTGGTGGCTGTAAAGCATCTGTGTCATCCAGATTTCATTCCTGCCTTTAGAGCTACCCGAGGAGTTTTCCAGTGCTTGTCATCAGTGGCTTCTCTCATTTGAGTCTTTGTGCTGTGGTGGAATTTCTGCTCCTCCCTCCATCCATCCCCTTTCCCTGAGTCACCTCCCAGTGCATCAAACAGGGCAAATCCACGTTTTGTTGTGGCTGACACTGTCACAAATGTCCCTGCTCCCTCCTTTGGTCTGGGAGCCTGTTCCACACTGCTCAGTGATTTTGTTTTCAAGTAACTATTCTGGTTTGAAGAGGCAGGAAATGTTAATAATTCCTTACCTTTAGCAAACCCTGAAATCCCTATTTTTCCTGTAAAATTCCACATGTGGATGTGAATTCCTATGTAAGTAAGAAACAAATAACTGATTCCTGTAGATGGCTGCTGTTCTGCAGTCCAGATGTTTCCATGGCATGGCCCATCCATGAAAACCTTGCTCTTGGATCCACTCATCTGTCTCACCATGTGTCCCCTGTGTTATTTCAGCTTGGATCAGGAATGCTGAGCCTGGATCATGAGCTGCATCAGAAGTTTCTGGGTTTTTTTTTTTTTTGTTTCTTAGGTTCCTTTCTGCCTTTTGTCTTTCAGGTTTGACATCCCGAACTAAAAAGCAATTCTTTAAACTGCTGAGAAAAATGCCATTTGTTGGGGCTATAGTAAGTATTTGAACAAGTACATAGAGGACTACTCCAGGTCCTTTTTTTCAGCTCTTTGGAGAATATACAGTTCTGTGCATCTTTGTCATGTCACTGTGATCCTAATGACCCAGGATATAGATCTGGAATGTCTTCTGCTGCCTCCTGATTTAATGACACATGTAATTTCTACCCAATCTTTTTGTCATAGTGTCACTCCCATAATAAGGGGGTTCCACCTCTTTTTAACTTTTGAGCTATTTTTATTAATAAAGAATGACTGAATTCTCCAGTAATGTTTCCTTGGGTTTAGATTTTAAGAAAATGAATTTAATTCTGGAAGAAGGGACACGATTGAACTGGAGTTGTTCTTCTGAAGCAGTGTGAAGTGTGAGACAGCAATTGTCACATTGACAGCAATTCCACATTGTTGTGCAATGTGGAAGGGTATTTATTTTAATCAAGCAGCTCGCCATGATTTGTTCAGGGCTCAGATACCTATTAGCAAAAGTTAGCAGAAGGATATCAGCACTTTGTGTAATCATTAAAATGACCCAGGAGCTGTAGTGTTTGGGGTTGTTTTTTGGTTTTTTTTGTTTTTTTTTTTTTTTTTTTTTTTTTTTTTTTTTTTTTTTTTTTTTTTTTTTTTGTGGGTTTTGGTTTTTTTTTCCCTCATAAAAACTTGAAACCACAACTGTCAGCATGTTTTAGCAGGTTAAGGACTGGGGATGAAGAAATGCACATCTGGGTTTATTTCACCTCATAAACCATGGTATCACACTTGATTGCACTTCCTGCTGCTTGCCGTGCTGCTGTATTTACATGTTGATTCCAGGGGTCAGATCTCTTCCAGGCAATTTTATCCAAAGAGAGTAGCACAGAGGCGTTTTTTTCCTTATGCTGTGGAGATGGAAGGAGTTCTCCAGTTTCTCCCATATCCCTCTGGAAGGGACTAAATCCCCTCCCTGTCCTGTTAAGTGCCCCAGCTTTCACCTCCTAACCTCATTAGCCCTTGATCAAGCAAATTTTCTTCTGCTTGCTTCTTGCCTGCCTATTAGAAAAGGACACTTTATACAATCCCTGTTGTATCCAGACTTCCCTCCCCAGGGCTAACCCTGCTCCCCTGTGCCAGAGCACTCTTGCTGTGTCCCATCTGTGTCCTCTTCCTGCTCTCTGGTTGGTTGATACCTGATAACTTATCAGGTGCTTGCAAGAGGCCCTGACTTTGAGGCATTCCAGTGTCCAAAAGTCAATATCCCAACACCTGTGTTGCCTGGAAGAAAGATCCTTACTTTGGAATGTGTTGTGAGAAGAAGTCTGGAGTTTCCTGAGTGCAGGGTGTGGGTGGGAAGAGAGAAATCTCAGATCTGTGCCTGTGGTGGAGATGACTTTATTGTGTCTCTGTGAGTTTCTAAGCTGTGTGTGTGGGGGTAGAGGAGGCAAGGTACAAACCAAGGCATCTGAAGACTTCTGCACATTAAAAACTGTGACTTGAAAAGGTTTGCTGGATAAAAATGCAGGGTTTTTTCCTTGAGATTTATTTTCTCAAGCACTAAGGAAAGGGGTCAGTTCCTGTCTGCTCCATTGACACCACAGGTACAGGCAGCAGGTCCTGTCCTGCACACACTCAACAATTATTTAGAATTTGACCAGTGCCATAGTTTGATAGGCTTTTTTCTTTCTTTTTAGATTCAAAAGAAGATTGATAAAGCCTTGAATGATGTCACTTCCAGTTTATCCTTCCTGAAAGATGAAAGGGATTATATCAAAGCACTGCCAGAGCAAGGCATGAGCCAGCCTGAAGTGCTGCAGAAGATGAAAGAGTACAGCTCAAAAGGTGAGTCTGTACTGCAGCAGACACCACACATGACACTTCCTCTCTTAAATGAATCCCAGTGAATCCTGCTCATGGTTTCAGCTTAAATATTTTGTCCCCTTGCAAATTTTTGTCTATTTTTCTTCTGTGGCCAAGATTCGCGGGTTCTAATGCCGCGTTCAGGTATTTACATTGAAATTCTGTTCCTTCCACAAAAATTGTAGGGAGATGGGAGAGCTGAGGAGAGGAGAAATATGGAAGAAGTTCTCTTTTTGGATTGCATATCTGAGCAGGTGCCTTGACGTTTGATTTTACCAGAAATGTAAAGCCCCAGAAAATACTCACAATCAAAAAAGCAACTTCCAAGTAGGATTGTTAGGGAATTTCCAAGACTGTGACCTCTTAAGAGAGACAATGTTTTGTGCCTTGAAAAAAACCTTTTAAGGAAGAGTCATGATGATTTTCTCCTGGCTTGAGTCCACACAAGCAGTGTCTGACACTTAGAGTTGCCTCTCTCATGTAAACATGTGTGCCTGTTACTCCTAATGAGCAAGTCTGGGTGACTTCCTCTCCAGGGGAGAAGATACAACTGCCCTGCTCCTATCCCAAATTTGAGAAATGCCTTGAATTTTCTGCTACAACAGTGCATCTGCTCCAAATTCGGAAACACACAATTTCATGATCCAGTATCCTGGGACAACTTCCTTCTTTTCTACTGCTGTGTATTGCTAATGTTGCTTCTCTATGTGTTTTCCCTTAAATTTTTGTTTCCTTCCTTCACTGGGTTCTTTTTTCTTTTCTAAAGTCCCCCCTATTCCCTGCCCCCCCCCCACCCCTTTGGAAGTTGCCTGGAAGTACCAGATTAGGTGAAATTTAATCGGGGTGCCAGCACTGTGGATTTTAGCACTACAAATTTGGCTTTTGCATCTCTTCTCAGCTTGCAGTGGTGGCGGGTGCTCTTTGAAAGTGGCTTTAATTTAGTGTCCAGTTGGTTGAACAGCAGTTTGGGGAGACTGCTGGGGATTAAGTGGATTATTTATTCATATAACTGCTTGCTCCAGCTACATGCTGGTTATGTGCTGACTCTTTGGTCATCATTTACTTGCTCTTTGCTAAGTTCACACGGTGCCAGGGGCTCAGCTTCACACACAGCTGTCCCTGGGCCGCAAAACTCGGGGAAATCTCAAAAGCTGAGTCCTCCTCTGTGGAACTGAGGGGATCTTCCATGTGCTTTTCCACCCTGGCTGGCAATGGCTGTGTTTGTGAGCAGTGTGCCCTTCTCTCTCTTCCAGGAGACGTGCGCTGGCAGGATGGGAAAGTCTCTGGGACTGTGTACAGTGGTGAAGAGAAACTCACCCACCTGCTGGTGAAGGTAAAAGTGCAAGCAGGCCAACTTTGCATCTTCAGGGTGACCAGAAACCCCTCAGAGCTGTTCCAGCCTGCCAGAGTAAATAGGGAAGATGTAAAACTTAAGTCTAGGAAGGTGAATTAGTGGCAGTTTGGGCAGTGTAACTCTGGCCAGGTTAACTGTACCTGTGAAAACACCTCGCAGAGATAACTGGGATCTCATCAGGTGAGGTGCTGTTTTGAGTGAGAAAGTAATTAGTAATTACAAGAGAACTGGAGACTGGTACTGGAACAGCTTTCACTGAGCAAAACTAAACTCCTCTTGGTTTGAGCAAAAGGGTTTTGGGAAATGTTTTTTGGTCTGGCTGTGTGGTCCAAATCTTAGACAATGGAGCACTGACATGCTTCAGTGGTGTTTTTGTGAGGTCTGTTTACCTGCTCAGGAACTCCTCCATTTGAGAAGGCTGCAAAATAACCTAAACAGCCTAAAGGTTTGTTTTCAAGTACATCTCCTTCCAGAGTTGTTTTGCTAGAAAGGGAAGGCTGGCCCTCTTGTTCCTGGGAACAGTTTTTGTAGCAGGCTCTGTTTGGTGGTTGCTATTGCTGCTTTCTTCCTCCTGTTGACATTTTCTCTGCCACTTTTGGAGAAACAAAGCTCAGAGCAGCCTTTCTGGAGGGGCCTCGGCTTGGATCACTTTGTGGAAACATTCCCTTTGTTTATGCGGATTATTCACTGGTTTGTTTTGCTGTATTTTATTTAACATCCCTGCAGTTGCTTTTTGATCTGGACTGCAGGAGGTTGGGGCTGGCCTGTTCCAGCCTTGTATCCTCCGAGTCCACATAGAATGAGCAGAAATACTGGTTTCCACAGCCACTTTTCTTGTGCTGTGGGTGGGCATTTGTGCTTTACTGCCTGCTTCAGAACCCCCTCTTAACAGTAAACTTAAGAACAAGTTCTGCTAAGTTACTTTTTTTTCCTGATTTGTGTAAAGTAATTCCAGGATGTATCTTGTGTTCTTCTTTAAAACCAGCAAAATTATTAGATCTGTCCTTACAACAAGAGATATTGCTCTGCTGTAGAATCCACTCCGAAGGTCTGAATGCCTTAGAAAAGCATTTATTTTTTTCTTCATTTTACTCCTCAGCTTCCCAGCTTGTGGCATTTACTTGCAGGAGCAGTTAAGTCCTGTAATGTTCTTACGGTAAAATGCAGCTAATTTGCTTCTGGAGTGCATGTGGGGAATTCTTAAAGCCTCATCTGCAAGTCTAACTTTCTCTCTTTGTTTTCTGAAGGTGTATGAAGAGTTTGCCTGGAGTAATCCTCTCCATCCAGATATATTCCCTGGTCTGAGGAAGATGGAAGCAGAAGTAGTGAGGATTGCCTGCACGCTCTTCCACGGTGGCCCCAAATCTTGTGGTGCTGTAAGTAGCCTGTTTTACCTCCTGAACATTTTGGGAATTTTTGACTTTGATAAGTGCAAGTGCACCTTGTGCTCTCCAGATGAGCATGGGGGTAAGCTCATTCTGGTGTATTCCATGCCAGCTGTGTGGAGGTTGCTTAATTCCTCCTCTTGAGAGAGACAATTTCACTCAGAGGAGCAATTCTCTAAACAAGACCGTTTATTTCAGCTTTTTTTTCCCCACTCTTAAGTGACAGGCTTGATGGCAGTTGGAAAAGAGAACTGGTGTAATGCAGCCTGGCTGGATGTCAGTGGGGAACTGTGAACAGAGAAGTGTCACTCTGAGAAGCTCCTCTCAGTTTTAGTCTCTGAGCTGGAAATCTGCGAGCCTGCCAGATTGCTGAGCTCGAAGGCAAGGCCAGCTGGCTGGCTACTCCCCAACAAGCAGGCATGGCATGGATTGTCAGCTGTCCAGCTGGAAAGCTGCGTTTCCAGGCTCATGTGACCTTCCTGTGCAAACCAGTTTTACAGTCGTGATGAAATTCCCAGCAAGAGTCCAAATGTGTGTTCTTAAACTGATGCTGGCAGTGTTGACACAAGAACTTAGGAGCTGAACTGGCTTTGAGTGGGCTTTCCCTGTCAGCTGGAGGCTTGCTTGTGTAAAGGAGTTGAGTACTGGAGTAGCTTTGTAGTAGGTGTAGTTGGGATCAGACTCCCAGTGGGATTGAAGATGAGCTCAGGTGTGTGGGAGTGCAAGATGTGATTGCGTTTGAGAGGAGGAGGGGACACCCTCTGACCTGACTTTTCTTCTCAGGACTGTATTCCTTGTACCACCTTCAAGTTTACAGGAGCAATGTGTTTCTTTGCTTATAAAAACCATTTCACCTCACCTCAGCTGCTTCCTGGCTTGCAGAGCTGAGATTATCCCTGGAGTAGGGCAGGGGCTGGGCATGAAGCTGTTGGGACTCGTTTCTCTCAGCAGTTGGGACATCAGCTTGGGGAACATTGCTTGCTGAAGCCTGCACAGGGGATCTTCGGGTTTTGTTATGTAAAACACGATGTAAAGGTGTCAGCCTTGGCCTTGGGTGCTCTCCCGCTGAAATGGAAAAGTGGGATTGCCTAAGAGAAGGTCAGAACAGGTAAAAAACTGCTGCAGCCAAAGTGAGACCTGCACGAATATACTCTGGTGAATCCTGCTTTTCCTTCTGTCCTCCTCTTGCCCCCGAGGACGGTGCCACAAAGCAAAGGAAGTGCACAGCCTGCTGTGGAATTCTGTCCTAGCTGCTTGAACACAGCCCCACTGGCAGGGAGAAGGGGAGGGCTGGAAAGCTGATCAGAAGACTAATTGCAGCCCTGTAATTACCATGTCTGAGTGAGTGTTTCCAGTGGAGTTTTTGTGTTCATCCCACTGCTCTTCCTGACTGTGAGGTGTCCAGAGTTGCTGATCACTGGTGGAGAGATGTGGGTGGGTATATGGAGGTCACATGCTCTTTAAGTAGTTGGGCTCAAAGACTTCTCTTATTTTCTTTTCTTCTCCCCAGAACTGAATTAACATTTCAGGATAATTTCTAGAGGCTTGGACAGTTGCAAACTCAATTAAAAAGAGGATTTTTTCAAACTGATGATTTGCTTCCTGTCTTTGGAAGGCCCTGCTGCAGCTGGTGGCTCAGTGCTGCAGTTACACCTTTTTAACTGGCGAGACTGTAAAGCAGAGAGGTTTTAATGCTAAACAGGGAAGGTGCAATGCTCTGAGTTATCTTTAAACTGTTCAAGAGGGGCTGCTGGCTCATTCAACTGAGAAGGTCTCTGGGTTTACTCGATTCAACTTTTGCAGCGTTGAAATTTATAACAACTGCTTTTTCCCCCCTGAACTCCCTCACTGCCACCTCTGAGAGGCAGAGTGTTGTAGTGCCAGGCCCCTGTCCACTGGATTTGCTGACCTGGTGTAAGCAGCAGGGACTGCTTGGCCAATTTGTTGATGTTGGTGGTGGTCCCTGAAGGCAGATGGAACTCATTGCTCTTTGTGGAGAGGGTGTCTGCATCTGTGCTGCATGGAAAGCACCAAAAAGTTTCCGTCTGGACTTCTCAGTGAGGCAGTTTCACTTCCTTTGTGCTCTGATTTCCATGGCACGTTGAGAACAGCACTTTGTGGCAGTAATATTCTGCTGCTCAGTCTGGGAACAGCAGCCCAGTGACGCATCCATACTGCTCCCAAGGTTCTCTGGGATCTCTGTGTGGTCCTGCCCTGTGTCATGTGGACACTCCCTCAGCAGGATCTCTGGGGAGCTTCCTGTTTGAAGGTTTTTGGTGTGTTTCATAAATGCCCAAATTAAACCTGTCTTTTTTACATTTCTGAATGTTAAATCAGACGAGCAGCTTGTGTTATTTACACGAGTTGCCTTTAGCTGAGCCACGTGGGCTGTAGTTTTCCTTTGCAGCCATGGACATAGAAGCTCTAAGAGTGCCCTGGTGGTTGGGGGGGTTCAGACATGCCTTTGCCTTAAATTGCTCTGAGAGCTGCTTCAAGTTTTTAAGCAGTTTTAAAAGTAATAATTTCCAGCAGTGGATGGATGCTTCCTATTTCTCTCTAATTACTACTATTGTTCTTACTTTAATTGTGTTATGCAAGAGCAAAGAGACAGGAATCGGTGAGTTGGGGCGCCTGGAAGATTCTAATCACATTCTTGCAATGATTTGGAAGGACTAATTAAGCTCAGCACATAAAGAGGAACAGGGGAGTTTGTTCTTGTCTGATGTACTCATGTTCACAAGGTGCTTTGTTCTGCAGTGTTGGCTGTGTCGATTTCCCCTGTAATTTGGGGAGAAATCACCACTTTTACGCAAGCTGCAGTATTTTTGTTTTTAAGTAGCTTTTTGAACTTTAAAAAGGAAGGGCAGCTTTGAAGTGTAGGGAAAAATTCTGTGTGCATGTGAGACATGTGAGTACTTGATGTGGATCTCTCTGTGAATTCTACTTCCACTTATTCTACAGCTGAGGACAGGAGAGAGAAGGTAAAATCACCAGATGCAAGCCTGAACTTCCTGTAGAAACCCATTTTGTCTCTTCTCCCCAAATTCTGTGGCTTCCAAACTTTGGCTGCACATTTGAAGTAGGGAGATGTGAGTGATATGTCTTGAGGGGGGCTTAAACTGTGCACATCTGTCAGACTTTATCTGTAGTGATGAGCAGGTCACCTTGAGAGACACAAGTTGTGGAATTTACAACCTGCGGGTTTTATGGGAGGCTGCCACAACATTATGACCATGCAGTGGATTGTGGTGTGGTTTTTTACTGTTACCCTAGAAATAGATTGTAGTTTGCATTTTTTTTTTTTTTTTTTTAATTCATGGGGTAGTTCAGCTCAATGAAATTTTTGGTCAGCTTTGTCTCCAGGGTCTGAATGGACATGTTTGTTCAGGTGAAAATGGAAGCAAAACTTCAGAGACCACGAACCAAAGTGGTTCTTTAATGTCTGACAGTTTGACAGTGACATGACCAAAGGAATCCTGGAATAGGGACCATATCTCTTATTGCTGTTGTAATGTTGAGCTTCCAGAGCACTGGGATTTGGAGGGAGGGAGCAATGGAAGTGATACACTGAGCTTGGAAAGCAGGAGGGATATTTATTCCCTGTGCTCTCTCCTCTCCCCTCCCATTTGCAAAACAACAAATAAATCAAGAACACAAAATGTCTGTTTACCTTCCTTTTCCCCCCTCATTTTGCCTGGCCTTTGAAGATAGTGCAGGGTTGCTGAGCTGCTTAAACAATGCCTGTTTCCAGCCCCTTTTCCCATGGCATAGAAGAGCCTGTGGACTTCCACTGAGGGGAGAGAAGAATGTGTGTGAGCCCTGGGCGGGCGCTGAATCACCGCGCCTTGGCCGGGCGCCGCAGGCCCCGGGGAAGTTGGATCCTGTGACAGTGATTCAGTCTCTGGCTACAGCAGAACGAGTTTGCTGTCAGTGGCTAAGCTGACAAAGCCTCCTGTGAAGGAGCAGGCTCCATCCACAGGTATAATCTGTGTGGACCAAGAGGATTTTGCTGTTGGAGTAGTGCTGGGCTAAAGGTGCTGCTCTGGACTCGGGCAGTTCTCTGTGGTGGAGACTCGCAATGTGCTGACTGTGGGCCAATGTAGGAAGCTGAGCTGGCTGAAATTCAGCTTTTTGGGTGGATTTTCAGCTGTCTGAGCAAGCTTTCTGTGTGGTTGTCTGCCAGTCTGGGTGCCTGGGAGAAGATCCATCCTGGATGCTCTTCTTACCCTCATGTGACTGGCTGCTGACAAGTGTTGGCTGTGACCTGCCAAAAACTGTGTATGGCTCAGCGTTTCCACGTGGGGGTAAAGCCAGACTTTGAGGAAAGGCTTGTTGGTGTTTTGCTGTTAGGATTGAAATGGGAATAAGACTGTACAGAGGCTGCTTTTTCAAGAGCAGATTATCTAGGTGAGCATAGGGAATGCTGCCCAGCAAGGAGCAGGCCTGGTGTTCACTAACACAAATCCCAAGATCCCCACGTCCTTCCTAGCAAAGTTTTCACAATCATTATCCTAAGCAGTGTTGCAAGTATAGGTGCAAGTATGCAATAATCCCATTCCTCTTCTCCCACCCAGTAGGAAGGCAGTCTATCACCAGCTGGGTTTTTTTTTTCCCAGAGGTAATCACAACCTGACAGATTCATAAAGGGCATTGAGAAGCGAGTGGCACAGCCCATAAAACCCTTAAAACATTGTGTTCCTGCTGCCATCCATTTGCTCCACAATTAATGCAGCGAAGTCTTTATCCAGTGTGAAGCTCTGTTTGGTTTTATCTCTGACAGCTGCTGCTTTTAAACTTCCCCCAAAAAGCAGGAATTGTCTGTGGTGTGACAGTCACTTCCACGCTGCCTGTGGCAGCAGCTGCTGCTGGCTTGGATTGTGTTAGGAGCAAGTCCTGGCAGGTTGTGAACTTTGTTCCTTATCTCTGTACTTCAGGTTTAGTCATTGTCACACAGTCACACTTCTTGGCATTTTCAGGGTTTGCAGCCATGTCAGTGGGGAAAAACCTAAGGAAAACCCAAACTTCCAGATGTCATAAGGCATACAAATGTGATTGGGTCCTTTTTATGTTTGTTTTTGAGGGGGAAGAGGTTAAAAGGGGAAGTTGCAGTTGGTTCAGCAGGTCTGAGGAGCAAAATTAGCCCTCCATAAGCAGTATAAGTAGGTTTTGATTCCTCATTTATGTGAACCTCTGTATAACTGTCCTAGCTACCCCATATCCTCAGGTTATGGCTCAACCAATAAGTCAGTCCTGCAGGCTGCTTGAAAAACCAACTTCACATTTTCCCAGGTTAAAATTTTACTGGGGAAGGTTGTACCCAGTGTCCCCTGCATACCAGAACTCATAGAAGCTGACCTACAAGAGACCGTCCACTTGAAGAATTCCTTCCTGTAAAGAGTTTAATTTGTGTATTTGCACCAGCTCTCGAGTTCAAGTATGCAATAATAAACCTGTGTGTGCCGTCCCCTCTTCCACCTCCTGATGCAAACCCTGTGGTCAGGGTGAAGAGGGCTGGGACAGCAGGGTTAGTGGGTGGTGTGGGTGCTGACTGGACTGGCTGGGGAGAGGAATGCACAAATTCCTCCTGGTGTAAAATTCCTTGTGTCCCTGAGGGCTTAGAAGCTCTGGTATTGAGCAGACCTAGGCTGGTCTCAGGAGAGTTCCAAGTTCTGCAGCATTCCAGCTTCTGGGAAGCTTTTGTAGCTGATGAGTGGTGCCAGCCCTGGGCTGACTCTGTGCCTTGGCGTGGCACTGCTCCAGACCTAATAAACCCTGCTGGACTGCAGCTGACTTTACACAGAATCAACGTTGTTGTTTCCGTATACGTGGCATAATTAATCTGTAATGCAGATAAACAATCCCCAGGTAATAAAGAGCTTAAGTAGGAGTAGTTTTGTGAGGTGAGGTGACTGTGCAATATGGTACCCTCCTGCTGGGCTCTGGAATTCTATACTTGTTTGTTTTCCCTTTCCCCCATCCCATTTCAATAGAGGATTCAGCATTTAAATGTCCATTTTCAAGCTGAGTGTCAGAAAGCTGCCTCATGCTGTTCAGCGGCTTCTGCGGCCCTTTAAACCCTGAGTTGTCCTGTGCATCTCTAAATCAGAGGCAAGAGATGCTGTTCCTGCATGCCCTTTATGTTTCTCCCTCCTGTAACACCCATTGTTATTTTTGCTTGTTTGGTTCTTTTCTGGTGACAGATGACATCTGGGGGCACTGAGAGCATCCTGATGGCCTGCAAGGCATACAGAGACCTGGCTTATGAGAGAGGCATCAAGCAGCCAGAAATGTGAGTGGTGCCACCACAGCTTTTTCCTTTGGGGGCTTGTGGGATTTACTGTCCCCTTGAGCTGAGATGGTGCTGGACCTCAGTAATCCTTCATTTCACAGCTCATTGCCACCTATTCCTTGTCCATCTCTATCTGGAGGAGAGAAACCGGTGTGGAAAGAAGAGTTCAAAAGCACAGGAAGTTTTAAAGCAGCCTGGGGGGCACAGATGTTGCTGGGGGCTGTGCTGAACAGCTGTATTTTGGCAATACCTGTCTGCTGCTCTAGACAGCCTGTTCAGATCAGCTCTGCTCTTGAGCAGATTGTCAGGCCCTTTGAAGTATTCAAGGGGTTTGATTTATTCACATCAAAGAAAGCTTAGCCTGAGAACTCTGAGGCTGATTGGAGCTCAAATGAGGAATTGTGCTAATCATTACACTGCTAATAGAAGATTTGCTGTCTCTAATGTGCTGCCTCTTTTCTAGATGGTGCATGGGAAATATTTCTCTGGTTAATTGCTTTGAGGGGAAAATGTTAAAGGAAAAATGAAACACTGGTAGTTCTTTTCTTCCCTCTCTAGCATTTAAGGCTCTGATAATGATGTGAGGCCTCAGAAAACAGGGTTAACTGAGGCTGTTCAGCCACTGCCACTGGAGATGGGAGACAGCAAATGTTACATTCCTTTGATCTGTTCCTTTTCCAGGCTGGTCCCGGTGAGTGCCCACGCTGCCTTTGACAAGGCAGCACACTACTTTGGGTTGAAGCTGATCCAAATACCACTCACCAAGGCTATGGAGGTGGATGTTCAGGTATCACTTTAGTCTCTCTCTGTGAGGAAATTAACATTGCACAGCAGCTAGACAAGAAATCTTCCTGTCCAGGTAGCGAGTCAATGGATAAAGAGGGAGGAATGCTTTGTGGAAACAATGAAAAACAGCATGAGTTAGTGTCATTGCAGATGAAGTTGTATTGGAAATAACTGGATGTTATTCCTTTGTCCTGTGGGATTCATTTAGACTCCAGTAATTTATGTATTTCATAAATAGCCCCAGATTTCAGAGGAGGGTGAACAAAAATATTACGGTATTTCCAAGTGGATGAGTGGTTGTAACTCATTGCTTTCCTCTCTGTACTCTTCCATGCATTGGTTTTTAAGAGCAGACTCTGCATGTTCTCACGCCTTATCTTCTTTGGCAGGATGGCACTTGGTAAATGGAATGTGAGCGTCTTCTCTCTTTAAATCTTCAGGCAATGAGGAGAGCTATCTCGAGGAACACAGCCATGCTGGTCTGTTCTGCCCCCCAGTTCCCACATGGAATCATGGACCCCATTGAAGAGGTGGCAGAGGTAGGATACCCCTACCTGTAGGAACCTGTGTGTTGTAGCAGTAAAACCAGCACAAGAAGAGTAGAGGGGTTCCAGGGTGCTGAGCAGTGAGTTTGGTGGGGGGATCCCACTGGCTGGAAGGGCATTACTGTCCTCAAATGGGCAGTTGGCCAACAGCAGGGTATGTAGGATGCAGTTTGGGACTGAGGGGGGGTGTGTGACTGTGAGACTAATCAGAAGTGCTTGTTCTTTGCTACCTGAAAGGAAAGAACACCTAAATGGCTCACCTGGTGAAAAGGCTTTGATTTAGGGCCTGCTGGTTGTAGCAAAATTGGTGTGGAAGTCTGAGGAATGTGTGGCGGGAGTAGGAGTCAAAGGGCTGGGATCTTATTTTCTCAACACACCTCTCTTCTTTCCTCTCTCTGCTCCAGTAATTTATGTTGTTTGTGACCAGCCAGGGCCTCTGACCTTCTGTTCATTTGGCCCTTTTACTTTATTGTGGATACTCCTTTCAGACAATGTTGGCACATTGCTCTGGCAAGCACAGCAAACTACCAAAAAACAGAAGTTTTTCCTGTGTGTAGAAGGCAGGAAAAGACATCCCACAAACAGCCATCCCTTCCACATCTCCTGTCTTCCACGACTTGAGGGTGGTGTGATGTTCTCAAAGGGTTCAGTGAACTGAACTGTGAAATGCCAAATACGTTTTGGTGACTGGAGTTTGGGTGCCCCAGCCACATCATTTTGATCTCTTGTTCACACACAGCTTGCAGTGAAGTACAAAATCCCCTTCCACGTGGATGCCTGCCTGGGTGGATTCCTTATTGCTTTCATGGACAAGGCAGGGTTTCCCCTGAAGCGTCCCTTTGACTTCCGTGTGGAAGGTGTGACCAGCATTTCTGCTGACACCCACAAGGTAAGGAGAAGGGTCTTATGGGGCTGTCATTTTTGGGGTGTGAATCCTGTTGCCATCCTGGCCTTCAGGCATTTCTTCCCTACTGTGTGGAGGAGCACTGGGGTGCAGGAGCAGAGGCTGCTCTGTTCATGTCCTTTGTGCAATGTGCCAAAGCACAGAACCCCTCAGGCTGGGAAAGACCTCCAAGACTTGAGTCCAACCTGTGACCAGTCCCCACCTTATCAACCAGAGCACTGAGTGCCACATCCAGTCATTCCATGAACGCCTCCAGGCACGGAGACTCCACCACCTTCCTGGGCAGCCCCTTCAACCCTGACAGCCCCTTTTTCCCCTTCCACAGAGAAATTTCTCCGGTTTTCCAACCTTAACCTCCCCTGGCACAACTTGAAGCTGTTTCCTCTTGCCCTGTCACTTGTTTTCTCTGAGCAGAACCTGACCCCCCCATCTGCCTCTGCCCTCCTGTCAGGGAGTTGTAGAGAGTGAGAATGTCCACCCTGAGCCTCCTTTTCTCCAGGCTGAGCCCCTTTCCAGCTCCCTCAGCTGCTCCTGGGGCTCCAGCCCCTTCCCCAGCTCTGTCCCCTTCCCTGGCCACGCTCCAGCCCCTCTAGGGCTGTCCGGCCGGGAGGGCCAGAGCTGGACACAGCACTCAAGGGCCCCCAGCACAGAGGGACAGTCACTGCCCTGGTCCTGCTGGTCACACTCTTCCTGATCCAGGCCAGGTGCCATTGCCACATGGGCATGTGGTGGCTCATGTACAGCCACTGTCACCAGCACCCCAAGGCCCTTTCCAGCTTTCCAGCCCCTCTGCCCTGCCTGGAGCTGCAGGGGGTTGCTGTGACCCAAGGGCAGGACCTTACACTTTTTGCCTTGCTGAACCTCTGCCCATGGATCCAGCCTGTCCCAAGCCCTCTGCAGAGCCTTCTGCTCTCCAGCTGTTTCAACAGATGGGCTCTTGGTGAGGACCTGGATGCATTCCTGTGCCCTCTTGCTGCTTTCTAACACTTTCTGTGCCCCTTGCAGTATGGCTACGCTCCCAAGGGTTCCTCGGTGGTGCTCTACAGTGACAAGGAGTACAGGAAGTACCAGTTCTTCATAGCCCCTGACTGGCAAGGGGGAATTTATGCCTCCCCCTCCGTGGCAGGCTCCAGGCCTGGTGGGATCATAGCTGCATGTTGGGCAACCCTGCTGCACATCGGAGAGTCGGGCTACGTTGAGGCTACGAAGAGAATCATTCAAACAGCTCGTTTCCTGGAATCCGAGTACGTGGGTGCCTCGGGGTTTGGATCCTGCTGGACCCCTCCTCCCAAACTGCTTTTGTTTTGTTTTTGCCTGAGACCTGCTGGGCAGTTCTGGGAGAACATTTGTTTGTGCCCAGGTAGCTGAGGGACACAGATGGGAGGGGTGCAGGCACCTTCATTCAGCTTGGCTTTGAGAATTCCTTCTGCCTCAGCCATGGCTGAGGGGGAATCTGGAGGGAGGACAAAAGAAGGGTTATACTCTTCCTTGTTGGGCTGCTTGGGTGGCTGTGTAAGAGAAGCTGGTTTTCTCTGCTTTTCTGTCTTCCCTTGCTTTTCTGTCTTCTCTCTTTTCCATTTCTTCCCAAGTTTAGTTGACTTTAGGGTATGTAATGACCCAGGTCCTCTGGCAAATCCCAATGGCCTGGGTTGGGTGCATGATTTTTGGGTGGGAATGTGCTGCCATCTGTTCCCTCTTGTAGCTTTTCCTTTAATGCTCCAGCTGGGTGGACAGAATGTCTGAACCCTGTAACACTGATCAGTCATTTCTTGTCTCTTCCTTCTTTTCAAGGTTGAGAAAAATTGACAGCATCTTCATTTTTGGGAAGCCAGAGGTGTCTGTCCTCTCCATTGGCTCGGACATTTTTGACATCTATCGATTATCTAATTTTTTAGCTGCAAAAGGATGGAACTTGAACGTCCTACAGTTCCCACCAAGGTGAGTGTGTGGAGACCAGGGAGTAATGCTATTTAGCCAGGGTATGCAAGATGATCAACTTCAGGCCGTGTAGCTCTAGTGATTTGCTGAGTACTGTTGTCCATAGCTGATAAATTGTATGTAGAATTTTCCTCTGCAGAGCAGGAATCACTTTTGTAATTGCCATTATACAGCAGTGAAGATAAAGTAATAGTAATTTTAATGAGCCTGGCAGAGGACTTTCTATTTACCTCTATATACTACAAGCAGAAAAATATAAATAACCAAGGCTCTATCTCCTGTTTAGTTAACTGAGGGTTTGTAGATTGATTTATTTATTTTCGCTGTTTCCTCCTGCCCATTGAAGATGAAGGAAAGTAAAACAACAGTGAAGGGCTGATCATTTTCAATGTAAAATTAATCTTTGTCAGAGTCTTTCCTTAAGTGGGAAATTGGGCTTTCGTGGGCAGAAGGGGCCCGTGCTCACAGATGCAGCTACACTGAAAAAAAAATTTGACTGGCCATGTGAAGCAAAGTCCAGAGAGCCTGAGGTGATAGCTCAGGGTGAGTGCTTCCTTCTGGTGATGGGTTAGAAGCTGCAGAGGAAGGAGAGGGAAATGATGGCAGGGGTCCCCATGCTTGAAGGCAGCTGCATTTTTCTCACCAGAGGTACCTGGAACGAGGTGAGAATCTTTAACCTAATTGTGAAGTCAGGAAGGAAGGAAGAATGAGCTGGTTCTAGCCAGCATTTTGCAGGGATTACCCTTAGTGGGAATGCTGTTTCAAGGAGATCCACAGTTACCACTGGCCACAGAAGGGCTCAGAAAAGATGGAGCTGTGTATACTGGAGGTGGTTAATCCCTGCCCTCTGCCCTGCCTGCCCAGCATCCACCTCTGCATCACACAGCTGCACACCAAGCCCGGCGTTGCCGAGCAGTTCCTGAAGGACGTCAGGGACAGCATCCAGGACATCGTGAAGGACCTCAACGCCAAAACCACCGGCATGGTGAGGAGGCCAGCACACAGTGCAGGGGTGTTTGGGCTGAGGGTGTTTCTCCTGTGTAACAGCCTCTCTTCTCTGCTTAGGGAGCCATCTATGGAATGGCGCAGTCTGTCCCAGACAGGAGCCTGGTGGCAGAGATTTCCCAGGCCTACCTGGATGGCCTCTACAGCACGGATGTTCCCAGCAGTGAAAAGCACATGAATGGCTCTCCGGGCCACCACTGACTGTAGTGCAACAATCTGTGCCTTGCCAGCCAGCACTGGGGTGGTTCCAAAGGTTTCCTAGGGAAAGAGATTGCAGTTCCTTTGTTCCTACAATTGCAGGTCTGAAGGTGGCTCGATCTGGAAGAACTCCTTCCCTGTCTTAGTCTGTTCTGAAATCTGCATTGTTTTCATGCCCAATTTCAGTTTTAGGGCTTTTCTTCCCTCCCCCCTGCCTGTTTTCATCATGGCTGTTGATGGTGAATTGAATGTCCATTCCGCAGCTCCGAATTCCTCAGGTACTCTGCATGTCACTTCATTCTGTGTTGTTTCTCCTCCTCAGACCTGGTATTCAGCCAGTGTCCAGCCAAGTGTTAAATTTGAGTTCTCACATTGTGTTCCATGGCTCCAATCTTCCCAGAAGTTAAGGATAGACAGTAAATTGGAAATTTTGTTTTCTCTTGAGTATTCCTGTAAGCTGCTGCATTTAACAGACCGTGCTGGGAGCCTTATATCTGTGTAATGCAGAGCTGATAAATTGGCAGAGGGAGCACAGTCATGGCCTCCTTTTGAAATCCCCTCTGGAGATCTCAGCGAGACTGCAATCAATATCTGCTGAGGGGGAGAAAAAACCAACACAAAGTCCTTTTCTGGAATCTCTTGAACAACAGCAGAAATAGAAACCACGCAGGTGGTGTAGGGAGAGGAACTGGATGGTACTGAAAACCCCGGGTACATCGTGGCTGTTCTGCTCCCCTGCCTCCTGTAGAAGACATGCATTGACCACCCAGGAGTGCTGTTTTCCCTTGCACAAATCTGGAGGGAGGTGCAAAGCTCATTTCACTGTTCAGAACTTGAAGGTTTTACACTGTCCCCTCACGATGCTGTAGCAGAGCCAGCCAGGCCCTGGCCCGTGTTGCAGCCAGGGGCGTCGTGTGCAGATGGTTTTTTTTTTAGCACAGTCTTTTAGTATCAGACTTTTGTAATAGGAGTAATCTCAGCTCTTTGCACTGATTCTTTTAAGGCACATTCTCAAAAGGGCATTCACCATTGTGCCTTGATGCTTCTCTGGCTTTTTTTTTGTGGCACGCCAGGGAGGGTTGGAGGGTTCAGCTGTTTGACCACGACCTTGGTTGTGGTCATTTCTTTATGGTACTAATTCTGAAAACAAACCTCAAAGGCAGGCTGGCCTCAGAGGAAGCACCCTTGCCTGTTAGGGAGGATAGTAGGTGTAATGAGCCAAGTCTCTTCACAGTATTACAAAGATGCTGGGAGAAGCAGAGGAAAGGATGCAGCAAGTCGGAGCTGTTCCAGCCTTGGGCACGTGGCTCAGCCTTCCTATTTTCCCCGCTGTTCTTAGGGTGAGAGAGTTTTCCCAGCGCAGCCTTGTGAGGCAGTTGTGGCCTCGAGGACAAGCCAGAATCTCTCAAGTAGTCTTGGAGTTACTCCTGCAGGGCTTTCCCATGTTTCCTCTCAGCTTTTTGCATGAAGCAGAGTTTCCCAGGCAGAATCCCACACGTGGGGGAAGACTTCATGTCGTGTCTGCACAGTCCTGTGCAGCGCATCTGAAGGCATCTCTCTGCCCTAGGCTGTTAGCCTGAAGCTGACCCTGCCTGAAGCACAGGAATTTTAAGGAATGAGAAGGTCACTGACCAGCTCCTGCACAAACCAGTGCAGCCTTGGGCCCAGCCATTCTGGGAAGGGTCCTGGCTTTCCAACAGCTTTATTCCCTGTGCTAGGAGACACAAGCATTTCAGCCATCTGCCCTGAGCTTGATGACTTCATGCAAATCTCTGAGCCCTTTTGAAATCATTGAATTGCCTGAGAGTCTCTTGATGGTGATACCAGCTCTGGCAGTTTGTATTGGACCTATTTATTCTCTCAAGGTCTTGCTAATGTGACCATTACTGTATTTATGAGTTTGGAGACAGTCTTCAGTGTCTGGCTACTGTGGTGGTTCTCTTTGGAACCAGGATTTAACAAAACAAAACAAAAAAAAAGGGAGGTACTCTTTTTGTTTCTGCTTTAAAAGAAAGAAGGGGTGGATTGGGGTGGGCTGAAGGAGAGTGAAACTCCCTTCTCTTCCTTCCCTGGTTGCATTTTCCTCCCAGGAAGTAGGTGGATCTAACAGATCAGTGCTCCATTTCACATTTTTGGATGTATTTGAAGATGTTATTTGTAAGTCAATGTATTCTATTCTGGGCTTTGCTTATTAATAATATTTGTGGGTTTAATTGTTCCACATGTATTTGTCCTATACTGTAAATGTAATCCTGTGGTCAGGAATAGGCCACTGTAATTCCCTGGTGTGTAGTTTTTATTCATCCTTGTCACCTAACATGTAATCTGCATCTCCTTTATCATGCCAAATGGTCTTGGAAAAACGGATTTACAGGCTGTGTGATTGTTTTAAAGACAAAAAAGAGAAGAATTTGATGAACTGGATTATGATCTGAAACTGGACGGTACTTTTAGACCTGGAGCGATCCTTGCCACGGTTAATTCCTGCGGGATTTTCTGGTTTTCCAAGCAGGACACTCAATTTGTTGCTTGTACAAAGCACTCCCAAGGGATTCACCTGTTCTTAGGTACTAGAATGAAGAATATCCAATGGGATGGACCAAGAAGAGATGTGTGTCTTCTTGCCATGGATTTCATCTGCACTTTTCTGATGACTTGGAGGAGGGGAGTGGAAGGGTTGCGTACAACTCAGTAATACCTTGCCCAATAAATCCACGAGGACTTTTTAATGGACAAATGGGATGAATTGATCTGATGGCAGTTTTCTGCTTTGCTCTGATTTGCCACTGTCAAACTGGAGGCTGAAATAGCTGGAGAGATGGTGAAAATGGGCCTGGTTTGTATTAAAATGGTGCATTTAGCTATCTAGGCTCACTGAGCTCTTGTTTTTCTGCTTCAGTGCTTGTTTGAATGAATGGGGACCTATTGTTCCTGGAATTTGCTCATGCACAGCCTGGTCTGTGGCAAGGAGGATGGTTTATGAATCTTACTAACTCTGCCTGAGGGCTGCTTTGTCCTTCTGTCAGAATGAAGGTGGTGTCCGTGTCTGCATCTTGTGTGTGATGTTCAAGGATGCTGGAAGTTTAGAGCTACAGATTTTCTATTAATGCTTTGTAGGACTTTAAAGGGTTAAAAAAAGAGAAAAAAAAAAAGACTTGAACTGGATGTTTGTAGTGTTTTTCCCCAGACGGTGGTGCTGAAATCAAATGCTGTTGGTTTCACATGGGATTGTTCATTGTATCAGTGAAGATCCTGCACCACCAAATCCACCCCCAACCTCTTTTCGGGAAGCATTCTACCCCAAGCAGCCCCTGCCCTGGTGCTGTGCTGCTTTTGTGTCTTTTGGTTGTCCTTTCCCTGTGTTTGTGCCTTGGCTGTGGCACAGCTGTGATTTTACACAAGCAGTTTTTACCTGCCCTGGCTTTGATCATCTCTTAGTCTCTCAGACCCCAGTCGCTCTGAGGTGAAGGCACCTGCCCTTTATGTGTTTTTTTGCCATTTTATGTGTTTTTTTTGTGGCAGCAGCGCCTTCTTGAGAGCAGTCAGGGCAGTACCTGCCCTTGGGGAAACCTGTTGGTGTCATTTGGTCAGTGAGGCCTCTTTCCAAAGAGCCATCAGGTGAAATGAGATGTTTATTGTAAATTTTTCATTTGGTATCCTACAAAAGGCTGGCTCCAGTCGGGGTGGGACCACATGCCTGATGTAATGCTGCTGGAGAGGGGTTACAGCGATGACAAATTGCACAGCACATTGCTGCTTGGTTACAGAGAAGCCAGAGGGTTCACAAAACATGTTTTAGGCAGAAAACACATTCCAGGAGGTAAGGAGCAACAACAGGGGGCAGGCTCTGGACAGATTTACTGATGCAGTGGTGTAACTTGACTCTGGAAGGACATCAGCCTGTTGGAGCGAGTCCAGGGGAGGTACCAAGATGATCAGAGGGATGGAGCACCTCTGCTGTGAGGAAAAGCTGAGAGAGTTGGGATTGTTCAGCCCAGAGAAGAGAAAATTTGGGGTGACCTAATTGCAACCTTCCAGTGCCTGAAGGAACTGACAAGAAACACGGAGAAGGACTTTTTACAAGAGCATGTAGTAACAGGACAAGGGGAAATGGATTCACACAGAACAGGTTTGGATGGGACAGGGGAAAGAAATCTTTCCCTGTCAGAGTGGGCAGGCCCTGGCACAGGGTGCCCAGAGAAGCTGGAGCTGCCCCTGGATCCCTGGCATTGTCCAAGGCCAGGTTGGACCTGGAGCAGCCTGGGACAGTGGAAGGTGTCCCTGCCCATGGCAGGGGGTGGAAGGAGGTGATCTTTAAGGTCCCTTCCAACCCAAACCATCGTGTGACTCTGTGATATGGCTGACTCCTGGTAAGAGGCTCAGCAGCTGGGGGTGTGGGATCACGTGGCTAAGGGAGGGTTTAAGGATGGAATTTGCAGGATCAGAGATGGATACCTGCAGCCTGAAAAGTGCCTCCATCCATCTGAGCTGCGCTGGGGGGCTGGCGAGGTGTCAGGCTGTCTGGAGCCAGGATCTAGCTTGGAAGTGGGAAAAGGCTCTGGGTGCAGCCATTGAGGCAGGACACAGTGGCACAGTGCGTTTTTGGCTGCGTGGATCCCTGGTCAGGAGAGGGAAGCTGCCACCTGCTCGATGAAGCTGGCCAGGTTGATGTCTCGCTCCGATAAACCCCCGCAGTCGTGGGTGCTCAGGGTGATGTGAACCTAAGGCAGACAGACAGGCTGAGTGTTGTTGACAGGAACAGCAGGACTGCTTTCCTCAGTGCTGCAGCTGATGAGGCACTAGCTCCAAACTTGTTAGCAAAATTCCCTGGGGTGGCACCTTGCCTGGTTTTTCTCCTTCCTACATCTCATGCTGGCCACAAGCTGTCACTGCCACCCCTGCCTTGGTCACAGCAGCCACCTGTGCCCATTTTCAACTCACTCTTTTCCCCAGAAGCTTTTCCTGTGGCTGCTACTTGATACAGATTTTAAAAAGCAACGCTGGTGCCAGCCTTTGGCAGCTACTGCTCAGCTGGATGGGATAAAAGGAGGAGGAAAGGATCTGTGATAGCTGAAGGCTGGCTGTGATATGGGAATAGCATCTGAGGGAAGAGGTCCTGCTGATGAGAACAGCACTTGCTGCTCCTGTTTTATCCCTCAAAAAAGGGAGCTGCTCCCTGAAGTGCTCTGCTTTGTCCCCACCATCTGTGTTTCTTACCTTATTGTACACATTGAACCATTCGGGATGGTGATCCAGTTTTTCTGCCTGTAGAGCCACTCTGGTCATGAAGCCAAACGCCTGTAGGGTCAGAAGGAAAGTTAACTCTGAACCCTTTACCCTGCAACATATAGGTTTTCACCCCCGTTAGTATTAATTTTACATTGCCTGTGTCTACATAACCCAACCAAATGCAAGGCCTGGGATATTCTGGGAGTTTTCTATGGGTTTTCCTCTTCCTGAGGAGTGTTTCCCAGACAAACTATGCTGGGTCAAGCACTTTGGTGTCTTGGGGAAGTTATTTTGCTCAGCCATTCCATTTCAGGAGAGACACAGATTGCTTTCTTTGGCTGAGCTTTGCAGAGGGGACTCCCTGCTCTGCAAACCTGGGTGTCCCAGCCTGCAGAACTCCGTGCCCCTGGTGCTCGTACCCGGTTGAAGTCCTTGAAGTGGAACTCTTTGAAGATGGCGTCTCTGCCTTCCACCTCGTTCCACCCCACGGCTCGCAGGTTTGGCAGCAGCTGTTCCCTCTCCTCCGTGCTCAGCCTGTGGGCTTTGCCTGCCTGGAAAGGGAAGAGGAGCAGGTCAGAGTGGCAGAAGTGGGATGAAGCAGATCCCATGGGTCATGGAGATATGGGAACACGGAGGCAGCTGCAGAGTGGGTGGGAGGGTTGGAGTATCAGTGTCCTCTGCTCCCTGCCTGGAATACATCCTGCCTATACCAAGGAAGTCCAGCTGGTCCCTTCTGTCCTCTCACCTGCAACACAGTGCATGAGGTACTAAGAAATGATACCAAACTCCAAAATGCATTTGGATAACACATTTGGATAAACTCCAAAATACCTTCTCTTTTACATATAATCTTCTGGGGGAAAAAAACCAAACCCAACTTAAAAAGCAGAAGTTCTTGTGATCATTTCTAGATCTGAGAGTTGCCTTAGGGTTCCTAAAGCAGGAGGGCTATTTTTTTTTAATCTTATTTATTTATTTATTCATTTATTGGGAGGCTGCTTTTGAGGAGAAAGAAGTGGTGTGGATCAGAGATGAGTCACACTAAGCGGCAGTTCAGCTTCTTTTTCCCTCTTCTTTATATTACAATGGATTTTAAGAGGCTGTTTCTGCCTGTGAGGAGCAAAGGGCAGAGGGAGGGATTGTGGTTGAGCTCTGTCTTGGGCAGAGCTGCTGGTACTTAGTTTTTAAGGGTGGTAGTGGGGAAGCAGCAGTTCTTGGCTTTGAGGAGTGTTTGTAGGCAGAGATGAAACTAAAATGAAGCTCTTGGGGATGGGGGTTGCCTGAGCCAGCTCTGCTCTGGCTCAGTGGGGAAGGCAGGAGCGAGTGCAAAGGGGCACTGCTCTCTGAAATGTTATGTCCTGGCAATTAAAACTCTTTCACAGACTCACAGATTGTTCTGAGTTGGAAGGGACCCACAAGGATCATCAAACTCTAGCTCCTGGCCCTGCACAGGACAGCCCCAGGAATCTCACCATGTGCTTGAGAGCATTGTCCAAACACTCTGAGCTCTGGCAGGTTTGGGTGAGTTGATCTTTCCAGTTGGTGATGATAAAGACCTGTTTGCAATTTATTTTCCTTTTTGTGCTGTAGAGCTAAGCGTGGCAAGTTGGATATGAGTCTTGACAAATCTGGCCCAGTTTTTTTTTGGTGGGTATTTGATCAGCAGCCCCTTGAGATGCTTTGCTTGGGCATCAAAGCTCAGAAATGCCATTGGGCAACTGAGGCAAATCATCCTCTCCTGTGGCTTCCCTGCTCACAGGCTGCACAAAACCAAAGAACCAGCTGTGAAACGAATGTTTTTGTGGGTGATTCTTGCATGCTTTGGGGAAGACAGGAAAGATGATTCCCCATTCCCCTGGCTGTGTGGATGCCTACCTGTCTGTGTGTATCCACGCACTTAGACTGCATGGGATGGAGAGTGCTGGGGTGTCACTGGGGGTGGGATGCTTCCTGTCCCCCTGGCATTGCAGCTGCAGGATTTTTGGGGAAGGTGTTCCTTGCCTCTGCATGTTTTGGATGACCTCCCTGGCAGCCCTGGCTCTGTCACCCCCTCCCCACCCCCCCAAATGTCAGAGTGCTGTGCCGGGAGGGAAGGCAGTGAGCAAACATGACTTAGCTCAATAAACCCGGAGCCGTTGCCCTTCCCCGCTGATGGTGTGATAAGCCGGGCACAGGTAGCTTAGCAACTGGATAATGTGGGGACAGAGGATGGCTCTGCTGGCAGGGAGCCACCCGCGGGGGGCTCTGATGGGAATAGCTTGGGGCTGCACCAGGATTTGGGACCACAGGATGAAACCTGCTCCTTTATCGGTGCTAAAGAGAGGAAAAGTAAAAGCTGGAGTTGTTGCTTGGAGCAAAGGGGTATGGATGCAGGGGCCTGGGTTCCAAACCAGCCTTCCCCGGGCAGAGCAACAAAGGGACATGGTGTAATTGTTCTTTTTCTCCGTTGTGACTCCGTGGGAGGATGGCCCCCGGGGCTTTTTCCAGCCCAGCTTCTCCCAGCACCAGCGGGAGGCACGGCCAGGCTGAGGTTTGGCATCCAGAGCACACAGAGCCAACTCCTCTGGCTGTGTCAGAGGGCAAACCCTCTGCCTGGAGCACCCCCTGCCCCCCATCCTGCTCCAATCCATCCTTCTCCACCCCAGGACATTGGCCAGCCGGCTGGTTTTGTCAGGGTGGCATGTTAATGTTTTCATGTGCTCTCACTCCTTAAAACCACTCTTCTTGTAAGGGAAATCAAATTATTTTGTTTTCTCCTGCTGGCTTTCAACTGCCAAAAACTTTGGATTTTAATTTTTGGGACTTTTTTTTTGCCAGCAGGAAACCAAGTAGACGCATTGTGCAACTGAGGGAAAGGAACCAGCAAGGGAAATTGGGAGACTCTGAACCCTCTTTGCTCGGACTAAAATCTTCCTTTTTATAGAATCACGGAATGGTTTGGGTGGGAAGGGACCTTAAAGCCAATCCAGTACCACCCCCTGCCATGGGCAAGGACAGCTTCCACCATCCCAGGCTGTTCCAAGCCCTGTCCAACCTGGCCTTGGGCACTGCCAGGGATCCAGGGACAGCCACAGCTGCTCTGGGCACCCTGTGCCAGAGCTTGCCCACCCTCACCGGGAAGAATTTTTCCCTAATGGAAAGCAGAATTTCCACCTAGGAGAAGGTACAGGGCACAGCCCAGGGCGAGCGGGCAGGGCTGGAATGCCGTATCCCACAAGGTCTTTTGCTGCCCTGGAAAAGCCGATTTCCAGCCGGCCCGGGCGTATTGGGGGCTTGTGCACACGGAGCACACATGGGGGTCGTGCTTACCCTACACAATGTGGGGGGGATCGCTGCTGGCGGATCCTTTCCCTCCCCCTCCTCTGCAGAGCGCTGCCTTTGGGAATTGAGCAGCGGCCGGCGGAGCTCCGGCGTTACTGATTAACCACGGCGCTCCGCTCCTTTCCCCCTTCCCTCCTGCCTCTCCTCGCGGCCTCCAGCTGCCGCTGGAACATTTCTGCCTCCGAAAAGGCACAGCCAACAGCCGGCTTGCCCAGCGGCGACTTACCATGGCCCGCGGCTCTCCGTGCCCGCCGTGCCGGGGGATGCTCGCCGTGCCGGATCCCGCCGGAGCCGGGGCTCGGCCGGGATTGTCCGGGAGGCGTGGCGAGGCCACCGGGTCCACCCACGGCCGGCCGAGCCTTGCCGGCACTGGCCACCTGCCTGTGGGGCGCCGTGGGGCTCGGAGGATGGCCACACAGGGTCTCTTGGAAGCCCCGCACGACGCAGCCACGATGCGCTTTGCCCCCTAGACGCGCACCCCTCTGCTGCGGGGCGCTCCCTTAACCTGGGGCGCAAGGAGAAGGTGGGGCGGGATGGAGGGGGCATGTGATAGAGTAATGCCAGGGCTGACTCTCACAATTAAAAGGCAGATGTCGTGTATATACGTTAGGAGAAGTTTTATAGATTTATAGTTATGTTTTACCCCCCGCCTTGTGTTGTTATGAGGGGGTGGCCTGGGTTTGGGACATTTGGGAGGGCTGGCTTGTCACTATGGCAGCAATCAGGATTTAAGGAAGTAAAACTCCATCACTGGACAGCGAAGAAGGAGTCGATGGACAGAACTTTGGGAGGGGTTAAAGGGTTAAAAGGTGAAACCTCCATTGTGTGGGTAAGCACATGGTGCGGAAAGAAAAATCCTTTTTCTCCCGGCGCTGTAATATTTTCTCTATTTAGCCCTCCGTTGTATTTTTGATAAGGTTTCAATAAACCTTTACAGTTTGTAAAAGCGAGTATCGTTTCTCACAGGGCAGTTGCAGCCGGCACTGCTGGGTGCTGCTGGCAGGTGTGAGGAGGGTGATGCTGCTCCCGGCTGTATCCATAGCTCAGAGCACCGATAATCACCGATAACCACCGACAATCACCGTCCGGGACAGTGTCCGGGTTGTATCGACTGAGAGCCGTGCAAATGGGCCGCAGGAAGGAGAAGTGCCCCTCACAACATTTCCCAGCGTTTTTAAGGCGTTTTTGCCATTGCCGAGGGAACGGTGTGCTCAGGGATGCTGAGTGCTGCTCCCTGGTATTTGCCTTCTCCAGGCCAGATGGATTTGTGCCCATGGCCTGCAGCTCGTCGTCTGCTAGACCCACTCACATAATGGGCAGTTTTCCAGCGCTGACCATTTTTTATTGTGCTGGTGTATGTGGCAGACAGAAATTCAGCCCCCTGCTATTCCCTCGTGGCTCTCTTCACCTCTGAAGCAACCAATTCCAGATTTTTTTTTTTTTTTTAATACAGAGTGACATACATCCTTTGTATAAACTCTTGTGCACATTTTATTTTCTACTGTAAGGGATTGTGGGTACCGCAGAGATATTTTGTTTTTCCAGCAGGCAACTTAGAGGGAAGCAAATCCTTCCTTTAAAAATAAAAAAAAAAAAAATTAATTTTTTTTCCCCTCTGCAGGTTTGTTTGCCAGGGTAATGAAAAGGAAAAATTACCATCTGTTTTGTCCTGAGTGTCTATCCAGGGAGAAAAGTCTCGGAGAGCAATGAAGCACCTCAGAAGAAAACAATTGTGTGCAGATTTGGGGCTGGAAGCTTTGCTGTGGATAGCAGGAGGATGTGTGCTCTGAGGTTTCCAGCAATGAAATGAGGAGATGGGCTTGCTCATGGGGTTGGGAAAGGGCAGCAGAATATTTTCTTGGCCTAAGTTGGAAGTGCAGGATTGGCAGTTTGATCACAGCCCAGCAGAAGAGCCCCTGTAAGTTTGAGCAGGTGAACTGAGGGCAGCTGGGCTGGGGGGCAGTGCCTCTGCTGGCCTCCCCACTGATCAGAAGATGGGCAGGAAGCAAATCCCTCATGTTACCTGGCTTTCCCTTGATTGGATTTTTCCTCCAGCCTGCCTGGGAACTGATCCTATTTCCCTTGGCAGCACATGTGCTGCCAGTGCAGAGCGACTGATGGGAACCTCAGCTCCCTAGAGGTGGAGAACACCAGGAGGAAAAAGGATTCCTGACCCTGTCTTCTGATTGCTCAGCTCCTCTGTACTGGCATTTTCTCTCCTGGGTGATAAATCATGGGAGGGGTCTCTTGCAGAGGGACAGACTGGTCCTGAAAAACAACAACAGGGCAGTCAAGATTTTCCTCACTCTACAGGGTGGAATTGTGTTTAACAAAGAGACCTCAAATTCCACAAAAAGGATTCCAGGGGAATCCTTTGGCTGACTCCAACTCCTGAACCTCTAAGTTTCCCTTCTGCACAGTTTTAATTTCCCCATCTGAAATGGGACCCTTTAGGTTTGTTTTTAATGATTAATTGAGGGGTGTTGGGCAAGGTGTTTGCTCAGAGCAGTGTGCACCCTGTGCAAGGGGCAGACCTGTTTACTGGGAACAGGTTTTTGTTATTTTCCCCCTCTCCTTTTTGTCTATTTTACAGCTGTGCTGCTTTTGGTGGCAGCTAAACCCGCATGTGTACAGGATTCTGCATATTTGGAGGGAGGTCTCATATCACTCACTATTGATATTCTTATTTTGTCAATAACTTTTTAACAAAACATATCTGACCCTGAAAGCTGCTTTGCTTGGGAGCAGTGTTCTGTTTCCCATCTCAAAATTTGCTTCTGCAGGGATAAATGGGATATTGGGAAGAAATTCTTCCCTGTGAGCATGGGGAGGCTCTGGCACAGGTTGCCCAGAGAAGCTGAGACCCAAAGGATGTTTTAAACCAGGGTGGGCCAAATTCTTTCATCATCTGCAATCTGAAACATTGCTCTCATGGCAAAATAGATTTAATTAAAGAGTTTGTTTAGCACTGGAGGGAATTTGTGGCAGGTGTGACAAGTTTAAGTTGACAAAAGGGCCCAATAAACAGAAATGAATCATCAATTAATTATGTGCGAGATTTTCTCTTGTAGCAGTGTTTTATCAAAATCAGTGAGGCTCTCAGAGCAATGAACAAAATAAATTGGAGGCTGGCAGAAACTGGGGCTTTGTTCTGCTCACACCGTGTGTCAGGTTAAGGTCTTTTGTCTCAGGCAGAGTACCCTGCATGGAAAATAAGATGGAAAAAAATAGCAATAAAATAGCATAACCACTTCTAATATGTCAAACACACAAATCCCAAAGTGGGAAGCGACTGCTTTCAGGAATATCAGAGCATATAGGAGTGAGCAGTGTTTCATTGAAGGGAGGTCTTGGTTGGATATTAGCAGAAAGTTTTTTACAGAAAGGGTGATGAAGTTCTGGAATGGCTGCCTGGGGAGGTGGTGGAGTCCCCATCCCTGGATGTGTTTAAAAACAGACTGGATGTGGCACTGGGGAGGAGTTGGGGCTGGGTTGGACTCAGTGATCTTGGAGATTTCTTCCAACCTGGTCATTCAGGGAATTCTGTGACAAATCTGAGTTTTTCTACAGTTTACAAGGGGCTTTGGATAAATTGCTTAACCGTCCTCAGTTCCCATTCCCTGTGCTAGCTGGGATACTCATGCCCAGTTTACTGGGATGTCTCATGAATTATCTGGTATTTGGGAAGCTCTTAAATCCACAAAACTCACATGTAACAATGAAATGTGATCCTGCTTTTAGGTCAGAACAACAATAATTCAGAACTGAGCACATTTTGTTTTTGTTTTCCTACGACTGTCTGAATTCACAGAGACAAGTGACAGAGAAATATGATTCACCATATTCATGACTACTTCTCAGGTTTCCCAGAGGAGGATGATGATGCAAACCTGAGTCCAAGGATCCAAGAGCACTTTGCTGTGTGTGAAAAACACCAATCACTTGTTTTTTTTTTAATCCTAAAACTTTATTAGTAATAAAATAGTTATTAAAAATTAGCAATAAAATTAGAGTAATAAAAATTTGGACAATGAGGATTAGGACACTAAGAGACAATAAAAAGCAAAGAATTTCAGACATCTGGATCTTTTTGGGCACTGAGCTGCCAAAAATCTGCCTTGTGAACAAAGGAATAACCCTTAAAAGCCATAGCCTGTTGCATATTCATATATCTCATACATGGTGCAGAAATTCCTTGCAAATTAAGAATTTTCCTGGTTTTTGTCAACTTCTTCCCCTTAATCCTGGTGGTTCCATAAAGACGGAGAGAAGGTGGAAGAATGTTTGTCTTTTCTGACAAGGAGGCTGCAACTCTTTAGGTTTTGTGTTGCTGTTTATCACTGTGTGAAGAATTTCTTGATTATCTTATCCCTTTCTTTGAGCTAGTAAAAAAATATCTTACATCTCATAGTTTCTATTTTAACATTATGTTATAACCTGAAACTGTATTTAACACACTACTTAAAAAGGACTAATACAGTATTACAAAGTAACCCTCCACAATACATATAGTATTCAATTTCATATTTGCCAAGAGCCAATCATAAAATACACATTTTTCACACCGTGGATCCCTTCTCCTGTGTCAGACTGGGGCTGGAAGACACCTCCCATTCCAAGGCAATTCTGGCATGGTTTAGAATAGGAAACTCAAGAGTTGGGACAGAATAATCCTGTTTGCATTCTGTGTTTGCTCTTGAAGGCAAACACAAGGCTCTGGGTCCTGGCAGCTGATGTTCCCCTGGGTCACAGCTCTTTTTTGCAGCTTCCCAGGAGTTTGCCCCATGGTGTGCAGCAGGCAGCGGTGAGATCACAGTGTCTGTGGCCTTGCCAAGGTCACCCAGGTCCTGCAGCAGGATGCATTTACCCCAGGGGAAGGCAATCCATCCAAACTGCCTCCTCCGCAGCCCTTGTTTGGTCTGCTTTGCTGATGGATTATTCCTGTAACCCTGTGCTTCCCTGGGCACAGCTGGAGCCCAGAGCAAGGGAAGCTCCTGGTATTCATCCAGCTTGTTTCCTGACTTTCAGCCCAAATTTGAGTCTCTTTCTTAAACAGGTTGGATTTTCTGGCAAATTTGCAGGGGTGGAGGAAGGTGGGTGAGTATCTTGACAGATCTGGAAACCGTTTTCCCATGTTAAAGAGTTTTGTTCCTTGTTTATTCAGGCAGGGCTCGGCACTGCATGTTAAGCGGCTGCTGTACAGCCACGTCTTGTCACTAGGGGTCAGGAAAATGCTGGAAAACCGGGGATGTTCCTGAAACGGCAGTCCCTTGCAGGAGGGCTCAGGGCGAGGGCTCAGGGCGAGGGCTCAGAATCCCACCTGGTCCCAAAACCCAGGAGTGGTTCCTGGCCCTGGCAGCTCTGCGAAAGCGTGGCTGGGCTCTGCGGAGCAGCTCTTCAGCTGCACCTTCAGGATCAAGTTGTTTCCCACGAGAAGCATTTCCAGATCCTTTGGTGTGTCCCAAAGCCACTGGAACACTGGTGCTGTTGCTGGGACATGCTTGCATTGCTGGAGCATCATGGAATGATGCTGGAGATCATGGAATGGTTTGGGTGGGAAGGGACCTTAAAGCCCATCCAGTGTCACCCCTTCCACGGGTAGGGACCTTCCACTGTCCCAGGTCACTCCAAGTCCTGTCCAACCTGGCCTTGGACACTTCCAGGGGTGGATCATGTTCTCTGGACAACCTGTCCCTCTCCACCCTCACACAGAAGAATTTCTTCCCAATATCCCCTCTAAATCTCTCCTCTTTCAGTTTGAAACCATTCCCCTTTGTCCTATCACTCCAGCTCCTGATGAAGAGACCCTGATGAGCTTGTAGGTCCCTACCTGCTAAAAGCTTGTCCCCAGATCATTTGGCTGCCGTTTCTGTTTTCAAGTCCTGGAAGTCCTAGGGTTTTATTCCCGACTTTGCAATTGCAGGACAAAAGCAGTAAGGGGACAGGAGAGGGGCCCTGGGTGTGGATGTAAACGTGAGGTCTGTCTGTACAAATGTTTTATGGGGTAGGAATTAGAGAAGGTAGGGAAGCTTTTGGGCAAACAAGCCCTGTGATCAGAAATATCAGGCTGCAAAGGCAGGTGAGAACAGTTGCTCAGAGATTCGTGAGGTATTGAACACCTGGGGATGGTTTAGAAGCAAGGAGTGACTGTAACACACAGGAGATGGTGAGAGGAGAATAGATTTGCTAAGGCAGCGATTTCCTTGGAGACACAGAAGCAGTTTCTGGCCATGGCACATGATGAGGTGCTAGAGGGGACAAGGACCAACTCCAGGAGCTTTGCTATACGGTAGAGTTGTGGATTTTATTTCCTAAATCTGCCTTTGGGTGGTTTTCATAGTAGTATTTTTTTTTCTCTCGAATAAGGGCTGAGAGAGAAGGCAGAGTGGGGGTTTTCTGGTGATAAATGGTCACTGGTGGCTGGGGGGTGTGCCTGTCTCTCACAGATTGTCTGTGGGAGTGTGCTGGGGTGCTCAGCTTCATCTGTAGCCCTCGCAGGGGAAGTGTGGAAGCACACTGCTGGAAGTATCCAGGTATGGACTATGGTGTACGTGGAGCTGCTGGAGACACATTGTCAAATTTTGCATTTTTCTGAATGCAGAACCTGCTACTGGAAGCTCATGGTATTCATGTCAGGTGCAGCACTGATTTTTTTTTCCTTGTTAGCATTAAACATACACTTTTGATGAGGTTACTCTCTTATTTGCATTACTGACTCTCTTCCTCCCCAGCCTAATGAGCTTTGTGCTGCTCCTCACAAACTGAATTTGTGTGCTCTGCTTGTTCTTGCTATTAGTGGGAAGGACCACTGGACCATGCTGTCTGCACCATTTGTTCAAAGCAGGATCAGAATTAATGGGAAAATTGTGTACATGGCAATCCTAAGAACCCAAAATGCCACTGTGCCTCACCTGCTGGGGGTAGCAAATTAGATAACAGAGCAGCTCGCTTCAAAATCCGTGGATAAAGAATTCCTGAGGCAGGCATGGCGAGGAGGGAGAGATGAAACACTACAAAGTGGCACTGATTCACAGCCAGGGCTGGGCACTCTGTGGATGTGCTACAGCAAAATGGAGCTGTGTGTGAGTCCAGCCAGCTCTGCTGCCCACTGTGACAGCTGTGTCTTGCTTGGAAGGGTTTTGGGATCAAAAGGAGGCACCTGTCACCCGTGGTGGTTTGTTCCAGCTCTTGGGCTTCTGCTGACATCCCTCTGAAGGGCTCTGAAGGTTGTCTGAGTAGTGCCTTGGAAATGACTCCTCAGTGTTTACGACCTTGCAAGCCGAAGTGTTGGAGCTGGAGGGCAGGAAGGAGAAAGGGAGGGGGCTGTTTCTGACCCAGAGCAGAAAATCCCTGGTGCTGTGAGCTCCTGGGGCACGTGGCACCAGCTGTCCTGCGCTGGCATCTCAGAGCTCGTGTCCTGTGGCAAGAGAGCTCTCACTGGGAACTGCTGCTGCTGCCTGCTCGAGGCACCGTGGGCAGTGAAGATGTTGGTCACAGTGCTGGGAAAGAGAGCTGGCTGCTTTCTGGAAGGGTGCGCATTTAGATTAGACGTTAGGAAGACTTAGATGGGATATTAGGAAGGAATTGTTCCCTGTGAGGGTGGGCAGGCCCTGGCACTGATTCCCAGAGAAGCTGTGGCTCTCCCTGATCCCTGGAAGTGTCCAAGGCCAGGCTGGAGCCACCTGGGGTAGTGGGAGGGGTCCCTGCCCATGGCATGGGGTGGAACTGGGTGATCTTTAAAGTCCTTTCCAACCCAAACCATGCTGGGGTTCTGTGTCTTGTAGGATTTCTCTCAGCCTTGAGCCCCTCAGAAGGTGCTTGTCCTTGGAGAGGTTGGTCCCCACGAAGGGAAGGAGTGGGAGTGTGTCCCACAGGGGCAGACAACGTTTATGGCATGGGAGGGTTTCCACTGTGAGGCCTGTCAGGGAATCCACCTCTGATATATCACCAATGGCTTTGGACAAACTCCCTGCGAAGCAAAGAAGAAACAGACCCAGTGGCCAAGGGCAGAAGAAGAGGGAGAACAAACCAGGAACTTTTTTCCCCAAACTCCTACTCCCACAGTGATAACAAAAAGGGTGAACAGCTCCAGGGTAAGTGGGAGATGTGATATTGACCACCATGGCAGCAAGGGCTAGAGCCAGCAGGATCAAAAAGCAACCTCTGGGCAGGAGCAGCAGCATCACTCAGCGAAGGGAGGGTTTTTCTCCAAGTATTGATCAGCAGTTTACAACAAATGCTCCTCATGGAAATAAATACAGGTTCTGTGGAGGTGCTGCAGACATGAGCCTGAGGCCACGGGGAGCTCTGCAATAACTCAGCTGTCTCTCCTGATGCACAGTGGAGCAGGTGAGGCTGATTCACTCAAGCCTGGTGACTGCAGCTGCTCTGCCTCCTTAAGCAGGTAACTGAGGGTTTATGTGACTGACAGGTGCCTTAAATCAGCTGAAGGGCTTGAGAGTGGCTCACCCCAATAGCTCCTTGGAAATCCAGCCTGGCTTTTGTGGGCAAATTCAGCTGAGGGTAGGAGGGAGAGCTGTGATACTGAAAAGCACTTGCAGTTTTGGGCAGCCTCCTGGTGCCTCTGGAGTTCTCCTGTGCATGGATGGGGCTGGAGTGAGAGCCCACCCAGTGTGTCTTACCCACCTCACCAGCACAGCAAAATTTGGGATCTGAACGGCTGTGTCTGGAGCTCAGGTGTGGACTGCAGCATCAGGCTCCCGTTCTGATTAGTGGTGCATAGCTTTTATTAATTAATGCTGTAAAATACCTGCTACAAACCTGCTGCTTTTTGGGCTACAAAGCAGAAAAATCCGAATGTGGTTCTGGGGCACATTTTGTGTGTTCATTGCCAGAAGGAGGGAGGAGCTGGGGAGAAGGTTTTTTGCTGTCTTTGTGACACCATCCTCTGATAAAATTTGAGGGACAACCTGAGATATACTCCACGTTTAGTTTAAGGAATACTAGATTGGCTTTTATTTCACTTGCTTCCGTTTATACTGCTGGGAGATTTAGCTGTGCTTTAGTGCATGGAATTGTGGTTTTTCCTTACAGAGCTTCAGAAAGGGTATTTTAGAGCTTGTGGGAAACCAGCAAAGTGGGGAACAGGTCAGGATCTTCCCCCTCTTTGCCCTGTGCCTCTGTCTTTGCTGGCAGTAAGCATGGTGCAAAACCCACCTGTCTTGCTTTCCAAGCCTCTGCAGCAAGCAATCAAGTCTGCCATGTCAACAAAAAGCATGAAGACCTCTGCTTTCTGCTGAGGCAGAAAGATAATTTGTGGCTCAGACATGACTGAGATGTTAGGCGCCAAAATTATGACCACTCTGTCAGATTGGCTGGATAATTTTTACTCCTAAGCCTTCCACCAAGATGATTTTCAGTGCTTAGAAATTAGTCTTACTCTGCAGAGCTGTCAGTGTCTCCCAGCTGTGTCAGTGTGTGCTCTAACAAATGTGTGTATATGTGATAGAGCTATTTCCTCATCATTCCCTGCACTCCTCCAGACACTTGGGAAGCTTATCTTTAGTGCAGCTCTCCTCTCCCAGGGGTCACTTTTGTAAATTCCTTTTTTGGTTTGTTTTCCAGTAGTGTAGAAAACTTCTGTAACAACCTGCTTGTTGTGTGGGGTTGTTTTGTTTTTTTTTTTTTTTTCCCCTAAGCTCTGTAGCCACATAGGGAAAAAGATTTCATGTTTTGAGTAGATTATGCTCAAAATTGACGTGGGGGAGGTTTCTTTATAGAGATGGGGAACTGAAGCAAGGAGAAATCGAGACCTCAGAGTGTTTAAGACTCAATTCTGAGTAAAACTGTGTATCCTCACAAGTAGAAAGTTGTAAAGAGGGGCTGCGCTGAGGTCTCTTGTCAGGTCTGAAAGGGGTGAAGATCCCCTTGCAGAAAAGGAGCAGCAGATCCTTTGGGAAAGGAGCATCCCTTCGCTGACCTCCCACAGCCACGGTCATGGATCGGTCACCTCCACCCCCACCAGTCCTCCCTGAGGATGCCTGGCCCTGTAACAACACATCTCTTCCAGGTGGGAGGTGCACAAAATCCATCTGGAAGAGTTTTTGCCTTTGTTTCTTGTGATGAAGGTGAGCTGTGAGCCTACAGTTGCCTCATCTTTTTGGCTCTGCTTCCCGACTGATTTGGGTTCTATTATTAGCAGCTGACGTGCCGGTGGAGTCAGTCTCCTCCTAACTCTGCTAATTAATCAATGTGCCCCGTGACAGCCCTTGACCATTAAATAATATTCATTAGTATCCAGACCCCAACAGTATGGACGAACCCATCTATCTTCATTAGCTCTTGGATTTCAACATCAGGAGCAGGAGCCAAAAGGGACAGTGAAAGGGCACTTCTCTTCCTCATCCCAGTGAAAACTGACCTTGAGGATATTTTTCTTTCTTCCCTTCCCTGCCCCTTGTGTGTTGATTAAAGGAGAAGGTGGGCAGGAGCTTCAGTTCCTCTCCTTATCCCAAGTGGCCATCCTTGGGGGAAAAAGGAGACAGGATGCTCTTTAAAGGTGGTAAATAATGTATGATTATCCTCGTTTTGTAAGGAGTCCGAGAATGTCTCTTGGTTCATGAAGGAGGGAAAGTGAAGATGAATGTTTATCCATGTCCCAATTATCTTCCTCCTCCTAGCAATTTCCTTGGCCAGTGGTGGAGCCACATCTGCACACAGGTACCCCTAAATTGTCCAAAGCTGTCTGCACAACCTCAAAACCAGGAAGGAGGAGTTACACTTTTTGGAAGTTGTTCCTGACCTGGGCAAACATCTGGTGTTTTCCTGGGAAGCCACGGCTGCGTGCTCACCCTTGCTCCCCAGAACAAGAGGGTACTGCTGTCCTTGCTCATCCATGAGGTTATTTCCTGAATGTTCCTGCAACACAGCAAATACTTGGTCGTGTGGGGAAGTCCTGTCATTTCCTTCCTGCCAGGTGAATCTGCCCTGAAGCAATTCCTCCTTTTGTCAGATTAAATTTATTTAAATTGAAGAGCTAAAAGGACTCGGTGAGGCCTCTGAGGTGTTGAAGCTTGTCCCCTGCCCTTGGGTTATCCAGTGTGACCCTCCAATCCCCCATGAATGTCCTGGGGGTGTTGGATTTGTCTCTTGTTAACAATCCTGAGGATGACCCAGGGAGGGATTGTGCAGTGGATGATTTCCCTGTGTCTCTCAGACCTTTTGGGCCTTGCTCCCTGTGCCACTGTGAGTGTTGGAGATGAACAACAGATGATATTTTTGCTCCTTGCAGGCTGCTGCACTCAGCCTTGCTCTCTGGTTTTCCAATAGCATTCCTGGAATTATTATTATTTTTTTTTCCATCCTCCTGTAGATCTTAGTTTGAATCCACCTCTGTTGATACGGGTCTGCTGAGAAGATGAAAATCAGTTGCTTGCTGGAGCCACCACTGTAAGTTATTTATGCAGTGATTAGTTAAAGCTTCAGATATTTAATGCAACCTTTAAATCACGTATCCACCAACAGCAATTGGTCACATAAAACTTCATTGAGTGGTATCTATCACTTACTGTTTTTCTCAATATGTGCATATATTTAATTTTCCACAGACCTCTCGCTGATATTTTCTGCTGAGGAGCCAGTAAATCGAAGGGCTTCATAAAGTGTTTTGTTGCATGGCTCTGAGTGAATTACTTGTAAAGGGAGCATGGAATATAAAAATTCATCTTGCAAGGAAGTTGCCCTGTTGGATGAATCCCATCTCTATGTTAAAACAGGCTCAAACCTTAAAATGAAATGTATTTTCACAAGATAAGTAAGTTAGTAAAGCTCTTCCACCCAGCTAGCTTTGAATATTCAACCTGGTTGGTTTTGCTTCTGTTTTTTTCCCTTTCTGCCTCAGCTTGTGGGACAACAACTGCTTTGTGCCAGGGATTCAAAACCATACCTGTAAACACTTGAATTCAAAGGTATGGTCAAAATTTAATGGTTTAAAGTCAGCTCAGAAAGCCAAGTTCTTCAGCTTAGCAGAGGAAATGGAACTTGAAAGTAGCATAGGCAGAAAATGTAAAGCTGAATCTAATGAACTTCATTTTTGGAAGAAATGGGAATTAAAATTAATGAGACAAGGTTATGCCTGCGTCGACTAGCAAGAGAATATTCCAGCTGGGGGAGCTGGGCTGAGCCCAAACCAGCAGAGAGCATTTGGGCTTCACTTATCTCACACCCTGGGTGTGCTGAACTGCTCCACCAGGGTCTATCCATGACCTCAGCTGGACCTGACAGTGCCTGGGACTGGGAGCAAGGAGCCTGGGGCTGGGTAGATTGAGTGCCACAACCTACAGACTCAAGTGCTTCCGTGCATGTCTCATCTTGAACTCAGATTTGGGATTTCTCTCATCCTGGAGACAAATTTGCCACTCATTTCTGTGGCAAATAATCTTCAGGTAGTGTTAGTTGCTGCTGTTGCTACAGCAAAGGCCTCTGTCTTAGCCTGTGCTGTAATTAGGTCGTTAATTACTCTCTAAATATTTCCTTCTCCCCCTTTTTTGAAGCAAGGATGGACCCACAGTCCCTTTGGCCAAACTGTGCTTGGTGGGCTGAGTAATAGCAACAGAGTGGCAGGAAAAGGTGATGGGGAGTCCTTCCCGTGCCTTCCCACACAGCTGTGAGCACTTCACTGCAAATCTCATTACAAACAGGGGCTTGACCTCTTTTGAACTGCAGTTAAAAGCAGTGTAGCCCCTTCCCAGCATTGCTATGGCACAAGGAAAGGGGGGAAAAAATGTCCACAGACTTCAGAGGACCTTTTCCAGGTGTGAGTGAGCTCCTGCTGTCTGTGAAGTTCAGAGCCAAAGACTATCTCAATACATCGTATTTAACTTTGTCCAATTCCCTTCCCATTTTCTGCAGTGATAAAACCCCTATTGCTCTTTCATCTCTCCCCTTTTTTCCCAAGTAGGTTCTGTGAAAGCAGTGTTTGGGGGCAGTAAATCACAAAATGGAAGCCTCCGTTCATAAAATGCTTTATGCCTCCCTCCATCAATATTTCAACGTGCAACACAGACACCAACATTTCATTTTAATTACGCCGCAAATTTCCTGGCTGAGGGAGAAAGCCGAACTGTGCGAGGCAGCCCAACCCCATCCCCATCCCCTCCTTGCCATGGGATCCCTGCAACATCCAATTACCCGTGGGTTTTGTTCATCTGAGTCATGGGGCTGTGTGCATGCACAGGAGGAAGAATTCCAGCCGGGCTGAGCCTGGCCTGGCTCCTTCTTTCCTTGCCCTGGGGTGAGAGGAGCTCTTGGACGTGTCTGTGGGAGCTGGTGCCTTGCCTGGAGTCCTCCAGCGGGCAGGGAGGGCGATCCAGCACAAACAGAAGGTTTGGGAAGATAGGCTCTGACAGTGATGAGAGGCAAGGGAAGGCTTGCCTGCTACACTTTTAAAATTGTCCTTCCTGGGGCTGCTTTACTTGCAAGGACTCTTCTGCTTCTCTTCTGCTGTGAAATGCTTGATCCAGCACAGCAAGGTGTTTTCCTTATTTGCAAGCCCTAATATGAGAACAAGGCACACCAGGTATATATAGTTCTGGGGATCTGGATGGAGAACTTTTGTGTCCTCAAAAAAATGATAAATGAATAATTTGCTGGGCAAAGCAGGGACAGCACTGCCCAGCTTGGAAGGAATTGCTTTTTTTGGAAGGATCAAGGGAGGGCAAATGGCACCAAGCCACTTCTAAAAATTGATGAGGAGGGCAAAGCATGTGCAGGTTTCCAAGCAATGAGTAAGCACCATGGCATCAAGGAAAGGTTTTGTCAGTGGGATGAAGAATTCCCATCAGTGGTGTGTCTTGGGGATGCAGAGCCGGACACATTTCATTTGCAGAAGAGACAGAACAATAACTGAGGTGTTCAACTCACTGAACGACACTGGCAAGTCACCCCGTGCCCTTGTGTAGGTAGCCCTTTTTGGGAGGTTTAAGTGATGGTCACCTGCAACTGAGGGGCAATGCAGGAATCAATAGCTGTTCACTCAGTTAATGTGCCAAACTGCAAAACTCCCTGCCAGAATCACAGAACAGTTTGGGTTGAAAGGGACATCAAAGACCATCTTGTTCCACCCTCCTGCCATGGGCAGGGATACCTTCCACTATCCCAGGTTGTTATGGGATTTTAATTTTTGGTTTTTTTTTTGCCAGCAGGAAACTAAGTAGATGCATTGTGCAGCTGGGGGAAAGGAACCAGCAAGGGAAATTGGGAGAATCTGAACCCTCTTTGCTCTAAAATCTTCCCTTTTATAGAATCATGGCATGATTTGGGTTGGAAAGGACCTTAAAGATCATCCAGTTCTACCTCCTGCCATGGGCAGGGACACCTTCCACCATCCCAAGTTGCTCCAGACCACATCCAACCTGGCCTTGGCCACTTCCAGGGATCCAGGGGCAGCCACAGCTTCTCTGGGCACCCTGTGCCAGGGCCTCCCCACTCTTATGGGGAACAATTTCTTCCTAATATCCCATCTAAACCTCCCTCTGTCAGTTTAAAACCATTGCCCCACGTCCTGTCACTATCAGCCCATGCAGAAAGTCACTCTCCCTCCTTTTTATACAACCCCATTTAGGCACAAGAAAGGGCTCTCAGGTCTCCCTGAAGTCTTCTCCAGGCTGAACAACCCCAGGTCTCCCAGCCTGTCTTCGTGGCAGGGGTGCTCCAACCCCTCAGAACATCTTCATGGCTGATGCTGCCATGTCCCTCCCAAAAAACCACAGCAGATATCCTCAACGTACAACATTCCCAGGTACGTGAAGCAGGATGAAAAGCCACGTGACAAAACGTGAGAGGAGAGGAGAGGGGCCCTAATGCAAAGGAAATATGTCCCTCGTGGTGGTGCTGTTCCGTCGTTGTCAATTAGCAGGAGAGTTAAATCCGTGGCAGCTGGTGTGGGGTTTGACTGGAGAGAAGTTGGCTGGTTTATCAGTGTAATTCGATGTGACAATTTCTGTGCTCGTATCCTGAAGACAGTGGGGAAGGTGGGGAGAGGGAGCTGCTCCCGTGACACACACAAACGCTAACTGGAAGGGAGAGAGGCATTCATTCCTTGTTAGCACACACAGACGTGAGTGCACTGATTTATGTAACTTCCCAAAGCCTGGCTGCTGCTGCCCACAGAACCCTTCTCCAAACGCACATCCAAATTAAGATGCCACCCAGCAGACAAATTGCTCCGTGTGGAAACTTTGTCTGCAAAGTCAACGCTTTTGCAACAGCTTATTTAAAGCCCTAAAAAAAAAATCCCAAAACAAGCTGTGTGGAGAGACAAATATCTGTGTGTTGCTGGTATCAAGGCCCAGGACATGGTTCTGGGGCAACAGTCTCAGGGAAAACTGAATGTCACAGCAGATCAGGCTTTCAGGGACAAGGGTTGGCATCTTCGGATATGGATTCCCTAAAATTAATTCAAGTCCAGGCAGCACCAAAGAAATTATTTAACAAATGAATCACCTGCCCAAGCACAGCCATTTGGGATTTTGAAACAGAGGGTTACACATTTTGAGCTGAGAGGGGGAGTGTGGGATGTGTTATCCTTCACCCAACATCTTAATGCAGCATTTCCTCTGCGAAGGAAAGCGTGAAAAGTGAAATTAAAGCTGTGATCCCCGTTTTTTCCTCTCCCTAGAGCTGGTGATTCCCTTTTACTCAGAGCCACAGCAGACAGGCAGAGGAGCTCTCAGGTGGTGTTATCCATAGGGTAATGGGAATTTTCCTTCTCCATATGTGTGTGCAATGCTCAAGCCATGTCAGGGCAAGAATAGAGTTGTTTTGGAGAACCTATCCTAGGATCTCCTTGAAGTTCCTCTGAAAGAGTTTTCCAGGAGTCCTGCTTCTAGGAAAATTAACCTGGTTGTAACGATGGAAGATGGGGAGGTAAGGGCAAGGCAGAGGGACCTGAGAGAAGGTTGATTTACAGAAGAACTGTAATAGCTCAAAAGACAAGTCTTCATCTGCAAGCCTGGAGAGAGTCTTGGAGAGCCGGGAGCTGTTTGAAGGATGTGCCATGGGATCAGAGGTAGGGACAGCACCAAAAAGCATTTCTGGAGAGGTGGGAATGGTCAGTTCCAGTTGTTAGCAAGGAATATTTCCTTACTGGTCTTGAGATGATACAGACCATCCTAACAACCAGTGGTCTTGAACAGGAGAGTTTAAGAGGAGCTGAAATTTGTCTCTCCTCACAGGAAATGAGGTTTGGGTTGATCTGGATGAGAAAAGAAGTGTCTGGATGGGCAGAGTTGTTTGCTAGGTGGATTTGCCTCCCTGCGTGGTGCGGCAGGTGCTGTAAGTCGGTCTTCAGGAACCTGTGGCTGATGAACGTGGCCTGTACATGTGTAGTCAGCAAGGATTTTTGGGGTGAGACCTTTTAGTCCGGACCCTAAACAACAGGACAGTTAGGGAGGAGAAAAGGAAGACAGCAGTGTTTGCTGAGTGCTTGCTCTCTAAATACTCTTAGGCACGTCCTGGCGCAGCCCAGAAATAAACAGAAGGGATCTACTTAGGAGGTCATGGGTTTGCTATCCCTGGATCCTCTTTGAATACACTCTGTCCCAGAGTTGTTTTGCATTTCACCAGGGAGTCTTTTGTCTAAAGGGCATCGCTGCTACAGCAAAGAGGAGCTGTGCCTCCCCTGCTTTCTCCAGTGGATATCACATTTCATTACCCTGATGAGCCTGAGCCAATTCTCCCGGTCGTGTTAATTTGCCCACAAGCCAGCCTGTGTCACGTCCGCAAGAAGCCTGTGACATTTTCCAGCCTCCCCCATCCCTCCCGGTTCTGAAACCTCAAATAATAATGGCAGCCTTGTCCCTTTTTCTACATCTTGCTTCTGAAAGGGAGGGGCAGAGACACCCCATTTCCTCAGCAGTCAGCCTGGGCTGGGTGAATGTGGGAGGCATCCTCCCCCAGGGCTCTGCTCATCCTGGGGGGCTGCCAGGCCTCACAGCAGGGTGGTTTGCACAGCCTCAGTTTTTGTAGTTTGGAGCTCACCAGGGGAATGGAGTGGGGTGGATGGTTTGGCATTGTCCTAAGCTTCGGGCTGGTGTGTGTGGAGGAGTGCTCCTCCTATGCACTTAATGCCTTCAGACCCTTTTTCCACTCCCCAAAGCATGGGTGCATCCCTAAGGAAAGGGCCACATCTCATTGGACAGTTTGAAGAGATAGGTGTTCTGCTAAGGAAGGCAGGAGCCTCCCCTCAAATGGAAAATGGAAACCCCCTCCCTCCGAATTGTTATAATTTTGAAATTAAGGGGCTCTCAGGCAAAAATATGGGAGTAGGAATAACTGTTCTTTATTGGGGAAGAAAATAAAAATAAAATAAAAAATGCAGTAATACGAAACAACACTGACAGGGTCAGAAGAGGCCCTGGCAGGCTGTGGGTCAGGGTGGTGGCAGCAGTCCCATGCCATGGTGGCTCAGCCCTCCTGCAGTGCCAGCTGTGCTTCTGCTGGAGCAGGATCCTGGACAAGGCTGGAGTTTTCCTCTGAAGCTCCAGGGCTGCTGGAGATGGGCCTGGGCTTCTTCTGGGAATGCAGTGGGGCAGAAAGCTGCTCCTCTGGGAATGCAGTGGAGAAGAAAGCCGCTCCTCTGGGAATGCAGTGGAAAAAGGCTGCTGTGGCGTTCCCAACCTCAGATTGTATCCAGGTAGGAATGCTTGGCTCCTCTGTCTGAGTGGAGCATCTCCCCATGGGATGATGGAATTTTATCAGCCATGCAGGGACACTCACTGGCCATGAACAGAAGTAATTAATAATTAATGGCCCATGAACAGAAGAGATCTCCTGGAGGGGGATTGGCTGTGGGAGAGATAAAGAAAACTGCCCCATGAACAGGAGATAACTGCCCCAGCTCTGACAGATGGTGATAGAACACACACCCCCAGACACATCTTCCAACCTAAGACAACAGTAAATGTTTTAAACCCAGGATTTGAATGCTGCTGTTTCCTCTACAACTGTGAGGCGCTTGTAAGGATTTAAATTTAGCTGCATGGGGGCAGGTGAGAAGTAAAATACTGTGTGTTTCTGTGGCGCTGCTCCTTCGCGACAGCTCCACTTTGATCCATATTTTGGATTATGTCGATAGTACACAAGAGTTCAGGCTGTTCTCCAAAATGTTTGTATCCAGAAGCGTGAATTGAGGCGTGAACAGGCCGGGGAATGGTCATGGCCCCAAAGCTGCCAGAGTTCAAGGAGCATTGGGACAATGCTCTCAGGCACAGGGTGGGATTGTTGGGGTGTCTGTGCAGGGCCAGGAGCTGGACTTGATAATCCTTGTGGGCCCCTTCCAGCTCTGGATATTTTATGATTCTATCAGATGTGCTTCTGCATTTATCACAGAGAATATTAATGCATGTTTTTTTTCCCTTTAAATAATGAAACTTCTGCTTTACCTAATGATACATGATGATAATTTTGCTGTTCTACAAGGCTGAAGCTGAGCCATTGAAAAATCATCGGTGCTTGTGTCATCCTAACCTTAAAGGACAGGTATTAATTTCTCAAGAAATCAAACAAGCTTTAACAGGACTGACAAAATTAGCTCCTGATTATTGGTAGTTTTGAGAGAGACGAAGGAGCACTCTTTCAAAATACTTCTGTGCTTATTTCCCTTATCCAAGCATTCCAAAAAAGCAGCTCAACACTCTGCAAGGCTGCAGCTGTTCCTCCTGCTCTCCACTGGTTATTAGGCCTTTGGGATAACCTTGATTCTCCATATTCAGGTCTTTTAGAGGAAAGGTTAATGCACATTGGTCCACAAACCCCACTCTGGAGGCAATGAGAGGCTTTGTATGGAGCACATGAGAGCCTGGAGCATGTGTGGACAAGAGCACTTCCACGAGGAGAACTGACTGAAAGAGAGCTTCAGGATAAGTGTGTGAAGGGGCCTTTGAATGGGTTTGGCTGTAACACAAAGCTGCTCCTGGAGAGCTCTTTGGCAGAAGGAAAGAGACCCTCACAAAGGATTAGTTGTGTGTCGCATCAAAAGATACGGGGTCAGGGACTGGGGTAAGTGGATCTTATTGTAAGTGGATCAAAGAGATCTGGATACAGAGACTAGAGTGGAAGATAATGACAGGGAGGGTCTCCACTAATGAAATGTGAGGCTCAAAGCATTTAAAATGTGGTGAAGAAGGTCCAGGAGCTTCCCTCAGCCCTAAACAACCAGGACAGTGAGGTGGCAGCAGCAGTGGTGCCTGAGGTACATCCACCCAGGTGGAACTGGTGAAGAAGGAGAGGTCAGTACAGGTGGGAGTTTGCAGAGGGTGCCTGGATACTCCTGGAGAAAAAGCTGCAACCTGCACAATGTGTGCACAGGTGGTGGGAGATGGCTGAATTACAAGGGACTGGTCATAAATAGGCTGTGAAATGTGACAGGGACTGAAACAGAGATAGAAAAAGGGCTTTGGAGCCATCCACCACCAATGGATCCCACTGACATCTTGGATGCTGCTGACCCACCAAAACAAGGCTCTAGTTTGTACAGAAAAACCATGCTCTGAAGAGCCAGTGTCCACAAAGGAGACAGAGGAGTCCTGCAACTTTATTTGAATAAGGGGAGGGAGTCCACTGGGGCACATCCCTCACATCACTGGTGAGGTCTCTCTCTCTCAGTTGCACAGGACTCAGCCTCTTATCCTGAACTCCTGACTGCATGTTGCTCTCTTCCTTTCCCTGTTGGCTGAGGTAGGAGGAAGGTGCAGCCTTCCCGAACCGCCCATCACACGTTCTCTCCCTTGAATTCCCCCAAAATTAAAAGTTCAGGTTGTCTGAGTTCTGCAGATCCACCAGATGTTCAGACTGTCTGGGCTCTGCAGTCAGCCTCTGTGGGCCCATTTCTCCCATTACCCTGAAGTTCAGGGGTCAGACTGGGTTCTGTAACAAACACGTGGGGCTCGAGGTCAGTGCTGACATAAACCCCATTTTGAACACATTAAAACCCATTTATCCCAAAGACCCTCACCCATCGAGTTGTTTGTAAGGACATCAGCACCCATCTTTCAAATTCAACCTCCAATCTCCAGGCCAGAGCCACCTGTGATGCTTTAAAGGCTTTAGATGTCCTCAAGCAAAGCCAACAAGGAGGAAGCAGTAACTGAGGAGGATTTTTAGGGTATCCTGAGCTCAGCCACCTTCTGAGGTGTTTGCTTCTCCCTCCAGGAGCCTGCAGTCCCAACCTCAACCCCTTACCAGCTGCTGAACCTCTGGGGACATCCTGGGAAAACCAGGACCTACCTCAGCCTAAGCAGAGACAGATGACCTCCAAGTGCTCCACGCCTGGCCAGAATCTGCTGTGGTGAGTGATTTCTAACCCAAAGAGATTTTTTTTTCCTCCCAGCATCCCTCAGAGACATTTTCCTTTGCCCCAAAAGGCTTCCTGCCTGTGTTGAGTCATGCTTGAAGCGGTGCTTGTTAAATAAGTGCCGCTGAGCTCTGCTTTGAACAAATGAAGTTGATTTACCAGGGCTGTAGGATGGCCAGGTATCCGTGTTATTTAAGAGTATTGGCACTTCGAAGGCCGAGCGCTAAAAGCACTTCATTTTTATTTCAACTCTTAATTGAAAATCAGCTGGTTTGTCTTGTTCTCCTTCCCTGCTCCCATCCCCACGATGGGATAAGGGCCGTTAACACGACACAACGTGTTTGTCAAAAAGCGGCACCAGCCCAGGCTTTCACTTGTGGTTTATTAGTTTAATTACCCAGGGTCTTGCAAAGACTTCTCGGTGAGGCAGAAATGAGAGAATCTAATGTTTCTTGGGCTGGATCCTTACATCATGTTAAGCCACCTGGTGAAGGCACCAAGGTAAAAACGTGGCTCCTGTGATTAACCTTGACTGAATTCAATAATACCTCGGAGTCACATTATTGCTGACCTTGTGCGTTGCTACCTTCTCATCTTTCTAATTTGTCTTTTCTTCCTGCCTTTGCAATAACAGGCAGAAGTGTTAAAAAAAAAAAACCAAAACCCCTCCTGGCTGCCTCATGGGAGAGAGCTCCTCTACTTGCAATGATTCTTAAATTTTCTTTTTTTACTTTTGGTATATTTCTTGCTATTTGTGTTTTTCTGGCATTTGTGCACACAAACACTTGCATGAGAATAGCTACTTAAGAGCTGTTTGGAGGTGTGCTTGTAATTTTTTTAAAAAAAATGAATTTGTGTGATGATGTGCTGAATACTGCCAGTCATCAAGATAATTCAACATTTGTTCACACTACAAGAAGTCCTTCCTATGTGCCATTTTAGGAGACGGTCCTGACATTTTTTGTAAGAAAGGCAGGGTTGAAGCTTGGATGTCCACAAAGAAAAGTCCAGATGCTTCCTGGGCTTCTTTCCAGTGATTTGCTATTCTTTGTGGGTGTTGTGGTAGGTTTTTTTTTTTGTTGTTGTTTTGTTTTTTTTGGGGGTTGTATGGTTTTCTTTGGTCAACCAGACCAGAGCACTGAGTGCCACAAACTGTTTGTTGAACACGTCCAGCACCTCGCTGGGCAGCCCCTTCCACTGTTTAACAACCCTTTCTGTGAAGAAATTCTCCCTGATGTCCAGCCTGAACCTCCCCTGGCACAGTTTGGGGCCAGATACCTCTTCTTGGCTGGGAATTCTGAAGCAGAAATGTGGACTCCAGGACCTAAGCAAATATAATGTTTGGAAAACACCTTGCTCATCCCAACATCCAGCACTAGGACAACCTCTCTTTGTGAGACTTTCACCCAGAAACACCAGCAAGTGAGCAAGTGTAAAATTTGGTAAATGCATCCCTCTGTTTTTTTTAATTTTTTTTTTTAATTTTTTTGTTTGTTTTTGGTTTTTTTTTTTGTTTGTTTTGGTTTTGCTTTGTTTAATGTTTAATCTGGAGCATGTTGAACTGCCAGCTGTCCTGTTTACTCCATGGTGTAATTTAAGATATTTAAGATGCTGACTGGAGGTGCAGCATGCTTAGGTGAGGGTTGGTGGCTACCCAAAACATTTTATCTTGGTGGAATTTGTAGTCTGGTGGCTTTAGTGAGGATTATCTCCTCTAGAAGGAGATTTACTCTCTCAGCTAACACTCAGCTGACCTGGGGAGTGCATCACAGGTTCCATTTCTCTGGGACTTTGGGAAAAAGGTGCTTACCAGACGGGATGTTTATCTTTCATTAGGAGTGGGTTTACCCAAGAATGTATCAATACAGAATTTTCTCTCTGCAGGTCAAGAGGAAATCTACACGTAGTTTTAGAAACACAGACAGTGAAACCATTAAATTAATTTGCATTTGCTTTAATAAAAGTGCTTCTTGCCTTTAGAGAATGATAATGGCACTGGATTAGTGCATCCAGGAGTACTGTTGTGAGTGGCAGCTGGAGAATGAGAACTTGATGGGATCTAAAATGAAAGAAAAATGTTTGCAATCAGTTTTGTGCTTTGTTCTCCTCTTACCCCGGCTACCTGAGATGTTCAACACATAATTCTACAATTATGTGGTATATTTTTTTTTTTAAGGCAAGGTATTGTAAATCTTCTGTTAGAAATTCTCAAGATGCTATTTTCATGCAAATAGCTTTGTGTGCTAAATTGAGGAACTTAAGAACCACAGAAAATACAGGAAATGTGAGCAGAATGTTCGAAATGTAAAAGTTTCCTGGGAGTTGTCAACAGCTCTATTGCCTGCACCTTTCAGCAGCTTTTCTTTGTGATTGCTGGGTGAAAAAAAAAAAAAAACCCAACAATTACTGAAGTGAAAAGATTGTAAGTAGCTTGTTGCACTGAGGAACAACTCTGGAGAGCGATAAAGGAAAGGACGTTCTGCACTTCGCCTTTGTGGCTCTGGCAAAAATTGAGACGACAACAAAGCCCCACTTCTTTTTCTACTTCCCACATTCAAAGTCGGAGGATGCCCAGGTTTCCTGATGGCTTTTCCTTAAGGTTCCTCTGGCACCTTCTAGGACGTGTCCTTGTGTCTGCGCCTTTCCTGCAGCAGCGGCCGTAGCGGAAGAAAGCCGAACTCCCCGGTGGAGGGATCTTTATCGCTCGTTCGGAACATGAGTGCACAAGCCGTGACTCCCCAGGGCCAAAAGCATCCTCTTGAAACGGAGTGGGGTACCAATAAAGCGAGTGCCTTTTCCCCGCCGCCAAGATGAGCACTTTCTACTTCACTGCTGCGGATGATTAAGGAAAACAATTGCGCTCTGATAACAGGCATTGACATTTCCAAATGAAAAAGGAATGAAGAACAGATTCTGGGAGTCTCGCCGTTGATGAGAATGGATTTCCCTGGATGGCAGCCTTTTTGAAAGTCCAATTCTATGTGTATATCTATATATATATGTGTGTGTGTGTGTGTATACATAGATATATGTATATCTATAATATATATAGAATATATATATTATAGATATATATATTATTTTTATTTATTTAGTATATATAAATGAAATATAACAATACATTATACTATGTTATGTATTAATCTATATCAATATATATTATTATATAATATATATATATTATAATATATATATATAATATATATAATATATAGAATAAAAAAATAAAAAAAATTAATATAAAATATATAAAAATATAACACTATATACACTATATAATCATATATATTATATAGAATATAGATATATATTAGATATATATAGTATATATATTTATAATATATATTATATAATATATAATATAAATAAATTATGCATATTAATATATAATAACTTATTAATATATTATAATACTATAATATATAATATAATACTATATTAATTTTTAATTTTTTTTAAAATTTTAAATGCTGCCTAGAACAGGCAGTCCCATCAGAGGAGTTCAGGGGGTAATCTGGGGCACAAAAATTACTCTACACTCATGAAGCCACTGAAAGGCAAACAAGAAAAAGGCCTGAGTGAGTGAGTGAGGACAAAGAGGGGAGGGGCAGCTGGGTTAATGCTGATAAATGAATATTTGACGTTTAAGTTCAACTTCCATTTGCTTGCAAATGAAAATAATTCAGTCAGCACTGCAGGAGATGGGCTGTGCAGTTTTTTTATTTATCTTTTCCCCACCAAAGGTTAATTCTTCTTTGATTTAGAAGGTAAAAAGAAAGCGAGAAATGTTGACTTTAAATGATAGGCAAACACACAGAGGGGCTCGCTGCATATTCTGAGCGCAGCCCTGCTCCAGCAACTGGCAGGGGCTGGAGGTGTCTGGGATACCTGAGCAGGGAAGGAAGAGCTTGCCAGGCAGGTTTCCTAGAGGAATGTTTTGCTCCTTGTGCTGCTCACTTCCAGCCCCGAGGTTAAAACCAGGTTGTTTACAGGAGCATCTTTTTATAGGCAGCATGTGATAGGTAATTTTAGTGAAAAATCTATTTAGTCCCCTGATGGAAGAAGTAAACTTAGGTGAGACTCGTTCTCCCGTGAATTCTTGGCATGCCATAAAAAAACCCCCTGTTGCAGCTCTCCAAAATATTAGCTGTAAAACTTGTTCCTTGTTAAAGTTACAATCAGAAGGTGTAATAAAGGGATTATTCAGGCATGTATTACCATGGAACGTTCATCTCCGGGCACTCGGATTTTGACTCTGCAGTAGCACCGTGCTTTGCCTGGTAAATCTCGTGGTGGCTGCTGGGGTAGAAAACACAAACCCTCCTTTAAATAATACATCCCTACCCTGCTGTGCCTCTCCTCTGGTTCAAAGACAGCCCCCCTTTAAAGTTTAATCAGTAGTTTTATCGTTGCTCACAGGCAAAAGGTACCGATCCCTCCCCCCCCCCCCCCAAAAAAAAAAAAAAAAAACAAAACAGGAAAACTGGGATGGAAAAGTTGAACACTGGATGGAACTGCACCTTCTCTTCTGCTGGCTTTAACTGATCCTTGATGGTGGTGTGTACTTATCAGGGAGGGGTGACCTCGGGGGGGGTGACAGGAGTCTGTTCTGGCTGAGCCCCCACCTCTGCCCAGCCCATCCACAGGGGAACCAAGCTTTTGGTGGTGAAGCTGTGCTGGAGCAGAGCAGGGAATGGGGAGCTCTTTGGATGTTTGGTTGGATTTCTTTCCCCAGGTGGCTCTCTCAGAACTGTTTCTGTCCTTGCAAAAGGCCTTTTGGCTGCTTTTTGTGTTATCTGTGACCTGTTGCTGCTCCTGAAACACCAAAGGGTGTGGGACATGGCTCAGTGCAGCAATTCAAGGTGGATCTATTATAAAAGGTATCGAGAGACCTGAGCTGGTGCTTTCTCAAAGTGCCATTGATGTTGTTGTTTTCCAGAGCAGAGTCCCAGCGATCCCAGCACAATGGGAGAGCTCCCACCTGGGGGAAAGCACTGGGAAATCGTGGACTCATGGAATGGTTTGGGTTGGGAGGGACATTAAAGCTCATCCCATCCCACCCCCTGCCATGAGCAGGGACACCTTCCACTAAACCAGGCTGCTCAGAGCTCCAAGCTGGGAAGGTATGAAACACAAGCTGCTGGAATCTGTTCTTGTATCCATGCTGGTGCTCCCTGTTGGCTTTTCAGTGGTGTTTGGAGGTGTCTGTCTAACAGGAATGGTTTGGCACAAGTTCATGGGGGAAGTTTAAACTATCTTATTTTCCATGGGTACTGATTTGTCTAGACCCTGCTTGGCCTTTTGTGCTGAGACCGCATTAATCCTGGCTTGGTAGAGGCCACTTCATTATTTCAGTGGGACAATATCAATCTGTTGGGGTTTAGTCTGTCCCTGTGTGTTAATGTTGTATTATTTGTTATATTTGTTTTATTTGTTATATTTGTTATTGCTACCATCTCTTTCTCTCCAAAACCCCTGCAAAGCCAGTCTGGGGAAAAAAGTCTCATTTCAAACTCTGGATCACCAGTATTCTCTGGAGTCTCCTACAAGCCTCAATTTGGATTTTAAACCAGGTAAAAACGATCCAGTTTAGGATGCTGTTGGTTTAGCTGAGCGTGTGCTACCCCACCAAACATTTTTCTTTGTCAGTCCAGCTGCCACTTTAGATCTCCAAGTCCATATTGTGCTGCTTTTCTGCTTGAAGAGAGATGCAAAAAAACTCCAGCCTGTAACAGCCAGGGCTGTGAGGCATTTCAGCCTTTGAATAAGTTGTACAGGATTTTTCTTCTACTTTTTTTTAAACTTTCCCTCCCCAGCCATGATTACTGTCTGCATAGGTAAAGCCCAGCAGAGCAAATGCTGATAATTCAGCTAAAATGAAGCTGAATTATTGGAATTATAGGCCAGCATTTAGGTCTTGTATTCTCAACTGTGGGGAGGAAAGGAGGCATTCAGAACAGCTTTGCCATGGATTGACAGGGAGGTGGGAGCAGAGGAGAAAGATGAGGGCTTTTCTTGGAGGCTTGGTGCAGGATTTTTATGCATGGCTTCCTGGCTATCTGCACAGGTATTTTATATAAATAGGAGATTGCCATCTTTATGGAAGTGTTACAGGTGTGTTCTCATCTGAAGGTCACAGTTTTCCTTGTTCCCTGTGTGAGGCTCTCTCCATGCCTTGCTCTTGCTCTGGGGCTGGTGATCCATGCTGGCAGCTCTCCTGTCTCTCACCCTTCTTTTCCTGCAGGAATTTCTCCTGTGAGCCATAACGTGCTCATGCATTTCCTGCCTGTGATTGCTGCTGTGTAGATAACATTGAAATACCTGCTTTTTAAAAATCGTGCAGATTTGAAGGTTTGGGATGTGTTTTCCCCTGGAATCTAATAAGTTTGAGGGGTTTTTCTGTATTAAAGGCCTTTTTTGTACCTCTTAATGGTTGCCCCCCCCCCCCCCTTTTTTTTAGGGGTTGGACTCGGTCTAGGAGCTCTTTCCAATCCTAATGATTCTATAGAATGGGTTATTTGAGAAACCAGATGCATTTCTACTTCTTTTAGCCTGAGCTTGATGCCCAAATCATGTCAGGTTTCTTGAAGCATCACAGAGACTTGACCTCCCACCCCCCCAAAACCTCTAATTAAAGGGGCTGAATAATTTTTCAAGGACATACCAATTGTGATTCCCCAATCTAGGGGAGTTTTTTTTTTTTTTTTTTAATGCAATTTGTATCAGGCATGTTCCCTTCTGTCAACTGATATTTCATTTTGCCATTGCTCTCTAATACTCCTGTAGAATCCAAGTCCAGCAAATGTTCCTCCTGGAAACTTCAGCTGTGTGGAGAGATGGAACAAGGGAGAGTATGGGCTGGAGCAGGGAATTCATGGAATTGCTGGAAGGCACTCTTGGGAAGCTGCATTCAGAATTTGCCTGTGGGATTATGCCAAGAAACCCAACCCTCTTGACTTTCCATGCTATTTAATGGTATTTTTATACAACCCCCAGGCTCACCACCTTCCCTGCTTTCCTCACCTGCAGCCTGCTCCTCGCCACCAGCCTCAGCTTCCCTCACTTCCCAGAGCAACAAGAACCTTTCCCATCGAACCTTGAAGGCTTTCTCACCCACAGAAATTCCTGCAGGTGGAGCTGGAATGCCATCCTGCTGCTGGAATCAGTGACGAGGCACAGGTTGGCTCTGCTTCCCGTGGTTCTTGGTCCTCTCCTTGCTCTCCACGTGCCTGTGTTTGGCCACCTCTGGATCAGGAATGTCCAAGGATTTTGTGCAGCAGTTGGGTTCATTTTCTTGTAACACTCATCCTGATTTTATTCTGTCAGGAGGGAATCTCATTCCATTGCTTGTCCCCTAAGGACTTGTGATGAGAGGCACAGTCTTAGAGCAGAAAACAATTTGTTCCTGGGTTCAGCTATTTGATATTATCCGTGATGAGGTTGTCCTTTGCACTGATTTATCTGGAAAGGCCTCTGGGCATTCCCAGGTGCTGGGCAGCCAGAGGGGATGTAAGAATAAGAAATTCCATGCTGTTGGTGCCTAATTTTCCTGCTGACTATTTTCTGCAGGTGGCTGTTTCCTTTAAGCCTCAAGCTGGGAATGCGGACCCCTGGTCTGGCTCCCACTGCGGCTCCACCGTGCTGTTCAATCCCACCAGCAGAGTGTCTCCCAGGATGAGAAATAGCTGCTAAAGCACAGGAGAGCTCTAAAAGGTTGGGATCGTGCCCAAAACATCAACAAATTGATCTTTACAGGGTTCCTGCTGTGAGCACCAGTTTTAAAAAAACAGGATGAGAGGAACGAGACAGGCTGGTTTTGCGTGAGATGACAGAAATGAATTGCAGGGGGAGCTTGGGGAATTTTTCACTGCAAGCTGTTGGAAAACTCTGGTGTGTCCACTCTGGAAAGGCTGTCTGGAAGGCAAAGCACAGTTGTAATGGGAGTGTTGAGCAATGGGATGTTCCAGATGGGGTCTGCTCTGTGCCTGCCCCCATTCACCTGCTGCAGATGGTGAAGGGGTCCTAGATGTCGTGGAATCCCAGAATGGTTTGGGTTGGAAGGGACCTTAAAGCTCACCTTGTTTCACACCCCTGCCATGGACAGGGACACCTCCCTCTAGACCAGGCTGCTCCAAGCCCCACGCAACTTGTCCTTGAACATTTTCAGTGATGTGGCACCCGCAGCTTCCCTGGGCAAGATGTGGGTGGGTACAGCTCTCCATGTGTCCCCCTTAATGGGCTGCTCTTCCTGGGGCTGTGCCAGCAGCCTCCCAGCCCCTGCCCTGGTGAAATGTGGCCCTCAGCCCCTTTATCTGCAGTGCCCACTGCCTGTGCTGATTCCCTGGAGGGGCTCCAGTGAGGGGCAGGATCCTGAGAAAGAATCTGCACCCATGTCTTGCTCCCTCCCAGTATGGGGCATTTTGCAGCTTCGGGGCTTCCTGAGCTGAAAGTTAATCTGTAACTTTATATTTAATAGTCCTTGATGGACTTTTGCCAGATTGCTCAAGCCTCTTGTGTTCTGGGCCCTTCGTGTGCGCTGTTGTAAAGGATTCATGCCTGGTTGTGACCGAGCTGGAGGCTGTTTCAGTAATGCTTCAAAGGTTTTGTTTTTCCTGGTACATTGAATTTTTGCTGTTATTTCTGAGGCCTCTGGCATCCCCTGACCTTTCTCTGGCAGGAGGAGCATCTTGCTGCCCTGCTTCTGATGCCATTTTTTCCTCTCTCTGAAGATCTTTTGAGAATGTGGTTTGCTGTCATGCAGGCTATCAAGCCAGGGCTGGGGGGGGGGCTGCTGTGCGACCTGTTGAGTTTGTGCTGGGGTTTGGTGCAAGTCCTACAAACTCTGCTTCAAAAAAAAGGTCTGTTCTCAGCTCTGCCCAAAAAGCAGTGCTCAGCTCAAACACTGAGCCAACCAAGTTGCTTCCTCCTTCCTTCCTGCTCTGCTTTCCCTGTTAATATCTGCTGGAAGAGCTCATGTCTGTCCCATCTCAACATCAACCTGGCCATGTGCAAGTCCCTTGTGCAGAGCTGATGTTTTCCCACTTCCCTCTCCTCTGGGTGTTTTCTCTTTCTTAATATTTTTATTTTTTTTTTTTCTTACTGCAGGTTATTTTAGCACAGTAAACATTTTTTTGACAGTTAGTGACATGAATAAATCCTTTTCCTGTCTTGCCCCCAGTTTATTATTTAAGGGGAGAAGATGATTAAATCCAGCAGGGCTGATTTGAATTCTGTGTTGGCAGGAAGGGGGTGGCTGATGGGGGTCTGTCAAGCCGCAGAGTTTGCCTTCCTCAGCATCTTGGGAGAAACAGCCATGCCAGCTGCTTAAAACATCTGGTTCGGGTTGTTCCCTCCACTCCCCATCTCTGCTTTTCTTTCTTTTTCTTTTCTTCTGGAGAGTTCAGCCTTGCTGACTCTGAATGTTGGCTCCAGCGGGGTGGCAGCTTGGGTTTCTGCTGTTCCACTCGAGCACCAGAGCCTGGTGAGGTTGCTGGCTTGGAGTCCAAGCGAGGGTCAGCCAGAGCAGTAAAAAACCACCATCTGCTCCCGGCTTTCTGCAGGAGAAGCTCTCACAGTTCTGGGGCTCTGTGTGCCCGAGGGCTGGCTGTGGTTGTGTGATGCCAGCAGGGAGCTTCTCTCCCTCTGTGCAAAGGGAGAAGGTGTTTTCCTAACCTCTGTGGCATGGAAACACGAGAGAGAGAGCGAGAGAAACCCCAGTAGAGTTAATTAAGTGCTGCATTTAAGAGGTGGAATCGAATGGAATCGCTTTGCATTTGTTTGAGTTAGCTCTTCCTGCTCTCAGGGCTTGGAGGAGCGCTGAGTACCTGTGCAGTCGGGAGCAGTGCATTAGTGAGGATTTGGCTGAGGGTTTGAGAGAGGAGTTTTGAGCTCTCTGAGCAGTGGATTTGCTCACCAGCAAGCCCCGAGCCTGCCTGATGAAGGCAGAGTGCTGTAAGTCCTGCCAGGAAGATGCAGGAGTGAGGATCCCCTCCTTTCTATGCCCTTTCCCATCCTCTTGACCAGAAGATGTGTCTATAAACCCAGAACCTTGTGGAGACTGAACTCCCCCAGCTCTGCGTCTGTGCAGTGAGTCCCGTGCTCAGGTCTTGCTGTGCTGTTTCCCAGTAGTGCTTATTTAATTTGTTTGCTGCATCTGTGGACAAACTTGCATGTATGTTGCAAGTATGACCTACCAGGAGCCTCCTGGGCACATGGGCCCCCTGGTTGTTTATTTATTTACCTCTCCTCTCTTGTCCTTTTCTCCCACCTGATCCAGTATTCCCAATCTTACTTCTCCTGCAAGACACAAAAGCTTAGTGGACTGCAGGGGAAGGATCCCCTCCTTTCTATGCCCTTTCCCATCCTCTTGACCAGAAGATGTGTCTATAAACCCAGAACCTTGTGGAGACTGAACTCCCCCAGCTCTGCGTCTGTGCAGTGAGTCCCGTGCTCAGGTCTTGCTGTGCTGTTTCCCAGTGGAGCTCAGCCTGGCTAATGAAGCAGGGGCTGAATCCCAGAATTATTTAGGTTGGAAAAGCCCCCCAAGATCACTGAGTCCACCCTTGGTGCCCGATGCCCACCTTGTCAACCAGCCCAGAGCACTGAGTGCCACCTCCAGCCCTTCCCTGGACACTTTCAGGGATGGGGCCTCCACCTCCCTGGGCAGTCCATTCCAAAGCTTGACACCCCTTTGCATGCAGAAATTCCTGCTGCTGTCCAAGCTGAGCCTCCCCTGGCACAGCTTGAGGCCATTTCCCCTTGGCCTGTCCCTGTTCCCTGGCAGCAGAGCCCGACCCCCCCTGGCTGTCCCCTCCTGGCAGGAGTTGTGCAGAGCCACAAGGTCCCCCCTGAGCCTCCTTTTCTCCAGGCTGAGCCCCTTCCCAGCTCCCTCAGCTGCTCCTGGGGCTCCAGCCCCTTCCCCAGCTCCGTTCCCTTTCCTGGACACGCTCTGGCCCCTCAATATCTTTCCTGTGAGGGTTCCAGACCTGGACACAGAATTTAAGATGAATATAAAACCCATAAACAACCAAAATGTAACCCAGGCAGTGCCCTGTGCTGATGGGGTGGCTCTCCATGCACTGTGAGTTCAGACACCCCCTCCAGGCTGAGGCTCGGCCATCAGAGGGGTTAGGAACCCTCCACCTGGAATAATCAGCAACATTTCCTGTGCTCTGGATGCCATCGAGTCTGGAAAATTCAAACTAATCTTGTTTGGTGTCTGCCTGCCCCTTGCTGGAGGGGAATTCTGTTCTGCTGATCACTGAGCTGTGCCAAAAGGAGCAGGTCCGTGTCTGGGGCAGAGCCAGCTCCTCCTGTCAGCATGGAAATGGAGCTCCTGGACTCACCTGGCCTCGCCCTCCACTGCCAATATTTTAGTGGGATAGGTTATCTTATGGTATTTTGGCCATAGAGGATGACTTGTAATATTTCAGGTTTTCCTGGGTTGTCCTTTCACCTGCCTGCCTTTTCCCCTCAGCCTCCTGTGCTTCTGATGCCTGACTTTATTATCTTTGCTATCTCTAACCCTTTTTTGGGTCCCTGTCGGAGCCTGATTTCTGCTGGGGGGAAGATGGAAAAGGTCAGGCTCTCACCAGTGAAGCTTATTTCATTTGTTCTTTGCATCTGTGGACAAACTTGCATGTATGTTGCAAGTATGACCTACCAGGAGCCTCCTGGGCACATGGGCCCCCTGGTTGTTTATTTATTTACCTCTCCTCTCTTGTTCTTTTCTCCCACCTGATCCAGTATTCCCAGTCTTACCTCTCCTGCAAGACACAAAAGCTTAGTGGACTGCAAACAGTAAATAAAGCTGACATTTGCAGCAGTCAGTCCGATACAAGAGCATGGGGATGCAGCAGCACTTTTTGGGGCTTGTTTTGCACTCCTTATTTAAAATCTCTTTTAATCAGGAGCTAATGACAAGTTTTGGTCATGAGAGCTGATGCACAGGGAAAAAAAAAATACCCACCAGTTTGCATTCAAAATAATGCAAACCATTATAAATAGGGAGATCTGCAAGGATATAATCAAGCTAAATTGCTCATTGTTGCTCTCGCCAGAGATGATTTCTTGCCTCTATCTGAGTGGGGCTGTTGTCTGGCTTTAGGGAGGATGTGTTCTCTCTTTATTCCAGTTATAAACCTTTGCAGCAGCAGCAGCAGCTGGAGTGGGTTTTTCCTCTGGGTTTTGTGCAGATCAAGCAAATATTCCGGTGGCTTGGATATTGCTGTCCAAACTGTGGCAGGAAAATTGTGCTACAGGTTTCTGCCACTCTCCTCCTGCAGCTGAGCTGACCCCTTCAGATGGAGCTGTCTCCTCCAGGACTCTGCTGCAGGCAGACAAGGAGGAGTCCTGCAACAGGTCACAGCAGCAGCCTGCCAGGAAAGCAGCTTGGGAATAGGTTTGGGAATAGAGGACTGTGTCTGCCTGCATATGGTGTGCAATAAGCTCTGGATTTTAGCGACTCTCTGCAATTTATCCCATTGAAAGAAGCTGAGCCTGGAGAGAATTGGGAGCTGATGCTGAAGTCTCCAAACAAATCATGACGCATTTAATACTTGGGTGGTTTTTGGCCCTAATTTTCTTCAACTGTGTTGTACAAGAACGCAACATTAAAACTGTGCGCTTTTCCATGCTTTAATTGAACTAGTGTGTGGAAGCATGGAATGGTTTGGGTTGGAAAGGACATTAAAGCTCAGCCAGTCCCATCCCCCTGCCATGGGCAGGGACATTTCCACTAGACCAGCTTGTTCCCAACCCCATCCAGCCTGGCCTTGGGCACTGCCAGGGATCCAGGGGCAGCCACAGCTGCTCTGGGCACCCTGTGCCAGGGCCTCACCACCCTCAGAGGGAAGAATTTTTTCCCAATATCCCATTTACACCTTCCCTCCTTCAGCTTTTCCCCTTATCCTATCACTTCTTGCCTTTGGGAAAAGTCTCCTCTACTTTTTGTGTATTGTGGACACAGCTTATAAAGCTGGGCAGCAGTATTCTGGTCTGCTGATTTTCCTACTAAATTCTATTAAAATTTTTTAAAATAATAATTTGCTTGGTTGTTTCTTCACTGGGCACTTCTCTGAGAAGTGTAGGTGGCTTCAGCTACTGCTTGGCAGTGAAGCTTGCCATGGAAATACCACAGCCTGAAAAACTTCATGGTTATGGAAGGCAAACGTGGCTTTATGATATCACTGTTGTCCCCAAAACACAGCCTTTGGCTCAATTATTCTGCATGTCTCTCTTAAAGCTTTCTCCCCTTTGCTCCACTGTGTATGGAGCAACTTCTGCTGAGGAATGGGAGCATCCTGAGGGTTTAGTGACCTAATTTCATCTGTGCTGCTTTTGTCTTTCTAACCTCAGAAGGCAGAGACCCGGGACTGAAAAGTATATAAAAAGATTCTAATTAGTACAGGAAAAAAAATTAGGCTTCCCTTGTAAAAGGGGACTGATTTTAATCTTCTAAATTAGCAAAAGGGTGGAGTTACAAGCAGCAATTTTGGCACCTACTTGGATATTCCACAGCATCCTTTTTTTTTTTGGCCTAGCTCTTGGTAGGAAGGCAAGCTCCTGGGTGGAGTTACTGTCACTATTGGACATAAAATGAATACACAGAAGCTTGGTGAGTTTAAGAGAGAAAAAAAAGCTAATTTTATTTCTTGTAATATATAAAATTCTAAAAGTGACAGTGGATTGGAGGATGAAATTGCCACCTCCCCAACCACACTGGTCAAACCAACAGTCCATCAATTCTCTCCTCCCACAAAGAAGAATGCAAAACAATCATTATTTACATGAATGACGGTGAGGACTCCAGTAGAAATACATAAACATTATCAGAAGGCTAAAGAAGTTTTACGAGAACTTTAAAACTTTCAAAATAACTATAAAAGAAAACACTTTTAAAAATCAGGGCAGCAGAGTTACGGCTCCCATCAAAGAGTGTCCTGTCTGGACACAGTGGCAGGCCCCTTGATGTCCTTGTCAGCTGTAAATGTCACTGATGTCCTTGACAGCTCTAAATGACTGGCAGGGATGAGAGAGGTGACAGTGCCTGGTCTCACCTCCTTGCTCCTCGTGTGGCCCACCTGTGACAGGCAGGAGACCCTGGCTCTGATGGCAGCTGGGGAAGCCACCAGCTCCTGGCTGAGTGTGACATCGAGGCTTCTGCCATGCCAAGGGGTTGTCTCAATGCAGCAATGGTTCTGCACAGCTTAGACTACACTGTGCACCAGCCATCCTGCTTGTAAATGTTCTTACCAGAATTTCCTCAGGGCCCTCTGGAATTCATCAAGGTTACTAAGACATAAACTGTGCTAAAATATGAAAGAAGAAGCTGAGAAACCGAATTCCAAGACCACAAGAAATAGATAACGGAGAGCTGTTAGCCACCTGGACTGTAACCAAACACATATTGGGAAAGGTGCTTGCAGAATGCATGGACAAGACAAGGCACCAATAAGAAATGTGTGATCAGTGTGTGCAGTAGTGGCAGAATCTATAAATAAGTGTATAATGTAAACAATAAATGGCTTCTGCTTAATCACATTGGCCAGTTGTCCAGGAATCCTGAATTTCCCACATCTCAACCCCCTTCTCATCAGCAGGAGGTCCCACAAGGAGCTGCTCCTCCAGAGAAGGCAGGCACCCCAGGAAAGATGATTTTTGGGGTGGTTCTTGGGAAAAAGCGCTGGTGTATTTGGGATTAGGCACTAGGACACCACAGCTTGCAGCCTCTTTGGCCACATGCCTGTTGAACCTGGCATTTTTGCCAGGTGGAGATGAAGGGTTTTGCTGGGTGCTCGGGGAACTCGGCTCTCCACCTGTAATTTTTTGCCAGAGCTTTCATTCCTCTTTATTGCTGCTTTTCTAATTTTTCTCTGGGCTTCTAATGACGGTGATTATGCCAAATGCAGCACATTTCATGTACTGTGGAAATGACTTTCAGACCCAACTCTCAGGGCTTAAAGGACCATTAAAAACCTTGCTTTTCAGAGCTAAGCTTTGGTGTTCTCCCCACTCTATTTCCAGTCCTGCGTTAAGCTGTAAAGTAGTAAAATTGCTGACTTGATTATGTTGCATTAATTAATTATCTCTATAGCAACATGCACTGATGTCATAAATATGGGAATTCAGCAGCGCAGCTGGATGGAAGAGGAGCTAATGGATAAATTGGGAGAAAGCTTTTTTTTTTTTTTAATCTCTGCAGTAGTTAAGTAAACAGATTACTAATAAAGTAATATTTTGCAGTTTCTCTTTCACTGCCCCATTTCCCTTCTGCATGGCATAGGTCCTGTGTGTTCCTCCCTGAGAAGTTTTCCAAGCTGCAGGTCCCACTCTCAGCCTGCTCAAAACCCTGGGTTATCCCCTGCTCGCTTTTATACTGACCTGGAAACGTGGAAATTGAGGCAGCAGAGCTTCTCCTTGCAGGAGGAATCCCTCTGCCTTCAGCAAAGCCACCCTGCTAGGGATGGTTCTCCATGGGGGAGGGAAGGCTGTGGGTCTCGAGAAGGAAATACAGATAATTTTGGCATTGTGAGGTGGAGGGGGTGACTCAGTGCGAGACAGCAGATGTCAAGAGGCAGAGGAGATGGAAAAAGTGGATTTTGGCTCTGAGAAGGCTGGGATGCTCCTCTCTGCTTAATGTGGGCACAAGCAGCTGTTACTTGTCTGGCTGTCAGGAGCCCTGGGTTATCTCTGGAAGTCCTGGCTGGGCCACTGGCTCTCTCCTAAGTTGGCTCTTGGATTAAAGGCAGGAGAGAGGTGTCTACACCTGTCTACAGACAGTGCTTGTGCAGTGGGGCTCAGAGAGGGACTCTCTCCCTGTCTCCAGGAGTTTGCAGCAGATGTGGTGTCCTAAGAACCCAGCAGGAATGGCTTGTGATGACAACTACAAAATCAGGCTGGGAAGAGGAATAACCAGTTCTTTCAAAGGAAGAAATATGGTCAGAAGAGTCCATAACTGCACTGCAGGTCTAAAGCTCCACAGAGGTTGAGACCTGGTGCTTTTGTCACTCATTTTTGTTGTCAGTCCACCCCCTGAATAATTTTGTTTTGCTGTTTGCTTGCTGCCATCAGCTGAAGCTGATCGGTCCTTACCAGTCCAGCACAACGCTTGAGGAGTAAAGGCGCTCTGGGGTGAATAATTTATTCAGTTAATCTATTTTGATTTCTGTCATTTGACAGAAAGTCCCAGGCAGGGTCTGTGTGGAGGAGGCTCGGAATGCAGCGCTGCTATTTATACAGCACCCCGGCTCCAGGAAGAGCTGCGAGGATGTGCCTGGCGGGGTGAAGAGCTTGTGATCTCAGAGCACTTTGGGATGTCAGACACTCCTGAGTTTTCAGCAGGAAAAGACTTGGGCACATTGGCTTAGTTTTGCACTGCGGTGGAGCAGGGAAAATTCACGGTGAGGGTGTGATGGGCACTGCCAGGTGAGCTCTGGGACAGTCCCTTGGGAGGTGCTGAGGGTTCAAACCCTTCTGTGGAGCAGCCCAGATCATGTGCTGTCAGATTAAGCTCTTTTCTGACCCAGAGATGGGGCAACTGGGAGGCGTTTTAAAAACTTTTATTCCGTTTTCAGTCTCATGAGAAGGGTGAGACAATGCAGATGTTATCATTCACACCATCACAATCAGAAGCAACTATTTCCTAATAACAATACACTGTAAGTGTTTCTTGGCCTATCAGCTTTTGCTGTGCCACGCAGCATCTGCAGGGAAAAGAAGGCCCCAAATATTGCTGGCCTGCTCCGTGTTTAATTGGCTGCCACAGCAAGTCAGGGAAGGTTTAACTCGGAGTGCCGGACACTGCACAAACATCAGGTGATAAATCACCCCTCTCTGCCTGGGATATGTGCAGGAAGGGTTAAGCTGTAAAACAACCCGCCCTTTTCTACGTAAATGAAAAAACTTGTTAATGTGGTAATATTTTGATTTCCGCCGAGAAGTGTTTATTTTGGTAGCCTGTACAAAATTTCAGCTATTCTAAAACCCCGAGATTTCACAGGCGAGCTTTCGTGTTCCCAGCAGAGAAGGAGGTGAGATACTCAAAGAATCTCTGTTCTTATTTCAGCACTGCACTTGCCAGCCAAATTTTCAAGAGAGCCCAGTTTGCTGACATAAATGGGGTTGCTGATGTGCCGAAGGAGAAGGAAGTGCTGGAGAACATATTCCTCCCTGGGTCCAAGTCTCTCCCATCTTATCTTTCCCTTCCATATGTTTCCTCTGTAATGAGAGGAATTATTTATCATTAAAGTGATATATAATTTAAAAATTAAAGTTAATGAATGCTTAAATTAATTTACTGACAAAAACAAATGTCTGTCCTTCAGATCCTATAATTTTAATTGGAGTGGGCTACGGCTTAATTAACATGTATTGATTGTAGTCCTGAGTGCATCTATAGGTGGGTGGACTGTGTTGGGAGAAATCCTCCTCGGAGATGAAGATTTGCTGATAACATTCTGAATAATTGTCTTGTGAAGAGACAGAAGCCTTTGCTGTTTTCTCTGCAGAAAGCTTTAAACAAAAGGTATTGTTTATAATTAAGGCAAAAATTTGGCATGGCCGCTTTATAGATGGGAAGAGAATTCTGCTGCAAAAATATTAATGAATTGACTCATTAATTAGGTGCACGAAGAAGACAGAAAATTGGAGGAGAGTTGGAGCAAATAAAGAAGTGGATGCAAGTGGAAACTTTTTGGGGGATAAAAAGGTAGGCTTCAATTTTGTGTTTACTCCCTACACTCTTTCCCCTGGGCAGGTGTCCCCAGTTCCATGGTGGGGATAAGGAGTGTGACAGCAGGGAGTGGCTTTTTTAGGAACGTGAGGGCCACTTGCTTTGGGCCAGTGGAAGGAGGAGAAGACATCCCAAGGTCCCTCCAGCCCCAGATGTTCTGGGAGCCCGTGGAGCTGGGGTCAGGCACTGCAAGCAGGAGCCCAGGGTGTGAGGAGAAAGAGAGGCAATCCTCACTCCCTGGCACGAAACCCTCTGCCTGATGCTGAAAACCTTTTCCTTGACCATGTGGCAAAGGACCTGAATCCATCTCTTTAAAGAGACTCCTGTATTCTCTGGTGTTAATATTTTATGTTTTATGAATGACCAGAATGAAAGATGTGCCACATGTCTCCTTGCAGCTTCAGCCCACAAACTGTCTGAGCTCCTTTCAAGGATTCAAGAGCGAGGTACCCCCAGGAGCCTCCTGGCCCTTTGGGGCAGGTTTGGGTGTCTGCAAGGGGGAAAAGCAGGAAAGTCTTTGTTTTCTCTGGACAGGACAAGAGGAAACAGCCTCAGGCTGCACCAGGGCAGGTTCAGGTTGGACATCAGGAGGAGTTTTCTTCACAGAAAGGGTTGTCAGGCATTGGAAAAGGCTGCCCTGGGAGGTGGTGGATTTGCCAGCCCTGGAATTGTTCTAGATGTGGCATTCAGTGCTCTGGTCTGGTTGTAAGGTGGTGATTGATCTAAGGTTGGAGTCAATGATCTTGGAGGCCTTTTCTGACCTAAATAGCTCTGTGATTCTCTAATTCTCTGATTCTCTCAGCCTTGGGTTTGAGAGGCTTTTCCTTCCATGGCACAAACTCCTCCTTCTTTAAGAATACATTTTTTAAAATTAAATTGTATATGTGCAGAGAAAGCAACCAGTCCTCTAGACTTGACCCACAGCAAAATGTTTATAAATTCAGATCCAGGTTGCAGAGATGAAGAATAAAACAGAAGGAGGGATTTTGTGAAGCCCCGTGTTACCTGGGTGGAAGAGCTTCACAGCTGCCTCCCGTCACCACTCTGTGCACAGGGGATGGGAAGGGGACCAGTGGTGGTGATTTGGGGAGCCCCTCACCCCCTTTTCTGCACCCAAGCCCACCTGGCAGCTCAATGTGCTCTTTCTTAGAATCACAGAATCCTTTGGTTTGGAAAAGACTTCTAAGATCTTCGAGTCCAACCATTCACCCAGCACTGCCAAGGCCACCACTAAACTGTGCTCCCCAAGCGCCACGTCTACACCTTTTTTAAACACTTCCAAGGATGGTGATTCCAACACTTCCCTGGGCAGCCTGTTCCAGTACCTGACCACCCTTTCAGTGAAGAATTTTTTTCCTAAACATCCCGTGGTGCACCTTGAAGCCATTTCCTCTACCCTGTCCTTTTTTTTCCTGGGAGAAGAGCCTGACCCTCACCTGGATACAGCCTAATTGAAGTTTTCCTTTTGCCCTCCATGCCCTAGAGGAGGAGGATTTCGATTCATCCAGTGGGGCTGTGTAAATGGAACCTCCTCTTCCAACTTGTCAAGCCCATCCCTTGTGCTGTCCCTTTTTATTAATGCAGTGCACAGGCAATGCCTTCCTGGAGACCTTTCCCCCCACCTCCAATATATTGAATACATTTTACATCAGGAAGGAAAGTAACTTGCAATAATGAACCATCAGTGGCTATTTAAGATTGCTTTAATGGGTCACATTGATGTAATCTCCACTTTTTCCTGGGAAGATCATACTGGGCCATAACCTCAATTCATATTTATGTCAGAAGAAGCTATATGGTGGAGATGGCTCAGAAAGAGCTTTTCCCTGCTAAGCAGTCGGATACAAATGTACAGATCTGCCAGAAATGTGCTGGCATTTGAAGGGAGACAGGGAAATATCAGATGTTTAGGGCATTTCTCTCTTGCCTGGAAAAATTCCTGAAAAACTGGTTTCTCTACCCTAGGATGTGACCCGAGAGGGTGTGTGCTCATGGGACCAGAAATGTGCCAGGTTGAGAGACTTTTGGATTACTCTTAGGAGCACTTTTATCATCTTTTTCACGTGGACATGAGAGGTGTCTGTAGTTTGCCTGGCTAAAAAAAAAAAAATAAATCAGGAGGGAAAGAGAAATAGAAAGGGCCGTATAAATAAAAGCAATGGAGGTGTATGTATATAAATATATATACATAATATAAATATATTTACATATAATATCAGTAATGTTAGACCTTCCAGTCATGTCCTTATACCTCTTATTCCTTGTTGGTCAGATCCTTCTGAAGGCCAAAAGCCAGCCTGGCCTTGGGGTATCAGGGACATTTGGGTTGTCTATAAAATAAAATAAAGGATGAAAATTGCATTTGAGGCCATTCCTCTTGGCCAGAAGCAGCAGCTCTGTCTTGATCCAGTGCTGCAGGAAGATGAGATAAAGTTGCAAGTTCACTCAGTCAGGATGGATGAGGGAGCAGGGGAAGGCAATGGAAATAACACAAATTCCCGGAGCTGTCTCGGCGAGGAAGGGACAAACATGACTAATGCTGCCTGAATGATTTGCACAAAAGGATTTCTTGGACAAACTTTGCCTTTCTGGAGGTAAACTGTCAGAGGGCAGAGCGCAAGTTTTCTGATGTGTTCATGAGTCAGAATTATTTAATGAGGGAATGGAGCAGCCCTCCCCCAGGCCCTGGAGCCGGGTTACCCGGGAGAGCAACACCAGCTCTTGTTCTTGAGGTCACCCCAAGCTCACCCAGATAAAATCACTCCTTAGTTTGTATTTTTTGGATCATGGGGAGCACATATGCAGTGCCACGAGGTGGGAAACCTGATTGCAAAGAGGGTTTTAGTGACACAAGCGTCCAAGTGGTGATGCCGGTGCTCAGTTTCTAGAAATGCTTCCAGTGGTACCCATCTTAAAAAAAAAAAAAAATATATATATATATATATATATATATATATATATATATGAAAAGTGTGGCTACACTTTCTATTTTTATTTTCTTTTTAAAAAATTTTTATCTAATTTTATTGTTCTTCTGTCAACCTTTTTGATGCACCCGTGAGAAGAATCATTTATTCAGCCATTTTGTCAGCGTCATTATCTCTAGCAGAAAGCCAATAACTAAAAATTAGTGGTGTAGCACACACACATAGGCTGAAGAATGAGACTTTCTTCCCTTCCTTCTTTCTCTTTTCTTTTTCTTTTAAAGCATTCATTTGTTGAAAAATAGCATTTCAGGTCAGCTGAAATTATTTGTGTTGAACTCAACAAAAAAGATGACAACAGAAAGTAGCAATTTGAAAAAAATCAAACCGTATTTCTGTGCATTTTTGAAATTAGATGCTTTTACTTCTGTTTTTTGAAGCGATGTTTGGAGCCAAAATGAAACTAATGTTAACTTTAAAAAGATGCTCTTTGGAGCTTCCCCACTGAATCTTTCCCCCTCACCCCCAAATATTTTCTCCTTGCTTTAAATTTTGTTTAGGAAGAAACAGTATATCTTGAGCTGGCTCAGGATGATCCCATATCCCATATCCTTGACCAGTTATTAACTGGTTGAAGCCCCATGAACAAAAGAAGCAAAGCAAAGGGAGAGCTGCCAAGCATTTGACACTTTCATTCTGGCAAATATTTCCTTTTTTCGTTTGGCCTGCTGTGGGAAAATGCTCCTGGCATGTGTAAGCATGAAGAGTGGATTTAAATCCCTCTGGCTTCTCCCCTTCCAGGTGGGTCAGGCCACCTCCCCTGAGCCAGGGAGGGACCGGTGCAATCCAGGAGAGACAAGAAGGGAAGCGACATCTGAGAAGTCCCCAGGCTGTCCTGCTATGCCTGAAATAACTCCTGTAGCACAGCAGATCCTGCAGGTGTCTTGGATCCCTTTGGGCATCCAAGGGACACCAAAAACCTGGATGCTGCTGGAGGAAGAGCATCTGGAGGGACGGTGGCACATGGCCTGAGTTGCAGGATGGGGTCCCAGCAACCTGGATTTTTTTGGTACTCCTGCTGGGAGCCCCCTCCCTGCTCATTGCACAGCAACAGCTCCCTTTAGCCTGTCCCAGGAGCAGCAAAAAGGCTCAGGCTTGTGTGGAAATGGAAGAATGAAGTGAGAGTTCATTTTTCCTCGCTTTCCCAAGCAGGAGATTCATGAGGTGGCTGGGTGAGTTTGAGGGAACCTGCAGTCTTTCCATCATATTGATGGGTGGACGGATCGTGTGGCTTGGAGTATGTTTAAGGCTTTAATTAAATCAGGGCTGCACTCTCTGCAACAGTTCCCTGCTGCTTTAGGGAATCATTCCCAGCCTCTTCAGACCTTGTGTGGTGGGATGACCCTGGCTGGATGCCATGTGCCCAAAAAAGCTGCTCCTTCACTCCCCTCCTTGGCTGGACAGGGGAGAGAAAATTCAGTGGAAGGCTTGAGACCAGGACAGGGCAGGATCACTCAGGAATTGCTATCACAGGCAGAAGGTCTCAACTTGGGGAAATGAATTTCATTTATTGCCAGTAAAATTGGAGTAGTGTAATGAGAAATAAACTCAAATCTTCAAAACACCTTCCCCCCCACCCCTCCCTTCTAGTTTCACTCCTGAATTTTCTCCCTGCTCCTGCCCAGCAGTGCAGGGGCTGTGAAATGGGGTTGTGGTCAGTCTATCACACATTTACTGTCTCTGCCACTTCTTCCTCCTCATCCTTTCCCCTGCTGCAGGAGGAGTCCTTCCCTCGGGAAGGAAATATTTGAAATATTCCAAAGTGAGCCCTCCCCACAGGCTGCAGTGGGGAGGACTCACTTTGGAATATCTGCTGCTCCTCTCTCACTGGGGCTCCAGCACAGGCATCCCTTGGGATCACAGCCTCCTTCAGGCATCCCCTTCCTCCACAGACTGCAGGAGGATCCCTGCTCCACCCTGGACTTCCAGGGGCTGCAGGGGACACTCTGCTCACCATGGGCTGCACCAGCTCTGTTGGACCCAGGAGAAGCTTCTGGCAGCCTCACAGAAGCCACTCCTGTAGCCCCCCACTACCAGAACCTGGCCCAATGCACCTTGAATCATTACTTGGTTATAATTTTTCAGCCTAAAACAAGCTCTGGAGATCTGTTATTTCAGAGATTAAAGTTCTAGCATAAACAAACTCATATGCACGTGGTTTTCGCACGGGAGATGTTTTTAGTATCATATTTAATGTTCCAAACAAAGCAATTGCTTGTGGTGTTTTGCAGCCTGGATGCCTTTGAAAGGGTAGATATGGACCTTGTTTGATGTTGAGCTATTTGGGGCTTTTTATTTGCATTTTGTGGCTCTTATCTTGTAGACAAAGACTCCTTTCTGTGTCTGTAGATCAGGATGTCACCCACAAAGCTCTGTGGAAATGGGAGATGGCTCCAGAGGTGCAAGACAAGTTCAGGGGCAAATGGAAATGAGGGATACAGAACATTTTCACTTTGAGGTTTGGCTCATCCTAGCAGAGACTGGAGGTAACTTGTGTTTTTTCCATGGACTTTTGATTTTTTTTTTTTTTTTTTTAAAGCAATCCCAGACTGGCAGAGGGGGGGAGGTGAATTTGCTGAAAAATTGTAACGCCTCCCCAGAATTCAATAGCTGCCCCTGGCTGCTTGGCTTCTGGACATGGCCACAGTGCCAGGGGCCAGGGAAACAAATACCAGCTGCAGACCTCCAGCTCTTCATCAGAGGGCAGGGAGAAGAGGAAGGGAGCAGTGCAGAGATGCTGTTCACTTGTTGGCTCAGTGCTGGATGATCAGCATCCTGCAGGTCAGGCTGTTAGGGGAGGGCTCTCAGCTTCTTGCAGGCTCCCCACCATGTAAGGCATTGAAAAACTTGTGTCTGATGAGCTTAGGAGCTGGTGGCCAGTGCCTGCTGGGGAGAGAACCCAGCAGGAGTCGTGGGAGGCTCTGAGGGTGCTGCTGCACCAGCCTTGTGCCACCACACAGTGTCATGGGCAGCCCTGGGTTGCCCCTTGAGTGCCACTGCCCCTCAAAGGCAAAACCCCCTTCCAAAGCCATCCCAGCATGGCTCAGTGCTGCTTTGTGGGCTCTCCCTTTGGCATCCAGAGCAGCATCTCAAATGGGAGGCTGCAGGGATGAATCAGCAGCTGCTGCTGTGTGTGAGCAAGTTGTTCTAATGCACTTATCTCTTATTTCTGTAAAGGTTATAAAAGTAAATAATCTTGCTCTAACACAGTGTCCTTGCCGTCCCTGTGTATTTCCATGGATAACTCTTCCTAAGGCTGACTTGTGGTGATTAATACTCTAGAGAGGGAAATTATTTTTTTTTAAAAAGGAGCAGAGAAGTAAAGCTTGAAGATGTTTGTTCCCTTCATGCCCCCCCATGCTTCAGACTGATTAGCTTTTGTTTCCTCCTCCAGCATGAGGGAAATGGTGAAATGTGCTCCCTCCTGCCCTGCAATGTTGATCCCTGGCACCGTGAGGATTAGCAAGTGCCCAAAAGCATCAGGAGGTGACTTTGCTCTGCCATAAGGCCCCTCCTCGCAGGCCTGGGCTGCCCAGGGGAAGCTGGCAGCACCCTGTGGATCAGGGGAGCAACATCAAGCTTCTTTCTGTATGCTGGAGAGGGCTGGAGAGGGAATGTGAGCTGGGCAGGAGAGGCTGAAGTGTCCCTCCCCTCCCTTCCTGGCACTTGTGCTGTGCTGAGTTCACGCTGATGCTGGTCCTGTCTCTGTAATGGGTTTTTAGTGCTCCTCAGAGACCTGCCCTGAGCTGTAGCCAAGGACTGGGAGACCACTGGGAAGTAGGCTGGTACTGCCCAAAGCTTCCCTGAACAGTGGGGCAGGGTACCAAGCACAGGTAACCCAGCAGCCAGGCTTGCACCTGTGGGAAACATTGAGATTAATGAAAATGTCCCTTTCCCCTGAATATTCTCAGTATTGCTCCCCTCTCCACCCATCCCACGTGCTTGAACTCTCTTGCCTGGGATTACAGTTCTGCATTCCCTCATTTTCCAGCAATGTTTTGTCTTTGTGGAGCTCAAATGTTGCCCTGAGCCATCCAGCTCTATGTGCTCCCCACAGACGTGGCTTCTCCAAAACTTTCCACTTAGTGCTCAAAACTCTTTTGACCTTTGAAAGCTTTGGCTTGGGAGGGAAATTCTTCTGCTCCAGGAGGGGATGCTGCAAAATAAATCCCACCACGGGCATCTCATCTTCCTGCTCCCTAGATTTAGCTGTGCCATTAGCCTGGACCCTGCACATAAAGCTAATTTTATAATTTGTAAACGTAGCTGAGTGGGTTTTATAGAGGAATGTCGGGAAGTGATGAAATACCTTCAATAGATTTATAAAGAAGTTTAATGCATAAAGCTCTCTCCCCCCCTTCTGCCCCCCTCCTTCTGTCTTGGAGTTGCACACAACAGAAAACATGGCCATGGGAAGGGCTTTGTGGCCAGCACTCAAGCCTTTAATTTTGCTTTTACAAGACAGTTTTATAACATCAAGAAGAATGGAAAAGCTGCAAGGCATGCACGCTCAAGACGCTGTGCTCCTGGAAAGTTCTGGATGGGCTCCAGGCAATGTTTGGTGGCAAAGAAAGATGAAGGTCTTGGAAAGAAGAGGAAATAATCAGCCAAGCCCTCATCCTCCAATAGTCCCATTTCTGTGAGCTGGGAATGCCATTGGAGCGTGGGAAGAACAGAAAAAATATGTTCCTGCAACATCACGTGTCTGAGGGTGAGTTCTGATTGCATCAATAACAGCTTCTTCTCTTCCACCCCACTGAATTTTCCTGATGTAATGAAAATGAGCCATCCCATGATCTGCAAGGCTCAAAAACCTGCTTTTTACTGGTGCTTGGGCTCTGTGTGGAGTTCCTGTGTGATTTCTCCTGGTAGGAATTCCTCCGAAGCAGTAAAATGTCTCCTGCTTTCCCTGGGGAGGATAACACTTGTGGTGCCCAGTGGGTACCACTGTGAATCTCCTCTGGGTTTGGTGGTTTTTTCTGGGTTTTGTTTTGATGGAGTAGAAATGGGCTGACAGGTTTGGAGCTGATAAGTGAAGGCAAGGAGAGATGGACGTTGTGACTGTGTGTTCCCTGTTTTCCTCAGGAAACCAGGCCAGCAAGTGGGCTGTGCCACCAAACCTCCACAACACAAGCCTCAAACAGCGTCATATGAGGGTTTTGCAGGGTCAGAAAAAGGGTTTGGACCCAGAGATCCGAATTAGCAGGAAAACTGAGAATCAGCATGCACAGAGCAGCCTTGTCATACCCAGCAGCAGCCCCGTGCTCCCCCTCTTTATCACCCAAGGGCTGAGCAAACCCAGGGCCAGCATCCTCCCATGGGTCTCTCCTGAGAATGATCAGAAGATCTGGAGGAGAAGGCTTCTCCCAGGCCAGTTTGCCCAGTTCTGGCTCGGCTCAGCAGCTTTGCAGATTAATCTCTGCCTTAAGACCTTACACACTTGAGAAGTGTTGGAGGGAGGAAGGATCACCAGGATGTATTTTTCCACTCCATCTCTTTGGTTTTTATGTTCCTAGTTGTGTTTTCTTTTAACGATTCGCAGCTTGGACTCTTTCCTGATTTTTCTTCTCTTTTTTATTGGTATCTTTTTTTTTTCCCCTCTCTCTCTATTGAACGCTGATGGAAAAGGAGAGTGCTTTCCTCCTGCCTACTTAAATCTTTGGCTGAGTTGCACAGAAAAACAGTCACACTTACTGCAGCTCCCAAAGCCTTCAAATCATCAGGGGAGAGGGGAGGGGGGAGCTGCAGAGGGAAGAAAATCATTTGTATAGGCGTAGAGTGAAGAATCACCTTCCTTTAAACTCGTGATCTGTCTCTGTTCCTACAGATTGCTGTCTCTGATCTTTTTTTCTCTGCCCAATATCTCCTTTCTATTATCTTTCCTCTGCCTTTGCTGTGATGTGTCTGTGGTGTGTCCCTTTTTTGCTGGGATGTCTTGCTCCCAGGAGAGTTTGAATAAGAATGCTGGGACTTGAGGATCCAGGTTATTGACAAGAAATCATTACTAAAACCTTTTAATGCCTCTTCTGTAATTGATACAGGGATGGGCAGGGGGGGATTTTCCTGTAGACACAGGTTTTTTTCCCCCTCCAAATGTCTTTAAAAGCCCTGAGTGTGGTGTCCTCCAGCCATTTCCTAATGGGTTAAAGCATCCTGGTGCCAGATGCTTTGGGGTCTGTAAATATTGCCCTGTTTGCAGATGGATACACTTGCAGGGAAGCAGATGGAGCCTGAAATACTGAGCAGCAGAAGACCCCAGAGTGCTTGCTCTCAGCTGAGCACCATCCTACATGTAATTTTGGGGTCCTCCTTTAAGCTACCAAGATGTTTGGTTGCCCTTGCACAGCTATTGTGGCCCTATTGCCCCAGGTTAAGCTGGGAGAGAGAACAAGAGGGGCTGTGAGTGGGGCTGAAAACACCCAAACCTCATACCCCGGCCACTGGGGGCAGAAGCAGCCTGGCTGGGATGAGGGCACTGGTGTGTGCCCATAAGAGGGGAGGGATGAGGGTCCAGCAGGGTGAGACTTGGCAAAAGCCCCATTTCCTCTGCCGAGACTATCTCCTGACCATCTCCCTTGGTTGTTTTTTTTTTTTTTTTTTTTCCTTTTTGCTGGCATCTGTTGCTAGGAGATAGAAAGCACAGTCCTTTTTGAAGCATCTTCAGCTGCCTTCTATGCCTTCTACCTTCCTGGAGAGCTTCAGCTTTGTTCAGTTTCCCTGCTCCTTTCCTTCTCTTGGACTCATCCTTTTCATCTTTCTCCCCTCGCCTCCACACAGGGTCAGGAAGGATTTGCCACATCCATGCATGTTTCAAATACTGCTGTGAGCCTGCTCCCCAAATCCTCTTGTTTTAACTAGCTCAGGATTCAGCATCAAACACCTGCCTGTGAACTTAACTCCTGTTCCAGATGTTCCTCCCCAGGGATGGAGGAGTCAGGTCTAAGGGAAAGAAGCCCCTCTGGGATGTGTGCAACTCCTTCTGCATGCAGATATGCACACGCAGCTCCCTCCATCTCCTGGGTCAGGACTTCGCCCTTGGGATGTGCAACAGCTTCTCACCCCTCTGCAGGCATTTCTCTGCTCTGTGGGCTTTGCTTGGGCCTCAGCTTCCCATGAAAACTTGCTGGTTTAGGGGGTTTCCCTTACACAGTTAAAATAAAAAGGGAAGGGAAGGATGCTGCAGAGGCCCAGGTGAGAACAGGGACGAGAAGTGCGTCGGGGCATTGGCCCCTGTTTTGGGCTCTAAATCACTCTGTGTGCCTTTAAAAAAAAGAAACCAAAATCAAACAAAATGCATGAAAAAAAGAGAAACCTGTTCTTAGTCTTCCAGCTTATTCCCAGAACTGCAGACACGAAGCAGGTGGGCACTGAGGGCAGCAAAATGTTTAGTGAGCGCTGAGCGGGGAAGTGACATTTTCCAGCTTGCCTAAGGATGCAAGAAAAATGCATCCGTGTCTGCAGCAGCCCCACGAGCTGGTGCTGACCTATTTATATGCCCAATTATGCACACAGGCAGATGTCCCCTTCCCACCTTAGAGAAAGGGGCTGAGCCAGGACAAAAAATTGCCAACGTGGAGTTTTTCCTGAGAACCAACCCCACCCAGATCCTGGGATGTCAGCAGAGGGCTCGGCAGCAGCCCAGGGCGTTGGAGTGATGTGTTTAGATGAGATCTGGTTTGTTTTCCTTTGGAGTGAGGGATGCAGCTGGTTTGGAGGGAGCAATGAAAAATCCAGCCACTCTTTCCATCTCTGCATCCATTAATGCTCACCGAGCCAGGGGCTGCCCCACCACGGTGCCTCTGGTATCCCTCCAGTGCTCTCTCCTCCTCCTTCCCACCCTGATTTACCATTTCCCATATTTCATTTCTGTTATGGCCAGTGGCAGTGATTGCTTCACACATTCATCATGCTGTGGGTGTCACAGTGTCATGGTTGGTGCCTTTGTTCGAGCTCCAAAAACCTTAAACCACCAAGCCCCGGACCATTGTTAACCTGCCTTTAAAACTGAGACTGCAGGAGAATTTCCCATGGGAAATGGTGAAGTTTTTAGAGATTTCTTACTCGTCCCCTTTGCAGCCTCACCGTAAGATTTGATTTCAACGTTATGGGCATTGAGTTGGGAGTGATAACAGTATGGAGATGAGAACTAAGGATCGATCTCAAGAGCTAAACTGAGCTTTGTGAGTTAGAAAGAAACTTTTCTGGGAACTTTTTCACTTGGGTCAGGCTGTGCAAGCATTAATTCAGGATGGTTGAGGCTTCATCGTCAAGGACTCCTTTTCCTCTTTCACACCTGGGCAGCATCAGCTGTTTGAGCCTTAATTCCACCTGTGGGAAGGGGAGAGCTCCCTGGAGGAGGGACAAAAATAATAAAAAAAAATTGTTCTGGAAGGAAGGGCTCATCCTACCTGGCTCCCCAGCTGTGGTGCAACACATAACCCCTGTCAAAAGTGTGACACCTCCTCCTGCCTGCTGTCACTAATTGCTCACTTTGAGCTGGAACGAGACAAACCTCACACCCAGGGATGCTGCCACCCTTCCACCCCACTTTCCTGCTCTGGATAACGAGGGAAATCAGTCATGCTGCCCTGGGGCTGGCCATCCATCTCCTTCCTCAGCACTGGCCAGGGGAAGCCTGGCCAGCCCTCTCCCCTGTGAGCTGCTTGCAGGAGAAGGGCACAGGTTATAGGAATTGCCACGCTGCAATTAAAAGTCAATTTTTCGACAGTGCTGGGTGCTTTGCAATTGCTCTCTTGGTATTAATGATCTTAAAAAACCTGGCTCTAAAGCTGCCTGTTTCTACCTGAGAGAGCCTGTTACAAGACCTTCTTGAGTCCTCTGCATTGGGCACTTCCCTTTTTGAGCAGAAACTCAGGAAATCCCCAACAACCCGGAGGTGTAAAATCACAAATGAAGTGAGTTGTGTTGGAGGATTCCGGCCATTTGCTTAATTTTTCTCACCCAGTTTCTGCAAATGCCCTGTGGAGGTGCTTGAGAAGGACGTATTTCCCCTTCTCTTTCCTTGCTAGTTTTGTCATTCTGACAAATGGTTGATGTGTTGGTTGAGTTTCTAACGCTGCTGGAAGTGGTCGTGGCTTTCGTGTTTTCCAGCCAGCACCGTGATTTCCACAAAGAAATGAGAGTGAGAGTCTGTGGCTGACTGTTTGCACCCCACCACAATTTGCTTTCCTACGAATAACACCTGCCTATTTTACATCTCGACAGCAGCTTTATTTATTATTATTTATTATTTATTTATTTATTTATTGAAAAGCTGGGGATTCTTGGAGGATATTTCTATTTTTCTGTGTTATTTCTGGTGGTTGCACTACAGCATATTGGTCTCCAGCTGCACCTTTTCTCCTCACTTTTGGCTGGAGGGAGCCTGCCTTGCTTGCTGGGTGATCAAAAATCATCCCAGGAAATGGTCTGCAAGGAGCAGTTTGGGGATACAGTGTGGAAACAGTGCCTTGCTCAGCAGGGATGTGGTGGCACGTGGGGACAATCCCCTGTTCCTCTGCTCTGCCACATGGAGCCCCGGAGGAGAGGCCATGGAAACAGTGTTGTACCCCTTCCCCGCTGCTTTTGGGGGTGCCACTGACAGCTTTTGCTGGTTGATGTCTCATTTCTCTGTAGAAATCACGGTGCTGGCTGGAAAACATGAAAGCCACGACCATTTCCAGCAGCGTTAGAAACTCAACCAACATGTCAACCTTTTGTCAGAATGACAAAACTGGCAAGGAAAGAGAAGGGGAAATACATCCTTCTCGAGCACCTCCGTGGGGTGGAGGAGACTGACATGGAGCGTGAGAAGTTTGGGATTCTGTGAGGAGTTGTTGAGAGCTGGTCTGGGTCTCTGGTGAGAAAGGGACAGAAGGTGCTTGCACGAGGCAGGGAACAGTTTTTGCTGGGCTGACAAACATTCTCAGATGGGCTGAAAAGCAAAGCAGCTCTTCAGCAGAGTCCTGTTTTAACTGTCAGCCTTTACCAGCTGCAAAGACAGCCTTCTGAGTTTCTGACAGGATCCCGAGTCTCTGTGCCTCTGCTTTTCTTAAGACATCATACCCAGACACAAACCCCCTCATGGAAAGAGGATGGCAGTTCCCTCACAGCCAGGTTTGAGCTGTACCCCGGGTGAATCACAGAACCAGTAAGGTTGGATAGGACCTCAAAGATCATCCTCAGGCTGTTATTATTAATCTGTCCCCTTTTCACTTGTGTTGAAGGAAATGCCATCTTCTAGCTAGAAAATGAGAAACGAAAGGGGCGTGAAAGATCTGATGTTATTGGCATTGTTTAACGTATGTCTAAATAAAAAAGAATTATAGAATGGGCTGAGTTGGAAGGGATCCACAAGGATCAGCAAAGTCCAACTTCTTACCCTGCACAGGATCACTCCATGTTGCCACATTTTGCCACATTTTTGTGGTCTTCAGTTGTTAGGAAGTCCTTGGGTTAGTCTTCTTCCCCCAGTGCTTTCCCCAGTGGGAAACAGCAATATTTACATTCCATGGAGTTTTCTTTTCCTAAGAAAAGCAGGAGTGAAAACTGTTGTCATCCCCACTGCTGGCCAGAGCTCTCTCCCTTTGCAATATGAGCTGCTGTCTAGTACCAAATAGGATCATATTTAATCCCAGGGACATCGTATGGTTTCCCAAAGTGCTGTAGCATAATTGGAAAAAGAAGAACGAGTCCGGGATCACGGTGAGACAACTCAGCCGAAATGTAAACTGAACACATTGCAAATGCCCCGGGACCTGCTCGTGCTCCACAGCACTATTTATGATCCCTAACTGATCCAGAAGAGCTGACAGGATAAAAGAGGAGCCTGTCTCTGTTCCTTTGCAACTAGGCACCGGGCTCCCAAGCATCTGTTTTCAGGGGAGATCACTGCTGGTGATTGTGTGCCTCGTGTTTTCTTTCTCAGGGATGCTGAGCCAGCCTGGAGAGCAGGGCTGGGAAAGGGCTGCTGAAACGATAAAAGAAATGAAGCTGGTGCCTTTGGAGGGGAGACAAGGAAAGCCTGGCTTAATTAAATTAGCAGAATGAAAGCTGAGGAAGATAGCTGCCTATAAATACACTGGTGGAAGATGAGGAGGGCAGAGCAGCACTGGAGGAGAACTATTTATGCCCGAGGATAGTGTTGGCACAAGAACAGATGTACGTAAACTGGCCCAGAATAAATTCAGCCTGGAAACTGGAAGATTGTTTCTGACAATTAGAGAGCAGTCGGACTGTGCAGCAGCCTTCCTGTGGGGATAGGGAGGGATAAAACCCTTCCTGCTTTTAGCAGGAGGACCGGATCTGATGACCCAGGGATGCCATGCAGCCCAACACTCTTTCTCCTTTCCTTATTTTCCTGTGATTTCTGCCTCAGCCTCCTATTTATGCCAATTCTCATCACGTCCCACCCTCCTTTCTGTCGCCTGATACGGATCTCAGTTGCTGGCTTTGCTCCCTTCTGATGCAGGTGGCTTTCTTCTAACAGTAATAAATTCTCCACATGGTCAGGAGCCTGCAGCATCCTTGGTGCTTTTTAGTTTTCTTCTTCTTTTTTTTAATCTCTGTGCCCAATCCTTCTTTATCCCTTTGTCCTTCTTGCATGGAGGGGTCCAGACGGGGGACAGTTGGTGTCTTCCAACCAAGGTGTCTCTGCCAAGCCCCACACAGGTCAGAGACTCCCTGGAGGGGACACTGATATGTCCTGTTTGGGTTAAATAGGCACAAAATGGTAATCAGAGCCTATTTCCAGTGCTTGCATCACATGGCCCCCTGAAAATAACTTGTCCCAGTGATGGAGAAGGGTTCTGGGAAAACCCGGAGTGTCGGGAGCCATGGATGCTCAGCAGCCTCGGGATGCTGGCAGCAGTAGTTTGCAGCCTAAGCCCTGGGAGTTGTCCCATTTGCACAGCTCTTTCTGGGACATATCCCCTTTGGACAACTCTTTCTAGGACTGGGAAATGAGAGGTGCTTCAGAATAACTTCATTGGCTTTTTGAGTGCCTTTTCTCAAGCTGTTGTGAAGGGGATGGGGCAGGGAGGTGGCTGAGCTCTCCTTGACCGCAGGGATGCTTCCAGGAGGGCAGCAGTGATGCTCTTCACTCGTGAAATTGGATGATTATGTCTGGTTTAGGGGCAGCAATAGTTAGGTTGACTTTTTGCTAAAAATGTGGGCAGCGGCTGCATGAGAGCGGGTGTGAGGAAGAAAAGGGATTTTTCTGCTTGCAGGTTGTACCTGTTCCCCTCAGCTGGAGCTTTTCTTCATTTATTACCATAATGAAGCCCCATGAAACTTCCCAAAAGGCTGCAGGCCTTGCAAAGGAGAAGCATAAGACCAAATTTCCTCCTGCAACCGAATCATAATGTTGAATCCCAAGTGTGCCGGAGGAAAAAGAGAAAAATTAGAAGTCTTTGTCAGGTATTATGTCAGCTTTCTGGATTATCAAAGGAAATCTTTTCAGCAAGGTAGTTGAAATACTGAGTTTTCAGGGGAATTAAATGCCAGCCTGTGTGTTTTGGGTGCTTAATTCTTCTAAGGCCGTTAAAAACTCCTGTCTTCATTCACATTCTCTGAGTGTCACAGCTTAACCCGAGCCACGTGCGTGCTCCATCCGATATCCAGACAATTCCTCTTGATGAGGGAGCAGGGTTGGTGCTGCTGCTGCCGTTCTGCATGCACACAGCTCTGCCAAAGGACTGGCAAGTGCCTCTGTTTGAACTTTACTCTGCCTGCAGTTAATTGTAATTACATATTTAGTTATCAGGATCAATAGGGAAGTTGGGGAGGGAGGGATGTGGGAAATAAACCCCCTTTGCTGTGATGCTTCACCTCGTTTCCTCACTTACTGCTTCAAACACTTGTGTTTCTGACCCCCTTAATGCCCATTTTTTGCTAAACCTGTCCTTATTGCAGGTTTGAGATTCATTCTTATCAGTCCTTTTTTTCATGAAGCAAAGTAGAACAGATATCAGATCAGAACGCATTAAAATAATAATCCTAAACAACGCAAAACCAACCAAACGAATTTAGTGAAGCAACAGTTTGCATGCATCAAGGTTTTTTACTCCCTTAACGCTGTGTAATTGGGCTGCAGGTGAAGTTGAAGAAATCATTTATGGAAGGATAAAAATGGGGAATTTCTCAGCAGAGTGTGCTTGTGCTGGGGAGCAACGGAGTGCTCAAACCTCATGGGTGGGTCACTGAGGAAGGACTGTGGGGGTCCCCCCTGAGAGGAGCCAGCCCTGCAGAGGGCTCTGTTTGGATCCTGGCTGCCCTGGCAGCAGCAGGGAGGGATTAGGGCTGTGTGGGACAAATCCCAGCAGCGGGGTGAGGGATGTTGTGGGCACAGCACTAGGTGGGACTGTTCAAACTTCTCTTTGATGTTGCAAGACCTTAAAGGGGGTGAACTGGGAAGAATTTATTTGTAAAATTCTGCCTGCTCCTTCCAAGTCCTCGCCACCCCCACGGACCCACAGGATGTGGCCCTGAGGCAGCTTTGTCATTGTCATAATTATATTTATTCTGATCCCAGCCAGTCAAACCTTATAAGCCAAGTACAAGGCAGTTGGCTGTGCCTTGTTTTCCCCCCAGATTAAGCCCTTTGCATCATGCATCTGTAGAATGACTTCAAAGCACTGAATATCCCATTTTCTTCCTCAATTCCTGCCTTTGTTGGTTTGGGTTCTAAAGCAGCCAAAGGAATATTGAAATTCTCACGCCTTCTCCTTATTTATTCAGCAGTACCTTGGCTCTGCTCGGTTGGGGTGCCTCCACATTAAGATTTTACCAGCCCAGCTCTGCTGTGCCAGACATGGGAGCGTTTTCCCCGGCTGCAGGTGGAGAGTAAATCCATAATTCTGTGGAAACTCAAACCCGGAGGCAATGCTGTGCTCAACTCCAGCTGCTCTCATCCTCTTCCCACTGCCCTCACCCTGCTGCACTGCTTCTGGGATGCTGTCCTAGACACTGTTTTGGGGGAAATTTGTTAGATGAGATGGAAAACCCGGCCGAGTTCCTTGCTGGAGCTGCATTGCCTCTCTGGTGTATCTATCTGGTAGCATAAAGGAAAAGGTCATTAGTTTTCAGCCTAATCCCTACTGAAGCGTTGGGCTCCTTCTCTGATGGCCAGCAGCAGTTTAGAGAGATGCCAAGGCAACTGAGGTGCTGGCCAGGGCGGTGGGAAGTGCTGATCCCAGCTGCTGGGTTCAATTTGCCTTGCAGGTGCTGCAAAGCAGCTGCCAGTTCAGCCCAGGACGTGCCCTGTGGGGCTTTCCCTGTGGTCTTTAGCCCATTGCAGGGGGCAACGGGCTCTCTCCCTCCTCAGTGCTAATTTTGGACTCTTGTCTGTGTTTTGGAGGAAGGGATCTCTCCGTGCCTGCTCTGCCGGCCCAGCATCCCCTCTGGGTTATGTGAGGATAGAGCTGGCAGCAGGGAGACCCCGGTGTTCCCCAGGTGAGAGGAAAAAGAGAGGATAGGGATGGAGGGATGGCAGCTGGAGCTTGCCCTCTGTTTGCTGGCACCTTTATCAGCAGCTCCTTCAAACCTGGGCTGGCATCCACTGCTGCTGGCACGGTCCTGGCAGAGGGGCCGTGCTTGTCCCTCCTGCAGTCATCCCTGTGACCTGCCACCGTGGCGTGCCGCCAGGAGAGTCATCAGCTGCTAAAAATAACTGGGGAATAGCTGATGGAGTGGCTTGTCTCTGTGTGCTAGTGGAATTAGCCAGGAGGCTGATTCAGCCGGGGCTGCGCTCGGCCGCTCCCCTGTCCTGCTGCTCTCCCCAGCGGGACGGGGAGGTCACGGCGCCTTGGCTTTGCTCCACGGCCTCACTGCTGCACTTGCTGGGCTGTCACAGCCGGTTTTCTCCCCTGCTCTGAGTCCAGGCACTGACAGGGAAGTCAGCTCGTCCGGCACTGCTTGTGTTCCTTGCCTCTTGTGGTGTCAAATCTCTGGCACAGCTTTGCTCGAGCCTCCGGATGAGTAGAGGTTACTTCTGATGTAACTTCACACCAGAGGGAACCAACTCTTCCAGCTCTGTCTCACCCTCGAGTGGGAGTGAGGAACTGGTGCTCAGTATCTTCAATCCCAAGCACAGCTCTCTGATGCTGGATGCCAACAGCCTTAACTTTCTCCTATGGGAAAAAACCAGAATTCTGCAGTGGGAAGTCCAAGAGATTGCTGTGTGTGCTGCAGTGGTTCTCTGTCCATCTCGTGATCAGAGAACTGGGCTTGCAAATTGCTTTGCTGCTTTTCTCCCTTCCCAGGTCTTTGTTGCTTGTTATAATTCAGGACTTTGCTCTCTTCAGTGGCCTTTCCTGCAAGATGGTGCAAAGCCAAGTGACACAGGTCTCCAAGGAGGACATGGACCCTGCTGATTCAGCTGGGCTTGTCTGATGGGGAGGTGTGGAGGCCACAGCTGCCTCTGGGTCATAACCACCTAAAACAAAGCCTGGCGTGCTCATGGCACCCCGTGGCAGGGACAAAAGGGGGTCTGGGCACCCTTTTGTGTTAAACAGCTGTTTTATTCTGGCCTCTGGCTGGAGGGACCTGTGCTCCGTGACCTTGTGTGTGGGTTGCAAATAGAGAGATGCCCTCCTTAGCACAGCACGTCCAGATCTTTAATCGGGGACCTCAGTGTCCATAACCTTGCTTGTAATAGCTCTCTGCAGTCACTGCTAAACATATTCAGCCCTGGGAGCAAATGCTGGAGGAAGCATCTCCATCCCTGCTGTATCCCTATATCCCACTGGCTGCATGCTCAGGGTTGTTCTGTTAGCCAGGCCTTCCTCATCCTCGTGGATGTGTGAATTCCTCTGGTTGGGAATGCTGAGTGCCCTTGATGCCTCAGGGTTTAGCTTTTATATGTTTCACATTCTGTGCTGCTTTAGTGTGTGTGTGTCTGGGCTTCACATGAGGGGATGGTGAGCTCTCTGCACAGAGCAGGGAGACAAAACAATTCCTTCTCCAGCTGGGGACCAAGGACAAATGAGCCAAATCTCAGGCCCAAGAGCACAGACAACGTGGGCTGAAGAGAGAAAAACAAGCAGGATGGGGCTTCATAACCTGAAGCTGTAATTGGGCAATTAACTCCAATGTGCAAATGGATCAAAACGTATAAAAGTTGAGACCCTGTGACCGCTCGTGCATTTTGGGACCATTTTGGTTCCTCTTGGGTGCAGCCCTGGCTGGGCTCTTGTGCTGCCCAAGGCTGATCCACTGAGGCCTCCTAATAAATCCCTGCTTTATTCTTTTAACTCTGTCTGGCTCTGTTCTAGGCCAGCCTACACAAGGCATCACCCTGGCAGAGCAAACCAGCTTCAAGGGCTGGTGAAATGCTGCAAACCTGCCCGTGCTGAAGCTCTGCTTTTCTGCTCTGGACTTCTCCCTGCTTTGAATTCCGCTGTTGTATTTGTGCCTCTTACCCTCTAATTATAGGTGCTATGTTTCTCAGCTTTCCTTTCTGGGAAACGTGTCTGCTGTGTGACTGGAGCTGCGCCTTCCCCCGCGCCGCCTTCGGCAGGAAGCGGGATGTGATCCCTTCCATCCCTTCCATCCCCTCGCCTCTTCCCTCCTCTGGCAGCTGCAGCCAAGTGTGGAGTTCACCGAGGGGACAGCAAGCAGGATTCAAGGAGAGACTGGTGTCTACTCCCCCTCTAACTGCAGTTGCCTCTTTTCTTATTTATAAGTGCAAGCAAACAGGTGCTAAAAGCTTTTCCCCCCCATCCTTCTTGCGTGGCACAGTCAGACTCTCTCCTGAGACGTCTCCTCGTAATGTGCTCTCTCCCCCCAAATCTACTTCTGCATTTCTTGGCATCTCTGCAAGGACTTGATTTATCTGTTTATCTTCCCCTCTCCTCTCCTTCATTACAGCTGGGGTTTGGGGCTTGGCAGGAATGAGTGGAGTCATCCTTGAGCTCTCTGCAGGTGAGGTGGGGGTTGGAGATCCCTGCACTCACTTTGGGTTTTTTTCCATGGGGTGCTGTCTGGTATCTGTGCCCAGAGTCCTGTTTTGCTTTTGTTAGAGCCTAATTCTTCCCAAAGTTGGTAGCTGTGAATCTTTGCTTCAGTGGTCTTAGTTCATTCCCTCATTCTAGCTGTGTGTGTGGAACCTACAGGTATTGATCCACTGCTTTGGAAACAGGTTTGTGTGATTCCTGAACCTTTCTGCTCCGGAATAACCCAGGAAACTTCATAAATTGCATCATCCTCTAATTCTGGCTGTTCCTGGTGCTTTTTTAAGCAGGCAGCTTGTAGATGTGCTCTCTGGAAAAGTCTACTTTGTGGTAAAGCAAAACCTCATCACTGGTGCTGTCACTGGAGAAAAATGTATTCATTACAATTATTCTTACTATTATTTTTAGGAAAGATGTGATCTCACCTCATGCATAAAATTAGTTTAATGGAACAGCAGGAATGGGAGGGAATATTGGCTTTCCTGTGCTTGTCTGGGGAGTGAGTGAACAATTTCTTTGCTCCCTCTCAGGCCCTGGATGAATGATATGTCATTGGAACCACAGTTTTAGCCAAGGTGTGTCCATGAACGCAGCAGGGAGCCAAAAACCAGGTTTTAAAAATCGCTTACACAAAGAAAAAAGAATGTCTGAGCTTCTAAACATTGTCCTCAAGCAGCCAGTGAGGCTGAGAGCTGAGACTGACTTAGGGAGGGAGAAATAGGGGCAGCAAATGCATTTGTGTCTTGTAAATCCTCAAATAAAGGGGTTACATCCCATCTTGAGTGGAGGGGGCAAGGGGCACCGTGTCAGTAGGGCTGGGACACCAGGCATTGCACATCCCAGGGTCTTCCCATGCCTCTCCTGAGGTTGCTCCTGCTGCTTTTAGCTGCCCCATGAACACAGGCAGCAGGCACTGTGCTGGTAGCGCTGTCAAAGCGCACTTGTGCTTCTCTGCCCCTCAAAAACTTCTTTTTTCACTTCACTCCCCGGGAAATGGAAAGGAGAGATGAGGATAAAAGTGATAATGTCATCTCAGGGCACCCGAACGCCGGTGACGGCAGCGTGTGCAGGAGCTCTCGTCCCCTCCAGCAGTCCCACACGGCCTTGTCCCTGGGTTTATCTCCCCTCAGAACTCCAGGTTATCTCGGGGAGAGCTTTTTTTCACTGAAAAGCGAACTTCAGTGAATTTCTCCCTCTCTTGTGGAAGCAAGAAATTAGTAAAAAATATCGAACCAGAAACTCTTCCTTTGCTGGCAGCCGGAGGATCTTCCCTCTTTGTTTGGAGGCATATCCTGGTCAAAAAGCTGCTGAACACGGGGCTTGTCACAGCTTCTGGCCCTGGGATTTAGGTGGCACCAAGCCCTTCGCTCAAAGATGAGAAAAAGGGCTCTCCCCTCCTTTCCTGGAGGGAGAGCTCCCTTCCTGCTGGTCCCCAGTATCTTTTCAAGCTGTGGTAAAATGGATCCAGTAGAATTAGGGGTTCTTTGAGTGAGAAGGATCAAAGGATGAGTTGGGAGGGCAAAAAAGTGTGGGAAGGAGGCAGTTGCAGGCAAACTGATCTGATTTCCATCAATAGGTGTGAGTCAAGCCTGGGGTTCTGCCTGTCTCCCAGTTCCCTCCTTCCCTTGCAGTTTGTACGGGGCGTTTGCACCTTTCCCTCCTCCACCACTCTTCCCTCTTGGGCTGCAGGAGATAGACACCTTTTAAAATGCAAGGTGAGGTTTTTTTTTTTTTTTTTTTTTTTTGTCACCTCATCAAATGCTCTCTGGTGGCACCAGGGCTCTGAGAAAGCCTAAAAGACTTGGAGGCTGTGTGCAGTCTCATTCCCTTCGGGTGCCAACCCCCAGCATCCCTCCTCCAACAACTTCACTTTGTTGTGATGGCTTTCCAACATCTCCTCGCCCTCGGGCTCCTGCAGCTCCCTCAGCACCACTCACTGCTTCTGACTCCACTCCCTGTCCTCCTTCCAAGTTGTCTTTGGGCCACCTCCACATCTATTTTACATTGCAGGGGACAAAATCTCCCTGATGCCTGGAAGGAAGTGAAAACACGGCCACGAAGGAGCTTCCTGTGCTCTGTGGGTGAAAATATCTCCCCTGGTACACGAAAAAAAAAAGATATAAAATTGCTTTTTTTAACCTGCTTGTCTTCCTTCTCCCCTTGGTCTTTGCTGAGATGATGGAAGCATTGATCTGACCCTGGCCAGTGCAGCCACGTGCCGTGCTGTCAGCGTTCAGGTTGTCTCCAGAGCTCCTCTAAGCCAGGATCACAGGCCAGATTAAACTGGTAGAAAACCTTACAGCTTGTGGGGGGACATTCCCAGAGAGTACAGAGGACTTATTAGTGACAGGGGATCTTGAGGAGAGCAGGCTTTGCTGGGAGATTTTATCTATTTTTATAGCTGGCACAGGTGGATTTTTCTGTGATAAAAGCTGTAAACACCACAAAAGTCAGAATGCTCCTTCCTGGCTTGCAATAATCAGCTTCCAGCTCTGAACCACCAGAGTAACAGGACCCTACCCCAAAGTAATAGGACTTGGGAGAGGTCAGGCTCTGCTTGTAGGTGATAAGAGAGTTCAGCCTTGAACCAATTCCTTTGGAGGGAGCTGGCTGAAAAGAAGGTGCTGCTGGTGCCCCTCAGGGGAGGAATTTGGAGTTAACCAGCCCATTTAATGCACATCAGAGAATCCACCTCCTCCAATCTCTCATTTTTTGGAGACTGTTTTCCTTGCTCCTGCAAAGAAAGTGGACATTGCTTTTTAATACCTTTAATACCTGGTTTTACTTGGCAGGAGCATTGTGGGTTTTTTTTTGTTATCCATCCTTTAAACTGTTTTTGAGCAGGAAAACACTTCCCCCAAAGGTTACTTAAAGAGTTCTTGTCCAAATAGTGACAACGATGGCACTTGGGGGTTGTGCATCGATCCCAGAAGGCAAACAAACCACACCAACTATAAACCTTACACTTTTTAATTGGGAAATTGATTTTAAATCCAAGCCTCTTGAAAAATCTAATTATTTTCCTTAAAAAAAAATAAAATGAACATAGGAAGAGTCTTTCTCTCTGTCATGCTCCACCAGGCAAAAGAAAGTGAGGAGGAAATAATTCTTGGCTGCATCTCTGCAGGGTACCCTGGTGATCCTGGGTAATCCAATCTGATTTTGGCCTTGAGTCTGTTCCCTTGGATTATCACATTTCTTCAAGGACCAAAAGCTGTGCTGGTGATTCAGACCCGGAGGAGAATGTCTTTTTTAGTGGTAAGCTTTCAGGTTTGGTGGTTTTTTTTTTTTCCTTTTCTTTTCTCCAGCCATCAAAGGCCAGAGAGGAGGCTTTTATCATGTGGCTGCTTCATAGAGAACACATTGTGGGAATCCTGACCAGACCCCCAGCTCTTCCTCTTCTCTTCTCTTCTCTTCTCTTCTCTTCTCTTCTCTTCTCTTCTCTTCTCTTCTCTTCTCTTCTCTTCTCTTCTCTTCTCTTCTCTTCTCTTCTCTTCTCTTCTCTTCTCTTCTCTTCTCTTCTCTTCTCTTCTCTTCTCTTCTCTTCTCTTCCCTTCTCTTCTCTTCCCTTCCCTTCCCTTCCCTTCCCTTCCCTTCCCTTCCCTTCCCTTCCCTTCCCTTCCCTTCCCTTCCCTTCCCTTCCCTTCCCTTCCCCCTTCCCTTCCCTTCCCTTCCCTTCCCTTCCCTTCCCTTCCCTTCCCTTCCCTTCCCTTCCCTTCCCTTCCCTTCCCTTCCCTTCCCTTCCCTTCCCTTCCCTTCCCTTCCCTTCCCTTCCCTTCCCTTCCCCTGGGAAATTTCTAGACCTTCTCATGGGAAACTAGGAAGTTGAGAACCAAGTAAATACATTTATATTTATCATAAGGAACAAGAAAGAGCAAGAACTTACTGATAGCTCAAGATGTGAAAAGTCCTAGATATATGCTTTGCAAAGATAGAAAAAGTTTCCATCTTAAAGAATGAATTATTGTGTATTGTTTAAAGTTCATAGAAGTCCTTTTGTTAATGTTAAACCCACGTGGGTCCTTTTCTAATTAGAGTATAATGACTTTACACCTTTTGTTTTATGGTATTGGTTCAAAGAATATGTAGAAAAGGCTTTACATAGGTTCTAATCTGTGTTTGCATGGATGTTGTTATTTTCCTGTGTCCCTTGCTTTTTGCTTGTATGATACAGACAGATAACAAATCCTAAATCTGCAGCCAGTCAGGGTCCCGTCCCGTTTGTGAGACACGGACCCATCCGGCAGATGCATCCACTTAAGGATGCAGGAGCCCACATCGCACACCTCTCCTGTGGCAGAGGGGTTTCTTCCCCTCCCTGGTGCAGGTGAGGGCTTTCTCCCGGGAGCCTGGCTGCTGAGGGCTGCTGGGGCAGAGGGATGCCAGCTGGCCGGCTTCCAGCGGCCTCCCTCCCTCCACCCGCACCCGCAGCCACCTCGGAGCCGGTTTGTTTAGAGAAACGCCGTCAAGCAAAAAAGTCTTTCCAATAGCTCCGGGGAGAGGGACGTTTCCTGCTACTCAGTCACCCTCAAACTGTGAAGACGCGACATATCAGCTGCATAAAATTAATTTATTTAGTTAAGGGAGGCGTTAATTAAGAGATCTCATTTATTGTGTTTCTGCAGACAGCTCTCGAGGGCCTTTTGAATTGTCAGCTCTGGTGACAGCAAAAGCTAATGGTGTCACAAATGGGTAGTGGCAGGATTCGTGCCGAGGGAGGAAGTGGGAGATGGTGGAAGGGGTTGAGAAAGGAGTGATGGGGACGTGGCAGAGGCTGGGGCACACCCAGCTGGGGGCTGACGAGGGGCTCTGCCCCTCCTTAGCCTCCCCCCCCAGTGAGTTCTGGCCAGGGAAAGGCTCAAGGTGGCTGCAGGAAAAGCCCAGGGTTTGGCAGAGCAGCTTAGCAAAGCCACGGATGCCAGGACATGTGCAGCCAAAAATGTATTTGTGTGGATGGACTTAAAATCACAGACTGTCCGTGTGAGCTGAACTGGGACAGAATCTTTGATTTCTTTTAAATAATCAGCTTTTCCTGTGCTCGGAGAGGTTAATTCTCCTTGCTTAATCAGGATGTGTCAATCTGACGATCAAGTGCAGGCCTAACACCAAACTTGTGGGATTAAATTTAAAGTGTCTTAGAAAATAACGAATACATTTTATCTGAAAGAATTACATCCTCCAGTACAGCTGTTTATAGGCATCTCCTTCAGGAAAAGTTGCACCAACACTTTCTCCCCCACTTTTTTTATGTTCTTATCATCTTTATCAAGTTGCTTTTAGAGGGAAATTGAAATTCTCTTGATGCAGACAACAAGCCAAAAGGAAAAAGAAATCATACAAAATAGTGGAGTGTGAACTCGGTGAGGAAGTGGTGCTGCCATCTCCCAGGCAAAGAGGTTTTGTGTTTTGAGCTTTTTGTTTGTTAAACAAAGGAGGCATTGCCTGTGCTTAGGAAATCAGCCCTGGCTCTTCTTAAACATTCTACCAACAAATACACATTATTACTTCCTCCTTTTTAAATAGATTTTCACTCATTTAAACGCAGGATACACATCAGCCTCATGTAGGCCACCACTACTTTAACTTTGATTTATTTATTTATTTTTTAACGTGGTTTTTAATGTGAGTGGGATGGCAGTGGCTGTGCAGCTTGGATGAGCCCCTAGCCCTGCCTCTCCCCGGGTGATCCATGTGCCCCTGTCCAGGGGGAATGAGGTTTCACGGGGGTTTTCTGCCCTTGGGAGCTCAGGGTTGGATTTTGTCGTGCTCAGCTGCCCCAGGAGTGGTTTGAAAAACAGGAAAGGCATTTTTCCAAGTAGACCCTGAGGGTTTTCAGTCAAAAAGAATCACTGGGAGCTCACCCTGTGCCAAGGGCCTGTGTCCCCAGGGACATGCTGCATTTTGCTATCTGCCCCTCAGAGAAGAAAGAAACCTCGGCTTGCCCTTGGCTCCCATCACAAAAGCTTTGTGGTCCTCAGGCAGAGCTGGGCAGGAATGGAAAATGGTGAGAGATGGATCTTTTGGTTTCTGATTTAACCCTGAAGCGACAGCAGGGCTTTCCTGTGGTGGGAGCTGTAGGGAGAAGAGGTTTTTTCCCTATAGGAGTTGCATGTCCAACAGACTTTTGTCTTGGGTCTGTCTCCTCTGAAGCCACACAGGATCTGACCGAGGCTTTTCCTGCAGCAGCACAGTGTGGATTTCCCACTGCTTTGTATCCCCAGGGCTGCCTTGTCCTGTCCAGCTCAAAACCAGATCATAAAATCCAAACAGAACCATGAAATGGTTTGGAAGTGACTTTAAAGAACACCTAATTCCAACAGCCAATTCCAACACCCTAATTCCATTCCGTGAGCAGGGACACCTTCCCACTAGACCAGGTTCCTCAGAGCCCCATCCTGTCTGGCCCTGAGCACTCCCAGCATGGGAGAGGAGCAGCAGAGCATTGTCCCAGCTGGGGCACAGGATGGGAGATTGCTGGGCTGGGAGGCAGAGCAGAGTGTGATGTGTTGCCAGAGCTGCCTGGGGAGGATTATCTCTCCTCACAGAGAGGCCACTCTGGAGGAAAGGGTGCTGTGGGAGGGGGCCCAGCAGAAGATGAGACCATGGGGGATTCATTTAAAGCGCAGTGTCAGATCCTATAAATCTGCGGGGTTTTGCATATTTCCATATTTATATATGAAAATTTTGCGAGGTGGCTCAAAGGCAACTGAAATAAAAACAAGGCTGTCAGAGCTCGAAAACCACTGGCAAATCTCTAACAGACCATTTAATACAAATGTATGGGCTTGAAAAACCTCTGAGCTGGTCCCTGAGGGCACAGCAGCTCTGCTGGCCGGGAAGCTGTGGAGTGGAGGGACCTTTCAACCTGGCTCATGTCCCATGGGAGTGGGACATTGGGCTGCTGGCAGTTCCCTCGGGTACTTTCTTGCTGTCTTGTGTGTGCTGTGATGGTTTGGGAAAGGGCAGGGAGTTGATCTTCGTGGTTCTTGCTTGTGGTGCCCTAAAGCTGTGAGGGCTGCTGCTGGCAGAGCTGGAATGGGGCAGAGGAATGTTTTACACCCTGCAGGGGCTGTGCTTGTGTTCAGCCTTCCTGGTGGAGACCGACTCCTTCCCCTGTGCCCTTTTCCTTTCTGATCTTTGGTTATGGGCCAGAACAAGAATTCTCCAAACCACTGGTCTGCATCACCCTCGCTGACCTGCCTCTTCCTGAGTCTCTTCCCATGGATTAATTTAAAGGAGCATTGCAGAGATTTATGCTCCATGCCCAGGCGGGTGGAGGGGCACTCCAGGTTGGAAAACAAACTCCTTTTAGATTGCCATGCAATATCTTCATGCTGGTTTTTGAGTAACTCTAGGTGTAAAATGCAGGCGAACCCAATGGGAAGAAATGATGATGTCCAACTTCAGTTCAGAAGGCTGAATGATTTCTTTATTATAACTATGTTATAATACATTAATATACTATATAAAGGAAGATTCAAAAACTACATACCTACTTGTTCTAACTACTAAATCTAACTAACTAACAACTTGTAACCTTCCCGCGAGAGTCCAGACACAGGTGGATTGGATTGGCCATCAGGCTCAAACAATTCTCACCAAAATCCAATCAAGCAATCACCCCAGGTAAACAATTCTCCAAAGACATTCCACATAGGAAAAACAAAGAACAGAAATAGAAATTATTTTCTCTTTCTTTCTCTCTGTACAGCTCTATGAAAAATCTTGAGAGAGAAAGAAATGTGCTTAGCACAGTTTGTCCACCTTGTGGGTCTGTGCTCCTTGCTGTAGGACTGTCGGAACCCAAGGTGTCCCTCAGACACTCTTGGATGTTCTGGGCCCAGGGCAGAAGCCTCTGAGACCCTGGCAGGCGGCCAGGGACCCCTGTGGTCTTGAGCTTGACCCATAGAACAATTTACCAACCTTGCAGGAAGAACAAGAAATCACAAAAGTTTAGATATTATAATAGAAGTAGTCACAAAGTGAAAGGTAGGATTTTTGAGTGCTGTACAGGGGGGTTTTAGGCCTTGTACAGGGGGGTCTGAGTTTTGTACACGGGGGTCAGAGGTTCTAAGATGGAGGGATTTGGGCGTGCCCTGTCCTTCTTCTTTCTTCTTCCTATTCTCCATGTTCTTGGTGGTGTTGGCACTCACAGATTGGTTTAGAGTAGAAAGTCACTGTTCAACATAGGTAGTAGGCATTGGGAAAAAACTATAAACACCTAATACGTAATGTGTGATATAAAAGATGGCACCAGCCCCTCGGGGAGGGGAGACGGGGACAGCGAGAGACGGGGACAGCCAGAGACGGGGACAGACAGAGTCAGGGACAATGTCAGGGAGTCTGTGTGCCTTGAGATAATATGCAATAAACTGCCTTGAGACCGGACGACTGAAGACTACTGAGTCTTTCTTTGAAGGCACGGGTTGGAGGAGAGACTTTACCACCATCCGGAGTCACCCAAATCCGGGGAAGACTCCGGCATAGGACCTCAACCCTTTCTGGTCTCCCAGAGCAGCCCCAGATCCCAGTGTAGTGCATGGCCTCTCCCTTTATTCCAATAAAGTAAAAGGACTCCTCTGTCTCCTTTTTGGACATAAACCTCTGGTGCTTGTGGATTAATTTTCCTAACAACAGTGTTCTGTAACTCTCGGTCTGGCCTGAAGATTTTATAGAATCATAAAATAGTTTGGGGTGGAAGTGACCTTTGAAGTCCAATCCCCTGCCATGGACAGGGTTGCTCAAAGCCCCATCCAGCCTAGTCTTGAGTATTCCCAGGGATGGAGCATCCTCTGGGAGAACTCTGATTTCACCACCTTCATGGTAAAAATCGTGCAACAAACGTTTCTAAAGGGAAACTCCTGCTTTCCTGATGCAAGGACAAGAGCAAGCTCTGAGTCCTCTGTAATCCCCCCCCCACTTCAGCCCCAAGGCAGGAGCTGGAGGCCATGGACACCCTGTTTCATCTGCAGTCTCCAAATCAAAAGGAAATAATTAGTGAAGGACAAGAAAGCTGGGACAAAAACAAGCTGTCAAGAAGAAGAAGAAGGTGCTAATGTGTCTGTCATCCCTCTTCCCTGCTGGCCGGCCCCCAGAGGTGGGAGGCGGGCACTCCGTGTCTGATGGAGAGGAGGGAGGCTGTCGGTGCTCGCCTGCCAGCCTCAGCTGTCTCCAGACATCAGCTCTCCTCTCCTGAAGACTCGTCTTGCTCCCAGGCCACTTCCTTCTGCTGTCCCCCAAATTCCTGGGAGGGATTTTCTCCATGGACAGTTTGATGGCGATGGCCGCGACTTCCCTGCACAAGTGCTTCCAGCTCAGGTTTGATCCCCTGCCATCGATTTGTGTCCTACCAGTGCCCATTTCTCTTCATTACCCACAGACAGGTGTGTGGAATGAGCAGCTCACATGTTGGTGTCCGCAGTTATTAAGTTAAGCAAGACGAATCCCGGTGTCAGCGTTTCCCTCTTGGCTTTGCTTAGGGCTTTGCTCCTTCTCCTGCAGGGCTCCTCGTGGTGACTTTGGCACAGGGTGACATTCCTGGGAGTCTCGAAAGGTGCTGGATGTTTTCTGCCTGAGAAAATCGCTTCCCAGGTCATTGCTGTCACCTGTTGCCGGGCTGGGGGAAGAAGCAAGGCAAAAATCTAGGGGTATAAACATCTGGGGAGCTTTGCTTAAAGTTCTCCCCAAAGCTGTGGTCTCAAGGGTGGAGCTGTCACCTTCCGTCGCTTTGCTCCATCAGAGACTTTCTCCCACCTGGTGCCACCAGTGATGGGCATTACTGGAGGCTGGTGTTAAGGCTGGCCGTTAATATTTAGGGGGTTTTTGGAGGCTGGGACTCGCTAACTTTTAACCAAATTCTTACACTCGTCAGCCTCAGTGGTCCTGCTGCTTACAGGGGAAGCCTTGGCTTGCGCAAGGGAGAGTTTGCCTGGCCAAGCTTCCAACAGCTGGGAATGAGAGACCACCCACCCCAGCCTTCAACAAGACTTCTGTCCATCATTTCTGTGCAGGGCTAATGATTTCTGAGGAAAAAGGGGAATGAATCCCTGCCAGTCACAGTGGTCCAAAAAACCCCGTGAGGGTGCATAGTGCGGTGAGCAGTGTTTGCTCCAGAAAAGCAATTCAGTCCCTGGTCTGTTCTGGGGCTCCATGAGGTTTAGGACAGCATTTCTCATCTCTCTGTAGGGTTTGTTCCCAAGTCCTGCTGCCTCACTAACGGCAGGCTCCTGCCATGCCCTGCAGCACCCATCCCTTTTTCCCTCTACCTGGCATTAGAGGGCAGTCAAAGGAAACCTTCCTCGCCCTCCTGCTCCCCCGGCTCTGCGGGCTGCCAGCCAGCACCCGCACCCACCCGGGGGGCACAGGGCTGACCTCCAAGCAGGACCCTTTGCCTTGCCCTCACCCTCTTGTTTTGGGCTCCTGCCCGTGTTTCACCGGTGCAAGCCGCTCGTGGTTTTGTGTCTGACATTTGGGCTAGAGCATCTGCAACCCTGCTGAATCCTGGGCACGATTTCTTCCCTGCCTCGCCCTCCGTCTCCCGCTAATTGACATCCCTGAATCTTGTCTCGGTTTGACAAATCAGGCTACTTACTCTAAGTGATGACATGGATAAATATTGCAGGCATTCGTTCTACGTCTGGGTACCCTGATAATAAAAGCTATCAGAATCTCTTCCCCCTGCCCGTGCATAGCAATTACTACCCAAGGGTTCACTCCTCCATCACCGGAGCGGGATGTGGAATTGTGTCTGTGACAGCAAGATTTCCCACTTGCACCGGTGGTTTTGGGCCATAAAGCAGCCATTTTTTTTTTTTTTTTTTTTTTTTTTTTTTTTTTAGACAATTCAGCAGCAGTGTGGTGAGACTGTGCAAGCTGTGGGTTCGGAGTGGGGGATCTCACAGGAGCCCTTTGGCTCACAAAATTCCAGGTACCTGTGCCCACTTGGATGGGTCCGGGTGTCTGGAGTGGCCACGGTGGGTGCCACTGCGGGTCGAGGGTGTGGTTTTGACTCACGAGTGCTGTCCCTGTGCCTTCCTCGAGCCAGCCCCCATCCAGGCTCTGCTCCTCATCTTCACTGGCACGTTGGTGGCTCTCCTGGGTTGAGGCTGTCAAATTGCAGGGTATTATTTTTAGCCTGGTTTCCCGAGGAAAAGCAGCTTATGTGATTGTACTGTCTGTCAGTGCCTTTCCTCCCACCAGCCTCCCCTTAACAAGTTTTGAACCCCCTGTCAAATTTTCCTGGAGGGATGGAGAGCTCCAAGACGTGACGTTCCTGCACGTTTCCCTGCAAATTAGCAGCTGGGGCCAACTTCCTCAGGAGGGGATGAGGCTGGGTGGCAGCACCCAGGGACAGGAGGAGATGCCGGGGAAGGTGCGAGGTGAGAGGCTGGGAACGGTCTCCTCTGAAGGTTTAATATCTCAAACACAGATATTAAGCACTCCTGCCTTAATTAAAGTTAATTTCTGGGAGAGGCGTTTCATTACCAAAGGTTTCTCCAGCTCAGGCGTGTCCACGCCATCTGCTCGGAGCCGGCGGTGGCAAAGCCCTCGACCCCGCCGGCTGCGAGGACCGGCCCTTCCTGGGAAAAGGGAGCTCCAAAGCCTCTCTTTTCTCCCTCCCTGCCTCTCAGTCTGGGCCACTACTGACAGGAATTTATTAATATTTTTAAGAGCCAAGTGCTGCTGCGGGCAGGGGAAGGCAGAGTTTCGTCTCCCATGATTTTGCTCAGTGTGGGTTCTCCGGTGGCTCGCAGAGAGGTTGGGGTTGGTTCTTCCCCTTTCTCCAGCAATTTTTTTTTTTCCCTTAAGCTTTCAGGAACGTAAGAGTTTGTGATTTCTACCCTGTGTCAAAACTGGGTGAAAGTTATGAAATGGTGGCTGAGATGGTCACACACACCCAGGAGCTCCCATTTCTTTGGGAACTGCTCTTAATGAGAGACAGCTCCTATTAATGCTGGCTTACTTTTTAGTCGAGGTCTTTGCTGGGAATGGAATTTTTATGGGAAATCTTAAACCAAACAATGATGCTAATAAGCTGTAATCAAAACCAGGGAGGGAAGGGACCTGCTTCTTTCTCATCCCACAGTCCTCCCCGAGGTTTCAGAAGGAGGGCTTTTCCTACAGCAAGAGAAAACCAAGATACATTTTTTTTTCTTTTCTTTTTAATCAGAAGGTGAGAGTGAAACTCCCAGAATTGGTTTATGGCTTGGGCCTCACTGGGAATGTTGGAGAGAGAGAGGTACAATCCCTGCTTTGAAGGGCTTGAATCTGAGCCATCTGCATCCCTGGCCAGTGCCCAACATACCAGGTTATTTGTGCTCTGTGAAGCTTTATTTCTCTTATTTTCTTCTTTCTTTCTTTCTTTTATTTCATTGTTTTTTTGTGTTGTTTTTTAAATCACTGAAAACTCCATGATGATGCTGAAAAATCTCTGGCCTGGTAAATAAATGTGTCATTTGAAATGGCTTTTTCCTCCCCTCTGTGTGAGATTTTGGGTTTGGCAAGTTGACATCCTCTGACTAAAAACCATTTTGTCTCAATTTCTGGCCGTTCTTACTCACAGTGAGTGGGTTTTGCCCATAAAGACAGAAGTTGCTGGGTAAAGCTGAGTAATTATCTGTTTAGAGGCCTTTGCTGCTTGTCTTCCCTTCCCTCAAGCAGCCACCTGAAGAGGATTATTGTCACATATTTTGATGTAGAACCTGAATCTGTCTCCTGGTTGACTCAGGAGAAATCCAAATGCACTTACAACAAGCCCAAGATTCCTCGTGAAATGTTGAGCTGCTTAAAGAAGGCTTTAAAAGAAAAAAACCCCTTTATTAAGAAAAAATAGAAGGAAAAGCCATTTTTCTCACTTTATGAGATGATGGATTTTTTTTTTCTGTGTGCAATATTTAGATAAAAGGGGTTGAACTTCTAATTACATTACCTAAGGAGGCTTAATAATGTTTGCCCAAAGTATCTGGTTGTGAAAATTCACCGGAGTCAATTCAGTTTAATTTCTGTTGAAATCCCTTTGCTTCATCCCTTCCTGCTTTCCAGGGGCTGTCTGAGGGTGGGAAATCCTTGGGTTTGGGTTCCAACAGAGACAATCTTGTGTTTGAAGAGGGCTGGAGAAGACCTGGGTTTGGAGATGCTGCGCTGGGGGACCTCCTGTGCTGGCCAGTCAGACCAATTTATATTCCAGCTGTTCCTCAGCCTTTTGTGTTTCGGAGGTAGCAGTTTTCTTTCTCTCTCCTGGAAATATTTTGAGTTGTAGATGCCTTTTTGTCATCAGGGCCCCCTGATGTGTTGTAGGACAAGCTCAACCACACATGTGGGGCTTCTCCGCTGACTTTGGCACCCTTGCCACTGATCTTTTAAACCTGCCTGGGATTTTGTCCCGTTGAATGTCATTCCACATCCGTCAGTCTGGTGCTCAAAGGCTTCATTTCCTTCCAAATGATGCCAAAACTCCTTGTTTTGCCTTGTTTTGCCTCCAGAGTGGTGAGTTTGATGATTGTTGGTCCCCCGTTGTTAAGGAAGTGTTGAATGTGAGTGGTGACTGAACAGCCTGCTCAGCAAAATCTCTCCAGGCTGCCTCCTTTTTTGGTATTATCTATTATAATATATATTTTTTTTTTTTAGGCAAAGCATTTCTTTGATTCATAATTCTTATCGTAATGTTCCCCTCCTACAGTTTAACTAATCATTTGCCCATGTGGCAAAATATCAGATGCTTTTCTGAAGTCCAGATGGTCAAGCTCTCTCACAAAAGACAAAGATTGGCTTTTGTCTGGGAAAAAAAAAAAACAAAAAACAACAACTGTTATCTCCTAGAAAAATATATTTACCAGGCTCGCCTGACTGAATCCATCTGCGTGAAATTTGGTTGGTTTTACCCATTTTCTTAGATTTTTGCTTTGGGGCTGCTTCTCAAGCAGAGCTGCTGCTCAGACCAACCTGTGGCTGCCTGAACTTCACCCTCCCACCCCAGTCTTAAATATTCCCTCATCTTTAGTCTTACACCCTCCTTCCCTTCTGCTCCTTCTTGCTAGATTAGCTTAAAATAATCTGTGGAGAAAGGAGTCCCTGGGAAGCCAGGCAGTGGCACTGAAGTGATTATTTCCACCACAGTAAAAGGTTGAAAACTGGTTACAATTATCACTCCCGGTTTTACACGCTAACAGGATTTGCCTTTGGGGGATTAAGTTAACTATTCTGTCACGCAGGTGAGTGTTTTGTTTTGCTCCTCTGAACCAGCCTTTCTCAGGCTGTCAGCGAGAGGAAGATAAAGGATGAGTCCTCCGCCGTGTCCCGCTTTACAAAGCCCCGACCGCGGCTCAAGACTCGCTTTGTCTCCGCAGCTGAGAGAGAGATTAATTTAGGCTTGTTTCAAGGTCATCTCAGGTGCATCTTTTCGTGGAATGCGCTTGCACTGCTGGAGAAGTGTGGATCCTTTTAAAATTCTTCTAGGCTGTGGATCAAGGGGAAGTGGGGGGAAATAAGCTCTGATGTTTCAAGAAAATATAAATAAAGAGACTCGATCCAGACGCTCTGTGTGGTATGGGGAGGGTGAAGCTTTCAGGCTGTCACTGCATGGATTCCCAAGCTGAGGGCAAAGAGTTGCTCCAGCCAGAATTTCCACTTAGTTTTTCATTTTGACAGAAAATATCAGGGTAATTGACTATTTTTTTTTTTTTGTGGTGAACCCATTCCAGCGAGTTCTTGTGACTCCTTGTGAATGTCAGCTCCTGAGCTTTGAGTGGCAACTGGGTTCCACTGGGTAGAAACTGCCCAAAATGGGACCAAACCAGGGCCTTAAAGGAAAAGTTGCACCAGGGGAGGTTTAGATTGGCAAGATTTCTTCACATAAAGGGTGGTCAGGCATTGGAGCAGGCTGCCCAGGGAAGTGGTGGAGTCACCATCCTTGGAAGCACTGGAAAAATGTGGGTTTATGGCACTTGAGAGCAAGGTGGTGCTGCTGGGTTGATGGCTGTACTCGCTGACCTTAGAGGCCTTGCCCAGCCTTGGTGATTCTCTGGAAGAGCGAAACATCAGACTGGTTGTGATTTTGGGGAGGAATGACCATTTTTGCTGTAGCAAAGCTTTCAACAGTGATGGGAGATCGAGTGGATACAGCCAGTGAGCGGCACAACAAATGGCAGTGGGAGAGTTTTTTCCCTCCACTGAGAAACTCAGGTCTACTTCCATGCCTGAACTGCGCAAAGTAGGGGGTTTAAGTTTTGCATTGCTGCAGTTTTCTTTGAGAAGATAAGGACCTTGCAATTCTTGAGGAGTTGTGTTCTTCAGATGTTCATTCCTCCCCGAGTCAGGATTCCTTTAAACACCCCTGGGTAGCCATCCCTCCTACCCCTTTAACAGCTGCCTTCAGAGAGGAAGGACCAGAAACTGCTTTTCTGTTGACTTTATGGGGAAGCTGCAGCTTTAGGAGATGATTAGAATGAAACAAATCCCTGGTGAATTAATTGAAAGGGTCAATGTCTGTAGTTAATCAGTTAAAACTGCCTATGGCTACCCAGCTGTGTCTTTCATGTCAGCAAGATCTCCATCTAAGATGGATTTCTTTGGTGGTTTTTTGGGGGACACATGGACACTTATGCTTTGACATTTGTCTCAGGCATAGCTTTGCCTCTCTTCCTCCTTGCTGGATTTTTTTTTCCCCCCTCCTAGTGAGATGTAGATTGGAATAACTTGACTTAATGACACTTTTTCAGCCCTGATTTTGGTGGTGACAGTTATTAACAGTTCCACGATAAGAAACAGGTGTTTCAGCATGGTCCATCAGGCAGAAGAAGAACAATGCCTCCCCAATGTCATTGTTCATGATGTATTCAGTGACTGCTGGCTTTTTTTTTTTTTTTTTTTTTTTTTTTTTTTTTTTAATGAAGATTTTATTCAACCTCATAGGTAGCATTTACTATTTAGTATGCAGGCTTTGGGCAAGCTAGTGGAGTGGAAAAGCTTTTAATTTCTTTTTAATGCAAACATGGATCTTGCAAGACCTTGTCGAGTGATTGGAACGGGCTCAGGCTCTTGCTTATGTTCTCTCAGCATCACTTGGTGGTCCCCTGCAAGGAAATCCTGTGTATTTCTCATGAGATTTGTGGTTCAAGGGGCAGCTCCAAGCCTGAAGGGATCAGGGAGACTCTCCTGGCTACTCCTGTTTTGTAACAAGGAGCCACACCTGAGATGATTTGGGCAGAAAACATCATTAGTATAATAGGGGCATTGCAACAGCTCCTGGGCTCTGCTGCCACTTCCCAGGCTTTCCCATGGACGGCTGGGTGAGGAGCAATGTTTTGGAGTACAAAGCTGTCAGATATCCCGGGTAGTTTTTGTTCTGATGAGCTGTGAACATGGGTCACTGCCCTGCTGGGATTGCTGGTCGTTTGCTCTGGGCCATGAGGGGAGGGCAGCTCTCCGTGCAGCTGGATCCCAGGGCGTGCTGTGCAGGTCTCACCTTCCCCTCTGTGTCCCTGGGGCTCAGAGGGAAAGGGATGAATATGGGGCACAGCAACCACGCCAGCCTTTTCCCATCCTGTGCCAGAGTCACTCCCAGAAGGAGCTGGCATCTCTGTGGATCGCTGGGACTGGCTCTCTGGACACCTGGGAGGTGCTGGAGTGGATGTTGTTTGATATCCCTTCAGGGAGAACTTCCTGCATCCTGAGGAAACTCCCCAGGTGATGGGAAGAGACAGAGCTGTCAGTGCTTGGACTGCAGCCTGAGGGATGCAGCAATGGGCATCTTCTCCTCGTCCTCCAGGGATGGAGGATCCAGCTTTCCCTGGATTGCAGGGCCCTGCCTGGCTGGCCTTGCTGGAGCAGCTCTTGAACACAGGGCTGGGACACCCGTAGCCTCTCACAGCTTTATTTCGTACCACAGCCTATGGATTTGTCCACTGCCGTTGACTTTTGATATCACAAAGGGGTGGATCAGTGCAAGGCCCATCAGGGGTGCTCAACAGGTCCCCTTGGCCTCCTGAGCCACCCAGTCCTGCTGCTTCGGTGAAGAAGGAGAAAGAAGGATTAATTTGTGATAAATGAAGCATTTGTTTCCACTTCAATGTTGTTTGATCTCCACAGTCTTCATTCCTCTGGTGACAGGCAGCTCTGTGTTACCCATCACAGGGCTTTAACAGCCCCCACAGAGCCATGCTCAGCTAATGCATCCCTGCCACAGGCAGGGCTCCCCATTATTACCTTCTTTCCAAAAAAAATAATAATCATAAAAAAAAAAATCCTCTCTCCTGTGGTGGCTTTTCACAGCAATTTCTCCAAATGAAACAATTAATGAACATTAAACATCCTTTTTCTGGGAAGGCAGCAATCAGGAGAGAAGATGGAGTATCCCTTTAAAATCTCCCTGTACACATGAACATGCACACGGAGCCCCTTCAAGGCTGAGAAGAATTGGAAGTGATGGTTACCAGTATAATATTTAAATGAGTGTTAATTACCATAAACCGTTTGGATTTTAATGTCTCCTTCTGTACAGTATGTAAATCAGGGCTGGAATGGGCTTGTGTGCATGCAGCGGGCGTTGTGGATGGAAGGAATGTTCTCCAGGACTGGGGTCTGGCCACCTGGATCTGGCCACCATCCCAGCTCACAGGAGCAGTGGGGATGAGCACTGGCCATTCTGGGGAAGGTTTCCCCTCTCATCTTCAGGGACAGCCCTGCCCTGAGGATGAATTGTTCTCCTGTCTCACCCCGCTCCCTGCCCCGAGGCTTCCCCAGGAGGATGCTGAACAGCTCGGGTTTGGATCTGCACGGAGGGATGTCTCTGACAGCCTGCTGTAGCCCTTTTTATTGGGCACTAAGGGTTTTTATGGGGTTTTCAGCATCCAGAGTTGATTCTGTGGTTTGCTGTAGCTGCATCCACACCCTTCACTTCCCATCCTGCCTCCATCCAGCCTGGCCTGCAACCCCGAGCAGAGGGGAAAGGGACTTTGCACGAAGCTGGTGGAGACCAGTAGAACTTCAGGCACCCCAATACCTGCCCAGCCCCCTTCTTGTCCTTCCTCTTTGCCCCCCTCTCCCTCCGTGGGGACCTTGTTTGCCTTGCAAAGTGGTCTCATTATAAATGCATCAACCTCTGCCGGTCTCACACGCGCAGCCTTCATTTAGCCCTCCAAGCTCAATTACATCTCAGGATGTCTTGAGGTAATTAAGTAATATTAGAACGTTTTCTTTTCTATTTTTTTCCCCCTTCCCTAATGCAGTTTTCAAAGCACAAACCTTGGCTCTCACCCACTGGAGCCCACTTCTCAGAGCCTCTGAGCTCTCCCTAATGCACCTCGCCACGAAGGCAGGCTAATTACATTTCTGAAGGATGTCATTAGTGTCGTGTTCCTGCTGGGTTTGAGGGCTGGGAACGCTCCCTGAGGGGTCTTTCAGCTTCACCATGCTCAGTGCCACCAGTGAGGGGCGGCTGGGCTCGGAGGGGAGCTCAGCCAGCAAAGCTGCCTTGCTCTGGGCTTTGTTGTGAGCAATCCTTCTGATGCCTGGTGGAGGCTGGCCCAGAACAGAGCCAGACAGAGCTAAAGAATAAAGCAGGGATTTATTAAAAGGATCTCCTCCATGGATCCACCTTGGGCAGCACAAGAGCCCAGCCAGGGCTGCACCCAAGATGAACCAAAATGTTCCCAAAATGCACGAGCGCTCCCGGGGGCTCTCACTTTGATCAGTTCTGCTCCATTTGCACATTGGAGTTCATTGTCCAATTCCAGCTCCACCCCATGCAGTCCCATCCTGCTTGTTTTTCTCTCCTCAGCCCACGTTGTTTATGCTCTTGGGCCTGAGATTTGGCTCATTTGTCCTTGGTCCCCAGCTGGAGAAGGAATTGTTTTGTCTCCCTGCTCTATGAAGAGAGCTCAGCATCCCTTAATGTGAAGCTCAGAACCGCACACTAAAGCAGCACAGAATGTGAAAAACATAAAAGCTAAAACCTGAGGCATCACTCCTCCTTGGATGTGTTGCATCCTTCAGCTCATCCTGGTTTACAAATATGAGCTGATTAAGCCTCTCAGAGCTCCTGTGAGATAAGTAATTGCTCCTCTAATGGTTGGTATTATATCCACTCTCATCTCCAAGCCGTGGACAGTCCAAAAGGAACAAGGAGGAAAATCCTGAGCATGCAAAGAAGATCAGTGATGCTTTTGGTTTACCTGACCATCTCACCTGCTGGCTGGTGGCCAGAAATCTGGAGCTACCTGTGGGAGCCCCGACTACTGAGAATTTTAGATTTTCTGTGCTGACAGGCACTGACCCCCAAGAGAAAACTGCATTTGACCTGAGGCTGTAGAAAAAGCTTCCAAAATGGAATGATAGAACTGAGATTAAAAGTGTGTAGTTTAAATGAAAAGTGTGTAATATCACATAATAGAAAATGTAGAGTTTTAAGTTTTAGAATAGAATATAAAACAAAATAAAAGTTTTAGAGCAGAGACTAATGATGCTTTTTCATAAGAAGTAGTTACCCTAACAGGCACCTCTGGCACTGCTTGTGGAGCCCACGGTCCATACACCTCCCTCTTTTATCTGTGTAAACCCCCATGAGCTCTTCTGGATTCAGTGGAGGCTCCCCAGAGGCTTCCCCAGAGGGAAGAGAAACAAAAATTTGTCTGTTTGGGGAGCCCATTGTTTGTATCAGGGATGGGATGCTGGTTCCCAAGGAAACCAAAAGGAAATGATGGTCACACCTTATTATCTTTCTTTCTCTCCCTAGGCAGTTACAAGGACAATGTTCTACTCTTAGACTACCACAGCTCTCCTGGCTGGCCCAGTGCAAGGTGGCCACAGGCCTCCCACAGGTGAGTGCTGCTTTCAGGGGGTGTTAGAGGCTCATAAGAAGAGGCCACGTGTAATTCACAGTAAAAATTGCCATGGAAATTCCCTCTCGTGTTGTGCTCAGTTACATTCTGTTGTCCTGGAGAGATGCATTAGCTCTGTCAGTGAGGCTGGAGCTCGCTGCCTCTGGAAAAGATGGATTATCCCAGGTAGCCCCTACCCCTCTGGGGAGCCTGATGCCCCCCTCTACCTGCCTGGCTTTTTGGGGCACTCCAGAAGCATTAGGGGTGAGGATACTGCTGCCATGTCCCTGGCTCACTGCTAATCCAAGTGGGATAGTAAGGTAGGCTAATATTGGAGACCTTAGAATCTGGGTGGAAAGAAGGGTGCATTTCAGTCCAGGATATCTCACACATTCTTTTGGTTTTGATTATTTTTTTTCCCCCTTGCAAATGGATTTTTTGGTTTTTTTTTTTCATTTGGCCCAAACAATGAGCAGGAACCAAAAGGAAGTAAAATCTTTATATCACATAAAGATGGATTGCCAAGTTTTTGTAAAGACCTGTGTTGTGGGAAAAAAAAAAAAAACACTCAAGGATGGGTTGGGCACAACCTGGGCACAGCAGATGCAGCTTTTTCAGGTCACACTGGGCTTGGTGGCACTCTCTGATTTGTGCCCATCTGGTGGCACCTGCTTTGGAAGCATCGCACTGGAGACAAATTTTCTGGAGCTGTCTTTATCCTTGGGCTTTATCCTTTGCTACAGCCTCCTGGGTTTTAGGGAAGCCTGGATCTGAGAGGCCTCTGTGCAGGGATGGATGGGCAGACTGGCTTTTCCCTTTCGTGCACTGGGGTGAAATTAAAGGGATTTTAGGAAAAAAAGCTAAGCTGCCCTGGGAAAAGTTGTACCCAAAAGCTGATTGTCCAAGGTGTGGGAATCCCAGGCTTTCCCACTGCTCTGGCCAAGCTGCCAGCTTGCTTTTGTCTGGAAAGAGAGATGGACATTAATTGAGAGCTTCTGTTTATTTTAGGGGGCAAAAGTAGGATCTGGGCTGTGAGGCACCTGCAAAAGGGAACTGCTGCATGCAGGGGTGGACTGGAGCAACCACCTGGAGGTGGGGGACCAGCCTGTGTCCCAAAAATCAGGGGAGGCTGGAGAGAAACACAGCCAGGAGAGTAGTCCAGGTGAAAGGAGAAGTGACTCACACAGAATTTGGGGAGGGGAGAAAGCTGTCTGGAAGGCAGGAGAGTCCTAAACCAGTTTATTTCTGTACACTGTGATGTTCTCAGGAATCTGTTCCGGCTCTGACCAGTCCCATCTGTGATGAGCTGGCAAGGTTTTTATGTAGGTCCAAAGTGACATCAAATCCTCTATTTTGTGCTTGCTGGTAGCTGTGTGATTCAGAAGCTTTCCTGCTGAAGGCAGAGTCCTGGCAGTGCCCAGCAGCAAAGGGACAGGAGGCAGGAGCTGGAAGCCTGCAGCTGATCCAGCCATTCCTGGTGTAATGGTGCTTATCCAAAGGAGTGCTGGGACTATGAACACCACATTTTGGCTGTGTGAGGGAGAGCCAAACGTTTTAAAGGCTCCTGCCGCCTTTAATCAGCAGCAGGCCAGGGCTGTGTGTGTTCCCACACGTGTCCCAGGTCGGGAACCACAGCCTGTGGTGGCTGCAGGGGTCCTGGGGGCATGGTGAGGCTTCCCAGCAGGAGAAGCAGCACATCACCTAACGCCGAGGCAGGAAAAGTTCAGGATAAAGAAGAAACTTCTCCGATCCTATTTAGACCGCTCGAGGTTGCCTGTGCTGTAATGACACATTCTGCAGATTACAGAACCCAGTAATTACAGCTAATAAGTCCAAGATGTGTAATTACCCTGAAGCACTTGGAGCTGGAAGGCAGAGTTAAGCACGGCTGTTACACACTTGTTAGGTGATCCGTGGCTTTCCTTGCTCCCCTTGTGAAATCCAGGAGCAGCAGAAAGTGTAGCTGCTCTTTTCCCCATCCTCCTCAGTGTTGGGTGGAGGGGAAAAGCCAGCTCTTTTTCCTGCTTCCATTCCCCAGCTCCAAAATCCCGTTCCTTTTCTATAAGAGAGACAATTCCTGCTTGGATTTTCAGATCTGGAGTGGGAGGCTCTTGAGGGGAGGTTGTGTTTATTTTTTCTTCCCACCGCTTTGCTTCCCTTTCCAATTAAAGCAGCTCTTTTGTCAGCCCCTGAATTTCTTCCCACCCTCCAGTTTTCCCAGAGAGGCTTCTTTACAATTTCTGCCTCTAATCAATACACAATTTATATGCAATAACTTTGCCCAGAGAATAGGGAAGCAGCGATCAGCGTTTCTCCTGCAGATCCGGCCTGCTGGAGCTGCTGACTGAAGGTCAATGCAGGCTTGACTGTGACTGATTTTTACTGTCTTTGGGCAACCCAGCAGCAAAATGCAAGCTTTGGAAAACCTCAGCTCCATGCAGGCCATAATGGTTAGCGCTGTGCAACCTGCCAAGCACGCTGTGAAGCTGGATCCCTTGGAAAAGCTCCCTTGTAATGCTCCTGCAGCCCTTTCTGAAGGAAGAAGGGCACCCCATGGCTCCCTGGGACATGGATATCCTGACAGGGGCTATTTTCCCCAGACAGTGGGTGCTCTGATGGCAGGTGAGGCTGGAGCCTGCTCAGGGAGCGAGGGGGAGCTCCATTAGGGGCGCTGGGGATGGCAAGACAATTCCAGAGAGAAAACCTCGTGCTGAGGGAGCGGCACCTCGTTTAACCTTCCTCCCAGCTGGGCTCGTGCTCCTCTGTCTCCTGTCACTTGAGATCCTGCTGCCACCTCTTCACATCCCTCTGGCAGCACTGTTCCCTCTCGAATCCCACCAGGATGGACAGAGAGCCGGAGGGCAGGAGCAGATATGAGCAAGGACCCAAGAAGAAGTCTCAGTCCTCCACGAAACGTGGGGGATGGATGTCACCATCTGTGGCTGCTCACACCCTAACCCTCCCACGGGCCTTGCCAGGGAAGAGAGGATATATCCATGGGGAATGGGCACTTTTGGGTGTCCCACGGTGTCTCACAGTGGTGGGATCGGTCAGGGATGCTCCAGCTGACACGCTTAACAAGCAGGGAGGTGCAGCCTCGCAGTCATTTGGTGTCTTATTAATCACATTTAATGTGTAGTTTGCTTTGGCGTTGATCATTTTAAAATTCCCTGTCGGAAAGGTTACCTGGATAATTACAGGTATAAATCTCAGGGACGTTCTTGCCAAACAAATGGAGCGTCTCTGCTCAGGCCAGGGATGGACTCAAAGAAGCCATCAAAAGGGTGTGGAATGATGGAGCAGGAAATCTCCAGCAAGCTGAGAAGAGCTGAGTAGCTCTGGAGATAAATGAGGCATTTGGGTGGTTGGGAAGAGTTCCTGCAGTTGTCCCTTATTTTAGAAAAGCAGGAGCTGGTGGTGGTGGTGTTGCTCAACGATGTCTTGAGCATGATGGGATCCAGATTTGGGAGAGCACCACACAGTGTGTAAAGGATGCCAGGAACAGGGGTGGATTAGGCTGAGGTCATGAGGTGCCTCTTCCTGAAGGGTCTCAGGTATGGCTGAGGAAGTCGCAGGTGACCTGTTAATGAAGCAGAAGTGCTGATGAAAATCCTTGGCTAGCAGCAAAAAGCTTCAGTCGTTTTAGCCACTGGCTGGAAAATCCATGTTATTTGGTTCTGTCAGTGAAGGAAATGGAGTTGGACCTGCCTGATTGTGTTGGGTTTTCTTATATTTGAAGTGAAAAGCTACCAGAGCATCATTAAGTTCACATGTACCCCTAGAAACCAGGGAATGGCCTCTCCTCTGCAGCTCAGCATTGTAAAACCAACCTCACACCCTTCCTTCTCTTCAAATTGTGGCTGTCTCCTGACCAGAGCAGGTCTCAGATGGAGACATTCACCCTTCTTCACATCCTCTGTCTCCTGAAGGCCATGTTTACCCACCTCCCCCCTTTCTGGAGAGGATGAGGCGAGTACTTGGAAAGAGAGGTGCTGATTTGGGCTTCTGGTCTGTGCCTGTGCTCGACACTCAGAAGGATTAGTCATGGTTCACACTGTCATAATAATTTAAGGTGCAATGACAACAGTATTTTAGAAGTCAAATATTCTGTTTTGGAAGTATTAGAAATAAGAAGAAATATTAAAGCCTTCAGTGTTTTGGATTGCTTATAGCAGCAGGATGTGTTAATTACAAAGCAAGAAACCCAGGCTGGGACAGGGGCCCCAGTGCCCAGAGCTTACATTATGAATAGCAAGAACAGCACACGCGACATCCTCTTGATGGAACCAAGGCAAACAGCTAAAAACACTTAAAATACTCATCTGAAACCACCCCCACGTCTCTGTGGTACCCCAGCCCTCTCTAAAAGCACTGCCTGGCTTTTGTCTCTTATACTTACGTTAGCTGCTTCCAACTTTCTCATCAGCCTCATCTATAAATTCAGACTGTTCTTAAATAAGACTGGTGCCACACAAAACCACTTCTCCCATCCCCGTGTGCTGTCTAACGATTATTCCCTTATCCCTTTATACAGCTGAATCAAGCCTGACACTTAAAGCACTCCCTTAGGGAAGTTATTGAATTTAACAGGGCTGAAACCAACAGGGTTCTAGAGAAATGCTCTAAAAACCTGGGCAAGATAATATCCTTCCCATAAGTTTCTGAACCACCCTATAAAATTCTATGGCAAGAATGAACTTCCACAGGATTTTTTTTTTTTGCCCAGAAAGGCTAATTATGAGTAAATAGACCTCGGTGCTTTATTGCCGACCCCCAAAAATGCAGTGGATGCTGCTATGCTGCTGCTTCTTTCCCAGGCAGAAGGATGTTTTGGCTCTGCTCCGCAGCAATTCGTCCTCATTTCGATCCCACGTGGAATTTTGTCTATTCCAGATCTGCGGTGTAAAGTTCTGCCATGAATTTCTCCTCAGCTGGCTTTTCCCTGTGAGTCCCCTGCTTTTCCATGGCACCAACAGTTCTGGCTGCTTGGCCATATCTTCCCTCCCCAACCCACCCCCCTTTTTTTTTTTTCTTTTGGACTTCTGAAGGAAGCTGAGCTTATTCATTCCAGCTTGAGTGAGAGAGAGTGGATGGGAGAGGAGAGGCAGAGGGAATATAAGGAACCCTGGCACAGAACCAGGGCAAAGATAATTCTCCAAACTTTTCCAATCTTTCTCTAGTCTTCCCGAAACCCCCAACATCCCGGCTTAGCCCCTCAGCTCTCAGGAAAAGATGTTTTCCGTGGGACAAGCGGGATTATGGAGTACCCAAAGTGTTGATGCTTCAAGGGATTTTGTATTACCTTGGCTGATAATTCTCCCAGGAGCCTGTGCAAATATTCTCATGAATGAAAACTCCTTCTCTGGTATTTGCAATTCCTTTTATTCACGCTGACTTTTCCTTGCTGAGATTGCTCCCACAAAGGGCGAATAAATATTCAAAGTGCTCATGCCTGAAATGCTCCTGCCAGTGTTAGGAAACATTCTTTTTATTCTTTTTCTTGCTGCATTCAAATAATTTCAATTGATGAACCTTAAAAGAAACTCCTGTGTGGAAGGGGAGGGTGACTCAGTAAGGGTAGAGAAGGATCACATGGTGGCATTAATGTCATTACCTATTCACCAAAGGGAAAGAAACCCTGGCAGTGGCTGGGGACATCTGGATATTAATTGAGAAGCTGAAATGAGTTCATTTAACACTCCTTGCACAGACAATAAATGTTTCATCCCATTGGCTTGTTTGTATGCAGGTTTTGTTTTGCCCTCTTTAATAAATTGGGGGGGTGTGGGGGGGAGAGGGGTGAAAGCAGCTGCCAAAATACACTCTGTAAATCATTCCACTGGCTGTGTTCCCTGTTTTGGGGCAGGGGATATTTGGACATGGGGTTCAGGCTGTGCCTCCCTCTCTCTGAGGTGTGCTTTAACTCATGATGTGGTCAGAGGTGACATTGTGTTCTTCTTGGGACAGGGTAGGAAAAAGGCTGGAAAGGAGCTGTGAAATCGTGGCCTGGCACAGCTGAAGGACCCGAGGGGCTCCTTGCATCAGCTGTACTAAAGCATCTCCAGTTCAGTCCCACGTTTCCTCTCCCAGTGCCTTGAACTGGGAAGAGCAGAACTGGCTGAGGAGACCCAGCAGTTGTCTCAAAACGGCAGCATCAGTCTTCATCCTTTTTATCCTGGTGGGGCTGCCCAAAACCTCCTGCCCAACCCGTGTCGCTGTTTCTTGGCACCCCCCCCTGCAAACGACACCAGGCACAGCTGCCTGAAACATCTCAACACAAGAGCCAAGGAAATATTCCCTGCATGGAAAATAGTATGGCTTTTTCTTCTTGAAGTCATAGATAGAAAGTCAGCTCCACTTGTTGCTGATTTTAAAATTACTTTTACTCAACGTGTCCTTGCCTGATGGATCCTGGACTGAAAGAGGGGACAGACATGTCTTGGAGTGTGAAGCTGTTGGTCTTTGAAGTAACTCCCATTCTCTGGGGCGCTCAAAATAAATCTCCCTCTGCAGGGAGGATTCTCTGGGGCACTCAAAATAAATCTCCCTCTCCTAGGCTGCACCTGGATGATGGGAGACATGACCTGCACCAGGGCTGGACCATTTACCAAGCGAATGGAAAACAGGGATGGAAAGGAGGGTCCAACACCTCGTGTGCAGCTGGATCCTGGCTCTGCTCATCAGAGACCACCAGAATGCCCTGTGGCTCTCCATCCAGGGGCAGCAGGTGGGTGTTTTGGGGCTGGGCAGCAGGAATGGGACAGCTGGTGGTGGCAGGCAGCACACAGCCCTCAGCTGGAGTGTCCTTCCTGCCCCTCGTCACTCCTGGCCCCGGGAAACTGCTGGGTTATGGCAGGAACAGGAGAAATGGCAGCCTGGTAAGTGCTGAAGAGAACATCTGAGTGACCTGGGGTGATGTTCCCAGGTGTGGCCACGCCGTTTGCTCATTCCTGCCTACCCAGAACTCCAAAGTCCAACCTCAACCATCAGTATTTTGTGTTTCCAAGGCAACCCCAGCTTTAACAGCCTTCATAATGACATCATTTGGTTGAAATGAGCATGCATGATCTTTTGATTACCACTGGAAATATAAATTAGGTTACTCTCCCCATCCCCAGCCACTTGAAAAATAAATGCATTGGAGGGAGGGGTAGGGGAAAAAAAAACCTCAGAAGAGGGTAAATGGAAAAATCAATTTTTACATTAATGGAGTCCTCGTTCAGCATTTCTTCTCTTTATAGATTTAGATAACAGTGATATCTTCGTTTCACAGAGCAAAGAAATTAATTACTTACTAATGGTGCAATTCAGAAATTAATTTATGTTGTCCATTTAAATGTGTCATTATTAATCAATTTAAAGGAAGAGGCCTGTAAGCCAGCACCATCTGAACTGACTTATGTTGCCAGAGGAGTCTCCCTGCCCCTTCCTTTCTAGAAAACACATAATTCCTGCTACCTGTGAGTTGTACCTCGAGCTGCTCTGGCATCCCTGATAGAACAAAAAAAAGGGAATTCCTCAGGCCTGATAGACAGGCCCATTCTTGATGTATTTCCCTAGGTAGGAGCACTGATAGGGTGCTGCAAAATTTTTAAAGCTGTTTTTTGATTTTTTTTTTTTTTTTTTTTGGATGTGTGTATTTATTTGGATTCCTGGCCTGGAATTCAAATTCCACACTAAAAAAGCAATGCACAGAAAGAGGATGCTGTCTCCAGAGGATGGAGATGTTTTGCTCCTGACTTCCTAGCAGGTCTTGGCCAGTTCCTGGGGTTTAGCACACCATGGACTCAAAAGCATCAGGGTGGGACAGCCACCTTAGAAGGGTGATAATTAAATTGTCACAGTGCTGATTATTTTCTTTTTACTGCTTTATTTCAATGAGAAGAGGTAAAAAATTGCACAGGTCTCGTCTTTTAATGAGTAAGGCTTGTCCTAGGCTGGAAAGGGGCATCCTGGACCATGCAGTAATTCATGAATTATCTAAAAAGCACTCCTTGAAACACTGGGGATTTCAGAATGTCACCACTTCCCATGTCCAGGCTTTTCCTGGCAGGCAGGAGCCTGATGGAATGGTTTACTTTGTGCTACTGTCTCCAGAAATGCTGCATCTGCTGCACTTTTCTCTGTGTGCTCCTTGGGGAACTGGCAAGGCTGGGGGCTTGGGAGGCCAATCTGCTGAGGGATCTTCTGTTCAAATGCTGTTTGGGCTGCTAGGATAAGCCTGGGATAGCCATTCCTTTCCTGTATCCGTGGGATCATAGAATGACAGGGAAGGAAGGGACCTTAAAGATCACCTTGTTCCACCCCTTGCCATGGGCAGGGACACCTTCCACCGTCCCAGGTCGCCCCAGCCCCATCCAACCTGGCCCTGGACACTGCCAGGGAGCAGCCACAGCTTCTCTGGGCACCCTGTGCCAGGGCCTCACCACCCCCACAGTGAAAGATCTTTTCCTAATATCCCATCTAACACTGCCTTCTTCCAGCTGGAAATCATTCCCCTTTTTCCTGTCGCTTGCAAACAGGCTCCCTCCATCGTTCTTGTGGGCTCCCTTCATATTGTCCTTGCAGTTTTGATGGTATCCCACTGTAAAACAGAGGCATGTGAAGGTCTGGAACGGGAGAGCCTCCTCTGGTGTCTGTATTTATAGGCATTTCTTTCCTCTTTCGCCCCCTCCCCTCGAAGCAAGGCCCACGTTCAACATCTGCTGCAGCGATGATGCTTCTTTATTAGGCTTGGAAAAGTTTAGACATGTGCCCATGATAAAGCAAAGCCTTTATCTGGCTTAAAGGGTTTCAGATTAGTTTCATGCTCTTCCTCACTGTTTTGTTTTTCAAGCCAATTACTGCCCTGCTGCCCACACCAGGCACATTCCAGCCTGGAAGTTCTTTGTCGAGCTAAAATACTTTCTCAGTGAAACACCAAACAGAGAGTGAGCAGCAGGTTGCAGAATTAATCAAGAAATCATTTAGCACCTGCAAATAAATACTCGTATCTGAAGATTTTTAGGTTTTTCTTTTCCTAAATCCCTGGTTTCTGAGCAGAAGGGCTGGGGGGAAGCTGCTGAGGTTTAACAATGCGGTTTGACTTCAGCGGATTAAGGAGTGTTCTCAGCCTCCCTGGCTGGGGCTCAGCTAATCCTGATGGAAGGAAGTCACCCAGGCTGGGAGGTGGTGGCAGCATCCCTCTGGCCACCCTTTCTGCTGTCCTCCTGTGCCCAGGGATGATACCAAGAGCTCAGCTCATCCTGGCTTGTGCCTTTCTGGAGCCAGAGAGAGCCAGAAGATACCACAGCCTCCAGCTGGTCCCTGGAAACTCCTGCACCCAGAAATCAATGAGGTTGTGTGATTTCTGCCACAATCCACTTCCTTCACAGCCCATAAGCCATGAGATAACCTTGGCTGGGCTCTGGAGGGTTTGATGTAGGAGTCAAACCTTTATTCAGTGCTAGGCAAAAGGGAAAACAAGAAGCTATAAAAAATGTTTGTATATATAGCATCCAAAAGCTTTTTGCTTTCTCCAATGTAGGAATTGAGAAGAAAACATAAATCCAAATTAAAAAACTTGACTTGTTTAATGCTGGTTATCTCCACCCAACTTTCAGAATCCTTGTGCCTTTTAGGATGAGTGAAAAGCAGTCTGGGGCATTGGCTGCTTGATTTTTATTAATTTCCCTCCTCCTTCCTTCTCTCCCTGTTCAATAACCTCAGAATCCATCTTCTGTGGGGTTTTTTGGTGCCCTGGACTTGCATGGAGTCATGCCATGAGCTTTTATCCATATGCTGACAGCAGCCCCTTAAAATTGAGCTCCAGGTCCTTGATTTCCTTTACTACTACAAGCTGTTGAATATAATTTTGGATTGCCCTCACTCTGGAGTTTCTGGAGAGCTGGATTTGGTGCCATCCCTGGCATGGGAACATGGGCCTTTATAATCCAAAGCCCTTGGATTCTTGTGACTCTGCAGATTCTTTTGTAAAACAACCCTGAAAGGGTGAGGTAGGGACGGAGCAGGGTTTTTCCTTGGCCTCATTTCTCTTCATCTCTGTTGTTTTCCTGGTCTAGAGGATCTCACCCCAATTTCCCTCACATTTGTGGGATCTGTGGATTGGAAGCTAAATCCCTCCCTCCTCTAGAACAGATCCAGACACCCCTTCTGTGTCTTGCTGGGATCCCCTTTTCCAAATTACAACCTGCAACAGTCTCAAGAGCCTCATATACCCCCAGCCTTGGCAGCTGCCCCTTGTGGTGTGTGTTTTTTTGTTTTTTTTGTTTTTTTTTTTTTCTCTTCACACTGCAAATCTTATTCCCACATTTTAATAGCCTGAATTAAGGCTCTCAGCTCTGATTTTCAAGGTACTGCCCCAGGCAGTCACGTTGATAACACCTGCTGGGTTAAATATTGCACCTGCTCCATCCCATCCTCCATGACATGGAGGTCAGCCACGATGTTACATGGAAAATGAAAGTATTCCCAAAATTTTGGTAGCATCTCCAGGCCCCTGGAGAGAAGGGGGCATGGGAAGGGGCTGCTGCTATTCCAGGCTTCTAGCAGAAATCTCTCCAGAGGTGGGGGATGTATGAAGGGGTACACCTTGGCTAAAGGAGCTTTGCAAAGTAGGTTTATAGAATTGTTTTTAATTTTTAATTGTTGTAGTGATATTGTTAGTGAGAGTGCCTTGTGTACTTCACTGTGCACAGCAAATAATGAACAAAGCCATCAAAGAAGTTTTTTTCCATTCAAGAGAGAGGAGGAAATGTGGGAAATGGATTTATAGAAAATTCTCAAAGCCTGACAGAAGGCTCACACAGTGTGCATCTGTATGCAAACTTTGAGATGAGAAATGCTGACTTAGAAATGCCATGGAACAGGACAGACATTGCTGAGAGAGAAATGGAACTAGAAACAAGTTTCAAAGGATGGCCTTGCAAAAATGACTGGATACTTTGGAGAAACAGAACAATGAAAGATGCATTGTAGTGGGACCCACGAGGGGTAGTTTTAGATTATTTGCTTTAAGGCATTTACAGCAAGGTGTGGCTAAAGCTGACAGAAAGAAACACTTGCAGTGTATTGTAATTAGGAAATAGTTGCTTCTGATTGTGATGGTGTGAATGATAACATCTACATTGTCTCACCCTTCACATGAGACTGAAAATGGAATAAAAGTGTTTAAAATGCCTCTCAGTTGCCCCATCTCTGGGTCAGAAAAGGGCAACAACAAGAGAGGAAGCAGGAAACAAACCCCAGCAGGCCCTGCCTGGGAAGTGCCGTGCAGGGAGGTTGAGCCTGGATCAGCAGGAGCTGCACCTCTTGGCTCAGCAGCTCTTCTGTGTCTGGCTTTGTGGTGCAAGTGGGTTTATGGTCCTTGCTGCCCGTCTGTCTCTGGGGCTCTGCTAAACCAAGTGAGGGATGTAGCCCTGCCTGCCAGGAGGCTTTGGGATTGCTGCAAGGAGCAGCCCTCCATGGATCCCCTCTGCCCCTAATCCCATGCCACGCCCTGGTGGCAGCTCAGGGGTGCAGAGCAGAGCCCTGTGGCAGGAGGGCTTAGGGAATTTTGCTCCCTCCATGAAGCTAATCCCTAAAGATGGTAACTGGCTTAAGACCTGAAAATAGGATTTTTTTTTTATGCCTTCCAAGCCATTTCTTTCTCTCCTTCTCCTCATAACAGTGCAATGCATGGGCTCTTCATAGCTCTCGCCACAAACCAGTTTTCCCCACTCCCCAGGTGCAATATTTAACCCAGCAGGTGTTACCAACGTGACTGCTCGGGGTCATACCTTGAAAATAAGAGCCGAGACCCTTAATTCAGGCTATTAAAATGTGGGAATAAGATTTGCACTACGACCAAAAGAAAAAATAAAAAATCTCAGCCTGAAAATGGGTCGACACATGGAAAAAGAGGAGTCCATTGTGAATATCCCTTAGGACAGGGCTGTCCCCTCACCCTGCTGGGGTGAAGTCCCCATGTCACTATTGGACACGAAATGAGTACACAGAAGCTTCATTGGTAAGTTCAAAAGAGAAAAAGAGAAAATTTTATTTCTGACCTCACAATAGATAGAATTCCAAAAGCGACAGTGGATTGGAGGGTGAAATTGCCACCTCTCCAACCACACTGATCAAACCAACAGTCCATCAATTCTCTCCTCCCACAAAGAAGAATGCAAAGCAATCATTATTTACATGAACTCCAGTAGAAATATGTAAACGTCAGAAGGCATAGAAGACTTTTAAAAGAACTTTAAAACTTTCAAAAGAACTATAAAAGAAAACTAAACACTTAAAAATCAGGGCAACATCCCCTCACTCATCTTCAGGATGGGTGAGTGTGAGATACCACAAGGCCTCACAGCAGCTTATGATGGTCTGCAGTAATAAGCTGGGGAGCAGGAGGCAGGTGGAGGAGGCTAGAGATAATGTCTGGGAAGCACATCACTTATTCCCTTCCTCGGACAGCTCAGCTCCTTCAAGGCTCAGCTCTCCCAGTGCTGCTGTGGGATTCCCGTGGTCTGCTCCTGCTCTCAAGCCAGCCAGTAAAACCAACCAGTAAAACCCAGATCTCCTGAGTGCTCAGCTCTCAGCACCACCAGTAAAACCATCCAACCATCTTCCCTGGCTGCTGCTGCTTTTCCTGAGCACAGGGTGTTTGTCAAGCCACCCACTTTACCCCTTCCTGGCTGCTTCCAAGGGCAGGATCCCCCTGCAGCAGGACAGCAGCACGTGGACTTCACCTGCTCAGAGGCAGCAGCTCCTCTGGCACTGGTTTGGCCCAGGCTGCTGATCACCCTGAATCAAATGAGTGTCTGTGGAGCACAGTGGGTGGCTCAGCAGCAAATAAATGAGGGGTTGGTACGGCAGCTGCCAAGAGCATCAGCCTGATTTGCAGGCTCACAGGTCTGTGAGCGCAGCTCATCTTCCTGGGAGGGCAGAGGATGGCTGAGAGAGGGAGAAATCTGGGAGATGGTTCAGTGGGAAGCCGGCCCCTTGGAGTGACAGTGATTAATGGGGCATGCTTTGCCACTAAGCAGGCTGAACATGTGGTAGGTGTCTACCGACGCTTCCTCTGAAGGCACTTATCTCATAAAAATGAGTTCTCCCGTGTATTTGACAAATCTTGATTGATTTTCACTCCTGCCTACCTTTCTGGTCCCTGCCTCTCACAAAAATCACCGTGTACGTGGGAGTTTCCTCCAAGACAAAACTGACTCTGGAGCAGTGAGAGGAAGAGTTGGGGACGGCTCCTTTGACATGGAGCTTTTTTTCCAGGCAGCCATCCTCCTCTACCTCCAATGCTAAAGTCCTCCCCACGTTTTTAGTGCTCTCCAGCTCTGCCTGTCAGCCAATTAAGCTACATCCTTGCAAAAGTTTTAGCACAAACTCACTGCGGCGCAGCTCTTCTCATCCCCAGCGCAGGGGAGAAGAGACTTGCAAAGGGATGGAACTACAGAGGGACACTGCAGAACCTGCAGGAACACCACTAGGTGTCTGTGGGTGGTGAAAAAACCTTTTTTATTAAGCACAAGTAGTCTGAAGTTCAGAGGCTGGGAAGGGAGAAGTCAGAGAGATGGGATCACCTTCCACAGGCAAGATGTGAATGTGCATCCAGGGAGAGGTTCCCATCTGAGATCAGAGCATCCACGAGCGTCCTATACCCAGGAAAAAAAATCACAGAATCCCAGAACAGACTGGGTTGGATAAAAGATCATCTTGTGCCATCCCCCTGCCATGGGCAGGGCACCTTCCTCCATCCCAGGGTGCTCCCAGCCCTGTCCAGCCTGGCTTTGGACACTTCCAGGGATGGGGCAGCCACGGCTTCAGTGGGCACGATATGCCAGGGCCTCACCACCCTCACAGGAAGAAATTTTTCCTAATATTTATCCTAAATCCAATCCCTCCATGCTCTCAGGAAAAGCCCTTCTTAGGCCATGCTTATATTGATGCCAGTATTTTCATTTATGAACCACCTCACAGTTTATCCCTGTGATGCACTAACAACCCAGATTATCAATGTGCACAGATAGCACGAGCTTGATGTGAGGTTGGGATTGATGGTATTTTGTGTTTAGGCTTAAATGTTTGTTTTTTGGTTTTTTTTTTTTTTTTCAATATATGTTACAGTTTTATAGGTAGTGAGTTTTGTAGTATTTTATTAATAAGGTATGAAATGGTTAACTATTTTTTGTTATAAGGTTTTTTAAGGTTCAGTTATTTAATTAAGAAATGATACTTAAATTATTTTTATTTTTAACCTAATAACTAATTACTCGAAGTCGGCAATGAGGACTTTTTTGTTTAATTATAAAACACTACTTAAATTTATGAAGAAGAAGAACTATTTTTTGCTTTAAAACTTTCATTTTGTTTTAAATATATGACTATATTCTAAAACTCTAAGTTTTTTATTTTGTGATATTATACACTTCTAATCAAACTACATACTTGTAATTTTAATGTTATTAATCAATTAATTTTGGAAGGGTTTTTTTATGGTTTTAGGTTAAATTTAGTGGTTTTTTTGGGGGGTTAGAGTTTGCTAATACAGAAAATTTAAAATTCTCAGTATCTAGAAGTTTAATATCTCCCCCTCTTGCCTGTCTCCTTTCAGCCCACCTGAAGCTCATCTCCCTCTGTGTTTTCAGGCTGCCTCCACAAACAGAGAGCTCCTTTTCAAAGCCCAGCACTTCCCAATGACTTACAGCCCCTCCAGGTTCTGAGAGAGGGGCAGGAAAACACAGCATTTGCAAAGCATCCTTCAAGTGATAAGCAATTTAGAGGTGGAGTACCCTCTCTGGGAAGATGCAGGGAGGGAAGTTCCACCTCCAGCAATGCAAGGGTACACCTGGATCCACTTCAATGAAAGGCTCTTGTTAGGCAGGCTTAATTGGGCTGCCTTGCTTAGCCCACCTGTGAGCAGTTTTGTGGCTGCAAGAGCTTATAAAAGCAGGAGCGAGGCACTCCTGGAGGTGGTTTTTGGTGTTTTTTTTTTTTTCTTTTTCTTTCTTTTTATTTTCTTTTTCTTTTTTCCCCCTGAAGTTTTTTTTCCTGCTTTTTTCTGGAAGCTGAAGTTGGAGGAAACCTGCAACCTTGGGATGGCAGGTAGGCAATGTTTGGAGTCTGTGGATGTAATTGGAGGCAATCAGTTTCTCAAAGGGGCTGCTGCTCTTAAGGAATTCTTGTTTTGACTCGAGGTACACAAGCAAGTGAAGAGGCTGAGCCAGATGCAAGGTTTTTGGAGCTCTCTAGGGCGAGGAGCTGGCAGTCTTTCCTCTCACAAACAAATGCTTTTGGGAATGAGCTTGGATCTGGGGTGCTCTGCTGCAGGTTGCAGATGAAATGGTGCTTCTTGCTGTATTTCTAGAAGGGATTAAATGAAACATGGACTAAGAGATGCTTATCTGAAGAGATAAGGCTCCAAAGTAGCACAAGGCTTGTAAAACTTCTTTAAAGAAAGCACTTTGTGGTGTGGGCAGGGCTTGTTCTGGGCTGTGGGGGTGACTTTGGGCTGCTGAGTGTTGGCTGGGGAGAAAATGCCACAGATGGAGACTGGCATGAGAATAGTTCACTGGGGTTTGGTGATCCTGTGAAGCTTGAAATGCCAGGTTGGACGGGGCTTGGAGCAGCCTGGTCTAGTGGAAGGTGTCCCTGCCCATGGCAGGGGGTGAATGAGATGGGCTCTAAGTTCCCTTACAACCCAAACCCTTCTGTGTTCGTGTGATTAATTTGTTTTAACTGCTCTAAAGTACTAGGGAAGACGTAATCTGGGGCTGGACCCTCAGTCTGGAGTATCCATAAATGTCTATTTTGGTGCTAGGGGCTGCCTCCTTGGGGAGCAGAGTGTGGACAGCTGCCTCAGGTGCTCATGTGCACTCCCAAATCAGGTGATGGCCTTGCTTCAATTTCAGCTGCAAGGGCAACGTTAGACCCAAGCTCTGGCTGTTGCTGGGTTTGTTAATGGGCTGCTGATGCTGGCTCAGGCTCCTGGCCTATCCTCCCCCCCTGTATCTTCCTCCAGAACTGCAGTAAAAATACTACATGTGCTGTAGAAAGGCTGCTGGGATGTTTTCCAGGCAAATGGCTGCGAGGAGGAGAAGCTCTCTCTTTCTTCTGTGTTTTAACTCTGCTTCTCCTGAACTGTGCCACAAAACGCATTAGTTTAGCTGAATTTCTTCATGCTGTGGATTGTGCTATTCTGCTTTCCTGTGGGATTGTGGGTCTGATAAATGAATGGTAACTTCTGCCCATCCCCTGCACAGGGACCAGTAAATTATGACTCTGTAGCCACCACTGGAGGATGGATTTGGGGGAAATGAATGTGGATGCTGCTGAATTTTACTTGTTTAGATGTGGGAGCTATTACAGTGTTGGACACAGCTGGGTGTTTTCACCTGTCTGGGGTTCAAGGCAGTGTCTTGCATCTTTTCATTGCTGGTTTCTTGGCTGCTTGTCCTTGTTAAACTAATTTTGTGGAGCCTCCCGTCCCTGCTCCAGACTCCACTGCGGATAATGGGGTTGCCTGTGTTTTTGGAGGTTATCACAGCCCTGCAGTGACCAGGCCAGACTGTTTGCAGCTGCATGTTGCTTTTTTTAATAAAAAAGGACCCCTCTTGTGCAGCATTAAGCTACCAATGCAAAACCTGTCTCGCTGTCAGTGATAGACTAATAAATTGAGTTTTCCTACAGGAGCAGGGGTACCTTCTCAACCGTGAATATCCATGTGATCCCAGCCACGAAAAGTGGTGTTCAGAATCAAAGATGGTGAAATCTTTCCCTTAAAGAAATCTCCAATTGGACTGGCTGTTGCTCTGTCTTCCCTGCTGCCCCCAGAGAGCTCTCTGCGAATTCCCCTCTGAGCAGATCTGTCAGTTTGCGGTACTTGGGGCAGCACTTGGGATAATTTATCTCCAGTTATTTTATTTCTGCTGGTTTCTGAGCTAATAACAAGAGATGAGGGCTCATCTCCTACTCTGGGCACCTTCCCATTACTTAACTAACAATTAATAAGCCAGATAATGGAGTGTTGCTCCCACACAGGAATAAACACTGACTCTATTAAACTGCGGCAGCGCAGCATCGCCAGTCTGCTCAGAAACTGCAGCCAGTGCACAATCCTGTGCCCTGCTTAGAAGGAGCTGTTTTCCCCAGTCTGCAATATGAAAACTAGGCTCAATTTATTGTTTTCCAGGCTGGGTGGGTGAAAAGTTTCTCACCCACTTGGATTAAGGGACGCTGCTCCAGCAGTGTGGTCACCCACAGCGTTGCCCTGGGGGAGCTGGGGCCACCCCACCTCTCAGGGATGCTCTGGGCCATGGGGAAGGGGACAGTGGGAGCCCATCCATGGGAGCTGGTGGCTGTGTTTGTTTGCAATACCCTTCTTTAATTGCTGGAGCAGAGGAAGGGTGCCTGTTTATTAGTGTGTGTGTGCATCAGAGTAAATACATTAACACCATATAAACATTTCCTTGCTGAAAAGCCTCTAATTAAGAGTTCTCGCCAGCAGGCAGCCAATTACTTATCTCAGCAGCTTCTTGTGTCCCCTGGCCTTCACCCACTGCCTGGAGGTCGTGAGGGGAGGCCTGGGACCTGCAGGATGTTCCAGAGGAGGAGGAGGAGGATGGTGGTGTCCCTGTGCTGCTGGCATGACAAGGACAAGACCTGTGGTCCTGTGACCAGCCCTGTGTGCTTTCCCTAATCCTGCAAACCACATCCATGAGCCACAGGGTCTTGTGTGAGGTGGGGAAAGTCCTTGGAATGTGGGTTCACCACACTGGAATGGCCGGCACACCCGGGAACCTCTGAGGTCCCCCTGTGCCATCAACCCCGCACGAACCAGGCCACAAAGTCCCTCAGCCTGTGACTGTCCTTCAAAGCACCCTTTTCCCCTCCCTCCTCCTCCTCCTGCCACTGACTCTTTCAATTGTTTCACCTCGATCTGTCCTTTCAGAGACCAACCCCTGCAGAATACTGCTGGTGGCAGTGCAGACTTCTTTGACATCCAGAAGTGTGCCAGACCACTGGGCTGCCATTTGGAGAGATCAAATGATTCCCGTGGCTGTAGAATTATGACACTAGCCTTGAGGGCTGGAGGGAGTGGATAGTCATGAGCTGAAAGCTGCCCCTTTGAAGTTTGGGATTTCTGGAGATGTCATCTTTTATATATATCACCAGCTAGGTTGCTTTTCATTTTATTGGAGTGTTTTTCTTGTCTGGATTCTTAGAGAGCAAGACCTTACTTCAAGGCAGGAGGGATGATGAGAAAGATAGATGAGCCCAGACACTTATGCATTACAGATCTCTTTGAAATGGAGCGGTTCCAATTTTTCAGAGCTAACAACTTGCTAACGCCCTGTGCGTCTGTACACAAAAATCCTCTCCGAGCTGGGTAGAAACTGGGAGTTCCCTGATCCATGGGGGAAAAAAATCTCTGCTGGGTCTGGTTTGAGTTGTGCCAAAGCTGAGCCTGGCTTTAAGTCAGAGGTGTTTTTTCCAGAGCTGTGGAGTGGATGGGCATCAAAACCCGTGCCCGTTGTTAAGGGGCTGTTTTGCTGTCCCCATTTAGTGGGGACAATCCCTGCTGGCAGCAGTGGTGTGAGAGATGCTGGCCCTTGAGCAGGAAAACCCTCTGTGCCCATTGTGGTGCACACTCAGCCCCTTGGAGTGTCACTTATTCCCAGGATTGGTGGGAGATCAATACAATTACTCAAAGCAAAATCACTTCAGCTGACTAAATGCCAGTGTTTCAAAGGACTGTGTGTTTTCCCAGCTGGGGCTGTCTCATCCCTTAGGCACCCCTTCCATTAAAATTCCTGGGGCTGACTGAGGGTGACATGCCATCAGGTGGGACTATGACATGCCAGGTACAGTTTAGGCAGGAAGAGCCTTTCTCCTCCTTAGAAGTAAAGAAAGGCAAAATCTGCCTGTCACTTCCGTGCTTTTAGCACTTTTGTTGAGAATTAGGCAATAAACAATCCAGGCACAAAAATTGCCCGGCACATTTTGATCTTGGCCGTGGTTCCAACGTCCCTGTCTTGTTCTGGTGTCCAGCTATTGAGGGACCTGCTCTCATTTTCACCTTTTATCCTGTAAGGGCACTTTTAAAGGAGATATTATATGTTCTCATGGTTAACATCTGATCCAGGGGGATGCTCTGCATCCTGTGGCATCCACTGGGTCATCAGCCCTGGGCTTGCAGGACATCACTGTGGGCATGGAGCCTCGCATCAGCCAATGCAAGTGGCTAAAAATCCTCACTTGAAGGGGCTGTGGCTTGACCTGAACCACCTCCTGCTCCTCAGAATCTTTGCCTGAGCAAGAAGTGCTCCTGCACGGACTTCAGCAAAGCAATAGTCTCTGCCTGTGCAGACACAGGCTTAAAAATGTGACTCAGGCAAAAAGGACTAGTTATAATAAATCTTTCCTTGCTGGCTGTGACCTGGATACTCTGCCTGATGAGACCTCAGTGGCCGTGGTCCTTGCTAGTGGAGCAGCAGCTCTGGCAGGCAAGCAGGCAGAAAAAAGCTGTGCTGAGACTCTCATCAGCCTCCCACATACATCAATGTCTCGTGCCTCTGAGGAACTCTTGGACAAAAAAAAAAAATTAAAAAAAAAAATTCCCCTTGCACACAGAGCAGTGACAGATCTGGATTGTCTGGAGAAGATGAAATAATTTATAAGCTTCGGTTTAATGTTCCTGTTTCCTCTTTTTTTTTCCTACAGCTGCCACCTCCCCACCTTCTGTCACTGTCGTCTAAATGAATTTACAAGTAAAAGAAAATACTTCTCGTTAATGTTCTCACACAAACGATACATTGGCCAGGGTGACAAAAAAGAAAATAATTGATTGTGAAAGCAAGCCTCCTCTGAGACAGTCTGAGCATTATCAGGAGCAGCCTGGGAGAGGGACTGGGGGGAAAGGGACAGGGGAGGAGGAGAACAGAGCGGGCTGGAGCAACAAATGTAGCATTTATGATAATTATCCACGTTTTAATCCCTGTTTCCAACCAAGCATTCACTTCCTTTAATTAGCTCTCGATTAGAAAGAGATTATCTAATAAATTGTACAAATAAAGAGCAGGTTATCTTTGCAGTATTCCTGCACACCAAGTTCTGAAAGGATGGGGATGCAGGGATGGGGCTTGAGAGGGACATGAGCATGGAAAACCTTGCTTTTGTTTTTCATCATTTCCTTGGCTGCAAATATTGGCTGTTTCTGGCATTAGCAATGCAGCCAGTGAAGTAAATCCATAATTAAACTGAATTAGTGTGTACTTGGAAGTTTTACATGCACAGACACAAAGAAGGCTCCTGCTTGGAGCATTTCCAGTATGATTTGC